>NC_142444.1:14997500-16225000 GCF_059453495.1 Arachis ipaensis
TCCAAAACTAAAGTTATGGTTCAAATAAACTAATTCAATTTCACAAAACATCCATAGAAGCCCAACAAATTCAATTAGACTAGTTCAGAAAGTCACATGGATTAATCTATTTGATCTACTATGGACACATATTATAATCCGAACCTGACTTGCATGTCAAGTAAGACATTCTCATATTCTACTATAGATACTATTAGGAATGTCAATGGAACAGGGAGGGGATGTCTCCCTACTCCTCATCCCCGCTTCTAGATTTGTTCTCTGTCTCCGTTTTCGTTTTTTGTCATGGGAGAATATTACTTTTCATCTCCATTTTTCACATGGCTCATTTTTCACAGGAACCTTATTTTTCATTTCTCTGATAGTTCTGACTAATTATTAATTTCTATAGGAATAAAGATAAAAGTATTCATCCTATACAAAAATAGAAAGATTTTATACAAAAGTATAAACGACAAGATGGTGACTTATTTCAAAATGAGACAGTGAGAGACGCCACAGCGAGCTAGAGCACAGAGCAGTGGATGAGGTGGGGGATGCGACAGCAGAGAGGAGAATGGACACGACGACAGAGTTGTGGAAAGGAACGCCACGAATATAGAGAACGACACGGTGAGGGTGATTGAACGGTGAGGGATGACAATACAATGAGACGGGAGAGTGGCAAGGAGGTGACTGCAGAGAGGTTGGATGCAGTATGGACGACGCTAGAGATCAATGAATTGAAGAAGGATTATACAAATGAGGATTAGAAATTCTGGCTATCTCTCTCTCTCTCTCTAATATACTCTTTAACAACCAATTTGTCCATTGATTCATTAGAGAATTGGGGGGTTCTTGGATATAAATTTAAAATAAAATATTCTTTGTATTCCAAAAAAATAATCTTTTATTTCATTCTTAAGAAAAGGGGATTTTCGATGATATGCAAAAACATATTTTAACTTATATATGTTAATAACTTGGGTTTCGGATAATTTAAAAAAAAACATATGCTTGTTTTTTCTTAGTTTAGCCAATGTATCATGAAAAGTGAAACCGGGTAAAGTAACTTTGTGTTGATTTTTTTCTAATTTCAAGTTTTCTTCTCCCGCATGTAAAAAAGGAATAAATAGGTCAATCAAATTACGGGAGGCTTCATAAAGCGCTTCATATATATATATGTATATAGCATGTGAAATGACTAAAAACATCTATGAGAAATAAACTATTAAGGACAACTAAGTAAATTTATAAATTTTGGGGATTAGCGGGGATGGGGCGGCGATCCCGCTCGAGTCCCGCACCTGCTTCGGAGGAATTTTGTCCCCATCTCCATCCTACGAAAAAAATTTTTCACAGTCGAATCTCCATTCGAAGTAGTCCCCACAAGGATTACCCCATCTCGAGGAGTTTTACCATCCCTAGATGGTATCCACAATTCAGTTACTATTTTAACATGGGATAACTTTCGAAATCCTAAAAAAAAAAAAAAAAAACTATCCACTACAACAAGTGATAGAGAAGTTCAAAAGTGATAGTCAAGTCATCAGTTATCTTTATAAATATCTCATTAAATTCAGGTATTTTGTATACCCAATTCACCTAAATTTTTTTTTACTTTTTAATTTAAACATCAAAATCTCTTGTATATATTTTTCGTTCCGACAAATAAATTGAAATCTTTATAAGAAAATTTAGACCTTATATTTAGACCAAATTTACCCCAGTTTGAAGGAACATATAGCCATCATAAAATCTTATTTTTGAGTTGTGATCGTCGTACCTCTTACTATTATAATATTGGATAGGAGAGAAAATTCAAGAAAAAAATTCTAGAAGAAAACCTGAAAATGAAAGACACAAATTTTTATTTTTAGGCAAATAAATGAAGGATTTATATTACATGACTCAAGGTTGAATTGAACGTCCTTCTGAAACTGAAAGGATCCTGACACATAGGGCCCTTTTTTCTTGTGAAAGATCTGTGGTCCCAAAGGATTTTATCATGAACTAAAGACCGATTGGCAATTTTTCCCTAAAATGTTTTGGGTAACAGTTATTGTAGCGAGTAGCAACTAACAAATATGAATCTTCAAAACAGATCTCATACACATATGAAGACTACTACACATACAAATCTTTTTGGCATACAAGTTATACAAGTTAATTCAAACCCAACAAAATCTATTTTCATAACGCGCGCATGAAAATCACGTTCTTCTTTGTATCCCGCGTTCTTTCTCCTCCTCCTCCTCCTTCTTCTCCTTCTTCTTTGCGTTTCTCCTCCTTTTTCTTCGCGTCTTTCATCTTCATCGTCATTTTTTATTACTATTATTGTTGCTGCATTTTTTTCTCCTCCTCTTTCTATTGATTTTGTAACATTATGTATTTTTTTTTTTGAAAGGGTAAATGAATTAGTTAAGTGAGCCTGCCAGCTTGGCAGAGTTAGTTAGATCAAGTGGTTATGAGTTAGTTAGTTAAGCAATAAAAACTGTTAGAAACTGTTAGTATAAGTCAAGCATATATAATCTCTTGTAACAGCTCATTTGGCACAAGAAGAAATCATAATTAACTTATCTTAATATCTCAAATTCTCTCACCCTCTCTTCTTCTTCATCACCATCTGTTAGCCACTGATACCTTTCATGGTATCAGAACTACAAATCCAAAATAACAACTCCAATCAATGCAACCACAATACCAGTTCAAACCAGTAACAATAACAACAAAAAGGTTCACAACTTCTCGAATCCCATAGCGATCAAGTTAGAATGCGAAAATTTTCTGCCATGGAAGGAGCAGGCTGAATCAACAATCAAAGGGTACGAATTAGATGATCATATCAATGGAGTCAATATTCCATGCCAATTCAATTCACTAGAAGATGAGAAAGCTGGACGAAGCTCAACAGAATACAAAACCTGGAAGAGACAAGACGCGCTGTTGAAATCTTGGCTCTTAGCATCGATGAGTGACACTTTCACTGCCAGAATGGTAGGTTGCATGTTCTCGCATCAGATTTGGGCACGATTACAGGTATTTTTCACTTCAAAAATTAAAGCCAAGGTTCGTCAATTAAGGAGCAAATTGACCAACACAAAGAAAGAGGGATCCATGAACGAGTATCTGCTAGAAATTAAGAAAACGGTCGATGCGTTAATCTCAGTTGGAGAATCAATCGATGAGGCAGCACATGTTGAAGCAATCTTGGAAGGATTAACTGAAGAGTACTGTTCGTTCATCACGTCAATTGACGCAAGAGACAAACCTATCTCAGTCAACGCATTGGAAGCACTACTACTTGCTCAAGAGGAGTGGCATGAAAAATTCAAAAAGATCGATCCGATTCATGCCAATCTTACTCAAGCTGGAAATCAGAGAAGGTTCGAACAAAGTAACAACAATTATGGTTACAATAATCATGCAGGTAGAGGAATTGGAAGAGGATATAGCTATCGAGGAGGCCATAATAATCGAGGTAGAGGTAGATTCAATTCAGGTTCAAGTTCTGGACAAGGAAGAGGCCAAAATGTTTCAAGATTCATCTGCCAAGTATGCGACAAGCCAGGACACACAGCAATCGATTGCTGGCACAAATTTAACAAAGATTTTGGAGAAATTCATAGCAGACCTCAAGCCAACATAGCAGTGGGAAATCTTGCAGCAACACCATCAACAGTGTATGATCCAAATTGGTACCCTAATTCGGGAGCCACTCATCACATGACACTTGAGGCATCCAACTTCTCTGAGTATGAGAACTACAATGGTAATGAGCAAGTGGTTGTAGGTAATGGAAATTCTTTATAGATTTCTAAAGTTGGCAGTTCATTTCTAAAACCGTTTTCATCAAATCATTGCTTTAAACTACAAAGACTGTTACATGTTCCTGCTATCAAGAAAAATTTGCTTAGCGTTCACAAATTCGTGTGTGATAATAATGTTTGGGTTGAGTTTCATCCTAACAAATGCTTGGTAAAATCACAGGATTCCAAGGAGACTCTTCTCCAAGGAACAGTTAGGAAGGGTCTGTACTTCTTTGGTCCAGCTTGCATAAAGAATTCAGTAAATAAGGTTGCTGTGTATAGCACAAGTGTGATCAAATCCTCCAATTTTCAGCTATGGCACCTCAGATTGGGCCATCCCTCTACTATATAGTGTCCAGAGTTCTTAGAAGTCACAATATTCCCTTTACTCCCATTAATTCTCTTTGTAATTCTTGTTGTTTGGGTAAATCATGTCAGCTTCCTTTTCTAATGTCTAAAACTGTCATCAAAGCTCCTTTAGAGTTGGTGTATATTGACATATGGGATTCAACTCCAGTGTCTTCAATAAATGGTTCTAAATACTACTTGCATTTCATTGATGCATTCTCTAAATTCACTTGGATTTATCTACTCCACAATAGATCTTAATTGCATACAGTCTTTATTCATTTTAAGACAATGGTTGAATGCCAATTCAATGCAAAAATAAAATCTGTACAATGTGATAATGCAAAAGAATATGTAACTTTGGCCAAGTACATGCAGACAGAAGGAATTGTTCCCATATTTTCTTGCCCTCATGTGCACCAACAGAATGGAGCGGTTGAGCGCAAACACAAACACATTACAACGATGGGATTGACATTATTGGTGGAAGCAGCCTTGCCAATGAACTTTTGGAGTGATGCATTTGTCACAGCCACTCATCTCATCAACTTGCTCCCAACTCTAGTGCTAAACTATCAGTCACCCTTTGAAAAGCTGATGCAGAAGGTTCCTTCACTTGACATGCTAAAGGTCTTTGGGTGCTTGTGCTATCCACACATCAGGCCCTACAACAAACATAAACTTCAATTCCGATCTGAGTCGTGTGTATATCTTGGACTGGCAATCAACTACAAAGGTTTCAAATGCCTTAATAAAGCTAGAAAGATAATCATTGCAAGAGATGTTAGGTTTCAGGAAGACACATTTCCTTACAAGCCTTCTGCCTTTGGCTTCATCAATCCTCAAGCATCACACCCTCAACCAGTAAACTTAACCACACCCTCCATACCAATTCTCACTCTTCCTTCAAATCAAACATCCATACGCCCTGATAACACTTCCTCAAACCCATATCACTCTCAACCCACCTCAGCCTCAATCGAATCATCTCACCCTCCACCCAATACAATACCTCAACCTTTACCCTCATCCACCTCACATCAACATCAAACATCTCAGCCTCCTACAATTCAAACCCCATAACCATGGTCACAAAATCAGCATTCCATGATCACCAGGGCTAAGAATGGTATCACCAAACCAAGAGTATTTCAAGTAACTCTTTCTCAGGATCTGGAGCCAAAAACCGCAAGACAAGCACTTGAAATACCTCATTGGAGACAGGAAATGAATGAGGAGTATGCTGCCTTGATGAGAAATAAAACATGGGTGCTCATTGAACTGCCAAAGGGAAGATCTACTGTTGGAAGTCGTTGGATTTTTCGCACCAAGAGAAATCCCGATGGCTCAATTAGCAAATATAAAGCGCGCCTGGTAGCTCAGGGATTCAGTCAACGACCAGGCATTGATTTTAAAGAAACCTTCAGTCCCGTAATTAAACCAACAAGTGTTAGGATCATTTTGACATTGGCACTCTCCAGAGGTTGGGATATAAGGCAGTTAGATGTAAATAATGCATTCTTAAATGGTGACCTTCATGAAGAAGTATACACGACGCAACCTTAAGGATTCTAAATTGGTGGTTCACAGGTGGTGTGCATGCTTACTCGCTCTCTATATGGACTGAAACTGGCCCCGAGGGCCTGGTTTACTAAGCTGTCCATTGTACTCTGACGAGCGAGATTTAATGTCGGTAAAGAATGAAAATAATCGCGTTGTAAGTATAGTTTCTAAACCAACAGAAAATTCCTTCGTACAAACATTTTGGTTGTCACAACTAACAAACCCCTTTAAAATTGATAACCGAAGTATTTAAACCTCGGGTCGTCTTCTCAAGGAACTGCAGGAAAGTATGTTCTTATTATTGGTTATGAAGATTGTAAATTGGGGTCTTTGAAAATAAGGAATGAGTAATTTAAATGGCAAATAAAATGAATAAATAACTGTAAAATAAAATCTTGGCAAGGTATAAGAAATTGGAAGTCCTATCCTAGTTATCCTTATCAATGGTGATGGGAATTGAGTCTTAATCCCACTTAGTTAGCCTTTACTAAAGCAAAGGAAGATCAAGTGGATTAATTAGTCTGAACTTCAGGTTCTGGTCAATCCCTAAGAAAAGACTGGAATTATTGAAGTGCAATTCAATTAACAAGATAACAATTATCAATCACGTTGAGTTTGATAACTCCTGAGTTACTGATTTCTTGACCAAGACCAAAAGGGGAAAAAGTAAATCTGCTGGAATAAAAAGAATGTCTTCAGATTGGAAATAACAATAATGTAAATAAAAGAAAGCAATCATAAACTGAAATACCTCAAATATCATTAATTAAGAGAATTATCTGTAACATAGAAAAGTTCATAAATCAATATTGAGAAAATAAATAAAAAGGGATATTGAACCTGATGAAAAGAGATAATCCTGAAAGCAAAAGAAATCCTAATTCTAAATTCTAAAAGAGAGAGGAGAGAACCTCTCTCTAAAAACTACATCTAAATCATCAAAAGTAACTAATTGGAGACTCTCCTTTGAATGGATACATTCTCCCACTTCATAACCTCTGATCTGTGTCTTCTGGACTTGGATTTAGGCCAAAAGGGCTTCAGAAATCGCTGGGAGCGTTTTCTGTAATTTTTGGTGCGTGGCCTCTGACACGCGTCCGCGTGGGTCACGCGGTCGCGTCATTTGGAGTTTTTCTTGTCACGCGTTCACTTCGATCAAGCACCCGCGTCATCTGCGTTTTGCTCGTGGCGCGCGATCGCGTCATTCACGCGTTCGCGTCGCTGCCTTTTCGTGCTAGGCATGCGGCCGCGTCGTCCATGCGTTCGCGTTGGTGCACGAAATTGTGATCATCAATGGCGCCATCAACATGGTACGCTCAATTATAATCTCAATTTTTTATCACAACTTCGCACAACTAACCAGCAAGTGCACTGGGTCATCCAAGTAATAAACCTTACGTGAGTAAGGGTCGATCCCACGGAGATTGTTGGTATGAAGCAAGCTATGGTCACCTTGTAAATCTCAGTCAGGCAGATATCAAAAGGTTATGGAGTTTTCAAAAATTAAATAATAAATAGACAGAAAATAAAGATAGAAATACTTATGTATATCATTGGTGAGAATTTCAGATAAGTGTATGGAGATGCGTTCGTTCCTCTGAACCTCTGCTTTCCTGCTGTCTTCATCCAATCAGTCTTACTCCTTTCTATGGCTGGCTTTATGTAAGGATATCACCGTTGTCAATGGCTACTTTTGATCCTCTCTGGAAAATGGTCCGATGCGCTGTCACTGCATGGCTAATCGTCTGGAGGCGTCACCCTTGCCAATGGCTGCATCCTATCCTCTTGTGAAAATGGTCCAAATGCTCTATCACAGCACGGCTAATCATCTGAGGTTCTCGATCATACTGGAATAGGATTCACCCTCCTTTTGCGTCTGTCACTACGCCCAGCACTCGCGAGTTTGAAGTTCGTCACAGTCATTCAATCCCAGAGTCCTACTCGGAATACCACAGACAAGGTTTAGACTTTCCGGACTCTCATGAATGCCGCCATTAATCTAGCTTCTACCACGAAGATTCTGATTAAGAGATCTAAGAGATATTCATTCAATCTAAGGTAGAACGGAAGTGGTTGTCAAGCACGCGTTCATAGGGAATGATGATGATTGTCACATTCATCACATTCAGGTTGAAGTGCGAATGAATATCTTAGAAGCGGAATAAGTTGAATTGAATAGAAAAACAGTAATATTTTGCATTAATCTTTGAGGAACAGCAAAGCTCCACACCTTAATCTATGGAGTGCAGAAACTCTACCGTTGAAAATACATAAGTGAATATAGGGTAAGCATGGCCGAGTGGCCAGCCTCCCATGGAGGTCTAGAGATCTAAAAATGATCAAAAGATATCTAATACAATAGTAAAAAGTCCTATTTATACTAAACTAGTTACTAGGGTTTACAGAAGTAAGTAATTGATGCATAAATCCACTTCCGGGGCCCACTTGGTGTGTGCTTGGGCTGAGCTTGAATGTTACACGTACAGAGGCTCTTTCTGGAGTTGAACGCCAGGTTGTAACGTATTTCTGGCGTTCAACTCTGGTTTGTGACTTGTTTCTGGCGTTTAACTCCAGACAGCAGCGTAGAACTGGCGTTCAACGCCCTTTTACGTCATCTAAACTCGACCAAAGTATGTACTATTATATATTTCTGGAAATCCCTAGATGTCTACTTTCCAACGCAATTGGAAGCGCACCATTTTGAGTTCTGTAGCTCCAGAAAATCCACTTTGAGTGCAGGGAGGTCAGAATCCAACAGTATCAGCAGTCCTTCTTCAACCTCTGAATCTGAATTTTGCTCAAGTCCCTCAATTTCAGCCAGAAAATACCTGAAATCACAGAAAAATACACAAACTCATAGTAAAGTCCAGAAATGTGAATTTAAGATAAAAACTAATAAAAACATCCCTAAAAGTAACTAGATTCTACTAAAAACATACAAAAAACAATGCCAAAAAGCGTATAAATTATCCGCTCATCACGCGTCGCTGCCAGCTTCTTCAAAAACTCCATTTTGTGCTTTCCTTCCATTTTTGTATGTTTTCTTTCCATCCTTTAAGTCATTCCTGCCTTAGAAGATCTGAAACTACTCAACACACAAATCACGGTATCGAATGGTAATAAAAGGGTAATTAAAATAATTATTTTTAAAGCATAGGAAAGATGTTTTTCACATACATCACATAATAAGGAAGGGAAAGTAAAACCATGCAATTAACATGAATAAGTGAGTGAAGAATTGAATAAATCACTTAAATTGAGCACAAAATATATCATAAAATATGGGTTTATCATACTCATCAGAATCGGATTCCAAGCAACTCGATCAGATGCCTCCCTTTTTCTCAAACAATCCAATGGTGCAGTGCTCTTTCTCTTGGTGTATGTTGACAACATAATCCTCACTGGCTCTTCCTCACAGGCCATTTATGATGTCACCCAACAATTAAACAAAGCTTTTGCACTTAAAAACATGGGTCCCCTTCATTTTTTCCTTGGAATTGAAGTAAATCGATTAGAGATTGGTAATTTGGTGCTTACACAGACCAAATATATTAGTGATATCCTGAAAAAGGCTGATATGGAGAATCGTAAGGCTGCTCCCACACCTATGACTACAAATCTAAAACTTACTTCTCAAGATGGTGAGCTGTTCCACAATCCCAGCTTGTATTGATCCATTGTTGGCAGCTTGCAATACCTAACAATAACTCGACCTGAGTTGTCCTTCCCTGTCAACAAAGTTTGTCAATTTATGCAGGCACCAAGGGATTCTCATTGGAAAGCGATCGAACGCATTCTAAGGTATCTGCAGAGCACAAAATTCTTTGGCTTACACATGCAGTCGTGCACTGATCTTAACATCACAGGATACTCTGACTCTAATTGGGCATCAGACATTTAGGATAGGAAGTCTACAGCAGGTTATTGTGTTTATATAGGGAAGAACTTGATCTCTTGGAGTTCTAAGAAACAGCAATGCGTATCCAAGTTTAGTACTGAGGCAGAGTATAGAGGCATTGGTGCAGTTGTAGCTAAGTTGCTTTGGGTAAGAAAGCTCTTAGCTAAAATTCATATTGTCACTCAACCGAAAGTGTATTGTGATAACTTAGGTGCAGTCCAGCTCTCTGCTAATTCGATTTGGCACTCTAGATCGAAGCATTTTGAAGTTGATCTGGCATTTGTGAGGGACCATGTGGCAAAAAGAGATATTCAGGTTCATCATATTCTAGGTGACGCGCAAGTGGCTGACATGATGACTAAGGCTATTTCATCCACTAAGTTTCATGATTTTTGTAGCAAACTCAGGATTCGGGAAGCTCTAATCCTTAGTTTGAGGGAGAATGAAAAGGTAAATGAATTAGTTAAGTGAGCCTTCCAGCTTGGCAGAGTTAGTTAGAGAAAATGGTTATGAGTTAGTTAGTTAAGCAATAAAAACTATTAGAAACTGTTAGTATAAGTCAAGCATATATAATCTCTTGTAACAGCTCATTTGGCACAAGAAGAAATCATAATCAATTTCTCTTAATATCTCAAATTCTCTCACCCTCTCTTCTTCTTCATCACCATCTGTTAGCCACTGATACCTTTCATTTCTTTGTTTGATTTTTTTTTCTTCCCAAGAAGAATCATGAGAATATGAAATAAGAAGATGAAAAAGAAGAAGCAGCAGAAGATGAGGAGGAGGAAGAGGAAGAATAGTTTTGAATTATGCAGAACTTATCAGCATATATACACCGGAGATTCTTAAACAATACACTCAAATATCTTCGTGTTACACACAAATATCTTTGTGTTACACCCAAATTTATTGCAAATATAAAAAAATATTTCCTCTAATGCTGCATTTTTTCTTCTTTTTTTCCTTATTTCTTTCTTTCTTTTAGTTGAATGAATGTAAGTTTATCATCTTTCAAGTAATTTTGTAGCATTATGTATTTTTCTTCTTTTTTGTTTGATTTTTTTTGTTTTATTCTTGCTAAGAGAGTAAAACAAGAAGAAACTTGAGAAGATAAAACAAAAAAGAAAAGATGAATAAAAAAAAAGAAAAAGATGGTGATGATGATGAAAAAAGAAGAAGAAGCAGCAGAAGATGAAGAGAAAGAAGAGGAAGAGTTTTGAATTATGCAGAACTTATCAGCACATATACACCGAAAATTCTTAAACAATACACTCAAATATCTTCGTGTTATACCTAAATATCTTCGTGTTACACCCAAATTTGCTGCAAATACAGAAAAATATTTTCTCTAATGCTATATTTTTTTCTTCTTTTTTTCCTTATTTCTTTCTTTCTTTTAGCTGAATGAACGTAAGTTCATCATCTTCCAAGTAATTTTATACCATTATGTATTTCTTCTTATTTTTTGTTTGATTTTTTTTATTCTTGTTAAGAGAGTAAAACAAGAAGAAAATTGAGAAGATAAAATAAGGGGAAAAAAAAAGATGAATAAGAAAAAAGAAGAAGAAGAAGCACCAGAAGATGAGGAGGAAGGAGAAGAGTTTTGAATTATGCAGAATTTATCAGCCACATACACCGAAAATTCTTAAACAATACACTCAAATATATTCGTGTTACACTCAAATTTGCTGCAAATACAGAAAAATATTTTCTCTAATGCAAAAATTTTACATTACATTCAATTCAAACCATTAATGAAGAACAACAATTTTCAGAAACAAAAACAATAATTCAAAACAATAATCGATTTCGTTCTGGTTCAATTGACAATCTGAATTTGAATTATTCATTATCTTTAACAACGAGATAACTGATGATGCAGGAGAAGGAGGAAAAGAAAAGAGGAGAAAAAATTTCAACAAAAAAAGAAAGAGGAGGAGGAGGAGGAGGAGGAGGAGATGGTGTTGGTGACGACGATAACAAAGAAGAAGAAGAAGAAGAAGAACGTGTAGTAACGGCACGAAAAAAAATGTTCACGCATGAATATGAATGACATATATAAACTTGTATAAAAAAATGACTTGTATGTAGAGAATAATACTACACATATTTAGGTTACGTGGAATTTGAACGAATCTTATTATAATGGAATAAACAACTACTTTTAAATAATGGAATAAACAAATATATTATAGATTACTAGTAAAAAAACGTTTAAATAGCAATGATAAAGAAGTTAATGAATTCTTGCATTCAAAAAAAAAAAAAAGAGTTTATTGATGAGAAATTTGTTAATTTGATATCTTAAAATTTTGAGTTATATAATTATATTTTTTTATTTGATTTTTTTTTTTTCAAAATCTCTTCAAAAACAAATACTCAAATAAAGAAGTTAATGAATTTGTTCCACATTAAAAAAAATAAAAAAATAAAAAATTTATAAAACAAAAAATTCGTTAACTTAACCTTTTAAAATTTTAAATTGGATATAATATTTTTTAATATTATATTTTCTCACCTAGTTTTTCATCTCTTGGAATTTTCTACACAAATATTGAAAACATCAACTATTTTCCCTAAATAATTAAGCTGGAGAGTAATGATTTAAATTGTCTTATTGAGAAACACGGTGCAGAGGATTAGAGAAGCTAAGATAACAAACAACGGAAAACGTGCATACAGTGTGAAACACATTTTTGTTTTCGATAAGGGTGAACCACCAAAAACGTCTTTAAATTATTCAAACGCTTGACAAAAATACACTTAAATTTTATTATTGATAAAAATATTTTTAAATAATTTAAAAACACAACAATAATATCCAACAGTAAATATATATTTTTAAAAAATATTTTAGAGATTAAATTTTGATGTAATTTTTTACAAGCATAATTATAAAAATAATATATTATTATTCATAAAAATTGGTGATTTTTTTTAAGTATATCATTTTTTTATAATTATTTTTGTTAACAACCAATAATACTTTTAAAAAATTACAAAATAATATATACTTAACAAAAAATCACTAAATTTTAAGAATAATAATATCTCATTTTTTTAATTATACTTGTAAAAAATTGCATCAAAATTCAATCTCTAATGTATATTTTGAGAAATACATATTTAATGTTAGTTTTTTTTTGTAAGATTATCTAACATTAAATATGTATTTCTCAAAAAATATATTAGAGATTGAATTTTGGTACAATTTTTCTCAAGCATGATTAAGAAAATGAGATATTAGTATCTTTAAAATTTGGTAATTTTTCGTTGTGTATATATTTTTTTTGTAATTTTTTTGTTAACAATTAATAATACTTTTAAAAAATCACAAAAAAATATATATTTAAAAAAAATTATCAAATTTTAAGAATAATAATATCTCATTTTTTAATTATTTTTGTAAAAAATTACATCAAAATTTAATTTTTAAGACATTTTTTAAAAATATATATTTACTATTGAGTATTGTTGTTATATTTTTAAATTATTTAAAGATATTTTTGTCGATAATAGAATTCAAGTACATTTCTGTAGTGATTGAATAATTTGGGGACGTTTTTGGAGGTTAAAATACAAAGTATAATACATGGATCGTAAGTTGGGTGAGTTTTGGTATATTGTGACGTTCGTTCTTCCAAGTTCTGTGGCGGTGGGAGGAGTATCAAATATGTGGTTCAAATTTTGTTGTCCCTCATTTCATACTAAATATCTCTTTAGTTTCGTACAACTGTACAAGTATTAAAATAATTATTAAATTTTATTTAAAATATAAATAATTTTACAAAATAAAAATATTTTTAATGTTATTTTATTTTTTCATTTATTATTTAATCTAATAATAATAATAATAATAATAATAATAATAATAATAATAATAATAATAATAATAATAATAGAGAGATCGAAAAGATTCCACGTACAACTTAGGATATATTGGCTGCTGCTTGAAGATAAAAATAATCATAGTTTACCATATTTTTATCACTATAAAATTGTGATGATATATTTTTTTATAAATTTAATTTTGATGTATTTTCAGTGTAAAATAATTTTATACGTATAGTCAATTACGTAATATTACATCAGTAAAAATAACTATCTTTTATATTAATCGTATGAATAATTATCTAAAAGAATAGATGTAATTGTACGAATATGTAAAATATTTTACACTATCAGTGCATTAAAATTAAACTCTTTTGTCATAAGTATATTAACAAAAAAAATATTATGTATACACCAAAATCAGTCACTATATATTTGTGAATAAATATATATATTATTTAACTTATTTTTAGTGTGTATTTTATATTCCAATATATATTATTTTAGGGTAAAGTGTTTATTAATTTGGAAAAAGCGTACGCTAGGGTGCCAAGGGAGGTCTTATGGAAGGTTTTAGAAAAGAAAAGAGTAATAGCATAAATTCGTGCAATTAAAGACATGTATGATGGGGCCACAACTAGTGTGAAGACTCAAGGTGGTATGACAGAGGATTTTCTATTGGTATATGACAGGAATCATCTTTAAGCCCATATCTTTTCACATTAGTCTTGAAAGTACTCACAGAGCACATCCAAGAGCCTGTGCCATGGTACATGCTTTTTGTCGATGATATTGTCCTTATGGGAGAGTTAAGGGAAGACATAAATAAGAAGTTGGACTTATGGAGAGAAGCTTTAGAAGTGTATGGTCTGCGCATAAACCGTAGCAAGACGGAATATATGGAATGTAAGTTCAGTTTGAGAAGGAAAACCCTAATATAGAGGTGAAGATTGGAGAAAACATCCTACCAAAAGTTAAAAGTTAAAAGTCTTAAGTATCTTGGGTGCATCATACAGGATAATGGAGAGATTGAACATGATGTAAATCATAGGATCCAAGCAGGTTGGTCAAAATGGCGGAGTGCATCTGGTTTTATATATGACAAAAAAGTGCCTTTAAAACTTAAAGGTAAATTCTATCGCACTGCTATAAGACCGGATATGCTTTATGATACAGAGTATAGGGCGGCCAAAAGGGATCACGAACATAAGTTGAGTGTGGTAGAGATGAAGATGTTGAGATGGATGAGTGGTTACGCCATTGGATAAAATAAGGAAGGAAGATATAAGGGAGAGAGTTGGAGTAGCACCCATTGTGAAAAAGATGATTGAATCGCATCTCAGGTGGTTTGGACATTTGAGAAGAAGACTGACAGAACACCCACTCAGGAGGGTGAATGAGATGGAAGATGGATAAGGGGTGAAAGACAGATGAAGACCTAAGAAGACTATCCATGAGGTGGTCAAACGAGATCTACATGTAAACGGTCTCTCTGTAGATATGATACGTGACAGAGCACAATGGCGTCGTTTAATTCATGTAACCGACCCTACCTAGTGGGACAAAACTTTGTTGTTGTTGTTGTTGTTGTTGTTGTATATTATTTTAGGATAAAGTATATTTTTTGTCTCTAAAATTTGTTAAAAATTTTAAAAATACTCTTAAATTTTATTTAGTTTCAATTTTGTTCCTAAAGTTTTCAATTTTACATCAAATATATCTTGACAACTAAATTTTTAAAAAATTTAAGACCAATCAAGTAATAATGTATGACAATTATATCTAATTTAATTGTGTTGAAGGTTGTTTTTGTGACATTGTTGTTAAATTATGATTTTAATCTTTAAAAAAATTAGTCATCAAAGACATATTTGATGTAAATTAAAAAATTTTAAAATAAAATTAAAATAAAATAAATTTTAAAAATATTTTTAAAATTTTTAACAAATTCAAAGATAAAAAATATACGATATTATATTTAATTATTTATATTAACAACTGAATTTGACTATACACTTAATATAGTTTCATTAATATAATTATCAAAATAACCTCCCCTCCTAATCTCAGCTTATTGATGTTCCTACTCAAATAATTCACTTTTTCAAGAAGAAATCTTAGAGGGTAAAAAAAATCCTTCCAGATCTTGTTTTTATATTCTAATTTTTTGACACATTATTAAGTCATGTATTCTTTTTACTTTTGGAACAGTTGATATGGAAATCAGTATCTAACTAATAAAACATTGTCCCAGTATCATAAATAAAATCAAAATTAATTGTACCAGGAAAATTTAGTTATGATTTCATCATATCGTTTTCTATTTGGCTTTTGAAGGTGTTACTTCTAATTAAGGATTAACAAACACTCTTTTGGCGGTTCTTGCTATATCAACAGACACTCTTTTTGTTTTTTTTCCCCTGGTCCAAAAATATCGTTGTCAATTCTTGAAGTTTTAAACGATATAAGTGGATACTAGCACTTTCATTTTAATAATATCAAACTTTGTTGATGATCACATATTTATATGCACTGTTGCTTCACATGTATATTTATATATAATAAAAAATTTGTAAAAACAAAAATATTTCGTGGACTCGAAGATTCAACTACTACGTATTTATATATTTTTATATACTTCGCATATTTTTCAATAAAAAAAATCAAATTTATTATAATAGAATAGTCAAATTTACCTTTTTCATAGAAATAATCAAATATTTTCATAAACATAAAAAGTCAGTTACTACTATATTTTCATATTTTTATTCGTATTTTAATTATAAATATAAATATAATTTGATTATATTATTTATAAAATTTAACTATGAGTGTGAATTAATTAAATTTGATTATATCATATATAATGTTTGATTATATCACTTAAAACTTTGATTATAAATGTGAATAGATAATTATTCTATATTCTAATTTATATTTTTATATATATAATGACCGATTAGTGGGTAATTTACTTTTTATGTTTAACATATCATCTGATATTATTGAAATTGTTTTAGATAGTGAGCCTTGTAGGAAATGTATAACTCGTTCGGTTCAGATCCAAGTTTGTTTTCATCTGAGATCAATGAGATATATAAAATTGAACTAATATCTTGGTAACTCTTTAATGTTATCTAAAAAATGAAAAGTCTGTTAAATTTGTAACAGAAATATTTAATAACAAAAATAGATTAGTCAAAAACTGTCAAAATTTATTTTATTTAGTATTTATTAATTGAGAAAATTTTTACATACAAGTATTTTGCGTTTACAAACTTTACAAGTTTAAAGGTTTGAAGAGAACGAAACCCACTAAATGCACTACTTATGTTACGTGTTTCTTTAACAGACTTTTAAATCAATTCAAATCAATTAACGCGCAAATATATAACTTCTATTTTTCAAAAGATTTCGTTTCTTTTTTCGAGTTTCTTGTCAAATTTGTTGGATCTCATTTGTGCGTTCTCGTTTTTTTTCGATTTTTATGGTTTTTGAAATCAAGCTTTGAAATCGTTTTGAAGATAATGGAATTTCAGAAATACACCCAAACGATTACAGAAATACACCCAAACAGTTACAGAAAGGATTACAGAAATACACCAAAACGGTTACGAAAACATCCAAAAGATTACAGAAATACACCCAAAGGATTTAAGAAATACACCCAAAACAGGGGGAAACAATATATTTCTTCCTAAAATCTTTTAATGTTTTACTGGTTAAGGATGAGGCACATGACAGAGACAATCTAAAAGAAAAATTTAGAAGAACAGTAAAACAGTACATTGAATAATGTTTCTTCGTTTTTTCTGGTGATTTTTTATGGAGATTTGTATATTTTCTTCTTGATTTCTTCTACTCTTCGCGAGGAGTTGGAACGTTTCTGCAGAATCGTAGTTTGTTTCAAATGTTCCTTGAATCTTGACGATTTGCGTTTTGATTGAGGAAGAAGAGGAAGAGTGAACGTGTTGTGAAAGGGTGATTAAGGCGCGTGCGTTGGACGCTTGATTCTAAAAGAGTGGTGCGCGTGTTTTTTTCTTGGACTTGGAACAATTTGTATAGTTTGTAAGCCAAAAAAGTTTATATGTGTAGTAGGCCTATTATTAATTCTAGTAATAATTAATGAATACTTAATAAGATAAATTCAGACTTTTTTTTATTGTTTCTCTAACAATACCAAATTTGTAATAATGCACCTACAAAAAAGGGATGAGGGCGTTTTATTTGACTATTTAGTTTTCGATTTATAGTTTTTGATTTAGAACAATTTGTTTCTCTTTTAGAAAGTATAGGGGCAAATCTTATGTAGATCCAGAAAAAACAGGGGTAAGAAAACATAGTGAATTGTCCACTACAACACTCAAAGTGTTTATCTACAAGGTGAATTCTCTTATGATTTTGTCATATTCAACTTTACTCCTATATTGCACATGTTAAGACTTGTGAACTCAGTAAAGAGTCTCATCTTGTCTCTTCAGTAGGAATAGTTATCTTCGTCAAAGAATAAAAGTTTGTTAAGTATATAATAAGAGCCCTTCACATATTTGACTAGATATAATTCTGCCATAATGGATTTTTGTCTCTTCAATCAATAAGAGGCTCAACCCCTAGAAAACCATCCCTAATATCAAATGAAATTATGCAAATATGTACGAGAAGGGGGAGTTAAATCATGATAGCAAACCTTTTTTCCAAAAAAGAAGCTTTTAACCAAAGATAAGTTAATTATGATTGATTAAAATATCTTAGTAGACTTATGATTTTCATTAACATAATATGGAAGGTATAAATACTTTTTAAACTATATATATATATATATATATAGTAGACTTTAGTTTTGGATGAATGAAAATCGTACTTTGATTTCGTGACGAAATTGTAACATGAGCAAACGGAGTTAAGTAGTAAATCCTTTTTTATTGTATAAATATAAGTGAAAATTCGCATGTAGTTGTTTTTGTGTGTGTGAAGTTGAAAATTGAAAATTATTACATATTTATTTAGTCAAATCTATCAAATTATCTAATAGTTTTTAATTATCAATTTCACATGTAAATAATTGCATGTGAATTTTTACATAAAAATATGAATAAAAGGTAGAATAATTTTTTTTTTAATTTCAATCTATCTCTTTTACTTGTTGTTAATATTAGGTTTTGTATAAAATAACAAAAAATTGAGAAAGAATCTTTTAATTTGCTTTTATGATTAATTTCCTATCTTGAAATTAGAAATTTACATGAAGAACTTATTTTAAAATGATCATTAGAATTTCTAATAAATAGAGGGGTGTCAGTGACTCCTTTATGAAAATCATTTTTCAACAAAAATAAGCTAAGCTTCCTATACTAAACTTTAGGAACTTGTCTCAAACTATACAAGGTTTTAGCAAGTTTGAAAACATAATTTGAAAAAATTTTGTTTTCAAATCTAAGAGGTTGAGCCACATAGATTCTCTATCTATTGTTCCATTTAGAAATGCATACTTACATCATTTGGAATAACTTGAAATCACAATAAACCGCATAGGCTAAGAGCAATTTAATAGCCTCCATTCGAGCTATAGGTGAGGATGATTCATCCAAATCAATTTCCTCCTCTTGACCATAACTTTGAGCAACTAGTCTTGCTTTGTTTCGGACAATGGTCCCATCTTCACCTAGTTTATTTCTGAAAATTTATTTTTGTACTTGTGACTTTCTTTCCATTTGAATCAGGTACAAGGGTCTAGACTTGATTTTTTTCAAACTGCTATAATTTCTCTTTTATAGCCAATACCTAAAATGGATTAGCAAGTGCTTCTTGGATATTTTGATGTTCAATCTTTAAGATGAGAGCCACATTGTTTAATTCAGTTTTTTTCAAAGATGCTCTTATAGTCACACCTTTAGAGGGATCACAAATTATAAATTTTTTTAGATAACTTTTTGAAAATTTTTATTCTTTTAGCCTTTTGGTTTGGGTTGATGATTCAGGTTCATCTTGATCAACAATTGTCTCTTCAGAATTTTTAGCTGCGACAAGAGATAATTCCAGATGGTATCTTGCAAAATCCATTCTCTATGCTTTCAGGTACAGCTTTCAGTGAGCAAGATTTTGACTATTCTGTCTTAGTAGTCTTGGTCACTTCAATTCTGATTCCTGGACTTTCATCAATATAAACACTAGAAATTTTGTTAGATTCACAAAATGTGACATGCATAGTCTCCTCAACAGTCTTAGAGTTCTTGTTATAGATTCTATAGGCTTTGCTATTTGTGGAATAACCAAGAAAAATACTTTTATGTGTTTTTAGATCAAATTTTTTTAAATTTTCTTTTATGTTCAGTATAAAACACTTGCAACCAAACACACAAAAATATTTGAGACTAGGAGGGTGTCCTTTTCGAAGTTCATAGGGTATTTTCTTAAAAACTTTCTTATGAGTGTTTAATTTAAAATGTAACAAACTGTATTTACAGTTTCAGTCCATAAGAATTTAGGAACATTATATTCACACAATATAGCTCTAACCATTTTCTGTAAATTTCTATTTTTCTTTCTACAATATCATTTTGTTGTGGTGTTCTAGGACAAAAGAAATTGTGTGATGTGCCTAGTTTATCACAAAAAGATTCAAAATGTTGGTTTTCAAATTCTTTACCATGATCACTTCTAATTGAAATAATTTTTAGATCTTTTTCATTTTGAATCTTGCTAAATTTTTCAAAGGTTTAATTACTCTGCGAGTCCCTATAGTTTCACTGAATTTTCAATTAAGTCCCAATACTTTTTTTTCTTTTCAATTTAGTCCCTATACATTAAAAATTTTTTCAATTAAGTCCCTGCCGTGAGAATAACGTTTAAAATAACAGAATATTCTGTTAAAAAAAACGAATATTCTCCTGTTTGAATTAGGTATACTAATTGGATATATTTCTAATTTTTTAAAATACCCAAAAACCCCATAGCATTTTGTGCCAAAGGAAAAAAAAACCTAGCCAGCCCCTAATTTGCTCCCTGAAAATCATGTGCGGTGCGTTCTCCTCCGTTGGTCCGTCGTCTTCATCCATAGCCATCGATCCGTCCTCTTCATCCATAGCCTCCGTCGGTCCGTCGGTCTCTGAGGATCTGAACTGATTGATCGTTGAAGCCCTGTCCGCCACTCGGCGCGCCTCGCCTCACCTCGCGCCACCTCGCCTTGCCTTGTTGCCTGCACACTCGATCTGCCATAACAGGTGAGTTAGTTTCTTCATTTTTATTTCATTTTGGTTGTTAAATGTATAAGATTTGAATTTCTATGTGCTGTTATTTTTTTGGTGTCAAGTCATTCATGACTCCATAGTTGTGTTTTAGTTTTGGCATTGATATTCTATTCACTGTAATTGCGTAATTTCTTGGAAAGGTTTTGGACTAGTTACAAATGTGTATGGGAGCACTAAAGTATGGCTTCTTTAAATTTTTTTTATGCCGTGTAATCGTATTAATTGTAGGCATTGTGGTTCTGTTATATTCACATTGAGTACCTAGTGTTTCGAAGCAAAAATGTTTTTCACCCTGGTGATTCTCTCAATTCAATTACTATATTATTTTAATTCTTGAGACAGATTGCAATTCTTGGAATCGGAAGCCCGGCTCCGGGAGTGGTGTCTGAGGGTACAAACACCATAGATGTAGGTAAGGCTGTGTTGGTTTAGACAGAACTCAGGACTAGGTTGGATGCAGGGACTTGGGGGACCATAGGAGTTGGCCTCGGTGCAATTCGGCTGCAGTGACTTGTCTCGATTGATTTGTTGTTGTAGTTGAAGGGGATTTTGGATTCGGATTTAGTGCCATTGAAGTTGAGGTATATACTGCTGAACCCATTCTTATATTTATCTATTTAATTGCTCTTTCATTGTGTTATGTAGATTGATGCCCTTATCTTTAGTTATATTTTTATCATCATATAATGGAATGGTTTTTATTTTAGTCTATATATTATTATTAAGTAACAACCAGTATGAAAAGTGTATAAAATTGAGAATATGACGACTGATTCTATTGATTCACGCATGTCTCAAATATATGTTTATAGAAACAACTTAAGGTCTAACCACAAATCATAAAACGCTAGCAGAAACTTTTATGGCCATTGTTTTGAATTAGGATCTTCCATGAACTATTTTATGTTTATGTCCATAGCTAATAGTTCTGTGATAGATAGGATTAACCCAAAATCTCAAGTTCTAGGAGATAATTTTTACTAGTTACTAGCAAGTACTGAGTAGTGGTAAAGGTAAATTATAAACGAATCTTGTTGTCCTGAATATTGTTATCCGTTCTTGTTGTCGTTATCTTTTGTCAATACTTGAGAAAATATGTATTGCCTTATATGTTTTATCTTTTTTTTTCAATCCAGACATTGGTTTAGTACCAAGTACTTGTAGTAGTGATTGTTTTTAAAATGAAGGTGTCTATGGTGGTAACTGGAGAACCTCAAAGAGATTAATGGACCTCACAAAGATGATCCTGCTCCAACTTCCTTCGTTCCGAAAGTAGGCTACCATGCTTTGATTGAAGTTTTTGGTAGAAAGGACTATCTTGTTGGGACACCTAATGAACTCAAGTCTGCTCTTTCAGAATCTTTCTTGGCTCAAAAACCGGCCGTTATCAATGTTATTATTGATTCCTATACTGTTTCAGAGAGTGGGAGGTTGCAACACAAGAAACTATATTTTCTATAGTTTTCGTTTTTAGTTAAATTTCAATAACACAAATTACCTAGTCTTGTGATTTTTTATGGTGTACCATGATATGATAAAGACACAAATTATATTCCATGAATCCACCTAAAATGTAAAACGTTACATAATCATAATGAATACTTGAATGATGGAAATTGAATTTTATATATACTTATTACTACTATTTTTGTTTCATTTTATTCATTCCTTTTTTTTTTGTATGTTCTTAAGATAAGATATTTTAAAAGTAAAAAAAAAAGATATTTTTGGTACAATTTGTATATAAATAAGCAAAAGAATGATGGTGACAAAATAAAAAAGATTATAGGAATATCTTTCATGTGGTAGAATCATTGAATAGGATTATAGGAATATCTTTCATTTAATATTTATAGTTTTATCGAATTTTCAATTAGATCCTTATACTGTTTTTTTTTTAATTAGGTCCCTAAGGGTATACAAGTAATTTCACAATTCACTAACATTTTTTTGACGTTTAACGTTAATAGGGACTAAATTAAAAAAAATAATGTATAGGGACCCAATTGAAAAGAAAAAAAGTATAGGGAGGAATTGAAAATTCGGTGAAACTATAGGAACTTGCAGAATAATTAAACCTTTTTCAAAAACAGAAAATATTTCATGCTTATGAGTTAGGAAGCACACTCAACTGAACCTTATATAGTCATCCACAAAAATCATTCCATAGCTTTTTCTTCCATGACTTTGAGTCCTAGTAAGTAGTAAGTCTAAACATGTCAAGATGTAACAATTTCAATGGTTTCTTAGTAGAGACATCTTCTTTGAGTTTGAAAGACATTTTTATTTGTTTGCCTATTTGACAAGCATCACATGTGTGATGCCATTGTCAAACTTAATATTAGAAAAACCTCTAACTAATTCTCTTTTAACAAGTTTAGAGATTTGGAACATATTACCATGTTCCAATCTCTTGTGTCACATCCATTTTTCAGATTTCATTGAAAAAAAATAAGTTACATTTTGAACCTTAAGATCATCTAGAGTGAGACCATAGATATTGTCATCTTCTTGCAATAAACCAAGCAGTTCTTGTTTTTTTATTTATGACTCTACAATCTAATTTCCTAAAAGTTACTGCATATCCAATGTCACATATAATTGACTTATACTCAAAAGAATATGATTTAACCCATCTACTAGAAAAATACTATCTATGCAAGTGATAAATCTTTACCAACCTTATCAATGACAATTATCTTACCTTTATCATCATCTCCGAAAGTCATAAACCCTCCATCATACTTGTCGAGTTTGATGAAAAAGGTAGACTTTCCGGTCATATGCCTTGAATATCCACTATCAAAATAGCACATATCCTTTTTCTTCTTGCATGTAAGACAAACTTGTATATTCTTCAACTAACCTTAGGTATCCAAATCCATTTGAATAATCTTATGTGAAATCTTTTTGATTGTCCAAGAGCATTATAATCATGAACTTTATACAATTTGTTATCACCAAAAGACCTTAGAAAAATGAAGCATTGTTGAGGCTATTGTATTTATAGCAATGGTTCTTAGTTGTTGAATTTTGAGGCTTGTTGAAAATTTTAATCTTAACATTCTTAGAAGAAAAAGTTTCAGATTTTTTAAGTGTTTGTTTAAAAATAGATTTGCTTTCTTCTTTAAATTCAAGTCCAAATTTTTTAAAATTAGATCTTTGACAAGCAAGTAATTTATCAAGATTTTGTGAACCTTGAACAAATTTTGTTAGGTCTCCATTAAGATTTTTAATTTTTTCATTCAACCTTTTATTTTCAGCAATTAGATCAATAGAGGGTGACTGAATGCTTGAGTTTGAATTTATTTAATTCATCTCTTAAAGCATTATTTTCTTATTTCAAAGATTTTTTATCACAAGCTTCGGTTACCTTAACTTTTTTTAATAAAAATTTATTTTCAAATCTTAATGTCTCATTGTCTTTCTTGCACTTAACATATTTATCAAACAATTTCTTTGAGTTCACAGTTAAACAGTTAAATCTTTGATAATAGAGTGTAGTTCATTAGTGGATAATTCAGAGAAGTCTACTTTATCCATGTTTGTGTGATCAGCCATCAAGCACATTTGAGCCTCATGATCAGAATCTTCTTCATCTTCAGAATCAGAATTATTTTTCAAATATTCCCATGTTGCCATTATCACCTTCTTCTTGCCCTTCCTTGATTTTTTGCTTTTCTTCAATTGAGGATAGTCGGACTTGAAGTGACTTTACTCCTTACAGTGGTGACAAGTAAATTTGGATTGATTCTTTTTAGAATCTTTGGATAAAGTAGTTCCTTGACCTTTGCTTTTGTATCTCATTAATCTCCTCATTTTTCTCGCAAAGAGCACTATCTCTTCATTTGAAATGCTGTCATCGGATTCCTCTTCTTTAGCTATCATTATTGACTTTAATGCTACACGTTTTTTTGTCATCTCTATCTTGAGACATGTGGATAATTTTATAGGCTAGCAGCTTGCCTCTTAGCTCATCATAGGTGATTTTTATCAAATCATTCTTTTCTGAGATGACTGTACTTTTCACTTCTCATTTTTTAGTGATACTCTTCAAGATTTTTCTCACTAAAGTTTCTTCGAAATAACTCTTTCCCATGGCGTCCAAGTTGTTAATGATTATTGAGAACCTCTCAAACATCTGATCAATGCTTTCTTCCTCCTTCATGACAAACATCTCATACTCCTTCATCAGCATGTTTTTTCTTGTCTCTCCCATTTGTTTTGTTTCTTCATGGGTGAGTTTCAACTTGTCCCAAATTTTTTTTGCAGTTTTGCACCTTAAAATTTTTTTGTACTCTTCAAAACTGATAGCACAGTGCATTAGGTTAATTGTCTTGGCATTGAGTTCAACCTTCTTTTTTTCATCCTCTGTCCATTCATTGTTTTTCTTTGGCACCACATCTCCATCATTATTTTGCTTTATTAAAATATCAGAACCATTGATAATAATATTCCAACTGCTATAATCGATTGATTGCACAAAGATTCTTATTCTCTCTTTCCAGTATGAGTAGTTGCTGACTTTGAAGTATGGAGGTCTATTGTTAAACTGACCTTCAGTGAGCGTGTACACCATGATATTTATACCCATGTTATTGGTCATAGATCTTTGTTCCAATCTGTGAAGCTTAACTCTTTAGAACCTGGCTCTGATACCAATTGACAGTAGCTAGAACTTGATAAGGGGGTTGAATCAAGTTAATTTTAAAACTGAAATTCTTTTCTCTGTTTTTGCAAAAGCAAATTATGCAGGAGATTTTTTTAGTTTCTCTAAAAGTAGAACATAACAGAGTAAGAAAGAAGAGAATTAGATAATCATGTATCCTGCTTTGGTTTTCTTGTACCATGAATCCTACATCTAGTCTATACTACAATCATGGTAAAATTTTCACTATAATCAAACTGATTACATACACCAATACCAATGAATTACAACCTAATTCATCTAGTATCAACCACTTAACTTCTAAGCAAATCTAACCACCACCAAATACTGTTCTAACTTGGTAAAGGAAACCTCAACTGGTTTAACAGCCACCAAGTGCTATCCCAACTTGACAAGCAGAATCCAACTGAATTAATGACTACCAAGTGCAATCCAAACTTGGTAAGAGAAACTAATCATAGTTTAACAATAACCAAATACACAGAAATTTTTTTTGGCTTTTTCAGTGTATCTCTCTTGTCTCTTTTCTCTCATGGATTTTTTTATTTTTCACCTCACTATATATAATTTTTTTATCTTAATTACAGAAAGATAACCATCAGATAGCCATAACAATGAAATCTAAAATAAAACACAAAATTAAAAAAAAAAAATTTTGCATGTATGAAATGATACTCTAAATTTTTTACTTTATTTTTCTTGTCTTCAAATATTGTTAAAAGCTATCTATATAGTGAGAAACTTACTCCCTCAAATTGGTTCACTCTCTCTTCATTTTTTTTTGTTGATTTTGTCCATTGTTGCTGTCTTTGTTAGCATGCATTCTTTTTTTATTTTGCTCCACTACCTCTGCTGTTCTTGGAGTTGCTTCATTACTTCTGCTATTCTTGTATTTTGTTTTTATGCTTTCCTTGTGTCCTTAGTGTTTTTTCATTCTTCATAGTGTTGCCAACTATCCTTTTTTTTTTAGCAAATGCAGAATCTTCTTTCTTTATGTTTTGGTTTTGATTTGTCTTCATAAGTATTGGATTGATATTTTATTTTGAGTATTATGAAGTTTTTTTTTTAATTTTTCATGATGTACGCTGAGAGATGAAGTATTGGGCCTGCAATACTAACAGTAACACACACTAAATCACACTTGGACTTTTAACCTAATATAATAAATATTTGTCATCATATTAATGTACCAAAAATCAATTCTAATTCAATAGAAAAAAAAGGAGAAAAAAATTTAAAGAAAATTGATTATTTTCTATTATTAATTTTTTTTAACCAAAGATAGAGAGACTCGAACCTGCAACCTCTTAGATAAGTATTGGGAGATTATGCCATTTGAATTATAACTCATTGGCTTCTATTGTTTGGTAGAAGAAAAAAATTAGAGAGAAAATTGAATAGTGTAAAAAAGTTGATGGGACTCACCAATTTTTTTCTTCTCCAATTTTGGGAAAAAAAAAATGAAAACTTGATATGTTTCTCTACTTCTAATATTTTTTTTAATATATTTTATAATATAAGGGTGAAATCATCTTTTTATAACATTTCTTTCCTTCTTATTTTCCTTTCATCCAAACATATTTATAGAAAATAAAAATTTACTCAATTTTTTTTTTATATTTCTTTCCTTTCTACTTTCTTCCTCTTTATTTTTTTCTTCCAATTAAACATAACCTTTATATTTAATCAAGGATTTTTTTTAATGTGTCTACAAATATTTTGGTCTAAATTGATTAAATATGAGTATTGAGAGATGTATTTACTACGAGCATTACTCTTTTATGAAGTTAGAACATGTATCCACTATCTTAATTTAGAATTTGGATACTTTAATTTTGAATTTTTACTTTAAAAGATAAAGTATGATCTTTCATTCTTAAATAGTTTCTCTTTCATATTTTTTTTTATTCCACTTATGAAATAAATAATAAGAGGTCGCACTTTTTCCTCTAAAGTAAGATTTAAAATTTAGAGGATCTAAATCCCTTAATTTAAGAATAATTAACTTTTCACTTTATTAATTTTTTCACTTTATAAAATCTTGATCCAATTTATAAGTAGTAGGTACCATAAAACACACCTCTAAACAAATCAAATAATCATTTTAAAAAGTGAAAAAAAATTCATTTTTAGTTAATTTGTACGTAAAGATAAGGATAGCTAGTTGATTGGACTCACTTTATTCTACTATTATTTAAAACAGTAATGCTAAAAAGACAATAATCTAAAATTATAATTGTTATAATTTTATACATATAATATTTAAAATTATATATTTATTATATTTAATATTATGTATTTATTTTAAAAATAATTAATAAATATAAAATAAGAGAACCTTAGAGCAACTCTAATGCTAAGAAATAGAGTTTCTCTTTTGACATATGGGGACTCAATTACCGTTGGAGTGAAAAGGGAAGGAAAACTCTTCACGTAGATCAAAGTTGAGAATTCATTTAAACAGAAACTTATAACAACCAATAAAATTATGTCATGTGGTAAGTTAATAAAAAAAATAAAAAATATATTAAATAATTAAATTATAATTAATTTATTAATATTTATAATAATTTATTATATTAAATACTTATATATCTATTTAATTAATTATTTATATTAAGTATTTAATAATTAGTTATATTAAATTATAATTAATATAAATAATTATGTTAAATCAATATCAAATATTATTTATATTGTTATATTAAATCATAATTAATTAAATTTATTTTACATAAAAAATAAATTTAATTTTTACATATTATAAAATAATTTTTAGTTGGATTATTTATTTTTATTTATAAAATTTAAAATACTAATCAAATTTAAGTTTTTTATTTTAATATTTATAATATTGAATTATTTTGAATTTATAAATTTAAATAATATTATTATAAAAAATAATTATTATATTAATTTTAATTACTTTAATTAATTAATTAAGTGAGACCACAATAGGGATTAAAGTTAGTTTCTTCTAATGGAGAAGAGAGAGATTCTTTGAGTTCTTATTTATTATTTATGATCCAAAAGTTGATGTGGAGTTACTTTTTATGACAGGTGGGCCATAAATAAGGACTGGAATGAGTTTTCTATTGGAAATAGTCTTAGACTAATCTAAACTAATTTTTTATTTTTTTCAAACATTTGTCGGTTCAAAATTAGAGGTTGATAATATCTTACTTTAATAATATCTCATAACAAATTTTCATTCTTAATTATAAATCAATTCCGCTATGTAACTAAGGATTTTACCAACCTATGTCAACTCTTATTTATGTCTATGTTTAATAGAAGTGTCTTTGTGGATGTGTCTAATAAAAATGTCGTTTTTATGATTATATTTAATGAAAGTGTCTTTATGAATATATCTCCTTATACATATGTCTTCTAGTAGAATTGTCTTTAATATTAATTATTGTTGGCAATAAATTAGTAGATAATATGTTTGTATAGTATATTTTTCCATTATAAATAGAAGTGCTTGGCATCGTAGAGCTATACATACTCTCCTTGAGACACAGCATGGATTTGGATACTACCACTTATTGTGTCCAACCTTTTGCTGCAATTTTAGCTTTGTTAATCTTATACTACTTCACCATAAGGTCCATCAGATCACATAATAATAGTGGATCCAAAAAAAGAAATATCAAAACCAAAGTTCCTGAAATACCAGGTGGTTTACCCATCATAGGTCACCTTCATCTCCTCAATGATAAAATCCCTTATTTTAGAACCTTCTCAGCCATGGCCGACAAATACGGCTCAATCTTTGCTCTTCGGCTCGGCTGCCACCCTACAATCATGGTGAGCAGCGCAGAGCTCGCCAAGGAATGCCTCACAACTAAAGACAGAGTCTTCGCCTCGCGGCCGGGCACAGCCGGAGGCAGATTCCTTGGCTATGACAATGCCATTTTTGGTCTCGCGCCATACGGACAGTACTGGCGCGAGATCAGAAAAATTGCGACGCTCGAGCTTCTCTCGAGTTACAGGCTTGAGAAGCTGAAACATATCAGAGACAGAGAGATTTATACTCTTGTCAAAGATTTGTTCAGTTTTTGTAACTGCCACGGGAACTCGAATAAGTTAGTTAGTGTAACCATAAGTGATTTAATAGAGCACATGACGTTTAACATTAATGTGCAGATGATAGCAGGGAAAAGGTTCAGTGATGAAGCGATTAAGGAAGAAGATAGTGAAGGATGGAGATTAAGGAAAGCGATTAGAGATGCTACTTATCTTTTTGGTGTTTTTGTTGTAGCTGATGCGATTCCATGGCTTGGTTGGTTTGATTTTCAAGGGTATGTGGGTTTTATGAAGAGAACTGCTAAGGAATTGGACTCTATTCTTCATAGGTGGATGGATGATCATATGAGAAAAAGAGGTGATGATGAGAATGGTAATAAATCTGAGAATGATTTCTTGGATGTACTAATTTCAGTATTTGAAGAAAATGATGAGATTTATGGCCATAAGAGGGACATAGTTCTCAAAGCAACAACACTGGTATGTTAATTTCATCTTAATTATTATTAAGACTAATATAATCGGGTTTATTTATAATAATAATGTATTAATATGCACCAATATTTCTTTTTAGTTTATTTTTTTTATTTATTAAATGAAAGAGTAGAAGCCATTAACTAGTGGTGCAGTCCATTAGAAAAAAAAAAAGTTAAAATTTTAAAAAAAATATAAATAGGTCTTTGATCTTTTGATCCGTAGATATTAAAGTCTTTATGGATTTGAAAATACAATTAAATTTCTGATTTTATTGTACTGACGTGGTTAATACCAATGTACATGTGAGAGAATTTTTAAAATTGAACAAATTAAACTCAAAATCAATATGTCCAGATTTTGAAGAGACTAAAAATTTAAATGTATTTTTAAACTACTTAACTGTTGGTAGACCAAAAAATCATGATCATTTGTCATTTTCTCTAAAATTTAAAACAACACCTGGCACATCACGCTAATTGGAGATTGGTATCACGCCACTGAGGAGACCGCCACCCGTTGCTGTTGTTGCCCCACCAAGGAAGAAAGACGTCGTGCTCTGGCTATGTCGCTTTTTTTTTTTTCTTTTTTTTATTTGTTTTGGATTTTTTTTATTAGTTTTAGATTTTTTTTAAAATTTTAAATGTTTTTTTATGTTTTAAATAATTTTTTTTATTTTAAATATTTTTTAATAATTTTAAATGTTCTTTTATTTTTTGGATGATTTTTTTAGATTTGAGATGTTTTATTTTTTTGGTTAAATTTTAAATATTTTTTATGATAATTTAAATTTATATTCTATCCAAAAAAATTCAAAATAAAAATTGCTAGTTAGCTGCCCTCCTTGTTGGGTAGCTAGGGAGATGGAACAGAAAATATCTCTAGTACATATTTAGAGCCATATCATTCATAATTTACATATATGTGTGGTCCTTCTCATCATAACTAACTAGTGAATGGGATTTTCCTAATAAAATTGTAGCCCCGAGTTCCTAATTTCAATTTTTTATTGTGACGTCATCATTTTCCCAATGATATATAGTATATGTCAATAACAAATTAACAATATTTTGTTGTATATATGTAGATGCTTGTCCTAACTGGATCAGGAAGCACAGCCATGACATTAACATGGTCACTTTCCTTGCTCTTAAACCACCCAAACGCCATGAAAGCTGCCAAAGAAGAGTTGGATACCGTCATTGGAAAACACAAATGGGTCCAAGAATCGGATATCAAAGACCTCAAATACCTCCAAGCCATTGTCAAAGAGACTCTTCGGCTCTACCCACCGGCACCCTTAACCGGAATCAGGGAAGCCACAGAAGACTGCTATCTAAACGGTTACTATGTCTCAAAGGGCACTCGCTTGTTCATCAATCTATGGAAGCTCCATAGGGATCCCAAAACATGGTCTAATCCTGATGCTTTTGAGCCTGAGAGGTTCCTTAACGCTTGTTCGGGGATCGATTTTCGCGGTCAGGACTTCGAGTTTATACCGTTTAGCTCAGGAAGAAGGTCGTGCGCTGGCATGACGTTTGGATTGCAAGTTGTGCATCTGACATTGGCGAGGTTGATTCAAGGTTTCGATATGTCAAGAAAGAGTGGTGCTGAAGTTGATATGAGTGAAGGGTTAGGTGTGGCCTTGCCTAAGAAACATGCCCTTGATATTGTTCTCAAACCTCGTCTTCCTTTGGAGCTATATGAAGGCCTTTGAATACATGTATGGGAAGTAGAGAAATAATTGTGTATTTCTAAAAATACACAATTATGTATCACAGAAAAGGTGACTATGAATATTTCTAAATGTTCAAGTATATGTGTTAGGCATATGAAGTTAGATATTTGCCTCTTGCATTGTTACAATTGTAGTCTTGTATGTAAGAAGATAAGGGGTGCAGGAGAATAATGAGGTCACTTGGGAAATAAATGGTAGTGGTATTACCGTATTAGTGTATTACTCTTACTAGTATCAATAAAGGACAAAAGTATCTTGTTGCTTATTGCTTTTAAAAGCTTTCCTCCAGTACTCGGTAAGAAAAATAGATTGACGGAGCACAAATAAATTTATTGTTACTTATTATGGTGATAGTATTTAACTTAGCCTGTTTGATTTTGAAAGGAAAATTATAAATAAACAATACCTAATCAACAAATTTTAAATAATTGTAATTAATAATTAATAATTTTATATTTTAAAAAAAATAAAATTTAAATAATTATTAATTAATATAAAATACAATTTAAAAATACTTATTAACTTGTTGTTAGTTAAATTATTGTTAATTATGTAACGAAATTGATTTTGAAATTACATTTAGGTTATTATACGTACTTTATTATATTTATTTTATTATGTTGCTATATAATTTCAATTATGATTATCACTGCTTTAACTACGTGTATATAATAAAGATTCTAACGTAACACTTACTTAAATTCTTAGGAGACAATAAAAAATCAATTCAAAGTCTAAAATAGCCAAAAATTATTTTATTTTGTATTTTTTAATTATTACTTGTCTTATTTTTTATTGTGAATAATAGCCAGTCATGACTATGAGTCTATGACCTATGAGTGCACATACAGCTAAAGTACTTGTTATTGGATTGGAGGTAGTGGCTATGGTTGGACGAGATACAAAAGCTAGGAAAATTTTCACCTCTATCATTCCCTTTATTGCTACGCCAGTGTAGCACGTATCACTACAAAAAAAAAAAAAGTTTAAAATGGCATTTGTATTACGGCAGTTCTTAGGAACCGCCATAATATTTAGATATTGCGTCGTTTTTTGTTGTTGCCATAATTGGTTCGTATTTTGTGGCGGTTTTTGATAATTCTGGCGGGTTTGAACCGCCATTGTCATTAACTATATTTAAAATGCACAAATTGGCCAAACCCTCGTTTCGAAAACGCTACCCTGTGTTACCGTGTTCGAGCAAAAAGTTGAAACACTACGCGATCTCCTCTTGCGTTCTCCTTCGATGGAGATTTTCTCCGGTGATATCTCCTCCAGCGAAGATATCCTCCAACAGCGATCTCCTCCGGCGATATTTGCTCCAGCGACGATCTCCTCCTGCGACATCTGCTCCAGCGACGATCTCCCTCCTCCAACGTCTCCTCTAGCGACGATCTCCTCCGGCTTCCTCCTTGTCGTCCTCTGTGTCCTCTCTGCCAAATCTTCAGTGTCTCCCTTTTGTTCTGGATCAGCAGGTCAGCTCGCTACTTCTTCACATTCTAGGGTTCATAAGTACGAATTATTTCTCTGCTTTGCTAGATTTTTTACCAATTCGATTGAAACATGAGAGTGTGTGAATACATGGATATAAATTCCTTGTGATTTTCGTTGTTATTCATTTGGTACTGGTTTTTAAGATTTTTTGAATTTGTTATTATTAGAGAAAAGTGAAACTGTGTATTTTGATTTTCTTATTTTTTCAACGTGCTGTGAGGTTTTGGTAGTGTGTTTGTGTTTTAGGCTGTAAATACTAAGTGGAGTATGTGAGAATAGCTTACGGAAATGGAAAAGTTTTGGTGTCACTTATAAACCAGGTATTAGATCTGGCAAAGATTGAAGCTGGTAAGCTAGAGCTTGAAGCTTCGCTGTTTGTCGTGCATGCTGTTTTGGATGATATAGTATCATTATTTTCAAAAAGTCTCCAGGAAAAGGAATAGAGGTGATAAATATATTATATGCTATGTTTTATCATGGTAGAAATTGTGTGTCATATATATATATTAAAGAGATTGGGAATTGTGTAAATGCGAATGTTAAGTTCTCTATGAATGGATAATATGGGTGATATAACTGGTCAAGGCGCAAACTCAGCATACATCATAGCTCATATATCATGTTGTAACTGAGGCATTTCAGGTCAGTTTAGTGGTTATATATCATTAGCACTTGGAAGGATTCTTGGTCTCGGAGCTCGATTTGGGGTCTATGAAATCATCACTGCCTTTTATAAGGGTAATTCCTATATTTTTTCTGCAAATCAATTGTGTGGTAAATAGCATTTTATGATTCAGCTTTTTAGGAAATACTCACATAAGAAACTAGTATTGCTTTGTTCCAAATGACTATATGTTCCTCTTCATAAAACTGTACAATTTTAGTCCATGAATTTTCAAGGGTTGTTTTTGAAGTTCTAAAACTAGCAGCACAAAATAAAAAGCTATTTAGAGTCTTCTGCACAGGTATTTTACCCTCTTACTCTCTTTCTTTTTGTTTATATATTGATATATAGATTTACTTCTAACTCACAAGCCAGGGCATTCATAATTGAGCTATTAAATTTGAAATCTTTACCCGGAGCCAGTAGAAAAAGGCCTTTGTGTTCAAATGTATTGCCGATGCCTAATTGTTTGGTTTTTGATAGTCACTCCACTATCATTCATTGAACACATAAACATTGCCACTTAGTAGGATAAAGCTTGGTTTTTGAATGTTGACTTTTTGCAAAATTTTGGTTTCAATTTTGTCCACCATTTCCCTTTGATTAATGCCTGTGAACCCTGCATCTCTAGTTTGGTCATTATAGAAATTTGTGATCTGAACTTCAAACTTTTTGTGCTTGGTATTTTTTTATTTTTGACTCCCAATTTAATCTAGTTGCCCTTTTTGTTCAAATGTGCTTCTCTTGACTCAGGTCAAATGAAGAAGTTGGTCCCTTGTCTCCTTTATTTGTTAGTATTACTGCTGGATTGTCAGCTTCAGTTGCTGCTGCGGCTTCTCATGCCTTTGATACTACAAGAACTAGATCACAGTGCACTGTTCTACCAAAGGTATGTTTTGCACTGTGCACTGGCCAATAGCTTTGTTTTGTTTGGTTATTACTATTATTCTGTAATTCACCTCAGATATATGTCTATTTGTTTTCCTTATCTGTTGGTACTTTTGATGGCATTCCAGGGATATTCTACAACTTAAGGGGAGCTGAGAGCCTTGCCGCAAGGTATAATACATGCTAATTCAGATCTTGAGTTAAGGCCATTGTGGTCAAGAAGTAGTTCGAGGTCAAAGGTTAGCATCTTTGCACTGTTTTTCCACATTTTTTAGTTCTATTGTAAATCCTAATGGCCATTTTAAAAATTATTTTTCAAAAGTTGAATTGCTTCAGTAACTAATCTTGAATATTTAAAGAGAATCAATTGCTAGTAATTAGTCTATTTGTTCGAATTTGGAGGTGCTGGTGCATGTAATATATCTTGAGAAAATATTATTGATCTGAGATTGGAGGTGCTGGTGCTAGTAATTAGTTTATAGATGATGATTGAGCAATGTACCATTGCCTTCTTTGTTGTGGTGGTTTCCTGAGATGTAAACTTACATTTGTTGCATGGTTTATTTTCTAAACATACAATATCAATTTGGTTTTTGTCAGGTGGTTTGCTAAAAGATTTCTGCATCCTGATATAGTGTCTATTTATGATTATGCCTTTCTTTGGGATGAGGATTTAGGAGTGGAGCATTTTTCTCCTTCAAGGTATGAGTAACACATTTGTGATTTGTGGCTCTTTCTCTACTGGTGCTATTTGATATTTGAGTGCTGTCTGGCCAGCTTCTCACATGAAATATTTTGACTGTTTTATATAAATTAAGATCATGAATATAATTTTTTGTTGCAAAGGTGTTCAAGTATCTTTTCCTCTGTCCATATGGACTAGGCTTTATTCTTCAGAAAATGGTTTGCTTTCTGTTCACAACCGTTCATCATCTCCAAAGCGATTACGCAAGTGATCTTTGTAGTAACTGACTATACTTAGTGACACAAGGCTTAGCTGTTGCTGTTCTTATACCTATTTTATCTATGCTAATATCTAAGCTTTGAATAATTGTAAACTTTGGCTTTGTATCATTTGTTGCTTGTGTCTTTTAAAGAAGAATAAAGCTATGAACGTTGTGATGAATTAATGTTACTCTTTTATTTTGTGATTGTTATATTCTGTCTGAAATTTTTCTTTTTACTATCGTCAGAGGATTCCTTAAAGGCCTTGAAAGAAAAGGAAAAAGAGCTTTCTGCACCTGAGCCTGAACCAGAGCCAACTACTGAAGTACTTCTCCTATGCAGCTATGAAGGCTGTAGAAAGACATTCATAGATGCTGGTGCTTTGAGGAAGCATTCTCACATCCATGGAGAGCGGCAATTTGTTTGCCACTATGAGGGATGTGTAAAGGTAGTAAGCTTGTTACTTAAGATACGTGCACACAATATCTAGGACCTAATCTCGTCTAAAAGGCTTGAGTTGGGATGAAGGCCCAAATAATGCAATATAAGCATGTGAAGTTGATGTTTCATGGCAGTAATACACTAAGTTCAAAATAGATCCTTAACAGCTAATTCCTATCAGTTTCATAATAATGGCCTTTTATTTATATGTTATGTTTTAAGTTACAGCTACCATAGTTTTATTTATTTATTTTTAATGTCAAATCCATATAAGGGTTCTAAGAATGTTTTGTTTCTATTGCAGAAATTTCTGGACAGCTCAAAGCCTCAAAGTTGAAAAGACATTTTCTCATTCATACAGGGGAAAGAGATTTTATGTGTCCTCATGAAGGTTGTGGTAAGGTGATAGATCTATCTTTTAAAATGATCTGTTATAATACTTGCTACTGTGTTGTATTGAATAATTTTTTCACTACATTTAATCACTAGTGAGCTTAAATATTAGTGTTATTATCCAGGCCTTCTGATTTCAACCTAGAATCCTTAGCAGAAAATTATATCTTGGAAATGATATGCATCATGTTTTCTATGCTATTTATGTTCTGCTTTTGTTAATTGAACTTTATCTTTAATGTTGAGTCTACTTAGGTTGGGGAGGCTATACCACTAAGTGATGCTTCAGTGGATGCAGTCGTTGGAACGCTTGTATTGTGTTCTGTTAAAGATGTTGATTTGTGTTGGGAATAAGACACCATTCCCCCTTGAGAAAATACCTTTGACAGAGAAATAAAATAGACACAATCACAACACAAGAATTTAACGTGGAAACTCCAATTACCGGAGAAAAAACCACGGCCGTTGTCAAATGACAACCAGAGAATATCACTATGTGAAAATTGTTACAACACATAGACTTCTTTCTCTCACCGGCACCCCAGTACACCCACACTCTCTCAAAGCAAATATCTAACTACACCTCACAATACTCTCTAATCAAAGAGTACAGAGGAAAAGAAAAATCAGATACAAGCTTAAAGTGTTTCTGACTGGTGCAAAAACAAATGGAGAGCTTAGCCTCATATTTATAGCCTAGGCCACCCACTCCATTTGCTATCCTAAGCAATGTGGGACTAATTCAACCAAATCCTAACAATCTCCACCTTGATTGAAATAGTCACACATCTTCAGCTTCCATTGTCAACACCGACAATTCTTTGCTGCCATTGTCTATACCGACAATCATAGTTCAGAGAACTATCATACTCCACCATGAAAGTATACTCACTTGGAATTAGACCACTCCAAGAATTTCGCCTTGGTACAGATCGAAACATTGCTGAAAATTCATGGTGCAACTTCCAAATTGGCTTTTCCTGGAAGTTCTTCAGCCATCGACCTAACTCCGCCACACACCTTGCATCTCAACGCCAACCAATGCCCGTGTGCAATTGTGGACCCGATTGCCACAACTCATCCTTATCCATGGCAGTGCGGTAATACCATGAGGATACTTCTCGTCTTCTAGAGAACATCATCTTCTCTCATAGAGAGAGCAACCAGAGATCTTCTCCTTCAACGCCTTGTGCAAACCTGATTGTATCAATACATCCTTGACTTGTATTTGCCACAAGCCAAAATTGATTCTTCCATCAAATTTCTCTATTTCAAGCTTCACAGCACTTGAATATCCTGACATTATTGCAACCGTATACTGGAATAGTATAACTCAACTGTGCACTAGGAAGGGTCCCCAGGAAAGAGAGGTGGGTCACAATGGACACACTTAAATACCAAGTCTTTCCTTAGCCAGAACCTTTCTAAAACTGCACTCTCACAGTGTCACACTGCCTTCCAGCAACAACAACAGCAACCAAAGATTAACCTCAAGTCACAGGACAAAATTCTTTTCTGATGTGGAAGGTCAGACTAAGCTGCAACCACAGAGCATACTAAGAATAAATCCCACCGAACCGAAGCTCTTGATACCACTTGTTGGGAATAAGACACCATTCCCCCTTGAGAAAATACCTTTGACAGAGAAATAAAATAGACACAATCACAACACAAGAATTTAACGTGGAAACTCCAATTACCGGAGAAAAAACCACGGCCGTTGTCAAATGACAACCAGAGAATATCACTATGTGAAAATTGTTACAACACATAGACTTCTTTCTCTCACCGGCACCCCAGTACACCCACACTCTCTCAAAGCAAATATCTAACTACACCTCACAATACTCTCTAATCAAAGAGTACAGAGGAAAAGAAAAATCAGATACAAGCTTAAAGTGTTTCTGACTGGTGCAAAAACAAATGGAGAGCTTAGCCTCATATTTATAGCCTAGGCCACCCACTCCATTTGCTATCCTAAGCAATGTGGGACTAATTCAACCAAATCCTAACAATCTCCACCTTGATTGAAATAGTCACACATCTTCAGCTTCCATTGTCAACACCGACAATTCTTTGCTGCCATTGTCTATACCGACAATCATAGTTCAGAGAACTATCATACTCCACCATGAAAGTATACTCACTTGGAATTAGACCACTCCAAGAATTTCGCCTTGGTACAGATCGAAACATTGCTGAAAATTCATGGTGCAACTTCCAAATTGGCTTTTCCTGGAAGTTCTTCAGCCATCGACCTAACTCCGCCACACACCTTGCATCTCAACGCCAACCAATGCCCGTGTGCAATTGTGGACCCGATTGCCACAACTCATCCTTATCCATGGCAGTGCGGTAATACCATGAGGATACTTCTCGTCTTCTAGAGAACATCATCTTCTCTCATAGAGAGAGCAACCAGAGATCTTCTCCTTCAACGCCTTGTGCAAACCTGATTGTATCAATACATCCTTGACTTGTATTTGCCACAAGCCAAAATTGATTCTTCCATCAAATTTCTCTATTTCAAGCTTCACAGCACTTGAATATCCTGACATTATTGCAACCGTATACTGGAATAGTATAACTCAACTGTGCACTAGGAAGGGTCCCCAGGAAAGAGAGGTGGGTCACAATGGACACACTTAAATACCAAGTCTTTCCTTAGCCAGAACCTTTCTAAAACTGCACTCTCACAGTGTCACACTGCCTTCCAGCAACAACAACAGCAACCAAAGATTAACCTCAAGTCACAGGACAAAATTCTTTTCTGATGTGGAAGGTCAGACTAAGCTGCAACCACAGAGCATACTAAGAATAAATCCCACCGAACCGAAGCTCTTGATACCACTTGTTGGGAATAAGACACCATTCCCCCTTGAGAAAATACCTTTGACAGAGAAATAAAATAGACACAATCACAACACAAGAATTTAACGTGGAAACTCCAATTACCGGAGAAAAAACCACGGCCGTTGTCAAATGACAACCAGAGAATATCACTATGTGAAAATTGTTACAACACATAGACTTCTTTCTCTCACCGGCACCCCAGTACACCCACACTCTCTCAAAGCAAATATCTAACTACACCTCACAATACTCTCTAATCAAAGAGTACAGAGGAAAAGAAAAATCAGATACAAGCTTAAAGTGTTTCTGACTGGTGCAAAAACAAATGGAGAGCTTAGCCTCATATTTATAGCCTAGGCCACCCACTCCATTTGCTATCCTAAGCAATGTGGGACTAATTCAACCAAATCCTAACAATTTGGCATTAAAAGGTAATGAAACTTGTAGAGCTTTCTGTGTTTTTCTCAAATAAATGTATTGGTTTTATTGTTTGGTGCAGAGAGGAGCTTACAAGTTACAACAAAGAAGAGTATTTACTCAATCATTACTGTACTTATTAGTTTACCTGTGTGATTATCATCACTGTACTCATTATATATTCCTCCCAATGCATAGATATTAATTGATATTATTATATTCGATCATCATTGCTAGGACACTTGAACTCAGTAAGAAGACAGCTAGCGATGCGATGACTCCTATATCTGACACATTTACCGTTGATATTAATTCCAAACTTGATAGGTAAGTTGTATTAAAAATTTAGATAAAGTCTAGTTTTTAATTTAGTACATATTTTATTCATCTAATTTAACTCCAATTATTTGAGCAGGGAGCTGATGAATCTAATATTGGAGAGGGGGCACAGCAGAGTCCCGATCTATTATGAGTAGCCTACAAATATTATTGGACTTATACTGGTACTGATTTTCCTCTGTTATTATTCACCTTTACCATTTAACATTCTTGGATTCATATTGAGTTCTATTGAACTTGGTACTAATTGAAATTGGTCACTGATTCTATTGAACTTGTCCCAAGTTGTATGCTTGAGGGAACTTTAGCGCAAAAACTGATATAGTGTACTAATTTCAAATATACTTTAAAAAGGAACTTTTCATAAAAGACATTGAGTTAAGTAAATTTGTCATTGTTTAAGGCATATCACTATTATGCGAGGGTTGAGTCATGTTCTACTGTTCTAGGAGACTAAGACCTTGTGGCATGAGGTTCTCACATGGTTGTTATTATTATTATTATTATTATTATTATTATTATTATTATTATTATTATTATTATTATTATGTGTTTGCATTGTGTGAGGAAGAGGATAAGAGAGAGCAAAAGGTAACGAAAGTTTATGTCCAATAAATTAAGAAAATTATAATATATATGGTTCAATATGTTAATGAACAATCATATAATAACATGGATTTAGGTGCTTAGTTAATATATGTTTTAAGAATACAAAATGTAAATTAAATTTGGTTTAGGTAGTAAGAATAGTGGCACCCAGTAGTAGCGTAAATGACACATGATAATGATAGACATAATAATAAGGACAAAAGAGTGTTTCTTTTATTTTATATAGTTTGCTCCATAAAATGGAACTTATATGCAATAAACAGTGTTTGACTTTATTATAATGATGATGATGATTTGAAATTTTTGCTGAGGCTACTATTTTTTGACCGAGTATTTTTTTAATGTACTCCTTATTTTAAAATTATTAATTAGAGTTTAACTATAGAATATTTTTATTGTGCTCATAATTATATTTTTGTTGTAGGGATTGGATCAAAAGAGTGAGATTCCATCACTAAGAGTTAGAAAGTAGGTCTTTTGGAGCAAACAACAAGAAAGCATGATCTTGCATGATAAAAATTTTATGTATTAAGGATTATATATATGTATATATATGTTAAGATGAATTATTGAAAAATGTTATCTTTGATACTTTGTTTTTGGATTATGACTTTTGATTTTCGGAGACCATGTATGAATTAAAAATCTTATTATGATGTTTGATTTAAGGATATGCCTTTTGGTTATTATGAGATTTTAAAGTTTTCATTTAAAAAATGTCACTTCAAATAGGTAGTTTCAATCTTATTTCTAAAAACATAAAATTGCCATCATATTTAGGTAAAAATAACGGTTAGAAATCACCATTTTAAACAAAAACGATGACCTTGGAAAAATACGGCAGTAGAAACTGCCATTTTAAACGAAAATTATGCCATTATATCTTGGTAAAAACGGCGGTTAGAAACCGCCCCTTTAAACGAAAACGATGCCATTAAACCCAGGTAAAAACGACGGTTAGAAACTGTCATTTTAAACGAAAAATAATGCCATTATGACCTGTTAAAAACTGTCATTTTAAACGAAAATAATGCCATTAAACCCTAGTAAAAATGGCGGTTAAAAACCGCCATTTTAAACAGCAACAAAACCGTCATTTTATTCGGAAATAATGGCGGTTAAAACTGCCATTTTAACCGTAAAAAACCGCCGTATTATCCACTGGTTATTACGGCGGTTTTCAGAAAACCGCCGTAATAACCAGAATGGCGCCTAGAATTCCGGCGTTTCTTGGGGGCGCCATTTTTGATAATAATGGCGGTTGTAACCGCCATAATTTCCATAAAAAACCGCCATTTTAACCCTTTTTTTTTGTGGTGTATTCATGGGTAGACGGTTAAAATTTTGTTCGGAACTGTGAGGCAAAATTCCAGTAACATTTCTGAGTAGGGAGTGTGATAAAATTATGAAAGAATAGGAAAAGAAAAAATGAAGAAATTTTGTTGATTGCTGATTGATTGAATTATCAATTGTATTATGAAAGTAAAATTAAAGGTGAGTTTTATGGTGTAGAAAAAAAATTTTTTTTATACCTATAGATATGTATTGTTGGTTGATTGGAGAGTTTGACAAGTGTTTAGAAGAGACAAAGTTTGTACTCTTTAAAGAAATGATATAAAAAAAACTCTCTTTTTTGGCATAAAATTTAGGTGAGTAATTATTTTCATTATGACTAATTATGTTGACATAATAATAGAGCTCATCGTAAATTGAATTTCTTTTTTATTATTGTTCGAAAAATAATGACTCAGTCTAAGCTATGATTTATTATACTAAAAAGATCACAATAAATTGTCAAACCAATGAAAAAAACACATGTATCAAGTATTAACAATTTAATTCAAATTTATTTTTTATTTATAAAATATATAGTAAATTAGTTTATATGGCAATATTGTTTAAAAATAAACGGTTATATGATATATCTAATAAAAAATATTTCTGTCATAAGTTTTATATTATTAAATTGTCTTAAAAGTATGCTTACTGTCACAAAATTTAAAAATTATAAATAATAATATAATAAGTGATATTTTTTATCGTTAACTATTAATTTAATTAAACATATTTAGTGAATTTAGATGCTAGCAAAAATTAGTGTAATTTATTTTATTTTAATAATGAAAAGATCATTTAGTATGCATTGCTCATAATATAAAAAAAAGAAAAAATTAATTACAAATAATATTGTTAGTATGACTAATTATGTAATATGTGACCCGTATTTCTGAAATACATTACAATTGTATTTTGACTTACAATATAATATAATAAATATGTCTTTTATTTGGGACTTATTTATTCTATTGGTTTCTATAGTTTTACAAAATTTTTAATTAGGTCTCTATATTCTTTTTTTCTTTTTAATTGAATCTTTGCTCCAAATTTTTTTTTAATTGAGTCTCTATACTTTATTTTTTCTTTTATTGGATCTTTACACTAATTTTTTTTAGTTGGGTCCCTATACAATTAAATTAATTATTGTTAAGAAGCAGTGGGGAGCTTAGTTGAGACAAGGAGGGCCATGCCCCCAACTTTTGTTAAAAAAATTAGTAGTACTTTTTCAAAAAATAAAAAATAGTTCAATTGGCTCAAATACTTTACTATGACTTAAAATACCAAAGTTTAATCTTCATCTCTTACTTTTATTGCACAATAGTTTTTAGTTTTAAATATTTAAAACATGTTGGATTTGAACTGAACAGAGTGTATTTGTATTTCACAACTCTCTATTCAATAAGCAATACTCTCTCTACCTTCGAGTTTAAATATAAAAATTAGGTATTTTTTATTTATGTAATTTAATATTATTTTATATTTTACTGTTTATTTAATTTATTTTTTATATGATAAAAAAATTAGAATATTCAATAAGTATTGATATTATTGTATTTGTATAAATTAATAAAAAATCAATAAATATTATAAATTTTAATATTTGTTCTTCTAACTTCTTTTCTACATATTTTATAGGATATATATTCAAATTTTTATATAAAATAATCATGAAAAATCAAAGAATTGATGTATTTTTTAAGAGGAAGGCTAATATTCAAGAAGGAGAACATATAACTTTTACAATATCAACACCTGTAGATAGTTCTTCTACTTTAATGAATCACGAAAAAAGCGAGATATAACCTTCAAAAGTTTAAAGAGTTGCATCCGATAAGTTTGACCTTAATTCTTTGGAACGAGACCCTGGAAAACGGCTTTAAATTTGGCAATATCACCCAAATCAGAGAGATGGGGTTAGACAAACTTATTTCTAATAGGTTCATATAAAAAATATCTTGACAATTATTTTTTATTTGCCCCCCAAAATTTTGTTTCAAGCTCCGCCACTGTTAAGAAGGACCTAATTAAAAAAAATTAAACCTTTATTTAGATTTAACAAAATTTACTATAATAGTAATAACAATAATAAATATGGATTAAAAATAAAAATAATAAGTTAGTTTATTAAAAGATTAAGATGATTCAAAGTTCAAACAAAATAAAATATATAAACTGAAGCCTTTTTTTGTAATTGTTAAAGATCGATAAAAAAAATAATTTTGGGGTGAGGTTTATCATTATCTTACTAAATTTAATTTTAATTAGTATAATTAGTCAATCAAAATTTTGAATTAACCACTTGCAGAAAATGCAAGGCTCCTGTACTTCTCCTGCAAAGAGTGTAGATTTTGTTCTTTTTTAAACACTTGTCAAGTTCTTTAATGAGCCAATTGTAAAAATTTTTTTCTTTTTATACCATAAAACTCACCAAAATTAAATATATAGAAAATTGACCTAAGAAAGATAAAAACAAATAAATATAAGATAAGAACAACTAAAGATAAGATAAGATAAAATAATAAAGACAAATTGTAATTGAATTTATGTTTTGTTAGACTGAATTTATGGATTATGAAATTTTTTTATTATTGTCATCGATTAAGGTGAAATAGTAGTTTAATAGAGTGAAATGACGGAATCGGGTTTTAATATGATGCGGCTCTGTGCGTAACTACTAAAGCTCAACGTAAGAGGCAGGCCGCTACAACCAACTGACCAAGTAGGACGTAATCGGCTTGAAGCTGATGGGCTTTTTTTAGTTGGCTTCACAGGATACTAACAATAAATACTAAATAGAAGTGGACCTATAAATGAAAATTGAATTTAGAGTATTTATTTTAGTTTTTTGGTGTTATAGATTGATGAAATATTCTATTTTTTTTAGAGTAGTGCTAGGGAGCCAATAGCCTAAAAAAAGCTAATTTTGAGTTCACCAATATTCAAACTCTTAACCTTCTGAATCTGGAACTCTAATACCATGTCCTGAAACCACTCATCCCAAAAGTGTAACTTGATAGAATAATGTAACACTAATAAGCATATTTCTAATACTTTCTAAACTTTCATTGTACACATTGTACGTTTAGGTAATTGGCTCCCTATACTTTCTCTTTTTTTTTTATTATTATGAGAGAGGTGTATGGAAAGAAATTATTAAACTTCACTAAAAAAGGAAATAATTAAAAGAAATTAAAGTTGGAAGGATGTGGACGTTGATGGTTGAATAACTAAAAAAATACAATGAAGGTAGTGCTGGATTAATATTTAATAATAATTTGGTTGAGAGTTGAGACAGAAGTCGGATTGGGAAAAATGGATTGAAATGAGAGACATATCAGTGCGTGATCGAACGCATGTTGGAATCTAATTTCAATTTGTTGGAATATTTCCTTTTTTAGTGCATTTTATTTCTCAACCTTTATTCACTCCCTTATTCAAAGGTCATTACTTATAGTTATATGCCAATTCCAAGTTACTGCTTGTTGCATAAATAACATAATTCACATGCAAAGACTGCAACGTCCTAACAGTTAGCTCATTTGCTAATGAGTTAGCTCAAATGACATAATCTTGGTCGTGGATTGGATTCTCTCTCCTAACTTTGAAAAAAATACAGTTAGTTTATTTAGTAAACTATAAACAACACACACAATTCAAAGGTTTGATGACTTTAAAATTGACTTCAGTTCAACAGTCGTTTCGTAAGGAACATATGAATCAATGCAAAATTATTCATCAATTACTCATTAAAATATTCAAACCAGTTCTCATAATTTCAGATCCAATTGTCCCTGACTCCCTCAACCGAAAATATCCTTCCATGCTACTTTTTAATACTGCATTTCCATATCGTACTATTAATTCGCACCAAATACTTAAGGTTGCACTTACAACGCCGACCAATAATTGAGCAAGCTATTCCCAAACGCTAAACCCCAATACTCTCCATCTTATGCTTCTAAGTTCTAACAATCTAACATTGCCTCAGTGTTCTTGCTTTATAAGTCGACAAGGGAAAGCATCAACAAATTCAATATACAACATTCCGCCTCTCACAATTTGATCATTAGTTTTCGTTTTTTTTTTTTTTTGGGTCAGGCAATTCTAAATTCTTTTTTGTGTAACAACTAACTCATAAGGTCACATTTTCTTCCCTCCAATGTCCAACAAAAATATTCTCTTACAAATTCCACCAGACAAAAATAAATTAGCAACCCAAAAATAATTTCGCATACTACTTGTAAAACTGGCCCACACCAGTATGACCCACTCAACCTAAACTTTATCCACCCATGGCTTTTTCCAGCATTCTGTTAAACAACTGCGTTGCTCTATCCAAAAAATTGCGTTGCAGGCTCGTCGCTTAGCCAACCTTTTTGTGGACTTAAGCCAAGGACATGTAGCACCACTTGAAGAGTTGTCTGTTTTGGATAACGGATTCACGGGTCATCCCCACACCGTACATTCCACGTTCAAATGGTTATGTCAAAATAACTCCTTTCAATTGCAGTCATTCTTAATTTTATATCAATATATCAACGCTTCTTATTTACTGAATATCGGTATACCAGTTAAGGACACTAATATACTTGAAAGCCATCCTAAAAGCTAAGGTATACCCGTTTGAGCTTTGTCTCTTGCGCTTTATAATTTAATTAAGAGAAAATTATACTCTCCTCTTTTGAAAGATGCTAAAATGACACTACTTTTTTTTTTTTTTATAAAATGTATATTCTCCACCCTTATAACTTTTAAAAAACTCCTTCTTTAATCTATTTTAAATTTTTTGTGTTAACTAATGTTAACTTTATCTATTTTTTTAAGAAAAAATAAATTATTTTTTACAAAAAATACCCTTTAACAAAAATTTTATTTTTTTGTTATTAAATTTTGCTTACCAAAATATTTTTTAATAAATTATTTTTTTATTGATGAAATTATACTTTTACCAAAATATTTTTTTAAAAAATTAATAATTAAATTATTTTTTTCTAAAATACCCTTCAATAATTTTTTAATTATTAAATTGTGATTTTACCAAAATTTTTGTTAATAATTATAGTTATATTTTACTATTAATTTTTTGATATCAATATATATTAATTTTTATACATATTAACAGTAGTAAGATTTTTTATTTAATGTTAAAATAATATATATTTATATCAAAAAATTAATAATAAAATATAAAAATAATTGTTAACGAAAATTTTGGTAAAATCATAATTTAGTAATTAAAAAATTATTAAAGGGTATCTTAAAAAAAATAATTTAATTATTAAATTTCTTTTAAAAATATTTTGGTAAAAATACAATTTAATGAACAAAAAAATAATTTATTAAAAGGTATTTTGGTAAACAAAATTTAATGACAAAAAAATAAAATTTTTTCTAAAGGGTATTTTTGTAAAAAAATAATTTATTTTTTCTTAAAAAATGGATGAAGTTAACGTTAGTTAACACAAAAAATTTAAAATGGATTAAAGATAAAGTTTATTAAAAATTATAAGGGATCGTAGGAGAATGCACATTTTACGAATAGGAAAAAAATATATCATTTTAACATCTTTTAAGAGAGAAAAGTAAAATTTTCTCTTTAACAAAACATTCCTTTTATTATATCAAATTTTAATTATACTATCCAATTTTTATAATTTTATTAAATTTTTAATTAAATCTTTTTGACAGACATATAACACAAGAGATACATACAAAATAATTATTTTCTTTTTCAAGTGAAAAACAAAAATAATTAATATTTACTGAAATGTCACTAATATATATAACACCGCAATCAATTTAGGTTGATTAAATAAGTATTAAAAATTTGAATTTAATTTTGTACATGTATTAATTTAATGTCCAATAAATCAGTAACTAATTTTAAATACAGTTCAAATCCACAACGAATTAGTTTTTTACCTATAGAATTAGGCGGAAGGCTTCTTTCATGTCAATGTGTTCATTCATTGGCACATCCAAATTAAACCCTTGAAGTAAAGTCTCAAGTGATGACTTTCATCATCAAGCTCTTTTTAGCTCCAACCATACTAGCAATTAAGAATTAACTAAAGCATACATGCGGTTGTGAATAAATAAGCTTTATCCAAGTATTGAATTGTGAATTGTTATAACTTATAAGGCAATAAGTAACCTTAGAAGTTGAGATTGATGCTGATCAATGGTGTGCTAGATTTAATTAGATCATATCTGATTTTAATATTTATTTTAAAAATTTAAATTCAATTCTAAATTAATTCAAAATAAATCGATGTATAATTAAGATATACAATTTTATTAATTTTATATAATAAATTAATAAAATTTTACTTTTTAATAAGTTTAATATATTATAGAATATATATATCAAAATAAATTATTTTAAAATAAAAATGACACTGTATAATATAAAAATATTTTAAACTATAAAAACATAACATTTTATTAATAATTTTATCATAAAATATATTTTAATTATAAAATATGATTTCAGATCGGACCGATTCTATCCAAAAGATCACCAAATTAGACTCACAAATTAAATTATATTAAACAAAAATAAAACTCCTAAGTACAACAAAAGATGCTTTCTGTTCAGAGTTCGACCGGGTAAAATCTTGGACCCCATTCAATACTCTTCTGTGTGAGTCCAAAATGTAACACAAATTTCAATTTATATAGAATTGATATCTCTTATATTATCTTTTAAAAACGAGCTATATGCCCCATCCTTTGAAATTGTCATTAGAAAAAACATCCAGCTATCATCATGTATAATTGCCATATCTTTTACATAAAAATAGCCTAAAATATATCTCAAGAATCGTGTAACTAATAATTTCTCTTTTAAATTTCTTAAGCGGAAATTTTTATCTTTTATTTGGACCGTTTGTGGTGGAATTACTTTAATAGTTTGTGGAAGCATGCTTCTTGTTAATTGATAACTACGGTTCCATATACATCAAGGTAGGAGCATTTTTTACGCAATAAGACTAAGTCACGTAATAGAGAACACACTGATACAACTACTAATAAATAAAAAAATTCTGCTAGAAAGCAAGAGGGATATAGCTAATAATAAGCCAATAAACATATTTAAATTGCATTCTGTACTAATTAATTGTTATTAATTATTGGTTATTTAAATTTTATTTTTTAAAAAATATAAAATTAATAATTATTAATTACCTCTTCTTACTTTAATTTACTTTTTATCATTTATTACGCAAATCCTAATTTTTTTTAAAAAAAAATCAAAACTAAAAAAAAAACACCAAAATAAAAGATAAAGAATCATCCAAATACTAATAAAAAAAATACAAAGCACAGAAAAAAAATCATAAAAAACTAATAAAATAATCATTCAAAAATTAAGAAAAAGAAACATAAAACACGAATTAAAAGAATAGTTCAAAACCAAATACAAAGAGGAGAAAAAGAAGAGCCGTAGGGTGACCGGTGAACGTCATCATCAATGGCGACAGTGGCGGAACTTGAAACAAAATTTTGGGGGCTAAATAGAAAATAATTATCAAAATATTTTTTATATGAACCCCATTTAACATAAGCTCGTCTAATCTCATCTCTCTTGTTTGGGTGATATTGCCAAATTTAAAGCCGTTTTTTAAGATCTCGTTCCAAAAAGTTAAGGTTAAAGTTATCAGATGTAACTTTTTGAACTTTTGAAGGTTATATCTCACTTTCTTCGTGATTTATTAAAGTTGAAGAACTATCTACAGGTGTTGATATTGTAAAAGTTATATGTTCTCCTTCTTAAATATTAGCCTTCCTCTTAAAAAAATATATCAATTCTTTGATTTTTTATTATTATTTTATATAAAAATTTGAATATATATCCTGTAAAATATGTAAAGAAAAAGTTAGAAGGACAAATATTAAAATTTATAATATTTATTGAATTTTTTTATCAATTTAAACAAATATAATAATATTAATACTTATTGAATATTCTATTATTTTTTATCATATAAAAAATTAAATTAAATAAATAGTAAAATATAAAATAATATTAAATTAAATAAATAAAAATATCTAATTTTTTATATTTGAACTTAAGGATAGAGAGAGTGTTGTTTATTGAACTTATTAGATACTTTAAGTCATAATAAAGTATTTAAGTTAATTGAACTATTTTTTATCTTTTGAAAAAGTACTACTAAATTTTTTATAAAAAGTTTGGGGGGTCATGACCCCCCCTTGTCTGAACTAAGCTCCGCCACTGAATGGCGACACGCACCAGGGAGAAGCGATGAGAGAGCCACAGGTTGAATGATTTGACGGAAAGGGTAGGTGCAATTGTGAACAACTTGGACCACGGTCACGAACGGCACCGCTAATGGCGGCACGGATGGCGGAGAACCGAGCAGGGAGCGACGGATAGGATGGTTGGATGGAGAAGATCGACGCCATTGCCATTTGGAAGATTGAACTGATGCATCACAGCCTTGGAGAAAGAGTGACGGTGAAGACTCCGCAGTTGTTAATGCACTTCAATATATTGGATGAACATATCACTCAGCATTTGATTTTGGCATATCAAATAATTAATAATAAACTTTAAATTATAATTAAATAAAATTAATTATGATAATTATAATTAATTGAATTGTTCAATTCTTGGCTAGTTATACTTGATTTCATATACTTTTTCATAAAAGAATTGAAATTTATTTATCAACGGATTTCTTTATCTTGTACCAAGAATTCTGCTACCTATTTTGACAGCAGCAATTGTGTACACTAACGAGTAGAAAATATTTTATTGAAATTAAAAAATAAAGATTTTTTTCTTCATTTATTTTGTTTATAGTAATAAGATATTTAGGTTATTGAACAATTTTTTTAATAGACTTACAAATCTGTAAAGAAAATAAAATACTAAATAAATACTTAAAAAATTATGTTAAAAATTACAAATTTATAAAAAGAAAAAAAAAACTATAAAGTAAGTCCTTGAAAAATTATAATAATAGACTTATAATTTTTTTTTATTGAAAGATAAATTGAGTCGAATATTGTAATTTTTCAAAGACACGGTCCGAGAGACCGTTTCGCTTATGCATTTTGGTTGGTACCGTTCTGTTTGTTAGATATCAGACTAATGACACAGCAAAATATAAAAATAAAAAAAATTAGAAATTTGTATAAAATATGGAAACAATTGAATAACTTTCTTTGAGAATTATAACTTCTCTCTATCATAAGGAGACCACAATAACACTCTCTCTTGACAAAAGGAGAACACACTTCTCTCTACATATATAGGAGAAAACTACTCAAAGAAATATTATGTTATTCTATCTAGATGACTTGATTGAAATGAATTAAAGAAAAACTCAATTTATAGGCGAGTCTCTTCAATATGAACCATCCGTCAATTAGAGGTATATAATTCTTCTTTTTTTTAACCATTAAAATTCTAAGGTTATAAAATAAGATTGTTTATTATCTTTCATTTTATTTAGTTATTATTTATTTAGTTATTTTCTAAAATTAGCTTTACTAATTTTCACAATCTCTCGCTAAAAACTAATTTTGATAAATTTTCAAAATTCATGTTGCTCATGTATTCCGCAGGCCGTATGAGGATTTACACCATTCAAACTTTTCTGTGTTGATTGGTTTTGTCATGGCATCTGCTAGGTTATCTTTAGTGTGAATCTTCTACATATCAACACTTCTTTCTTCTACTACTTCCCGAACAAAGTGATATTGTACTCTAATGTGTTTTGTTCTTGAATGAAAGGCAGGATTTCTTGCAATGTGCAAGGTGCTCTGACTGTCACAATACACAGAAATTTTCTGTTGTTTGTGCCCGAGTTCTTCTATCAACTTTTGGATCCAAATAGCTTCCTTGCATGCCTGTGTAGCTGCCATATTTTCAGCTTCTATAGTAGATAAAGCTACAACAGTCTGTAATTTAGATAGCCAGCTCACAGCTCCTCCTGTAAGTGTAAACACATAGCCTGTAATATATTTTCGTTTATCAAGATCACCTGCAAAGTCTGAATTGACATATCCATTGACAATGAATTCCGATCCTCCAAAACATAATGCAATATTCGAGGTCCCTTTGATGTATCTCAGGATCCTCTTAACAACATTCCAATGCTCTTTACCTGGACCTGGCATAAATCGACTTACCACTGCAACTGCTTGAGCAATATCTGGCCTTGTACAGATCATGGCATACATAAGGCTTCCCACCGCTGATGCATATGGTATTATCCTCTCTGCTTCACTACTAGGGCACATACTTAAGGATAATTTGAAATTCATAGGAAGTGGGGTTGAAATTGGCTTACATTCTTGCATATTGAAGCGTTGCAAGATCTTCTTCAAATAATTCTTTTGTGATAGCCAAATCTTTCTATCTTTTTTGTCTCGGCGAATTCGCATCCCTAAAATCTTGTTTGCTGGTCCCAAGTCTTTCATATCAAACTCCCTAGCCAACTGTGCCTTCAATTCTTGGATTTGATCTTTGTTAGGACCTACCATTAACATGTCATCCACATACAATAGCAGAATGATGAAATCATTATCACCAGACCTCTTGTAATAGGTACAATGATCTGAACTAAGTCTGTTGTATCCAAGACTAATAATGAAAGAATCAAATCTCTTGTACCAACACCTTGGCGCCTGCTTTAGACCGTAAAGAGATTTAGTTAACCTGCAAACCAAGTTTTTTTTTTCTTGTTCTTCAAAACCTTCTGGTTGGAGCATATATATCTCTTCTTCAAGTTCTCCATAAAGAAAAGCAGTCTTTACATCTAATTGCTCTAGATGTAAATCAAATACAGCACACATAGCCAAAACTACTCTAATAGTAGTTAGTCTCACCACTGGAGAAAATATCTCATTGAAGTCAACACTTTCTTTCTAAGCATATCTTTTGACAACCAATCTTGCACGATATCGTTCCACCTGATCATTACTATCTCGTTTGATCTTGTAAACCCATTTGTTACTAATGGCTTTCCGACCTGCTAGAAGTTCAACAAGTTTCCAGGTATGGTTCCTATGTAATGCCTCGATTTCTTCTTGCATTGCTGTCATCCACATAGAAGCATCTGGATTGCGCATAGCCTCCATAAAAGTTGTTGGCTCTCCATCTTCTGTCAGAAGACAATATGCATCATAGTTTGTCAAAACATAATTTGAGTGCCATGATGATGTTCTTCTTTGTCGAGTGGATCGACAAACTTCTATGTCATTGGCCTGGTTCTACTTTAGAAAGATCACTTTCTTTGCATTTTTCATCTATTTGAACAGTGGTTATCTGTTTAATAGTGCTGTCATTTTCTTGTTCTTTTTGCAATTCATCTTCTGCAAATATCACATCTCTACTGACAACTACCTTGCGGGCAGTGGGATCCCACAGGCGATACCCCTTAACTCCGTCAACATAACCCAAGAATATACATTTTCTAGACTTTGGGTCCAGATTTGTTCATTCCTAAGAATTGCACATCATGTACACAGGACAACCAAATATATGTAAAGAAGAATAATTAGGTGGCTTACCTTGCCACATCTCCATTGGTGTCTTCAACTCAATTGCAGTTGATGGTGACCGATTTATCACATAACAGGCAATTTTAACAGCTTCTGCCTAAAACGACTTGGCTAAACCTGCAGTTTGTAACAAAGCTCGTGCTCTTTCTAGGAGAGTTCTATTCATTCGCTCTGCTACACCATTTTGATAAGGCGTATATGCAACTGTGAATTGCTGTTGAATACCTGCTTGCTTGCAAAATGTTAGAAAATCACCATCGACGTATTCTCCTCCATTATCTGTCCTTAAATACTTGATCTTCTTTTCGGATTCAAGTTCTAACTTTGCTTTGAACTCTTTAAACATCGCAAACACATCTGACTTCTTCTTGATCATGTACACCCATAGCCTCCTAGAGTAATAATCAATAAATGATACAAGATATTTTTCTCCTCTTAAGGACATCTCTGGTGATTCCCATACATCAGAGTGAATCAATTCCGATATGTGCTTGATTCGAGCAGTTGATCTACCAAACGTCAATCTATGTTGCTTGCTTGTAACGCAGTGCTTACAAAACGGTAAGTTTACCGATTTGAGTTCGGGAATGAGATTACGTTCTACAAGAATCTTCAAGCCTCGTTCTGATATGTGGCCCATTTTGCGATGCCATGTCATCGTCATTTCTTCTTGGCTTGCTAAAGCAACTGATGCCTCTGTCTCTTGCAAAGTATCTTCCACAAGCATGTATAGATTTGCTGCAATCTTTTCTGCTTTTATTACCACAAGAGCTCCTTTAACAACTTTCAAGATCCCACCTTCAATATGGTTCTTGCAACCAAGTTCATCCAATTGCCCAATCGACAACAAATTCTTCTTCAAGCCTTTCACGTGCCTTACCCCTTGAAGTGAACGAATAGAACCACCAAACATTTTTATTTTGACAGTACCCATTCCAACAATTTCTAAGGCATGATCGTTTCCCATAAATACCGATCCTTCCAAGACAGGTTCATATGTACAAAACCAATTGCGATGAGGAGTCATGTGCCAGGTTGCTCCTGAATCAACAATCCAAACATCAGTGAGCTGTTTGCTGCCTTTAGAACCAATTGTTGTTTCACCATACAAAATTTCTCCATCATCAGAGGTACTCGCAACACATCCTTGAGAACTTGATCCTTCTGAAACCTTCTCTATGCTCTTCTTATTCCCACAATCTTTCTTGAAGTGCCCTCTCTTTTCACAAGTGTAGCATTTGACCTGCTTCTTACTTTGTGACTTTGGTCTACTTTGACTTCCACTAAAATCACACTCCATTGATCTCCCTCTTGTCATCAACAAAGCTTCTGCTTGTTTTGAGCTCTCTAATATATCTTCCTTATTCTTACACCTAGATTCTTCTTCAAGAACCGCAATAGCCATGTCATCAAAAGAAAGATAATCAGTCAAAACATTATTAGTTAAGTTAATGATAAACCGATCATATGAATCTGGTAGACTTTGAAGTAAGGGCTCTGCACGTTCGTTTTTTGCTATGGTATATTCCAACGATGAGAGTTGGAAAAATAGCATATTTAGATTGTTGATGTGATCCGTTGTCGATGTGGACTCATTCATTCGAAGAGTATAAAGTTTTTCTTCAAGAATATCTTATTGTGAAGTAACTTGACTTCATATAATTTGGTGAGAGCATCCCAAATTTTCTTTGTTGTCTTTTTCTCTGCTATACTTGATAAAACTGAGTCAGCTAGTGCCAAGTGTAAGTTTGCAACAATATTGTTGTCCATCTCCTTCTATTTTTCATTTGTAATTCCAGTGGGTCTACCTTCAATTGCTATCACGTAATTGTCTTTTCTCATAATGGCTTTTATCTTCAATTTTCATACGGAAAAAATTACTTTCACTGAATTTTGGAATTTCATACTTTGCTGTCATTTTTTTAGACGATAATTTGTAGCAGAAAAAAATATATTAACCAGCAACCTTTGACTCTGATACCACTGTTAGGTACCAGACAAATGACACAGCAAAATATAGAGATGAAAAAATTAGAAATTTGTATAAAATATGGAAGAAATAACTTTCTTTGAGAATTACAACTTCTCTCTATCACAAGGAGATTACAATAACACTCTCTCTTGACAAAAGGAGAACACACTTCTCTCTACATATATAGGAGAAAACTACTCAAAAAAAATATTATGTTATTCTATCTGGATGACTTGATTGAAATGAATTAAAGAAAAACTCAATTTATAAACGAGTCTCTTCAATATGAACCATCCGTCAATTAGAGGTATATAATTCTTCTCTTTTTCAACCATGATAATTCTAAGGTTATAAAATAAGATTGTTTATTACCTTTCATTTTATTTAGTTATTATTCATTTATTTATTTTCTAAAATTAGCTTTAATAATTTTCACACTTTTGAGGCGACCCAGCCTTCTAGGATTTACACTCGCTTGTGTAGATCTTGAATTATTTAGTTCGCTTGTTCTCCAAGGTCGTCGATTGCTCTGACCTCGCTAGATCGGCGGTCGTCTCTTTATGGTTGTTGCTTGCTATGAGTTGGTTGCGCGTCAACGACGCTGGTTATTCTCTCGTGGTTAGCGCTGGGGTAGTTGTCGTTCCGTGGTTCATGTGCTGGTGGGATTGGTTCGTGGTGGTGGTTTGAGAACCACTCTTCCTGTTCATTTGTTATGCTGCCAAGGTTTCACAAATCTCCACAGATGGCGTTAATGTACAGGACTTTGCTGGGATGGACGAGGGATGGATCGGGGACTTGCAGATCTTGGTGATGACGTGATCAGACCTCTGGTGCGCCGGGAGTTGGTACCTGCAAAGACACTCCGACGCTCAAATTAGAATGAGTCTAAGAGATACAGGATAAAGGTATGTATAACGTACCTGATGGAGCTTTTTGCTCCTTTTATATAGTTTGTCTTGTTATCTTATCTTATCTTATCTTATTAATCAAGATAAGAAAAGTATTCGAGTTGAATGTTAGTTAGTGATTCCTGATCTTCTGGCCTGTTTGGATCGTAGAGACGATTTAAACTCAGAAATTGAATCATCGTTGGACCGTCTAGAGCCCTAGATACTAGATCTAGAACAATAACTATAAGTGAACTTCCACCTCAAAATAAATATTTACTCACAAATGAGTTATCTCATCTTAAGATATCAAATGCGTTCATCATCTACCAAGTTTGAATATTTCATAATTTTCATTGAATAAATTCCCTACTTGAATACATGCGTTATATTTTCTGATGGCAACTACTCACGACCTCTACCAACCAGGCAACTATGGACGATCAAACTAATGACTTGGTGTTTCTCAGTATGAAGTCATTTTTCCCCCAAAAAATAATTCTTATTTATTTGTTCCTTCTAACAAGCTAACACCTACATGCATTAAATACTAGACTAGTCTACCATGAAACCGAAGAAAATGACTAGTCTACCCAAAAAATTAAAATAAAATAAAATAGCATAATAATATAATATAATAACGAATTGAAGTAGTCAAAAGTCAAAACATAGAAAGACAATGCCACTTTTTTCCATCTCCTTCAGTGAAAGCAAGTATTCACAATTGGTTCCAAGTAGTTCTTATGACATCAAGTTTATTTATTTGTTTAAACTTTTTGAAAACATTTCCAAGTCCTTGCAAAACCAGTTGAGATTCTCATGTAATTTCCACCCCAATTTCAAGGCATTGAATAGTTGATGTGAGCAATATATAACAACTAGGTACATTTCTCAAATTCTCATGATGAAATCAGATATCATTACCATGGATTATTCCCTTTCACTTCCAACAATAACGTTGATATCCCTAACTTTATTTTTTCTCTACAACATATGGAGAATAATTACGAAAAAACCTAGTATTCATCAAAAAGAAAGTAACATTATTAAACAACCGCCACAACCATTTGTTGCATTACCATTAATTGGTCACCTCCATTTACTAGGAACCAAAACACCACTTCACAGAACCTTTGCTTCTTTGGCTGATAAATATGGCCCTGTATTCCAAATCTACTTTGGATCATTACCTGCCATTGTTATCTCCAACAAAGAAGGAATCAAAGAATGCTTCACAAAAAATGACAAAGTTCTGGCCTCGCGCACCCCTTCGAGCCGTGGAACTCACCTTGCTTATAACAATGCTGCGTTTGGATTTGCTCCTTATGGACCCTATTGGGCAAAACAGAGGAAGCTAGCCGTTCTTGAACTCCTCTCTTCGCGCCGCCTCGAATCGTTGAGGCATGTTTATGAATCCGAGATTGATACTTTGATCAAGGATCTCTTGATACACCTTAGCAACAATAATTCTTCTATGGTTGTCATGAGTGAATGGTTTGAACGCTTAACATTTAATGTGATCACAAAAATTGTTGCGGGAAAGAGATATTTTAGTTACTTGGAAGATGTGGATGATTTAGAAGCACATAAAGTTGTGAATCTTGTAAAAGAGTTCATGCAATTGGCTGGTGGATTTGTTCTTTCGGATGCAATTCCATTGCTTAGATGGATTGGTGTGGAAGGGAGAGTTCTTAAATCAATGAAGAGAATTGGAAGAGATTTGGACACACTCATTGGAAGGTGGGTTGAAGAGCATAAGATGAAGGGTAATATGGTAAATAGCTCAAGTGAAAAGCAAGATTTCATTGATGTCATGCTATCTATTGTTGAAGATGATCCTGAGTCTGGACATTCTCGTGACACTATCATTAAGGCACATGTTATGGTAATCATAGTATTTTTTTTAATTATTATTTTTAGTTCTGCATTTTTGTTTGATTCAATATGACAAATCTAGATAATTAAGTAATGAGTTATGATAAAATGAAACTAATGTAACTCTTAACAATTATCATATTAAACAATTTTTTCATAAAAAAAATTCATGTAAATGCTTTGCTTAACAAATCTAACAAATCATTAAAACTAGAATAAGAATATTACATTATTTCTACGCGTTTTTCGTTTTTTGTTCCTATTGTCCTAAAATTTTGATTCTTGTAAATGCTTTCACATATGTTTGTTGGGTTTAAAATTATTCAATTATCATATGTCACTATGAATACTTTCAAAGTCGTTTTTCTAATCTTTACAAATAACATCACAAGTGAACACTAATACAATTTTAAAAAGAGAAGTTAATAATTTTGCACCGACAAAAATTAAATACATATTTAATAAAAAATGTTATTTGCATACCAAAATTAGTTATAATATATTTATATATAAATATATATATAGTTTAACTCAATTTTTATGTGTATTTTATATTCTAATGTATATTTTATACTGTAACTAATATTAATTGTTGAATTTAATGTGTACCTAGCATGGTTGATATTTAATAGGTTTAATTACTCTATTCATCCCTATAATTTTACTAAATTCTCAATTTAGATTCTTATATTTTTTTTTTCAATTAAATCCATACACTCTTTTTAATTTTGTAGTTTGATCTTCTTAGTATAAAAAAAGTTAGAATTAACTAAATATTTTTTGCAAATTGAATGTATATATAATTAATAACTTAATTAGATCTTTGAACATATATTTTTTTAAAAAAATATTTCATTAATTTTAATATTTTTGACATAAAAATGATCTAATTACAAAATTAAAAGCGGTATACGGATCCAATTAAAAAAATATATATAAAGACCTAATTACAAATTTAATAAAAAAATATATAAAAATTTAATTACAAATTTGGTAAAACTATAAAAATTAACTGAGTAATTATATCATTATTATTATCATGCATTTAACAAACAAGTCAACTTTTCATCATGTTTAGAATCTTATCCTAGCGGGGACGGAAACAACATCAACAACAATGACATGGATCCTTGCAGCATTAATGAACAATAAACATTCATTGAAGCTAGCACAAGAAGAGATTAACCATCACGTAGGTAAGGACAGAAAGGTAGAAGCATCAGATATAAAAAACCTTACTTATTTACAAGCAATTTTCAAAGAAACCCTATGGTTATATCCACCAACACCATTGTTATTACCTCATGGGGCATCATCAGATTGCAGCATCAATGGCTACTACGTACCAAAAGGAGCTGATGTGTTTCTTAATGTGTGGAAGCTACATAGAGATCCAAGTATTTGGTCGGAGCCTGAAAAGTTTTCACCGGAGAGGTTTATTAATGGCGATGGAGAAGTCGATGAAGGTCACCATTTTGAGTACCTTCCTTTTGGGTTAGGGAGAAGGGCTTGTCCTGGATTCACATTAGCAACACAAGTGATTCTTATCACAGTTGCACGTTTGCTTCAAGGGTTTGATTTTCATTTGTTTATGGATGAACCTGTTGACATGAGAGAAGGTTTTGGCCTAACTTTGCTGAAGTTAAATCCATTGCAAATTTGTCTCACTCCACTTGTTACCACTGAACTCTATCAGTCACATATTTATTAAAAAAAATTAAGTGTTTTTTTTTCTTTTCTTTATTTTTAGCTTGGCAACAAAGATAGGGATCCATTGTGTTGTATTCTTCTCTTCAACAAGTGTGTGTTGTATTTATTGTTTATTGTTTTTATGGTTAACTTATCGTTTATTACACGAACTTTACTTGCGATTTAAGAAATTACCGCAAAACTTTTTTCACATGTCATGACATTTTTTTTTTCTTGGATAATGTTGTTATTCTTAGTTTTTGTTTTTGGGAGAAGGAAGTTCAATTTCTACATAGGAAATTCAATTATGCATGATAGTATTATGAATCTAACAAATAATAATACATGAATTAATTTGAAGAAATAGTAGATAAATATTACCAAAAATGATCAAGAACATTTTTACTTGGTGGAACATATCCGAAGATTCACTTAATTACAGAGAAACTACCATGGTTACTGGAAGAATAGCTTCTGTCCCCTTGAACAAGTCTAGCTAGACCAAAGTGGCAACAATATCATCATCAAGAAGCACATTGCTAGACTTAATATCACAATGAATTACAGCTTTTCCTGAATCATTGTGAATATAATCCAATGCAAAAGCTACATCAAGAGCAATATTTACCCTTTGCATAAGCTAAGGTTCAGACTCATATTTGTGGACTCGTTATCTTTCATAGTGTTGTGCAACAAAATTTCTAGGCTCCCATTAAACATAAACTCAAACACTATGGTCTTGAAATCTTTCCCTTTGTAATCAACACTTGAACAAGAAATCAGTAGGTTGAGAAGGTTTTCATGTTTAATTTTTTCTAGAGCTTTACATTCGGCCATGAAACTTTTCGATGCTCCACGTGTTTAAAGATTCAACACTTTCACAGTAACGAGTCTCTCAAAATAGACAAAAGTTCCTCTATACATAGAGCCAAAGCTTTTCGTGCCAACTAAATTGGATGAAGAAAATCCATTTGTTACTTGATGTAGCTCTCCATAGGAAACCTTCAAGTACCTATGTTCTAGTGATGGTGAAAAAGATAACTTCATAGACTTCTTCCTGAGGTAATAGATACTAATAAAAATTATAAAAGAGATCAAAAGCCTGCCAATCACATGAGAATAATTTTCTTTTTATGAGAGCTCTTATGTTTGTTTGAAGAAAACTCAGGACATGGAGGGAGATCCAGTTGAGGTATCCCACCGCACAGATCATTATTTTTAATGAGTGATATTACAGTGATGTTACTAAAGACTCCTTCCAGTGGGACTTAACCATAGAGATGGTTATAAGACAAGTTCAAATTACTCAAAAAAGTCAGGTTTTCAAGTTCATGGGGGATTGTGCTTGAGAAGTTATTATTAGAAAGGTCTAACCTTTCAAAGGATCTTAAAGATCCTAGGAACGGGAGTAGACTCCCATAGAAGAAGTTTCTGTCTAGTTGAAGCTCTGTTAGTGTAGAACATGCACCAAGTTCCACGGAAATGACACCACAAAACTTGTTTGCATACATATATAATTTGGAGAGAGATGCATCAAATTTCCTAACTCTAGAGGAATTGAACCAGTAAAGGAGTCAGTGGATAAGTTAAGATTTACTAAACCTTTTTGATAGCCAAAGGTTTGAATAGGTATGTTTCCATTTAAATTATTTACCAAAACGCTGAATGTGTGCATCTTTTTATAGTATCTTAAGGTAAATGGAATATTTCCTTCAAATGCATTAAAGTCCATGTGAACTTCTGACAATATAGTAAGATTGTCTATGCCAGTAGAAAAATTACCTGAAAGATTGTTCATACTCAAGAATATTATTACTAGATTTTTAAGCTTTCCAATTGAATTTGGAATTGGTCCCTCAAGGACATTCTCATCCATAAGAAGTGAACCTAAGCCAAATAGATTTTCAATTTTTTCAGGTATCCTTCCAGATATTTGATTCAATCCCATATCAAGCAAAATAAGATTGGTTGATAAGTTGCCTATGAGATTTGTCAATGTACCACCTAAATAATTTTTGTAAAAGTCCAGCAATTGCAATTGAGTAAATTAGTCAATGAAGAAAGGAAATCCAAATCGTGAGCTCTTCCAGTCCAAAATCTATTACGATCCACTTTAAATTCCTGGAGTTTGTGTAAACTTCCTAAAGTAGGAGAAATTGGTCCATAAAAACCATTTTCTTCTATATCAAATTTTTGCAATTCGGACAAATTGGATATTGAAGATGGAAAAATACTAGTGAACAGGATTCCTCCACACACAAAATTTTGAAGATTGAGAAAAGCCAGAGGTATATTTGAGAGAAGATTACCCGCTAATTGGTTGCCCGATAATGAAATAGTTTGAATATTTGAAAGGTTATAAAGTGAAGGAGGAAGTAAGCTAGAAAAATTATTTAGATTCATAGCAAAAAATTTTAAATTCGACAATCTCTCCAAAGCCAGAGTTATGCTTCTTTCCAAATGATTTTGTGAAAGTGACAACTTCTAAAGCGATGAAAGATTTTCACCATAGAACCAAACCATGAAGGTAAAAGGAATCAGAACCAAATTAAAAGAATAAGAGAGAGAGAGGCTAACCATCTAAGTAACTAGCTGACTTGGCTGCTTGTTATTAGCATAACAGAAAGACTAACTTTATTTCTAGACTCTTCTATAAGTTGCTAGTGTGTGTGTGTTCATCTATACACCTAACATCCTCCCTCAAACTAATGGGCACTGCCTGCTCTACTCTTAGTTTTTCTCTGTATTTCGATTAGAACATCAGCTATTTCTCTAAATTATGCTTCGGTGCTACTTCTTGAGACAACATCTTGTTTTTTACTTGCCCAAGATATCAGGTTCGGACCCAGGTAGATGCAGAAACCATTGGTGGACTTTCTATCATCAATATCATTACCCTAGTCAGAGTCGCAAAACCCATAAATTCTGAAATCCTCAGTTTTTCTAAATATTAACCCATGATCTATGGAGCTAGATAGGTACCTCAATATCCTTTTGACTGCTTTTCAGTGAATCTGAAGTGGTTCATGCATGAATTGGGCAGCTTTGTTTACTGTAAAGGTGATGTCAAGCCTAGAAATGGTTGTATATTGCAGCCCACCAATGATTGACCTGTATAGTTGTGAATTATGAACTTTGGCGTCACCTGATACAGAAAGTTTTAGTGCTAAAGTCATAGGGGTCAGCATGCCTTTTGCATCACTCATGGCAGCATTCTTCAGCAAATCCTTTATGTACTTTGTTTGACTGAGTACAACTGAATTGTCTGGTTGATTTCTGACCTCAATTCCAAGAAAATAGCTCATTTCGCCTAAATCCTTGAGTGAGAAGACACTATGCAGCTAAGAGGCCAGTTGCTAAATTTCTAACTGAGAGCTTCCAGTTATGAGGATATCATCCACATATACTAGAATGAAGGTTGACGATTGATCAGTGAATTTTGTAAAGTAAGAAACATCAGATCTTGTGTTCTTGAAGCCAAATTGATTGAATGTAGAGTTGAAATTTGTAAACCAAACTCTTGGGGCCTGTTTTAGGCCATAGAGAGCTCTTTGTAGCTTTCAGATTTAAAGTGAGTTGTTGGCAGTGAAACCTTTAGGATGTTGCATGTAAACATTCTCATGGAGATCTCCATTGAGAAATGCATTGTTGAAATCAAACTATCTCACTTTTCATCCCTTTGAGAGTACAACACTAAGAATGGTTCTGACTGTGGAGGGCTTAACGACAGGGCTGAAGATTTAGTTGTAGTCAATCCCTTGCTTTTGATGGAACCCCTTTGCTACCAATCTTGCTTTATATTTTTTATGCTACCATCTGGATGCCTTTTGATTCTAAAAACCCATTTACACCCAATCGGTGCTATGTTTGGTGCTGCATCAACTAGCTTCTAGGTTTGATTCCGTATTAGTATAGAGAATACTTTCTCCATTGCTAATTTCCAGTGAGGAGAGGACATTGCTTTAGCCACTAATCTTGGAAAAGTTTGGGTTAAGTTTAAGTTTGGAAAATTGGTCAGAACAGCTGCATAAGTCTTTGGTTTGAGGATTTCACTCATACTTCTTGTTTGCATAGGGTGGCTTGCTATAGGTGGCACTACAGTTTCTTGATTGAGCAGTGACCCAGTTTGAGCTTGAGCAGGTACAGAATCTGTAATTTTAATTTCACTAGTTTCAGAAGAATTAGTGGAATCAGTAGTATTTGCATTAGAGGGATTAGTAGAAACAGGCAAAGCAGATAATGAATTGGACATGCTATTGGTATTAGTGGAAGGTACATGATATAGATATGGTTGGTGTGTATGAGGTTGGGTGGTGGTGTCAAGATTTAGGGGTAAGTTGGTGTTAAAGGGAGAGAAAGGATCTGGAGTTAGGTGTTGATTAGTGTTCTATGTCTTGTTGAAAAATTGTGGATAAAGAAATTCATGTTCATTAAAAAGCGCATTTCTTGCCATGTAAATCTTGTCACTGGGAGCTAAGCATTTGTAGCCTTTTTAATCAATGTCATAGTCAATGAATACACATTTTTGAGATTTGTGGTTAAATTTGTGATTGTTGTAAGGTGTAAGGAGAGGGTAGCAGGTGCATCCGAAAGGCTTTAGTGCACTGAAGTTTGGTGTGATTTGGAAAAGAACCTCTATTGGTGACTTGAGGTTCAGGTTGGGTGTGGGAAGTCTATTGGTGAGATAGGTGGCAGATTGAATGGCTTGATCCCGGAATTTTAAGGGTAGAGAAGCTTGGGCCAAAAGGGTAAGACATGTTTCAACAAGATGCCTATATTTTCTTTTTTGCAAAGCCATTTTGTTGGTGGGTTTGGGGGCAGGTAAATCGATGTTGAATTCTATTGATTTTGAGGTATTAAGTGAAGTCTTTGGCTAGGAATTCACCACCATTGTCTGACTGCAGTGCTTTAATTTTGTGGCTGGTTTGGTTTTCTATGAGGGCTTTGTATTGTAGGAAGGCTGAGAAAGCTTGGGATTTGGTCTCTAAGAGATATACATGGGTGTATTTACTGAACGCATCTATGAAGTTGATATAGTACCTGTAGCCACCAGTATTGCCATAAACTAGTGCTGGACCCCAAAGATCTGAGTAAACTAAAGATAAGTGTGTAGTGTATATTGTTTGAGAATTAAGGAATGGTAATTGATATATCTTGTTTCTGCAACAAGCATCACACATGAAAGAAACATAATTTTATTTATTGCACAAATCAGACATATTACATTTTTTAGTACATTAAGCAAAATTTTATTGGAAGGGTGACCTAGTTTATTATGCCTGATAAACCCCAATTTTGTAGTTTATCTTGTGTTGAATTTAGGGAATTTTATTAACTTTTCTCATATTTATTCAATGAAATAGCATGGTTTTGTGAAATTCTCCTAATTTGTGCTTAAGAGTAAAAATATGCTTTTTAGGCCTTTAAATCGCTAATTTTAATTCACTTTAATTCCATTCAATACCTTGATATGTTTGTTAAGTGATTTCAGGATTAGAAGGTAAATATTGGGTTGAAGGAATGAAGAAAAATCATGCGAAAATGGAGAATTCATGAAGAAATGAGGATTTGCTGAACTCAAGGCCACGCGCACGCGTCACCCACGCGTACGCGTGAAAAGGAGATTCGCCAGCGACGTGCACGCATCACCCACGCACACGCGTGAAGAGGAATTTTGCAATGCGACACCTACGCGTGACCCATGCGTACGCGTGACAAGCGGCACGTGACCTCACTAAAGGTAATACGCTGAGAGCGATTTCTGAGCTCAAGGAGGCCCAAATCTAACTCATTTCTGATGCTTTTGAACCCAACGATTGCAAAAAAATGAGAGATGGAGAGCCATAGTAGAGTTTTCATGATGTTTTAGGGTAGAATTCTAGAGAGAGGGGCTCTTTCCTCCCTCTAGATTTAGGGTTCTTATTTCCATTTCCTTTTTTATCTAGATTTTAATCTTGTTTCATTTTAATTTTCCTTTACTTTTATTTGTTCTAGCACTTTGATTTATCTACTCCTCTTGTTAATTCCTTGTTTTGCTCTCTTTTATGTTGATGAACTTGTGTTGATTTCAATTTCTTTTTAATGCAATTTTATGTTTTCATGTTCTTTTATGTTGATCTTAGTTACTATTGTTGATTTCTTGTTTATGTTAGTTATGATTTTCATTAATTCTTTCATTTATAATGTTTACTTTTATTGCACTCTAGGTGTTTGTTAAAATATTTTCTCTAGTTATTGAGTAGTTTTCTTTACTCTTGGCCTAAGCTAAGGGAATTGAGTGACCTTGAGTCATTGGGTCTCATTGAATTGGTGATTTGAGAACCCTATGTGGTCAATTTGATAACCATTGATACTAACCCACTACTAAGTCAATTAGTAGATAGGTTAGGACTTATGGATTGATGTTGATCAAGCCTATTTGACTTACTTCAAGCATAGAAGTAGACTTGATTGGTTGGTCCCTCATAATTGTCAATACATGGTTTGTAGACAAGGATGGTGATCTCAATTTTCTATGCCTAGTTAAGAGTTCTTTCCCTTTCTTTATTAGTTAATTTGCCATTTACTTTCTTGTTATTTACTTTTCTTGTCAAATCAACAAATCAAACCCTCCTTGCCCCTTCATAGCCAATAATTGATCACTTCATTGCAATTTCTTGTGAGACCACCCGAGGTTTGAATACTTCGGTTAATTTTCATTGGAGTTTGTACTTGTGACAACCAAACTATATTAAAACTTTGATTGAGTATTATTTGTTGGTTGGGAACTATACTTTCAACGGAATTATTTGTGTAAAATTCCTAACCGACGATAATACTCTTTCAAATTTTTGGCGCCGTTGCCGGAGAATTGCAATGGTGTTATGTTATTGGCTATTGTATATATGTTGATATTATGAATATGCTTCTTTGTTAGTCTTTGCTTGTTTTAAGAGTTAGTTTTTATTAGTTCTTATTAGTATTTTTTTTATTTTATTTTCTCTTGTCACTATGAATTCTCATCACTTTGGCTATGAGTGTGGCTCTAACTATGTTGTAGGAGATGGGAACTACATTGAGAACATGCATCAAGCATGGAACAATCAAAGATGGGAGGAATCTCAAGGATTTGATCACCCTTCTTGGCAACAACCTTCCCAAATGTGCTATGAGCAAGAGCCATTCCATAATGCATACCAATCCAATGGCTATGGTGGACCTCCTTGTGATTATCAATAACTACCACCATATTCCTATGAACCCCCTCCACAATATAGCCCCCAACCACCATACTCACAAGCCTCATACCACCATTCACTTCCATATGATCCCAACTCATATCCACCATATCAACCACCATATGAACCATACCTAGAGCCACCACCATTCCAACACCAATACTCCCAAGAACCATAATTTCCATATACACCACCTCAAGACTTTCACCAATATGAACCACCTTCCAACTACAATACCTTTCCCTCAAATAATGAACCCTCTCTTCTACCACCACCTTCATTGGACCAATCTCTTCAACCCCTAATACAAGAGCAACAAGAGCTTCTAGCTAGGTGTCAAAAGCAAGAAGAAGAGCAAAAGATGCTAAGGGAATTCATGGCTAACTTGACCGAAGTGATGAACCACGTGGTATCATTGTGCTCAAATATCCAAGACATTCCCATTGTTGAATGTGGAGGATTAATTGAGGAGCACAATGAGAAAGAGAATTTGGAGCTTCAAGGAGAAGGGGAGGAGTTAAGGCAAGGAGTGCAACAAGAGGAAGAAGTGGTTGAAGATTTAGAGGATGTTGAGTGCAAAGAGGAATCTCAAGTTGAAGAGCCTTTTTTCATGGAGTTCGAAAATGATGTCAAGGAGGATAGTGCGCAACCTCCAAGACACAATGTGATTGAAGAATTAGAAGAAGTGGTGCAAGCAACAAGTTTCCCTATCTATGATGATTCCGCATCAACATGTGATCCTTTTGAGCTTGATGGATCCTTCCCCATTGAACTTGGAATTGATGTTGAGGTAGATTTCAGTCAAACTTCTATTTATAATTTGAGTGATGGTAAAGAGATAGAGGACAATGGTGAAGAAGCATGTGAGCTTGAGGAAGCTTGGCGAGAGGTAGAGTTTGAGGAACCTTGCCAAGTGGTGGAAACCCCTAGAAGAGGATGGACGGGAGTGGAATTTGCCTTGTCAAGATCATTAGAAACTCCTCTACCTAAGTTGTCATCTAATCCTTCATTTGAGTGGGTAAAACTTCTAACTCTTAGCTTTATTATCCCACTTGAATTTGGCTTGCTTGAGACGGATGGCCAACTTAGGGCGCTTTGTGGAATGAAGCGTAAGAGAAGGATGTTTAGTGGTTGGCATTGTAAATCTAGGCTCATTGTGGTTGGAAGCTCAAACTTAAGGAGCAAGGGCTGGACTAGTGCTCAATTGGATGGGTCTAGGAGGATAATTTGGTGCCCAAGTGAGAATTCTATGTGCTTACCACCCAAATGGAATAATGATAAACAATTAGAAGACGGGTGTGAAAATAAGATATGGGATCCCGGATCACAACATGAATACCAATTTTGGGAGCTCATATCTTAGGAAGAACTTCACCCAAGCTTGGTGAAGTCGGTTGGAAATTATGACAATCGTTTGAGGAACAAGCATCCTTGGGAGTTCAAGGATGAGTACAAGCATAAACCACCTTGACAAGGAACCTCCCAATTGTCCAACTTAAGGTCTTAAACTAAAAGTTCTAGGTGGGAGACACCCCACCATGGTAAACTCTTTCTATTCTCTTGTATATATAATCAATGAATGAATTGAGTTACCATTGTTAGTGCTAGGTAGTTTTCTTCTTTGCATACTCTTGTTTTAGTGTTGTGGTTATTAGTTTGCTTGATTAGATTTATGCCTTAAGTTATAGCTTAGTTGTTTTTGAATTGCATTTTGCTTGAAGTGCAAGTTTTGTTTGTATTGTCTTTGAAAGAATTTTCAAAAACTAAAAAGATTTTTGTTAAATTTAAATTTTGGGTTGATTTAGAATGTTTATAGGTTAGGAGAGTGTTAAATTCTGTTTTTAGCCTTCTTTAAAAAAAAGAGAGAAGGCACGCCACGCGTGAGCGTGGCCGACGTACATGCGTCGTATGCGATGATGGGACTCCTGGTACAAAAACCAGAGAGTTGCGCTGGAGTGGTGCTGCCTTTGTGCGAAGAGCACAATTTAGCCCCACGCGTATGCATGGGTGACGCGTACGTGTCACCTGTCTTTTCTGCGATCCACGCAGATGCTTACGCGTCGCTTCTTCCTCCTGCTCTACGCGCGCACGCGTCGCCCATGCGCACGCGTCGCCTTCGCGCCCTGTTTTTCCCTATTTCTTCTCTCTTCTCTCCTTCTTTCTTTCTTCTTCTTCTATCTTTCATTCTTCTATTTCTTTTCTTCCTTTTCTTCTCTTCTCTTCTCACCTTTCTCATCATCTCTTTCTTACTTTCTTTATTTCTTCTTCTCCCTCTTTTCTCATCTTTTATTTTCTTTTGTTTATTACATTTGCATACTTTCCTTCATTGCATTTTAATTTTGTTTATGTAGCTTGTTCTTATTTTCTTTTTTAATTTTCTTATTTTGATATTGGTGTTGAATTTTTCTACTTAATTATTAAGACTTTCTTGGTTAATTTTGGTGCTTCTTGACTTGTTTGATATTGTTGGGTGATGAAATTTTTAAATCAATGCTTAACCTTTAATGATTCTTGCATCCTTTGTGCATTGATATGAACTTGCATGTCTTTCATGACCCACTCTTTCTTGTCTGAACTTGATGCTTTTGAGTGCTCTTCATGCTTTGAATTTACTCTTGCATCAAGTGTTAGTTGATATGCCCTTTGCTTACATTGCTCTCTCACTTACATGTTGTAGCTACCATGTAGTTGAGAATCCTACTCTTATTTGGCATTAGCCTTCACCTATGCTCTATTTTCTTTGATATCTTTGTTGTGGGCTTAATTTTCTTTCTTTTTCTCTCCTTTTAGATTGGCCACCAAGAAGGAAAAGAAAAAGTTTCTAAATGGGGCAACAAGCATGTCCCTCTGCACAACCTTTTGAAGGAGCTCATCAGTTGTAGCAACCCGTCCACCTTGCTCTTCTTTGCATGCACCGAGGATGGTGCAAATTTCTAAGTGTGAGGAGGTCAAGGACCGACCTCCGTGGGTAACAACTTCCCTTTTCAACACCAATTCTTAATTTTCTTTGTTAGATAGTTGTTGCATTGCATGATAGATTGCATGTTAGTTAGAATTTGTACATATTCTTTCACTTTCTTCTTGTTAAGACTACTTGGTTATAGTGATGATTTCTCTTCCAAGAAAACTGTTTTAGGGCACCCTACTAATTTGAAAAAATTTTTTGTGTTGAACTTGCTTGAAGGAATTTATTTTGGAACATGGTTTTTGAGCTAAGAACACATAAGCATTTGAGTTTTGAGCCCGATTGCGTAGTTACATCATATAACCACTTATTACCATTCTTGTGTGTATTATTCTCCCTCTATGATTGTAATCTTTGATTTGTTTGATTCTATATGTCCATTATTTTGTGTATAAATGCATTAATATGATTGAGGCCATCATTTCATTTAGCTCACTTACCCAAATAGCCTACCTTTCATCAACTATTGTTAGTCAATTTTGAGCCTATTTAATCCCTTTTGTTCTTTAATGTAGCACATTACAAGCCTTAAAGCGAAAAACAATAAATGTCCCTTAATTTGGATCTTTGATTAGCTTAGGTTAGTGAGGGTGTGTATCATTTGGGTATAGGAAACTTGAGAACATTGGTTGAGGTAAAAGAGTGTTTTTGTATTTTTATTAAAAATATTGGGAATTGAGTACATACTCATGCATTAAATATGTAAAACCATATGCATTGATACGTTTGTATATACTTTATTGTGAAAAAAATGATAAAGAAAAAAAATATGTATGTAGAAAAAAAATAGAAAAATAAAAGAAATATATATATATATATATATATATATATATATATATATATATATATATATAGAAAAAGGAAATAATAAAAAGGGGACAAAAAATGCCCCAAAGCAAAGTAATAATAACAATGCATATGGAATGTGAATTAAAGAGAATGCTTGAGTATGTGAAAAAAGTGGGAATTATGGGTAGCTAGGCATTGTATTAGAACTGTATAGGTTGTTATATGTGTTTGGTGAGAGCTTAGGTTAATCAAAGATTCAAATTTCAAGCTCACTTGATCATATGCATCCTTACCTTTACCTTAACCCCAGTACAACCTATGAATAAGTCCTCATGATAAATATATGCATGCATTGAATAATTGTTGATTGTTAGATAAAAAACAAATCTTGAAAAGCATGGTTAGAGGAGAATTGAGTGAATCAACCCTATACACTTGAGCAACTAGAGCGGATATACTTCCGGTGAGGGTTTGATGCTCAATTCCTTGTCCCGGCTTTCATGAGCATTCTTCTTGCAAGCCTATTTTAACTTCATTTTGATATTTGAATTGGTGGGATTTATGAATCATCATACTACGTTAGCTCTACATGTTCATATACGTTCTTGGGAGATTGATTTACTTTTGACCAAGTAGGTAGAAGCATTGTGCATTTAGGTGCATTCATATAGGTAGGTTCATATAGTTTATTTGCATTGAATAAATGTTCATACCCATTTTCTTGTCTTTCTTGGTTTAGCATGAGGACATGCTTAGTTTAAGTGTGGGGAGGTTTGATAAACCCCAATTTTGTGGTTTATCTTGTGTTTAATTTAGGAGATTTTATCAACTTTTCTCACGTTTATTCAATGAAATAACATGGTTTTGTGAATTTCTCCTAATTTGCGCTTAAGACTAAAAACATGCTTTTTAGACCTTTAAATCGCTAATTTTAATTCACTTTAATTTCATTCGATACCTTGATATGTTTGTTAAGTGATTTCAGGATTAGATGGTAAAGATTGGGTTGAAGGAATGAAGAAAAAGCATGCAAAAATGGAGAATTCATGAAGAAATGAGGATTTGCTGAACTCAAGGCCACGCGCACGCGTCACCCACGCGCACGCGTGAAGAGAAATTTTGTAATGCAACGCCTACGCGTGACCCATGCGTACGCGTGACAAGTGGCACGTGACCTCACTAAAGGCAATACGCTGGGGGCGATTTCTGAGCTCAAGGAGGCCCAAATCCAACTCATTTATGATGCTTTTGAACCCAAGGATTGCAAGGAAATGAGAGAGGGGGAGCCATAGTAGAGTTTTCATGATGTTTTAGGGTAGAATTCTATAGAGAGAGGCTCTCTCCTCTCTCTAGATTTAGGGTTCTTATTTCCATTTTCTTTTTTATCTAGATTTTAATCTTGTTTCATTTTAATTTTCCTTTACTTTTATTTGTTCTAGCACTTTGGTTTATCTACTCCTCTTGTTAATTCCTTGTTTTTCTCTCTTTTATGTTGATGAACTTGTGTTGATTTCAATTTTCTTTTTAATGCAATTTTATATTTTCATGTCCTTTTATGTTGATCTTAGTTACTATTGTTGATTTCTTGTTTGTGTTAGTTATGGTTTTCATTCATTCTTGCATTTTATTATGTTTAATTTTATTGCACTCTAGGTGTTTGTTAAAATGTTTTCTCTAGTTATTGAGTAGTTTTCTTTACTCTTGGCCTAGGCTAAGGGAATTGAGTGACCTTGAGTCATTGGGTCTCATTGAATTGGTGATTTGAGAACGCTATGTGGTCAATTTGATTACCATTGATACTAACCCACTATTAAGTCAATTAGTAGCTAGGTTAGGACTTATGGATTGATGTTGATCAAGCCTATTTGACTTACTTCAAGCATAGAAGTAGACTTGATGGGTTGGTCCCTCATAATTGTCAATATATGGTTTGTAGACAAGGATGGTGATCTCAATTTTCTATGCCTAGCCAAAAGTTCTTTCCCTTTCTTTATTAGTTAAATTGTCATTTACTTTCTTGTTATTTACTTTTCTTGTCAAATCAACAAATCAAACCCCTTTGCCCCCTTCATAGCCAATAATTGATCACTTCATTGCAATTCCTTGTGAGACGACCCGAAGTTTGAATACTTCGGTTAATTTTCATTGGGGTTTGTATTTGTGACAACCAAACCATATTAAAACTTTGATTGAGTATTATTTGTTGGCTGGGAACTATACTATCAGCGAAATTATTTGTGTGAAATTCCTAACCGACAAATGCCACAATTTAAAAATAGGACTGACACTTTTACAAGCGACTAGTGCTGCATAATCTTGGTTCTCTTGACACTGTACACTTGAACTGACTAAGTTGCACATAGTAGTAGGTGTTGTGGCTGTGGCTGCAAAACCTGGCTGCTGCTCATTATTGAGTTTTGAAATTTGTCTTGGAATTTTGATATTATCAAATTTGTATAACCCACTTTTAAGTGTGTCCCGAAAGAGAATTTTTTTTGGACACCTAGCATTTGACATCACACACATAAGGCCAGAATTCAAAAAAAAAAAAAATATTATTGTACAAAACAAACTTTGACACACTAACTAGGTTTTAGAAATTGTTGGGACATATAACAGGTTCTGAAGCATGAAAGAATGGTTTAAGGTTGGTGAATATATCATGGAACTACCAATATTAGCAATAGGCATACCTTTTCTAGTACCTCAAAAGACCTGTTCTGAACCCTTATATTAGCCACCATTAATGAGGATGTGATGGGAAGCTCCTAAATCTAGGTACCATCCACTGTCAGGTGAGGCAGAAGGGAGTGTGAGAAAGGCATGAGGAGCATTTGCCTTCTGTTGGTGTTGCACATTTGAAGGAGTGTGCTGCATATTTGAAGAATTGTGAAATGCTGAGCTAGGTGGTGGTGGCATGCTGGAGGCTTGATATTGAGGGTTCTAAAAATTTTGATTGAACCGATCGTAATATTGCCAAACGATATGACCAACCTTTTCACAGAGTTGACATTGAAGTTTGCCACTTTGCTACCAAGAAGCTAATCTGCCTCCTCGAAAGTGTATTCCCCCTTTACCTCTTTTTCTATAGACTTTGCCTCTTCCTCTATCAAAGTTTCTTGAATGATTTTCAGATCCAGACATGTAATTTGAGGGTTCAATCACTGATTTATTGTTCTTTTGTGCTACATTTTCTTGTATGATAGAAAATTCTGGCTTCTTGAATCTCTCATTAACTTCTTCTTGAGTTAGAAATTATGACTCAAATTCACTGATAGTCATATGTTCTGATCTTGCATTGATAGCAGTGATGAAAACTCTATATTTTTTATTTAAGCCTCCCAGTGCAATTTCAAAGTACTCATCTTTTGACAGTGGAGCTCCTAAGGTAGCAAGTGAGTTGGTTACCTTGTTTATTTTGGCTAGGTATTCTCTTGCTGAGGAACCGTGCTTTTTGAGAGATTTGAGCTAAGTTTTCAAGATTTTGATCTTCAATTTGAGCCTGGTAGCAAAGTATTCTTCAAGCATCTCCCAAATTTCATACTCATAGCTGAATTCAACTACCTTGTTTATAAAGTTGCTCTTCATCAACGCTAAGAGCCAAGGGATTAAACTTTCATCTTACTTCTCCCAATCTTCAAATGCCTTCGATTAAACTCTATTTTCTTGATCTTCCTCTGAGCTGAATCTTGCTGGTATGGATTTTTTGTTGAGATAACTTTGAAGCCGATTTGATTTTATGCATGCAAGGGCGTGAAGTTTCCAAACCTTGAAATTGTCTTCATTTAATTTGATGCTTGCTAGAAAATTTGGGGAGTTCTAAGCTGTTGAAATGGCGAAAGGTAGATCCATGGATTTTTTGAGCTCTGATAATGCGTTTGTTAGAGAAAAATGCTTGCAAAATTGTTGCTGAAAATGGGATTTTAAAAGTTGTTCATGATTCTTTGGTAATGATGAAGGGGGTTTGTCATCGTAATCTTTATCCTCTTTTGGTGACAACTATTACAGGTAATCTAGCAGTTGGAATCGGTGGAAGTAAAGACCAAACAGAATGCACGAGGATTTGGCGCATGCGGCTTGGGCATATGTCGGAAAAGGGTCTATCATTCCTTAGCGGAAAAGGTTTTCTGAAAAATATGAAGAAACCACAAATTGATTTTTCTAAACACTATGTATATGGAAAATCACAAAGGGTGAAGTTTTCTACAAGCAAACACTAAAGCAGAGGGTTGTTAGACTACCTGCATACTGATGTTTGGGATCCGACTAAAGTTACTTCCAAGGGTGGTTCTAGGTACTTTGTTACGTTTGTTGATGATTATTCATGGTATGCTTGGGTTTACTTCCTCAAGCATAAGAATGAGTTATTCGACACTTCTAACCAATGGAGAGCAATGGTTGAAAACGGAACAGGTGGGAAGCTAAAAACTCTGCGATCTGATAATGTCACAGAGTATACGGATAGAGCTTTCAAGGAGTTCTGTGATCAGGAAGGCATTGTGAGACACTGGACAGTTAGAGACACACCACAACCGAATGGAGTCGCAGAAAGACTGAATCGTACACTACTTGAGAAGGTAAGGTGTATGCGCTCTAATTCTGGGTTAGGCAAAGAATGATGGGTTGAGTCAGTTACTACAGCGTTCTACATAGTGAATCGATCTCCATATTCTTCTTTAGATGGAGACACACCTTATAAGGTATGGTCAGGGAAACATGCAGATTACGAGAAACTCAGAGTCTTTAAATGCACGACTTATTATCATGTCAAAGACAATAAAATTAATGAAAGAACTAAGAAGGCAATCTTCTTGGGGTATCCAAGAAGGGTTCAAGGCTATCGTCTTTGGAGCGTAAGTGATTCTAAGTTTATAATCAGAAGGGATGTGACCTTTAATAAAAAATCCATGGTAGCTTTGTCTAAAGTTATGACGCGAGATGATGGTGATGTTGGAAAAATAATAAACACTCAAGTGGTGGAGATAGAGTTTAAAAATCAACCAATAGACTCTAGTCATGTTCAGGTAGAGCATTTTAATGCTACTCACGAAGATGAGGAGGACGATGAACTTGATCATGAGGAGATTCGGCGGGAAAATACACATGTATTACAATAGCAACAACAGGATATTTTGGCATCCATTAGGCCAAAGAGGAATTACAAACTCGTACAAAAGCTTGGGTTAGACAAGCCTCTGAGACATTATGGGCAGTTAAATTTGGTAGAGTATGCACTCTCAGTAGAGAATGATGAGCCATTTACCTTCAAACAAGCTATCAAGGACAAGGATAGTGAAAGCTATTTGGTTGCTATTGAAGAAGAGATGCAGTCTCTTCATAAAAATAAGACATGGGAGGTGGTCCCATTGCCTATGGAAAAGACTGCTATTGGTTATAAGTGAGTGTATAAAAGAAAAGAAGATCCTACTAAATCGGACGGGACAAGATTCAAGGCTAGGTTAGTGGCCAAGGAATTCGCACAGAAAGAATGAGTTGATCATAATGAGATATTTTCTCCTGTGGTGAAACACACTTCCATTCGGATGCTTTTAAGTATTGTAACTCATGGCGATCTTGAATTAGAACAACTAGATGTGAAGATAGCATTCTTACACGGTGATTTAGAGGAAGAAATTTTCATGTATCAACCTGAGAGTTTCAAGGTTGAGGGTAAAGAAGGTCAGGTTTGTCGCTTGAGGAAATCGCTTTATGGATTGAAACAATCTCCTCGGCAGTGGTACAAACGATTTGATTTCTTTATTTTAAAACAAGGTTTCTTTAAAAGTAACTATGATTGTTGGGTTTACATTCCTAAGCTTAATGGAGGTGATTATATCTATATTTTATTGTATGTGGATGACATGCTCATTGCTTCCAAAAGCAAGGTGGAGATAGATAGGTTAAAGTTTCAACTTGGTGAAGAGTTTCAAATAAGAGATTTGGGTGCTACGAGGAAAATTTTAGGCATGAAAATTAGAAGAGAGAGATCAAGTCGAAAATTGTTCCTGAGCCAAAAAGGCTACATTAAACGGGTTATCGAAAGGTTTGGGATGAAAAATGCTAAGCCAGTGGTGACTCCATTGGCTCCACATTTTAGGTTCTCAGGTAAACAATCTCCTACAACAGTAGAAGAAGGCTTACATGGATAATGTACCTTACACAAGTGTTGTAGGTAGCCTAATGTATGCTATGGTATGCACATGCCCAGACATTTCACAAGCAGTCAGTGTTGTTAGCAGGTTTATGACAAACCCGGGAAAGACACACTAGGAAGCAATCAAGTGGATATTAAGGTACTTGAAGGGTACCATTGGCACAGGTGGTGGTAAATCATCATGTCAAATTAGCGGTTTTGTTGATTCTGATTATGCTAGTGATCTAGACAAACGACAATCTAAAACTAGTTATGTATATAAAATATATCATGCTCCGGTTAGTTGGCGATCGATGTTACAAGCTACAGTGGCACTATCTAATACAAAAGCTGAGTACATGGTAGTAGAAGAAGGGATGAAGGAGGTATTGTGGTTAAGGAGTCTTCTAAATGATTTGGGTTTTAAGCAAGATTGTGTGAATTTTAGTTGTGATAGCCAAGGTGCGATTCATTTGGCTAAAAATCAGGTTCATCATGCTCGTACCAATCATATTGATGTTAGGTATCACTTTGTGCGTGATATTATAGAGAAAGGTGACATTTCTCTCGTGAAGGTACACATAAACAAAAACCCAGCAGATATGTTGACTAAAGTAGTGTCGAAAAACAAATTCCAGCATTGCTTGGATTTGCTCAACATTATTCCCTGTTAGGCATTACATGGTGAATAAAGGAACTATGTTTGGTTTGATCCTGGTTAAGGGTACGTAGGCAATCATTGTCAAGATGATGCAACCGGATACGACTACTACAATTTGTTTGTTTAAAATTTGAGTCAGTTTATCAAATTGTGACCGAGGTGGAGGATTGTAGAAATAATAGATGTTCAGTAAGGTTAGGAGAACCATGAAAAAATTAAGAAAAAAATAGTGGAACTTTATTTCTCATGTCACGTAAACCATTCTTTAATTAGGAAACAATGTTAGCAGTTAATTCTTTAGTTATTTCAAGCATTATAAATTACATTGCATATTTTTTATCAGATGAAAAATATAGTATTTACATCATATTAGAGAGTTAACATAATCAATTTTTCATATTGGTTTTGTCTTTACAAAATATATAACATGTGCATTATTGTGGGTAGTGATTAATTTCATATTACTTTGTATCTATTAGAAGTTCAAATTCCACTGCAGACTCAACAATTGGTATCAGAGCCAATATTATATTATTCATTATTTGAGTGGTAAAATTCATGTTTGAGCCAATATTATATTAACCTTGTTCTACCCGGATCGGTCCATGACTGGTTTACCGGTTTTTCTGTCTAACCAGCCGGGTCGGTCCGATTCTGACAACAATGCTTATTATTACTGTTTATGGTAGTTAGCTGAGCGATATAAACTTTTAGGTTCACTAATTGAGAACAAGAATTTGTATAATTATTTTATTGCTTCATATATTTCTGGTCTTTTCACCTCATATGATCTTTGACTGTAATATATTTCTCGCAAGTTACGACTTTAATTACATATAAACTTTAGAGCTCACCAGTCGAGAACAAGTATTTGTATAGTTGTTTTATTGCTTGATATATTTGTGGTCTTTTTAGGTCATCATACGATCTCTAGTTGTAATATATCTCTCACAAATTATGACTTTAATTTTAGTTATTCTTGAATTTTTTGTTAGCATTTATAGTGGTTAGCTTTGTGATGGAAACTCAAGGGTTCACCATTTGAAAATAAAAATTTGTCTATTTTTTTTTATTATTTTTTATATAAGTTAGGATATGACTATAAATAATTAGTTTATTTATTTACTAGGATATATGATTTAATATACTAAAAAGTTTTGCTCAAAAATATTTATTATTACATAATTGTACTTTTTCAATTTTAGTTCTTCAGTTTGAAAAGTTATAGATGATTTTTATTAATTTTTAATTTTTAATTATATTAATAATTTTGTAGATAAATTATTTCTGTTGTTAATATGATTTAATTAATTTTTTTAGTAAATCTAATTTTCACAGTGTAAATATTATTCACTCAATATTGTTTAGATAAATCATTTCATTCATCAATATTATTTAACTAATTTTTTAACTAAGTCATCGAATTCAGTTTTCATGGTGCACTTAATATTTATATTTTTTATAAAAATTATATTAGATTAGTATTTATGGTATATTAACTTAATATATAAGTATATAATGTTAATTTTTTATTATTAGAATATATAATTAATAACTAAATATACTAAGAAGTAGGTATTATTACTTTTTTTAGTGATTAGCTGAGAGATATAAACTTTAGCGTTCACCAGTTAAAAACAAGAATTTATATAATTGTGTTATTGTTTCATATATTTTTAGTCTTTTCAGCTCATATGATCTCTGAATGTAATATATTTATCACAAATTACGACTTTAATATTTAGTTATTGCTGAATTCTTGGTTAGCGTTTATGGTTATTAGCTTAGCGATAAAATCTCAAGGGTTCACCATTTGAAAGAAGAATTTGTATATTTTTTATTACTTTTTATATAATTTAGAATATGACTATAAATAATTAGTCTTTTTAAATTTGTGACATTTAAATTAGATTGTATTGTAATTCTTATTCACTGCTTGTATCTTAATTTTTATTTACTGAGCAAATTTAGCAACAGATTAGATTCAAATCTAAAATTAAACCTAAACACTATATATTATTTCAGCTTAAATCAGTTTTGAAGCTCCAATTTGAACATTGATCTGATTTCAACGTTATATTATAGCTGAAGAATGAAAGAGAAGAAATAAATAATAACTAAATTTCTCAAATTTTGGGTGAGGCTTATGCTCTTGACATATGGGTGTCAGTGATAGTGACATAGTATTAGAAATATAAAGATTCAAAACAGCTATTAAATATTTAAATCAAGTATCTTATGAAAAGGATGATTTTGAAAGAGAAAATTAGCCAAATGGTGCAGATTGAACGCATTATTTCATAGTGGCAATAATTTTTGTTTCTTGCACTCATTATTTCATTATATTTGTTGTTTTTTTATGTAATATTTTTTCTTTTTTTAGTCATATTGACATAAATAATTTTATGTTTGGTAAATATAAAGTAAGTATTAAAATTATTGTATTTGTATAGAAACCAACAATTTTAGTTTGTTAATGTTTTATATTTTTTATAATTGCTATTGTATATTAATATCAATGTTATATTTATAATTACCGTTAATTTTATGTAAAGTGAAAATAAATTTAAAAAAATGACCTAATAATATATATATATATATATATATATATATATATAAAAAGAAGTAATATATAAATGTAAAATTTAGAGAAGTGAAATTTGAGTTATATTTTTTAATAAAAAATGTAATTTATAATCAATAAATTATATTTAGAGATTAAATTACACATCGAGTTAATTTATTTCTTAAATTTATACTATGATATGTTCTGAAGAAAAAACGTGATTGTTATTATAATATTTTTTTTGGTGACTTAAAAGAAAATAAACAAAAACTAAGAAAGAAAAAAAAAAAAATAAGAAACTGCTTAAGAAAAGCAGTCCTACTGAATACTACTCTCAAACTCCTTCCAAGGCAATGGAAGCTCCACTTGGGGAGAAATAGTCCTCATTGCAGTCTTTGCCATGATGTCTGCTACTGTATTTGCATCTCTCAAGATCAACCGAAGATCAGCACGCCATTTCCAAGACATGATATCTCGGATTTTTAACACCAAAGGATCAGTAAACCCAGAGCAATCTTGTAAATTATTGACAATAGTAAAAGCCTTCACACAGTCTGTCTCACATATAATGTCTCTTTGTCCCGAGTCCCATGCTAAAAGAAAGCCTCTCCAAATAGCAAACAACTCTCCTTGCAAAATGCTACGACTCTCAATTGTTCCCAGACAGCCTCGTTGCCACCTTCCCTTCCAATCTCTGCTAACACAAGCAAAACCAACTCGAGCACCACTGCCAGGATAGCTAGCATCACAATTAATCTTAAAGGTACCCACTGAGGGGGGAATCCAAGAGCCACTAATGGTTGAGGGGATAGATAGTCGTTGCAACTCAAAAATATTTCGGAGTTCCTTTTCTAAGGACAAAGCCATACCAATCACCTTGTCTGTGGTCCAATGCTCGTGAGGATGAAAGATCTCGTTGTTTCTCGAACACCAAATCCACCAGAGACCAGAAAAGAATCTAAAGGGGCGCTGTTTGCTATTATGTAAGAACCAACTCATCAAATCCACTGGTTGATCGGAGATCCCTAAAGCTTGCCAAACAAGTTGGGCTTTTGGACAATCCCGAATACAATGTAAAACCGACTCCTGACTTGAGAAACATCGTGGACAGCTATCCGTGTGCGAAATGCCCCTTCTAAAACGAAATGCAGCAGTAGGAAGAGCCTCCCGAAGACATAGCCAGGCCAAAAATTTGTGCTTTTCCGGAACATGTTGACGCCAAAGCCAAAGCCAATTACCCCTATCCTCCCAACTAAACATCTTCTTACTGAGCCATAAATAACCACTATGAGCATCATAAACCTTTGAGGCCGCACCAGTCCAACACCAACCGACCTCTGAACCAGCTTGAACATCTGGGTTGTAAGAATTAATGTTGCTCTGCAGAGACTGATTCAGAGGAGAATAGATATTCTCAAGGTTCCACTGTTCAGATGACCAAAGGTCCAAGATCCTGAGATCCGAATCAGAAATGTGAACATAATCCATCTCCTGACACAGTCGCCCCTCTCTTCTCCATTTAGAAAACCAAAAGTTCTGTTCCAAATCCCAATGCACCAACTAAAACCTTCCTTTAGGATATCCCAAACTCGACATATACTCTTCCAAACATAAGATTCCCTTCCTCGAGACCGACTAAAACAATCATCCTTAAAAGAATGGTATTTCTCCGTCAACAGTTGAACCCATAGCTTGTTGGGATGGTGAAAAAGTTGCCAAACTAGTTTTCCAAGAAGAGCAATATTGGCACAAAAAGGATTTCTAATAGTGTTTAATAGTGTTTAAAAATATCTTTAACAAATTGTAACAATCGTTAATAATTATTCAAGAAAAAATTAAACATTTTTTCATCACCTCCTTAACAATGCTAAATCACTTATTACTTTTCTTTGTTTCTCATCAAGATAGGTTATTTGTGAGAAAAAATAGCAAACTCCTAAAAAATATTCAATATATAAATGGTCAATGTCATGATTATCAATTCTTTATTGAAGTTAAAATATTTTTTCTTTTTACAGTTTATTTCACATTTGTGACTATGATGTTGATTAAAAATAGTTATATTTTTCTGTACGGATTATTCTATGAAATTTGTGTGACAATTTAATATTACTTAGGAAAGAAATGATGAAAAATAACAATTTTTTCTTTGGTTGAAGTGAGACGAGTTTTGTATAATTAATATGTTAATTATTGAATATAAGAAGAACAATATTTATTTTTTATTTTATTTTGTTTTTCAGTTGGGTTTGTTAGTTGGTCTTAGTAACCTGATTTTTTTTATCTTTTTTTATTATATATATGTAGTATTGTTTGTTTTTCCTTTTTGGATATTACCATATTATTGTTCGTTATTATTGTATATTTCTGTATATTTTCATTTTGATTTCCGAATGTATATTTCTTTAAAAAAAAGGGAATAACTTACATTTTTTTCATCTAAATCGTTAAATTACGCTGTTTATGGGAAGTTTTGTTTTTTGTTTTTTTTTTTTTTTTTTTTGGTCTTGGAGATAAAGGTGTTTGTGTTTTGTATTTGTAATACTTGAGGTTGTAGTCACGTCCATCTTTTTACCGGTATATTTTTGTGAACATATTTTTTACGGTTATTAGTTTAATTATAAGTAATTTTGTGTGGTTAAATAAACCATACTTTTTTTAAAAATAAATAACATAATTTTGACCAAAAAAATGATTCTTGATGAAAAAAATTAACATAATATATGTGTTGAATTTGAAATAATATTTTTTTGTTAAGCAAATCAGTTAATCTGTTTTGTGATTAATGTGTTATATTTTTCACTTCTCATACAAACTTTATAGTTCATCAATTTTGTTAAATAGTTTGATTATATTTTATTGACGCATAGAGTCATTATCATCCGATTAAGGATGCAAAGGAACAGAATTTGGAGATTAGTGGGGAGGGACAATGAGATTGCATCGAAATTGGAGGATATTGTAAAAGTAGCTGAAGACTACTTTTGCGATATTTTTACTTCTTCTTGTTCGGCTGATCTGAATCCATACTTAGAGGATTTGGAGCCTAAAATTACAGCTTCCATGAACCGTAGGCTCCAAAGGCCAGTAACTATGGACAAGGTCAAAAGAGTTACATTTAGGTAGCGTTTGTTTTCGGGGGCAGGACACGGAGACATGGACAACACTTGTTTAAAAAGTGTTTGGAAGCAGAGACATGGACAGTGGACATATTGTGGACATATTGTCTCCGAGACAGTTTTTTATACTTTTGTGTCCACTCTTTCACGAAGAACAATGATGGACACGGAATTTGGAAGAGTGGACACGGACAATTTTATAAATTTTGTTTTCCTTTTTTTCCACTATTACCCCCTTCTTATTTTTCCTATTGCGTTGTTCAGAGATACTTTTTTCTTCCTGTTCTTCCTCTATCTCTTTCTTTTCCAAGTACTCTCTCCTTTCTGTAGAATTTTTTATTGGGGGTAGATAATTCTTTTCTTTTTATCGTTTTCCTTCAATACCATTTTAACCTTATATTATATTATTTGATTTGTAATAAAAATAATAACAAAAATAATTAATCTTAAAACTTTTGAAAGATAAATATTAGCAAAAGTAAAATTAATCTTTTAAAATGCTAAAAAATAATTTATAAATTGTAATTGATTTTATATAATTTAAAGAAAAATCAGTTTTTTATAAAGAAAAATTAATTTTTAGATAAAAAAATTAGTTTTTTTTAAATAAAAATATATTTTTATATGCAAAAACTAATTGTTTTTTCATGTAAAAATGGATTTTTTTTAAAATTAATTTTTTATTTAAAATTAATTTGGCTTATTAACTTAAACAAAATTTTTTATTAATCAAACTCAAATTTATTTTTTTTTGTTAATCTTAACCATATGCATTCCTACATATTAATAATAAATTTTAAAATAAAATAATTATATTTATAAATTTTATTTTAATATAAATATTAATATTTTTTTTATTAAAATTTTTTGCCTCTTCAAATATTTTTTTCAAGTTCCGTCTGTACTCCTACATACTCTCATTTTTTATTAAATTAATTTGTATTGATGTAGAAAATTTGAAATCATAGGGCTATTTTAGTCATTTCATATAATATTTTAGTCTTGTCCATATGTATCCAAACATAATACTAGACATTACATTAGTGTCTTGTCCATAGTATCCAAACACAATACACAAAAGATAATTTTTAGTGTCTCCGTCCTATTGTCTCCGTTTCAGTGTCATGTTCTGTCATGTCTCTAAAAACAAACGCAGTCTTAGTGTTCATGCTCAGAGTGTTCCTGGTGATGACAGGTTTACAGCTAAGTTTTTTCACTTTTTCTGGAATATAGTTGGAGGTGACGTTTTTAAGGCAGTGAGAAGTTTCTTTCACAGTGGCAGAATTCTAAAAAACTTCAATCATACTCAAATTTGTTTGATTCCAAAGGTGTTAGATGCTAGTGACATGACTCAGGTACGACCGATCAGTTTGTCTTCAGTTATGTATGAAATTATTTCTAAAGTTATGGTGCACCAATTACAAGGTATTATGAATAAAATTATAAGCCCAAATCAGAGTGCGTTTCTCAAAGGTAGACTCATTTCAGATAATATTCTAATTGCCCACGAATGTATACACTATTTGAAAAATAAGAGAAGTGGGACAGAGTATGAGATGGCTATTAAACTAGACATGAGCAAAGCTTATGATAGGGTTGAATGGAATTTTTATGGTATATTATGGATAAGCTGGGCTTTGATGCTAAATGGATTAACTGGACTAAGGAATTGGTAACTGTTTCTTACTCTGTCGTTGTGGAAGGTCAACCTTTTGGCTATTTTAGGCCAAATAGGGGCATCCGACAGGGTGACCCCCTATCTCCATATCTCTTTTTTTTTTGTGCAGAAGGGCTTTCCTTCTTGCTACACAAGGCAGAGCAAAACAAATTAATTCAAGGAGTTCAAGTTAATCGGAGATGCCAAACAGTTAATCACCTTTTGTTTGCTGATGATTCAATCCTTTTTTGCAAGAGCGCACTTAATACAATCCAAAATATTCTAGAATTGCTAGAGATCTATGAGGGTTTCAGTGGGCAAAAAGTCAATTTGAATAAGTCGGCTATCTTTTTCAGTCACAACACATCTCAGAACACAAGACTAGCAGTTGCTCAGACACTAAATATTGAACATATCGGAGCACAAGACAAATACCTGGGACTGTCCTCTATAGTTCAAAAATCAAAGAAAGCAACCTTTGGAGCTATCAAGGATAAAGTTCAGAAGAGGGTTATGGGTTGGAAAAGAAGTCTATTGTCATCAGGTGGCAGACACACGCTATTGAGAGCGGTGGAGGGGGGTGATTCCTATTTATACACTCTCTTGTTTCAAGCTCCCGGACACGCTGTTGACTGAGATTCATAGCATGCTCTCGCAATTTTGGTGGGGTCAAAAAGGCGCAGAACGAAGAATGGTTTGGATTAAATGGGACACAATGACGAGATCGAAGAAAGATGGAGGGCTGGGGATCAAGGACCTAAGGCGCAAAATTTAGATTTATTGGGCAAGCAATGTTAGCGTCTAATGAAATACCCTAATTCTACTCTATCAAGAATGCTCAAAGCTAAATATTTCAGATATACAGATTTTCTACATGCAGAGATAAGAAGCGTACCGTCGTGGGGCTGGAGAAGTGTTCTTGAAGGGCGCAAGGTGATCGAGAAAGGCTTGTTATGGAAAATAAGCTCTGGCACTAATGTTCGCATCTTCCATGACCCTTGGCTCCCACCACCAGTGCCCCTTAATGTCCCTCAAAATGCACTCACAATCCCGCCAAATCTGCAAGTGTATTACGTTAGTGCGTTACTAAATCCTGATAGAAGATGGAATAGAAATCTGATTGAGTCGATTTTTTCAGTTGATATATGAAATAAAATTTTCTCAATCAAACCAACAGAGGAGGAGGATGAAGTTAATTGATGTTGGACAAAATCTGGTATATATGAAGTTGGGTCAGGATACAAAATTGTTTATGGATTCTTTCATTCTCCTACTTCGTTGAGGCCCCAGAACATACACAACAGAGTCTGGAATAGCATTTGAGAGTTGAAATTACCACATAAAATTAAGATTTTTCTATGGAAAAGTCTTCATGAAAAGCTTCCGGTGTTGCAACAAGTTCACAGCCGGTTCGCATCCACTCCTGCCACTTGTTCAAGATGCATGTTGAAGGCTGAATTAATTTCTCATACTTTGTTCCAATGCCCTCTGTCTTCAATAATATGGAGCCTAAGCTTAATAACCCCTGACCTATGGATGAGAGAAGAAGAAACATTTTTCAATTAGTGGCAACGAGTCTTATCCTGGGCAGCGGCTCAATTCGACGGTAGACAAAAGACCCTCCTCATAGCGGCGCTGTGTTGGAGCACTTGGAAAGTGAGGAATCGGTGTGTTTTTGAGAAGGTAATAAGCCCAGCACCAGAGATAGTGAAAGAAACCAGCAATTTAGTGCGTGAACTCGTGAGCCATACCTGATAGATGCTGCTAATTTTCTTTACTCTTACTTTACTCTTCTTTAAGCTCTTAGTCTTTCAGTCACAGTTGGTGATAAATGGGAATACCCAATTCTTTTGTACTTCCTTATGAAAATACTTTTATTTTATACTAATAAAATAACATTTATCTTTGGGAAAAAAGGTAGCATTTGTTTTGAGGTACTGAGACAGAGACTGAGAGACTGAGACTCAGTATCGTGTTTGTTAGTTCAGAGACTGGTACTAAAATTTCTCTCTGTCTCTAAAATTTCAGTATTTCAGTACCTCCAAAAAGTAGGGACACAGGGGACTGAAATTTTTAGAGATGGAGACTGAAATTTTAATAACATTTTATACCTAAAATACTTTCATTTCAATTAATTAATTCCAATTTTACCTTTGTGCAAATTAAATTAGAGTTTCATTCTTATTTCAGTTCCTGTCTCCCATTTTGCACCAAACAGAATACTGAGATTTATTTCAATCACTGTCTCTTAGTCTCTATCTCTCAGTCTCCGTCTTTCCATCTCTATCTCTCCATCAAATGCTACCTAAGAGTATTAAAATAAGTGTATCTGTATATAAACAATTGTCGTAATGTTTTTTTTTTCCCATTGAATTTGAAACTATTATTTCACTTTGTTGTTAATATAAAATTTATAATTAAATGCAATTTTTTATAAAGTGAATATGAATTTAAAAACAAGTTATGTAGGTCAAAAATATGTAATAAATTAATAATTAAATATATCTTAGAAATTATTGAAATTGTCATAGCTCCATTTTATAAAGTATTAAGTAATATTCATTACAGTAAATTATACTTTTAAAAATTAATATGTGATTTGAACTTTAAGATTCAACTCTTCCGTACAACGCACGGGGTCATTAAACTAGTATCTTTGTAAAACAATAGCATTTAATAGAATTTGGGGGAAAAAAAAAGAGTATTGAACAAGGAAAAGTATGAGAAGCCAATGGAATAAATATAAGTTAGATGTTAACATAGAATTTAGAAATAGGTTAAATGAGTTAGGTGAGAATATATAACACCTAATAATTAAAGCTGCGTTTAGAAGAAAGATTGAGACTGAGAGACAGAAATCAAGAGACAGAGACTAAATCAAAATTTTGTATTATAATATACAGAACTAAATTATATCTCAATACGGAAAAGCTCTGCATCCATGTATTTTTTACATGGTTGTTAACCAAGTAATTTCCTTCACACGCGCGTCTCCTACCCCTCACTCGTTTGTCATACACGCGCTACATATAACGTGCTGCAACCTAAAGTTTTGCTCAATATAAACCTTCTGCTACAACGTAATTCTCCTCCTTCTTCTTCTCTGCTCGCGTTCTTTTTTATCGATCTGCATTGCCTTCGTCGTTCTTCTCGGGTCGCGTTCATCTTCTCGTTTTCTTATTTCGATCTGGTTGCATTTATCTTCTTCCTATTCTTCTTCGTTTTCTTCTTCGATCTGCACTTATGAATCGAAACAATAAATTACTCAACTTCAAATCAGGAGAGCAATTTGGATTACTCTTCTGAAACGAATCAAACTGACAAAGTTGGGATTATTCAATTTTGAATCGAATTGAATGAAATACAATTGCTAATTTGAATTGAATTAAATGGACGGAGGTGTACTGAATTGAATTGATAATATGTAAATTGTAGGAAGAGTTATTTGAATTTGATTTTATATAATGGATTATGTTTCGTTCACTCAGTATTATACAATTGTTTCACCATAAGTACTGTGTTCGGTTCACCATGAGTACTGTGATCGGTTCACCATGAGTACTGTGATCGGTTCATTCTACACTATTCAAAATTCTTCTTCCTCACCTTCTACTGCTTCTTCACCAGAGAGAGAAGGAGGAAAAGACAAAAAAAATACAGCAGCAACAACAACAAAAGAATGACGATAAAGAGAAAACACGTGAAGAAAAAGGAACACGAAAAAAGAAGAGAAGGAGGAACGCGAAGAAGAAGAAGACGCTCTGTGTGTAAACGAGCGTAAAAAGAAGAAGAAGAAGAAGCGCGAGAAGCGTTGGGCAAGAACGATTTCGTGTGTGTTGGGCATGTGTATTTCACGTTTCATTTAATGGTATTAGATTTTTTTGGTGTTGGACCAACTTGGTTACATAGTTACATGGATGTGTAGCATTCTGTAAATCTAAAAGGTTCCAATCCATCAATACCGCCAGATGCACCATCTTTGAATCAATGATCAAACACATATTATACCTATCATAAATCTAAAGTTGATTTTCCATTTTCAGTTGTTATATGCTTTTTTTCTTTCTTTTTTGGAATATCCTTTGGATCAAAGTTTCAGATTTTACCATCATGCAGAGGTGAAAGTGGAGCTATAGCGGCAGAAAGAAACCCCTTACTTTCCACTATTTGTGCTGTTCTTGATGGCGTTCATAGTTTTCTCAACCCTTCATAGTGAGTACAGCATTCACCAAATCTATGATAACAAGTTGATATAATTTTTCATGCTAAAAAAGAACAATGGAGGATCTTATTGAAGTCATAAAATGAAAGGCTTCTCATATTTGATATAGAATGGGAAAAGAAGAAGAGGAATAGACAACAACAAAAAAAAAGAGGAGGGAAAAGAAAACCAAAAGCAAAGAAGAAGAATGGGAACGTGGATAATTTTGGAAATAATATTACTAAGATTTCAGCCTCCTATATGTCCAAAATGTTGAAGAGACTGAAATTTTAATTTCAATCTCTACTACCAAACATAATATTGAGTCTCAGTCCTCTTCATTTTCAATCTTTGAAAACAAACACTACATAAAAGTGTATCTGCAATGCACCTTTCATCATAAATCAAATCATACAATCCTAACATTAAAAAACTACCAAAATTTTTTAAGCCCCTTTTACTAATTCTAATTTTTAGGGGTGTATGCAGATCGGATCAGATCGTATATGACCGAAAATTCGATCCGATCCACACAATTTTCATCGGATCGGATATGATATTCGCGCTTTTTTAGTGTCGGATCCGATCCGATCCGCAAATGCCTTCTCTTTTTAATCATATTTCTATGTAAAAAATTCAATAAAAATATTTCTTTCTTACTTTTAACTTAAAATATTTTTAATCAAACTTTTTCTAAATAACAAAAATAAAATAATACAATATATGAATAATAATTACTAACTAAAACATACAAACAAGTAAATATAATATCAAACATATATATTAATTATTATTATGCGGATCCGCGGATCGGATATGCGGATGTAGATTAGATATCCGCGATCCGATCTGTAAAGGGTGCGGATCGGATCGTATATGCAATTTTCGGATCGGATGCGGATATTTACCGCAGATTTGCGGATACGATCCGATCCATGAACACCCCTACTAATTTTATTCCTAAATCCAATTCATTTCTAACCCTTGGTCAACTCCAATCTACTGCCACAAAGTGATAAATTTTGCTTTTGACTCTCGATGCCATGTGAGAAGAAAGAAAAAGATGAAAAACATGAAAAGTCTAGACTACATGATGAAGATTAGTTTATACAAGCATGATGAAATATATGCATATAAATTACATTATATAATATACAATTAACTATCATATCATTAACTGATTCTATAAGATCCTAAATACACTTAATGAAAGAATCTAACAACCTTGTTACCTTAAACTGCTATTTCTGTATTCCTTACTCTCAGTTCTCACCCAATTATGCAGTTGAAGTGCCAGCAGAATCTTTCATCTTAATAACTGATTCATGCTCTGCTGCAAATGACAATACAGTCGACAAGAGCTCCTCTCTAGATGGTAGCTGTTCTGAAGATGAAGGAGAAACCAGACGCATAAATGGCGACGGTGTTGCTGCGGAAATTTGAAAAGAATCAGATGCCCCTCTTGCCTCTTGGACTGGTTTACTTTCGTTGTTATCCACATCAGAGCTACCTTGTAAACCAGTTGAAGCATCATTCATTGAAGCTTTTCCGGGAAAACTCAATTTTATACTTTCTGCCACAGATTGATTTTTATCAGAAATCTCACTGGAGACAGTCTGTGGTACCCTTTCTTTTGTTGCATCTTTTAAGGATGAACTAGTATGATCAAGCAAACTGAAACCTATATTCCGGAGCAAATCAATACTATTTTCCCCATTTACAAGGGAGTTAATAGAACTCTTAAAACTGCACACATGATCTTTTCCAAAAGCAAGAAAGTTAATTCCCTTTGGAATCCTAGCTGGCAATTTCTTTGGAATTTCCAAATTGATGTCAGAATGAACTCTTGGAGGATTGATTAAATGGTTTTGTTGGATAGAACTACAGCCATGAATGTTAGCTGGCATGTTGGAATTTGTGTTTCCTGAAAAGTGTGGAGATTTCATTCCTGGTTTGCGAATCCTTGAAGGTGTAGCAAAATCTTCCTTGGCTGGTGACTGTATCAATAAAGCCCATTTTAAGTGAGAATAATTATAATTATAATAATACACATACATGCATCTGAAAATAGTCAAAATACCGATTGATAACTATTGAGATTCAAAAACGAGAAAGGCTTTTAAAATGCGTGTATCAACTACATAGGAGAGGCTAAATTATATAGCCACTAAGTATTAAACAATGAAATATATATATGAATATACAGTTTCACTAAAAACATAATGTAAGAAACCACAATTACAGAGAATAGAAGTAGTATAGTATCATTCAGACTGATGAGTCTAGAATCTCAGATCACAGTTGAAGAGAAGATAGAAGAGAATTAGAAACAAGCAAAGGGAAACAGGGCACTCTCTCCCACTTCCTGATTCTGCTTAACTACAAAACTGTCCCTGAACCTCTTAAGCTTATATACCTGCTTCTCTTTGGGAAATTTTCTTCAAAGCTAACACATAATGCACAACCTAATTATCCTAATTATATATGCTAACAATAACCTTTGTATTTGGATTGAAAACACAAGCATTTTACAGGAAATAATATAGAGTGGATGTGGTACCTGGTGCGAAAACAAGCATGCATCACCTCTGACACAAAAACCTCCGGACACAAAGTTAACACAAGGATACTTGGAGAGTTGATGATCAAAAGGGCAGTCATCCCCTTTCATGCAGGAGTGACGAGCGAAAAAGGAGCATGGCTGCAATTTCAAAATCAATATCGTTCAACAGCAGTTAGAAAGTCTAGTTCACAGGAGATTTCTCAAGTCCTGAAATGTCTTGATGAAAAATCAATAGATAGTAACTTATAGATAAGAAAAGTACCTTTGATTTGGTAGAAGGCACTGTATCATGTGAAAAATGGCACTTGTCACCCTGCCAAATTTTTGTATCAGATGAAGCAAAGGATGCGAAAATAATATGATAATTTTGAATATAAAAATATAGTATGTATTGCATGAATTAAAAAAATATAGTACTCATAAAACAATGACACAGACATGTTACGGCACAAATTTACAATCGTTCATGTCAATTCATGTCACATATAAAAAAAATACTGGAAATATGAAAATTTTACAGAATTTCTAACTCAACTTTCTAATATAGAAATCTTGCATAACAAAACATCTATTTCATCGTAGGATTTTGTTATCATGTTGTTGTAATGTGTTTACCGTTAGTCCCAAATATAAATGAACTTCGAATAGGTCACCATGTTATAAGAAATGAATATTCAACTACCATCTAGGATCACAGTTAATTATAGTATCAAAACACACATAAAATTTTCCCATGCTCTCATACAAAGTTCGGACAGTAAAATATGAAAAAAAAAAATGAAAGTGGAAATAACTCTATGCAAGTATAAGGGGGGAAAACATTTTAATATTTTATAGTTACACAACAAACCTTATAGCATCTTCCAAGAAGAAAATGGCGACAATAAGAGATAGTTTTTGGTTTCTGTTGTACTAGAGACAACTTCAACCTTTTAACACCAAGTTGTTTGTTCTTTTCTGCCCGTTTTTTCCGCTTTTTTTCCTACATAATGAAGTTCAAGAAAGAATGGGATCAGTCACATGTTAGAAAAACAGGTTTATGAATTATTCTATCCAAATAATGTAAAATTGACTAACATTGAGTTGACATAAAAGGATGGGAACTCAATATATCAGAAGAATACCTTCTTTTTTGCTTTCTTTTCCGCAGAACCAGGGCCATGCTTTTTCTTACAGCTGACATCAACCTTCTGTTGATGAAAAAATTAAATAAAAAAGAAAACTGAACAACCATACTCTTAAACCAATACAAGTGCCTATTAATCTACCTTTTTTATTTATTTTATTCATTTATTGTTAATGTGTAAAATAGTAATCAATATGAGAATAATCAAGATGGCAAGATCTTTAATGTCAATGGTATTGGATTCAAATCCTTTTTATATATAGATATAGAGAATATCAGTTTTAAATTAATAATGCTTAATATCCTAAATAGTTTCAAAATAAATCAACAAAGTTCATATGAGATTCGTTATTGCCAGTGAAAACTAAGAAATTAATTGACATAATCTATAAATATACGCAATGATTGTCATTTAAATACCATAGAAGTAAGTTTAAGCAATAATGTACCCAGGTCAAGATCATACCTCTGATGCAGCAGGGTTTCCATGATCCTTGTCAGAGTCCTCTTCCAATATGCATTTGTGCAAGACTTGATTTTGAACATAATTTATTGGCATGTCAGTAACCAGTTTCCTACCTATTTCTTTGCCTAAACCTTCCTTTTTTGTATTCCCCATATTAATACTTTTGGGGTTCTGAACCTCATCAATTTTCGTTTGAGGAATAAAGGAATCTGCAGTAGGCATGCCAAATGAACTACAATCCACTCCAAAGTCTCCAACAAGTTCTCCCTCTTCTATGTCTTCATTTTCAATCTGAATATTTGAAGAAATAGATGCATTGTTTGCACAAGTTGACTTTTCTAAATTCCTTTCATTTTTCATTTCATATTTATCTTCCAAAGAAACATGCAATCCTTGAGTAACCATTAAGTCACATTGCTCTACCTTCTCAACTTCACCTTCTTTAGAATTCGGAAGAGAACCCGTTACAGCACAAACCATTTCCATTTCACTCCCCTCTCTCCCGTGGTTTATACTAGATATACCGGTTACCAATGCAGAAGTTTGTTCTTGTGCTGATGTTGACAACTCAACTCCTAAGCATTGATTAAAGTTTTCAGAGGGAAGTTGATCAAGCGGGCCTTGTACTTGCATCTCACCTGCATTACCACATTTTTTGACATCAGAATGCGGGAATTCATCATTCTCGAATCGGTAATCCATCGGCTCAACTGCCCTGCTGCCGTTCTGTTCCTCGCCTAACCCTGCACTCAAAGAGATTAAACCACTATCACAAATGATATTTTGTGTTCCATTCACAACCAGTTCCAACTCGTCCATTATCCTTTGTTGCTCTTTATCTGCATCGTTACACCTGTCCTGCAGCAGTGTCCTCGAAGTATCCTCAACTTCCTCTATTCCCATCATCTCCTCTATATCACCCAAAACAATATCATTAACAACACACACCCTGCCCTTGTTTCCAGTCCCTTCAACAGTCTCGTCAAACTCCTGTATGCTTTCGATCGGGACAGCATCCTTGGGATGTATAAAATCAGAACCAACAAATTCAGAGAACTCGGGTCCCTTCTCCTTTTTCTCTGCCTTCTTTCTACCATTGCCATTATCTTGGAAAAGAAATAACCATAATTTAAAACAAATATGATAGAGGCAAATAAATCTAAAAAAGTGTATAAATTGTACATCAAAGTATAAACATCAAAAGAAAGTTTCTAAAATTCTTCTTATTTCTTTTTCAATTCATTTTATAATGTTTACCATCAAGAGAGAAATTATTGAGTTTGAATAACTAATAACATATTAAAGATGATGACTAAATATTATTATTAGATTAAAAGCTCAATTATGTCTGTGATTAGTTTGTTAATTGTGCAAGAAATTAAACTAATCAAAAAACTGACCCAAAAGATAAGAAAACAGGCCCAACAAACTAATAAAGCCCAAAGTGATGAAAAGTCTGGATGGCTAGTATAAGGCCCACATATACTCAAGTTCAAGGAAATATTTATAAATTACAACAAATTTTCATCGGAAACAAAAAAATACTTCATGCCTCAATTGATGAATTAAGCCCATGTTCATAACATCCAAGTCCATTCACTTATTTGGTAATCTAATTCCTTGTATTTTAATTAGTTGCTGACTAAAGAATGGAACCCCACTTTTATTTGAACCATTCCACCACCCCACCGAACCAAATTCTTTCTTTTCTCTCTTCTCTCTCTTTTCTATCACTCACGTGAAACTCTGAAGCAAAACAAGAAAAAGGAGAAGTTTTGATTAGGGCTAAATCAAAGTACAAAAAATAGACTACCAATTTTAATAAAAAAAAGAAGGAAGTCAAAGAAGTCAGGGCTTCAAGCAAAGATCACATACTACGGTTACATTGGAGAAAGATTTTCATTTTTGTGCAACATTAAAACTTGTAGAAGAAAATCTCCTCTTTGAATACACTGAATCGAAAAGCTCAAGAATTTGAAAGTTTTGAAGTTTTGCAAGAAATCAATAGTCAAAAAAGTTACTTAGAGGCAAAGCACAAATGAAAGGCTCAGATTCTTGAAGCAAGATGAGAAAAGATGAAAAAAAAGAAACAAGGTATAGATGCATGTACTGTTAAATTATTGCTGCTACTCTATTCTGCGCCACTGTTGCTGCTGACTTTTGGGGAGAAAAAGTCAAATGTACTGAAGAAATGTTTCAATCTTTAGAAACTTTACTCCTCTATTAAAGGAGTAAACGGCAAAGAATTAGAGCAAGGAGTGAGAGCACAAAATTTTGGTTCCCATAATTTATAGAGTTATTCATTCTTCTCTTTCATAGTTCTCAATTGAATATTTTGTTTTCTCAGTTTTATCTTTCTTTGTTTCAATGAAAAAAGGCATTATAGTGAGGAAGGTAAGAAAAAGCCATTGAAAGGAAAAAGGAAAAAAGAATTAGACTTGGAGAAAAACTAATGTTTATTTCAGAAATTCTTTGTATGTATTTTTGTTTTGTTTTTATGATCTTGAGGAGATTCCCTTACTAAGTTGAGTAAACACTTAGTGATTGAAAAACTAAGGTGAGTTCCTAGTCAAATCTGGCTTAGGTAGAAGTTGGGTTATTCTAGATAGGATTGGGTTAAATATTAGGAAAATTGGTTAATGTAATCTTGATTACAGATAGTGAAAATTCTATCATTATTGTGATAGAGACTGGATGTAAGCTACATTACACTAGGTAGCTGAATTAGGATATATGGCCTTGTCACTTCTCTTTTTCTTCTCTGATTCTAGTTTTATATTTTAGGAGACAAAACAAAATTATCTACTGCTTATTCGATTCCGTTATACTTCACATCTATATATCTTGCACTCAGTTTTGTTTGGATTCCTCCTTCGTCAAGAAATAAAATAAAAGTATCTCCTATTTTTCTACACGAGGTGATTGAACAAAATATGTAAAATACATCAATTTTAAAGAACAAGTAAGTAAAATTAAAAGAGGTCTAAATTCAACCCTTATTCTCTAAGCCACTTATATCTATTACATGTCGTCTATAATATCTTATTTAATATGTCATCAATTTATATAAATTTAAATTAATCTTTATATGTATAGATATGAGTTATATTGGTCTTTCAAATTTTAAAAAATAAATTAAATTAATCTTTTTCTTTCGTAAATTTTTAATTTTAAATATTTTTAATTCTACTCATTTTTATTCTATTTATTATGTCCTACCTAAACGAAATTCTTTCCTCGGTCATAAAAAAATAGAAAGTAGAGATATATATGGTTAATTTTATTACTTTTTATGCCTCCACCTCCAGTTATTGGATACACACCATTCATAAAAGTAATCAATCACTGAACTATTAGATGGAGAGGATAAAAAAAATGGAGAGAATAAACACTATTTTTTTAATCTTACGATACACTAGTTACTTCCTTTTGGTATTGCTATTAAAAAATAATTAACTTTTAGGAGAATTTACTTAAATAAATTATTTAAAAAATATATTTATTTAAATATAATTTTTTTAAATACTAATATTAAAATACAATTTTTTATATTATTATAAAAATTACTACTGACAGTAACAATTTAGAAGAGTATGTAAATTATTACTGATAATTGCGATTTATGTAAAAAATGATTTTGAACAAAAATTGCTATAGACAACCGCAGTTGTTGTGAAAAGAGGTCTGGACATAAACCGCTACAAGCAATAATAACAGTTTATGTGTAATGTAGCATGAACGTAGACCGCTAAAGACAGTAGCGATTTAGGTATAATGTATGCATATGGTGCTTGGCTATATATAACTATCCAAGGCATTGAGGTAGTAGTAGCTAGAGTGCTATTTTTCACAAATAGATGTTGAAGAGAGTTTTTTAACTCTAGTGCATTGCTATGGAAAAATTAATAAAAGCAAAAAGCAAATGTCAAATTTACGGATAAAAAATCGCATAAAAAACAGAATTGGGTTTAGGACAAAGTGAGTAAGAAATTGTTTTAGAAAAATATTGAACAAGCTGTTGATAATAAATTTTGTGTTTTATGTTTATTGTGATATTTTCTTTAAAGACAAAAAAATATTTTATTTCATTAAAAAAAATTTAAAATTTAAAATTCAAAAATATATAAAAAAAATAAAAAATTCTCAAATTTCATAATATAAGAACAGTGAGTAGGTACTTTTTGCGATGCAAAAAAAAAAATCTAAGTAAGAATAAAATAGAAACTGACACTAGGAAGTAAAAATTGTAAGTAAAGTAAGAATTTACAAATTTTCACTAATGTGAGCTATTTTACAATTTTTACTTCCTAAATCCTAATGTCAGTTTCTATTTTATTTTTACTCAGTTTTTTTTTACATCTAAAAAAGTACGTACTTTTTGTACTTTTTTTTAACCAAGGATAGAGAGACTCGAACCCGTACTTCTTATACTTATATTGTGAAATTTGAGATTTTTTTATATTTTGAATTTTAAATTTTATATTTTCTTTTTAATGAAATAAAATATTTTTTTCATCCTTTAAAAAATATCACAATAAACATGAAACTCAAAATTCATTATCAACGTAATTGTTCAATATTCTTATAGAACAATTTCTTTACCTACCTTGTCTCACACACACCGAACTCTATTTTTTATCATCTGCCAATGTACTCGATGACCGGATAAAAATACTAAGTGGTTCTCTATCTGTAAATTTGACCCGTGCCGTTTGCTCTTCTTAATTTTCTAATAGCAATGCACTACACTACTACCCGGATAAAAACTTTTTTCACCATCCATTTGTGAAAAATAGCACTCCACTACTACTACCTCAATGTCTTAGATGGATACACATAGCCAAGCACCATGTGCATACATCACATGCAGGCTTGGTTTGGTAAAACTTTTACTTTTTGGAAGTAGCTTATGAAAGTTGTCTTTTAAAAGAAAGCTTTTTAAAAACTGCAACACTTGCGTTTGGTAAAATCAAATTAAAAATGACTTTTAATAATCACAAATACCATAATTGTGTTTGGTAAAATAGTTTTTAAAACTTAAAAAAATTATAATAAACATGTTTATAACGAAGAATAATTTATTTTTTCAAATTCTTTAAAATTTCATATAATATTTTAAAATGAAATCATTTTAAAATAAAAAAAAAATTCATAATAAATATAAATAAACTCTTTTATTTTTTAACTTTAAAATTTTATATAAATATCATAAAATTTATTTTATCCTAAACATCATCATTAAAAATACTAAATTACCTAAATCACTATAACCTAATTTTTTCCACCAATCAAACTTGATGCTATATTATTTCGAATCATCTCCATAATTTCAAGAAACTCATCTCCAACTTTTTCAACTCCATTTTCAGCTTCATCTTCATCGCCATATCCTTTTTCTTCTTCAAGCTCAACGTCCATCTGGTCATATTTTTTAAACTTACGATCACTTGTAGAATAACGTCTAATGTAGTTATGCAGCGCCATTGTTGCAATAACAATTTGAATTTGTTTTTTATAGCTAAAACTAGGCATATCTCGTAAAATTTTCCATCTCTTTTTTCAAACTCCAAATGTACGTTCTATCACACTTCTAAGTGAAGAATGAGCATAGTTATATATTTCGTAGTATTCAGAAGGTCCATTAACACGACAAAATTCTGGCAAATGATATATTGCTCCTTTGTATGGTCCTAGATAACCTATCTTTTCTGGATAGCTTGCATCTACTAAATAGTATTTACCTGTATATTATTAAATGAAAGAAAACATGATAAGAAATTAAATCTATATATGTAGTATATAATTTAATCTTAAAGATAATCAAGTATTACCTGGTGGAGGTTTTGGAAAGTTCAACTCAAATGTACCAATTGCATATAAAAGTACTCTTGTGTCATGAGCTGTTCCTTCCCAACCGGCCAAAGCAAAAATAAATTCCATATCAAAATTACATGCAATCATAACATTTTGGGTTAGAATTTCCTTTCTACCGATAAATCGAATTTGGTCTTCAGTAGACACAATCACTGGCACATGAGTTCCATCTATAGCACCAATTGCATCCTATGATTAACATGATTAGAGCATCAATTTTGCAAATACTATAAGGCAAATCTAATACCAATACATGCAATGAAAGATAATAAATTTTTTTTGTAATTATTTATAATATTTTTCAAAATAAATAATATATAAATAACCTTAAAGTGAGGCCAATATCTATCATCATTTCTTAATTTTGTAGGCACTTCTTTAAAATCACGATCCTTTGGTTGTATGATGTCTATGGCCATTTTGCACACAGCTTGTAGCACTTCAAATTTTCGACTTATTGTTTCACCAGAATGTTGAAACCGCTCTTTAGTTGACTTATTTGAGTTTCTACCTCCTAGTACAAATAGAAACATTGCTAGCATTTCTAGAGCACTTATTCTCCTTGAGGTACATAAACCATAGTTTGTTTCCAAAATATAGCATAGTCTTTTGAAAACATCTTTTTTCATCCTAAACATGCTGCAACAACGACTATTATTCCCTTCTAATATCTCTTTAAGCCATTTACTTCTTGTTTGTGTAGAAATCATGCACGGTCTTTTATAGATATACTTATCATAATATTGTAAGACCAAACATGCTGTGGAAGTTAAAACTCGATCAAATTCTTCTTCTTTCTCTTCATCATAATAATTATATTAAAAAAAAGAACACAATGATTAAAAAAAGTAGAATAATATATCAAGAAATAAAAGTACTGTAATTTTTATTTGCAATAAAAAAGATCAAAACAAATGAATGTAAACAGCAGATACAACTCATTGTCCATAAAATGAATGTAAAAAAAATCTTAAAAAAGCTTTGTAAACAAATTGTCTCATTCTCCTCTTGGTTATTCTTTTCATTCATTAACCACGCAAGTTTGACTTCTTTATGCTTTAAGGCAACGAACAACTCTCTTTTATCTTTATCCAGGAAGAGTCGAGTTGCAAACATATAAATTTGTCCAAGTGGATCTATATCTGGTATAGCATCCAATTCTTCTATTGCTTGAATTATACTAGGTCCCAAAGTATCATTTTTATTGGAGCTCCTACGTTCCACAACTTCACAAAGTCTATCAATTTGGTGTGACAATTTCTGAGCACCTCCAACTTTTTTTGCTTTCTTGTTAGTATTAGCATTAGTAAAATTTTTCCTTTTTCTTTTAATGTTTATAACACTAGACTCAGGCTCTATATCAGAATCTCACTATCTTCAGGTTGTGTATCTTTCTTAATTGAAGAAGAAACTATTCTGAAAGATGGAGTCCAAGCATCTTCTCCTGTTGCAGTTGTTTTTAGAAACATCCTATCCAATGTTGCATCAAAATCTGGATGAATTCCTTCTTTTCTAAATTTTTTAGCCTTTGGAATAACCTACATAAAATATTGATACTTAGTATTAATTATATATATCAATATGTATGCTACTATACTTACCAAACTAAGCTTAAGAATACTAACCGCTAATTTTTTAGCCCACCACTCTTCACTTGCGTCAATTATTTTTTAGTACAATCCCATCCAAGTCCAGTCTCGTTCTCTTTCAATTGCTTCCAATTTTTCCAATCTACTTTTAACTGATCCCATTTGTTTCTCAATTGTTTTCTATTATATTCTTTTTCCGTAGCTTCTGTGAATTCAGCTATCAATTGTTTCCAACCTTTGGTATCAAAATGTGTGCCCGATTTGCTACCAGCTTTAATATTTTTCACACAAAAAGTACGAAAGATATCTACTAAATTTTTGTTCCATTGTGTAATTTCTTTTCCATCATTTTTCTCTTCAAATGTGATCAAATTCATTGTTGTATCCATCAAAACTTATCATATGATAACAAAAATTATTCCATAAGTTCAAACAAAAATTGAAAGATTGAAAACAAAGTGAATCATGAATTTTTAAGTCAAGTATACCTAAATACTTGTTATGTGTTATACAATAATAAACTTCATAAAGTATTATTATCAATTAATAAGACTAATAAACATACAATATTATTCTATTCTAGTAGGCCAATAATAACACAGAAACCAAATATATTAAAAAACAAAACAATAATAGGATAAATTAATTAACATTACTTGAAAAAAAACTACGAGAAACAATAAATTGATAATATGATTCATGAATGAAATTTTGAAGTTCTAATTGAATCAATTGAAACTTTATTTTGATACTAACTCAAATTTTAGAGACTAATAGTTTAAATATTTACTTGATTTACTCTCTGTACTAATATAAATAGAGTTATCATTAGTCAATAATAAAATTTGTATGTAATTCAATGTTAGGGGGTACGTCTATTACCCACCTATATATATTGGCTCACCTTTACAGATCACAAAAAATGGGACATATATCTCAAATAAACTACTCTTATGATTATATATCTATATTTACATATGTATATACATGTTATTATAATTTTGACTAATGTTCATGCAAGAGAAATTTTATGATTGGTTTTCATAAACCAAGTCAACCTCTTCATGTTTCAAAGAACAGAACAAAACAAACAAACATGATAGATCTACTGAAAAAATACAAAAATAACGCACAAAAAATAATATAAATAGATAGAAACTCATACCTAATATGTGATAGAAATATATTTGTGTTGAAATTTGTGAATATTAGGTTGAAAAATAAAAAATATATGAAGACTGTGTTAGAATTTGTGAAGGTTAGGATGAGAAGTTAGAAATATACGAGGATTTCAATGGCAATATAATAGCGGGAAATATGTGCGAAAAAATAAATAAAATTTGGTAAGCACAAGCCAGCTTTGAAAAGCTCCCGCTTAGGTACTTTCAAAAGCACCCATAACTTTTAAAAGCAACAAGCACAAGCACTTGGGCTTTTTAATTTACCAAACGTAAAATGAGGTGCTTGTGCTTTTTAAAAGCATAAGCACCTCTTGAAAAAGCTTTACCAAACTAAGCTTTACGTTCACGCTGCATTACACATAAACCGCTACTACCTGTAACGGTTTATGCCCAGGCCTCCTTCCATAGAAACGGTTGTGCCTATAGCAGTTTCTGTTCAAAGCTATCTTCCAAGTAAACTGCGGCTGCCAATAGACGTGCTCCTTTAAATCGCTACTGCCAATAGTGCTTTCTATAGTAATATGAAAAATTACATTTCGGTATTGACATTTGGAAAGTTGTATTTGAATAAATATGTTCTTCAAACAATTTATTTCAGTGAATTGCCAAGCATTCCAACATGAAATTTGAATATTTGACACTCGGTAGGATTGAGACAGGATGAGCCATTTTCACTCCTTCATATTCGGGATAATCTTTAATTATTTTAAAAGGCTAAATTTCTAAGACAAGTACTATATTATTTTTTTCTAAAACTGATTATACTTTTATAATTCAAAGAGAAAAAATTTTAAATAGAAAAGTATCATTTTTATTTTTAATGTTTGGGATAGTTCTATTTATATTCCTAACATTTTTTTTTTGTGACTATTTATATTCCTAACATTTAAGTTGTCTTATTTATATCTCTAACGTTTGTAAAAATAATTCAATATTATCCTGCTATCAATTACACATCATAAACTTTAGTTGGAGTTCTAAAAATCTCCTATTGAAGTTAGAATACATATGTCTCGATGATCCACTCTAGATAATAACTCATCAAAAATTGAAACTAATTCCTACAACATTTACATAATTCACTTTTTTAGGGATATAATTGAACATGAACACAAATAGTGGGTACAATATTAAAATCGAACACATTCAAGTGAGATCTAATTAAGATGAATACATTTAAGTGAGAATATTTGAAAAATACAATCTGATTTGTTAGTATAATTAATGGCAGGATAACATTGAATTACTTTTACAAACATTAAGGATACAAATAGAACGATTTAAACGTTAGGAATACAAACAGAACTTACTCCAAACGTTGAGGACAAAAACGATACTTTATTCGATAAAATTTTAACATAACTATTATATTTATTCGTAGGATCCATTGAAATTAAATTTCTTTCAATTCTATAATTAATAATCCTGTGATAAAAGCATTTAAATAAAAACATTGTTCATCTCGAAAATAATAATTAAAATTTGAAATGTTAAAATAATCTAAGGCGACTTTGAATGAGGAAAACTAAAGATACTTTGTTATAATATAATCATCATTGATCATCACTTTTATGCATAGTTGTTAGAATCGAATCGGTGATCGAACCGGTCAGACTACTTCACTAGTTCAACCGATAAGTCACTGGTTCAACCAGTTAATCCGATCTCACATAAGTAAAACATATAAAATAGCTAAAAGCTTAAAAATTAACATTTGAAAAAATATGTCTCCAATAACATTTTAATAAACATTAAGTCTCAAATCCTAAAAATAAGTAATACGAAAATAAACATAAATTTTGTTAGTACTATTACATAAACAACTCAATTTAACACAATGAAAATAACAATTCATGGATTATATCCAATGAGTAACTTCAAAGTTTGGATATCTTTCTTTATCTGACAAATCTGGAGCTACATCCTGATTGGTTTCATTCTGATTTGTATTTTCCACAGAATTATTATTAGCTTCATCATCATCTCGATCATCTTCTGAATTCAATTGATCTAGCATTTTAATAATGTTTCACAAATCATAATCAATAATAAGGCAAAATATTTGGTTAAAGCATCACAAAATCATCCCTAACAAAAATATACCCAAATTATCTAAAGCTGATTGAAGAGACATATTTGCAAGATAATTCCATAAAGCATCAACTTTTTCAGGAGTTAAAAATGGTGGTGAATCTTCCATTATCCATTCCGAATGATCCTCAAATGCATCAAGACAAATAGGATCATAACTTTTCTTTCTCATTCGGTTCCTATATTACCAATTAACTTGATTATTCTTATTATGACTAAACATTTAAAATAATGCCTTCAAGAAAGAATAATAAAAAGTACCTTTGTTGTAGCCTTAAGTTGTAATGAACATAAACAAGATCATTAAGCTTTTGATGCTCTAACCGATTCCTTTTCTTTGAATGAATGTATTCAAAAATGCTTTAGTTACGCTCACAACTTGAAGAACTACAAATTTGACTCAAAACACAAATCGCTAACTTTTGCAAGTTTGGTGCTCCACATCCATAAGATTCCCACCATTGATCTTAACATAAAAAGAAAATACTATATCACAATCATAAAAATCAAATTATAAACATATCATAATCATAAAAGACTAATTTTAATAAAAAATTTACCAGGCATCACTGTGCTTCGCTCACGTATTGCAGACTATCTTCCAAAGTCTCCATCAGCATTCTTAAAGATTCTCATCTCACTTGTCAATTTAGAATTCAAATCTGCATCATCGTAAGTATATCTCTCAATGACATCTAGTAACTTAAACAAAGCTTCAGCAGTTTTCGAGACATGAGAAGCATCAACTGACTTTAGAAAAATAGTTCCTTTAGGGCAATAAACCAAGAAATTAATTAAAGTATGCCTACAACGATCAGTCCATCCATCGGCCATGATAGTACATCCAGTTTGTTTCCAAATCTCACGATAATCTCCAATCATCTTCTTTACATCTTCAACCAATTTACTCAGCAAATATTCACGAACTCTTCCATAATTTGGCCCTTTATACCCTGCACCCATGTTTGCAATAGCATCGATCATCGGCTGATAATAAGCTAAATTAACTGCATTAAATGGTACAGAGGCATCTATCATCCATCTTGCAATAGAAATATCACACTTCTCCACAATTTCTTTGCTTTGGAGAACACTTTTGATAGTTGGTTGAGCTCCAGGTGTTACTGCCGATGGAAAAAAAGATTGTAATCCCTTAAGTTGTTTTTCTTTTCTAGAGCTAGGTGCTGGAAGTTTTCATTTTTGTTGTTGTCGCATCTCATTACGTTCAATCTCATCGAATTCCCTTTCAACTTCATTACAAACATTATAACTTTCTGCATATTCTTCTTGAGTTTTCCTTTTCTTGGTTCGAAGATCTTCAATATTTTGATTAAATTGGTGTCTCACCACAGCTGGCACCTTTTGACATGCCTCAATATCTCTGTCTTTTCCAGCCAAATAATGCTTAACACTATTAATTCCTCCACCCCTAATACGCTTCTCGCAATAAATACATAACAGAACAGTTTTTTCTTTATCCACAACTTGTTTACAATGGCCCAATGCAGGATCAGTTTTTCTCAGTGTTATTAGAATCAGACCGAACCGCCAGGTCGGACTAGAAACCCGGTGAACCGGTGACAGAGCCAGTCGAGGTGAACTTGTTGACCGGATAAGGAAGTGAACTGGGAAGACCCAGTTTGAACTGGCCGAGTTTGACCAAAACCGGTGAATCGGTGGATTTCATTTAACCCAAACTGGTTCGAACTCTTTTTTTTTCTTCACTTGAAACGACGTCGTTTCGATTAAAATTTTAAAAAAAAACTAAATTGAGTTGAAAGTAAGAAACCCTAGCTCGAGCCTCCATCCGCTTTCCCTGTTTTCTAAACCCATTCCTTTTTGCCCATGAGAAAGACCACTTGAGAGCTGAGAGTCTGAGACAGAAAGTGTGAGAGAGTGAGAGAGACCCGTTCAGCTAACGTCACCACACCCAGCTCACCGTGCTGACAGTCTCGCAACCGCACCACCCATCACAGCCAGCGCCACCTCCATCGAATATTCAAACGTCGTCGGCTCCTGTGTGTCCGCCGCCTCCTGTGTGTCCATCACCACAGCCTACTACTACTGCTCGTCGTCTCCTACTATTGCTACTGCTCGTCACCTCTGGTCTCCCTCTTCTCTGTCGGTTGTGCATCAGCCAGAGCCAAGTATGTATTTTTATTTTTTTAAAATTATTCAATATTTCAAATTTTCAATAATTTAGTATTTTAGTTAGAATTAATTGATTAATGATGTTGATTATGTATGTTGATTTCTATTAGAATTTAGATTATTGATTGTTCAATTTTTTGTAACATATTCTTGTTATATATGTTGATTATCTATGTTGATTTCTGTTTGATTTCTCTTGATTATTGATTTATGTTTGATTTCTGTTTAGTTTGTTGATTATCTATTGTTGTTAAATTGTTGATTGTTGATTATCTGTTATATATGTTGGTTGTTGTTGTATATTATTGCTAGTAGTTAGTGGATTGTTGTTGTATATTATTCCTGGAGATTAGTCATTTAGTCCCGGTTGATTAGGAATTTAGGATGGTTTCATCTAATATACCATCAGAAACACCAACTTCCCAGGAACAATGATCAACTCCTGATGCAATAATTGGAACCCAAAAAAATAGTAACAGAGAAAAAACTGATCCTATGTGGGGCCATTATAAACAAGTTATGGATAAAGGAAAAATTATTCTGTTATGTATTTATTACGAAAAGCTTTTTAGGGGTGGAGGAATTAACAGGGTTAAGCATCATTTGGCTGGAAAAGGCAGAGATATTGACGCATGTCAAAAGGTGCCTGATGCACGAAAATTACTTCACACTATGTAATTCCGCACAACTAACCAGCAAGTGCACTGGGTCGTCCAAGTAATACCTTACGTGAGTAAGGGTCGATCCCACGGAGATTGTTGATTTGAAGCAAGCTATGGTTATCTTGCAACTCTTAGTCAGGATATTAATTTGTGGTTATCAATTGACTTGCAAATGAACAAGAGAGCATGAATTAAAGGTTACTTGTTATGCAGTAATAGAGAATATGTTAGAGTTTTGGAGATGCTTTGTCTTTTGAATCTCTGCTTTCTCCCTGTCTTCTTCTTCACGCACGCACGTCCCTCCTATGACAAGCTGTGTATTGGTGGATCACCGTTGTCAATGGCTACCATCCTTCCTCTCAGTGAAAATGGTCCAAGTGCGCTGTCACCGCATGGCTAATCATCTGTAGGTTCTCGATCATACCGGAATAGGATTTACTATCCTTTTGCGTCTGTCACTACGCCCAGCATTCGCGAGTTTGAAGCTCGTCACAGTCATCCAATCCCAGAATCCTACTCAGAATACCACAGACAAGGTTTAGACTTTTCGGATTCTCAAGGATGCTGCCAGTGGATTCTAGCTTATACCACGGAGATTCTGATTAAGGAATCTAAGAGATACTCATTCAATCTAATGTAGAACAGAAGTGGTTGTCAGGCACACGTTCATAGATTGAGAATGGTGATGAGTGTCACGGATCATCACATTCATCATAATGAAGCACGAATGAACATCTTAGATAGGAACAAGCGTGTTTGAATAAAAAATAGAAATAATTGCATTAATTCATCGAAATACAGCAGAGCTCCTCACCCCCAACAATGGAGTTTAGAGACTCATGCCGTCAGAGATTACAAAGTTCAGATCTAAAATGTCATGAGATGCAAAATAAATCTCTAAAAGTTGTTTAAATACTAAACTAGTAACCTAGGTTTACAAAAAATGAGTAGACTATGATAGATAGTGCAGAAATCCACTTCTGGGGCCTACTTGGTGTATGCTGGGACTGGGACTAAAGCTTTTCACGTGCCTGGGCTGTTTTGGGTGTTCAACGCTAGGCTGTAACCTGTTTCTGGCGTTGAACTCCAACTTGTAACGTGTTTCTGGCGCTGGACGCCAGACTGCAACATGGAACTGGCGTTGAACGCCAGTTTACGTCATCTATCTTTGAGAAAAGTATAGACTATTATATATTTCTGGAAAGCCCTGGATGTCTACTTTCCAATGCAATTGGAAGCGCGTCAATTGGACTCCTGTAGCTCCAGAATTTCCATTCCGAGTGCAGAGAGGTCAGGATCCAACAGCATCAGCAGTCCTTTTTCAGCCTGAATCAGATTTTTGCTCAGCTCCCTCAATTTCAGCCAGAAAGTACCTGAAATTATAGAAAAATACACAAACTCATAGTAAAGTCCAGAAATATGAATTTTGCCTAGAAACTAATGAAAATAAACTAAAAACTAACTAAAACATACTAAAAACTATATGAAATTAACCCCAAAAAGCGTATAAAATATCCGCTCATCAGTGCCAGCTGTGGTGAGACACCAATTTAATCAAAACATTAAAGATCTTCGAACTAAGAAAAGAAAAACTCAAGAAGAATATGTAGAAAGTTATAATGCTTGTGATGAAGTTGAAAGGGAATTTGATGAGATTGAACGTAATGAGATGTGACAGCAACAAAAATCAAGGTTTCCAACACCTAGCTCTAGAAAAGGAAAACAACTCAAGGGATTTCAATCTTTTTTTTCCATCGGCAGCAACACCTGGAACTCAATCAACTATCAAAAGTGTTCTCCAAAGCAAAGAAATTGTGGAGAAGTGTGATATTGTTATTGCAAGATGGATGACGGATGCCTCTGTGCCATTTAATGCGGTTAATTGACTTAATTCAACTTATTATCAGCCGATGATCGATGCTATTGCAAACATGGGTGCATGGTATAAATGGCCAAATTATGGAAGAGTTCGTGGATATTTGCTGAGTAAATTGGTTGGGGATGTAAAGAAGATGATTGAAGATTATCGTGAGATTTGGAAACAAACTGGATGTACTATCATGGCCGATGGATGGACTGATCGTTGTAGGCATACTTTAATTAATTTCTTGGTTTATTGCCCTAAAGGAACTATTTTTCTAAAGTCAGTTGATACTTCTCATGTCTCGAAAACTGCTGAAGCTTTGTTTAAGTTGCTTAGGGATGTTGTGTTATTTGTTGGTCTTGAGAATGTTATACATGTAGCGACGGATAATGCTGCAAATTACGTTGCTACAGGAAGGTTGTTGGAATCGGAGTTTCCTAAATTGTATTGGTCTCCTTGTGCAGCACATTGTGTTAATCTGATGTTGTAGGATATTGGGAAGTTAGAGGAAGTGAGTGAAATTGTGTCACAAGCTTTAATGATTATGAAGTATATCTATAATCATTGCCATCCTTTGTACTTGATGAGAAAGTTCATAGGCGGACGAGAAATACTTCATCCAGCTCTAACTCGGTTTGCTACTAATTTCATTGTTTTGCAAAGTATTTTGGCTCAAAAGGATTCATTGAGAGCTATGGTGACATCTAGAGAATAGACAAGCTCAGCTTACTGTAAAGAAGCCAAAGCTAAAAAGTTTGTGGATCAAGTCTTAGATTCTAAATTTTGGAATCAATGCACTGATATTGTTAAGCTTACTGAGCCACTTGTTCGTGTATTGCGTATTGTGGATAGTGAAGATAGAGCTGCAATGTGTTTCCTTTATCAAGCTATTTATAAGGCTAGGAAAGAGATGGTGAAGAGGTTTCAAAAAAGAAAGAGGGTTGTTGATCCTTATTTGAAGATTTTAGGTACACGCTGGGATTCACAACTTCGAAAAAACCTTCATGCTGCTAGTTATTGGTTAAATCCAGCTTTTCGATTTAATGCTGGAGAATTTGAAAAGCACAAGTAAACAACTTCTGGCCTACTAGATGTCATTGAGAGATATGCTTACGGTGATGCAGATTTGAATTCTAAATTGACAAGTGAGATGAGAATCTTTAAGAATGCTGATGGAGACTTTAGAAGACAGTCTGCAATACGTGAGCGAAGCACCGTGATGCCTGGTAAATTTTTTAATAAAATTAGTCTTTTATGATTGTAATATGTTTATGATTTGATTTTTATGATTGTGATATAGTATTTCTTTTTTATGTTAAGATCAACGGTGGGAATCTTACGGATGTGGAGCACCAAACTTGCAAAAGTTAGTGATTCGTGTTTTGAGTCAAACTTGTAGTTCTTCAGGTTGTGAACGTAACTGAAGTATTTTTTAACACATTCACTCAAAGAAAAGGAATCGGTTGGAGCATCAAAAGCTTAATGATCTTGTTTATGTTCATTACAACTTAAGGCTACAACAAAGGTACTTTTTATTATTCTTTCTTGAAGGCATTATTTTAAATTTTTAGTCATATTAAGAATAATCAAGTTAATTGGTAATATAGGAACCGAATGAGAAAGAAAAGTTATGATCCTATTTGTCTTGATGCATTTGAGGATAATTCAGAATGAATAATGGAAGATTCACCACCATTTTTAACTCCTGAAGAAGTTGATGCTTTACGGAATGATCTTGTAAATATGTCTCTTCAATCAGCTTTAGATGATTTGGGTATGTTTTTGTTAGGGATGATTTTGTAATTCTTTAACCAAATGTTTTGCCTTATTATTGATTATGATTTGTGAAACATTATTAAAATGCTAGATCAATTGAATCTGGAAGATGATCGAGATGATGATGAAGCTAATAATAATTCTGTGAAAAATGCAAATCAGATGAAACCAATTAGGATGTAGCTCCAGATTTGTTAGATAAAGAAAGATATCCAAACTTTGAAGTTACTCCTTGGATATAATCCATGAATTGTTATTTTTATTGTGTTAAATTGAGTTGTTTATATAATAGTACTAACAAATTTTATGTTTATTTTCGTATAACTTATTTTTAGGATTTGAGACTTAATGTTTATTAAAATGTAATTGGAGATATGTTTTTTAAATGTTAATTTTTAAGCTTTTAGCTATTTTATGTGTTTTACTTATGTGGGACCGGGTTAACCAATTGAACCAGTAATCCATCGGTTGAACCAGTGACCCAATAACCTGACTGGTTCAATCACCGATTTGGTTCTGACAAGTATAATTTTTTTCTTTATTGCAATTTTTTTGGGTTCCAATTGTTGCATCAGGAGTTGATCCTTGTTCCTGGAAAGTTTTCTGATCGTGTATTTGATGAAGCCATCCTAAATTCCTAATCAACCGGGACTAAATGACTAATCTCCAGGAATAATATACAACAACAATCCACTAACTACTAAGAATAATATACAACAACAACAACCAACATATATAACAGATAATCAACAATAAACAATCTAACAACAATAGATAATCAACAAACTGAACAAAAATCAAACATAAATCAACAATCAAGAGAAATCAAACAGAAATCAACATAGATAATCAACATATATAACAACAGTATGTTAGAAAAAACTGAACAATCAACAATCTAAATTCTAACAGAAATCGACATATATAATCAACATCATTAATCAATTAATTCTATCTAAAATACTAAATTATTGAAAATTTGAAATACTGAATAACTTAAATAAAATAAAAATACTTACCTGGCTCTGGCTGATGCATCGCCGACAGAGAAGAGGGAGACCGGAGGTGACGAGCAGTAGCAATAGCAGGAGGCGACGAGCAGTAGCAGTAGGCTGTGGCGACTGACACATAGGAGGCCACGGACACACAGGAGCCGACGATGTTCGAATCTTTGATGGAGGTGGCGCTGGCTGTAGTGGGTGGTGCGGTTACGAGACTGCGAGCACGGTGAGCCGAGTGAGGTGGCGCTGGCTGAACGGGTCTCTCTCACTCTCTCACATTCTGTCTCAGACTCTCAGCTCTCAAGTTGTCTCTCTCATGGCCAAAGGGGAATGGGTTTGGGAAACAGGGAAAGGGGATGGAGGCTTGAGCTAGGGTTTCTTACTTTCCGCTCAGTTTAGTTTTTTTTTTTATTTTAATCGAAACGATGTCATTTCAAGTGAAGAAAAAAAAAAGTTCGAACCAGTTCGGATTAAATGAAACCTCCTAATTCACCGATTTTGGTCAAATCGGACAAATTGGATCTTTTTGGTTCGCTTCCTATTCGGTCAGCAAGCTCATCTGGACCGGCTCTGTCACTGATTTATTGTGTTTTCGGTCCGACCGAACGGTTCGATTCAGTTCTGATAACACTACTTTTGTGAATGGTTTTTATTTATATCCACAATTGGTGAAATAATAAAAATAATATTAACGACATACATTATTATTCTATATAAAAAATTGTTTAGATAGCTGTAATAAATTGAATTGAAATTATCATGGTTAAGAAATGTTGAAAATTTATGATTTTTTATGAAAATAAAAGAGATTTGTCCTCGTATATGTTTTAAGACTTTAGGACCAAAATGATGACACTAATTTGACTTATTTTAAGACTTTAGGACCAAAATGATGATCTCAAATTTGTATTTTCAAACTAATTACATCTCCTATAACATGTGGCGTGCCACGAGCCAACATTTCACGTAGCATGATAGACAAGTCAGTAACTAAGAAGAGTGATGAACACTATTCTTGTTTATTGCTTGTTGTGAATGTTATTTGGTATTTATATAAAAGTTAGATTTATATTTAATTATTTTTATATTTTATTGAACTATAATTATATTTAAAAATTAAATTTTAATAATGATATATATAAAATTTAATTAAAATTAATAATTACGAAAAAAGTAATAGCGTTCATTTTATTTAGTGACCGAATTTGAAATTAGATATTAGTGATTAATTTAATTACCAAATTAGCAACTAATTTATTGAAAACGAAAATAAAAAATTATAGATGGTTACTACTAACAGCCGATTTAGCAATCAAAATAAAGTCGTCATTTAGGACTTTATATATAAATAATTAAATAGTGATGGACTTAGACTTAATTTGGTAAAATTTTTTAAAAAAATGTTTGTATTTTTCAAAAATATAAACACCTTATTTTACGTTTGGTAAATTAAAGAAACTTATGTATTTATGCTTGCAGTTTTTAAAAGTTAGAGGTATTTTTAAAAGCACTTAAGAGAAATTTTTTAAAATTGATTTATACTTATCAAAGTTAAAAAGTCTAATATAACCTCGTACATTAATTAATATTCAAATTTAATTCTTACGTAATTAATGTCAATTATAATATTTTTAAATTTTATAAATTATTTTAGTAAATGCATTTAATTTGTTGTTGCTTATACTTATTAAAAATTATTTTTAATTTAATTTACCAAATACAAATATTATAACTTCTAAAAAAATTAACTTTTTATAAACTATTTTTCAAAAATAAAAATTTTACTAAATTAAGTTTTAGTTTGTCATTGGTTTAAAAGCCCTTACTTAAAAATCAGTCATTAAATATAATTTAGTGACCAAAATTTTAGTAATCATCTAAGTCGTTTGCTATCTCAATAATTTTTTATAATATGAATATATAATATGTTAATATGTCATTATTTAACAGATGAAATAAAGATCAATTTAGATATGACTATATTTTTTAAAAAATTAATTTAAAATATCTATCCTTTCAAAAACGAAATTAACAAGTATAAATTTTTAAGCATTATTCTATATCATGTGTTTGACTAATCTATATTGAAATTAAACTTGGCACAAATAAGACGAAAGTTTAAAGATGATTCATTACATCGTGCACTTTGATTTGTGGCATCCATTAGAGTAGCCAATTACTGTCATCCGTTCCAACTCGTTTTCATGACAAAAAAGAGAAAAGAAAAAGATAAAATCTATGCCTAAAGTCTAAACAGGATGTCATTAGTTTCTACTACTTTTGATTTTTAAGTTTTTAATTATATTTCTCTCTGTGTAAAACATTTTCTTTTTGGCTGGTCTTTGTAAAACATTGAAAATTTTCTTCTTATGCATCGTAACGCATTGAACTGTATGCCTTTGAATTGTGGACGAAGAATGATAGAAAAGTATGAGAATTTATTATTTTTATCTATCAATTTCTATTTTTATTTATAATAATATTATAAGAATATAATTTTTTAAAATTATGTTGGTTTTATCTAGATATTATAAATTATTACAGAAAAAATTTATAAAATTAAACTACTTTTATAAAAAAATTGTAGGAAATAAAAATTTTCGTCCATTAAAAAAATCAGGATCTCTATAGATAAAAAAAATTAAATAATAAATTTTTTAGTTATTATTTTCATGTGGAAGAATTTAATTTTTTACTAATAATTAATTCTAATATTTATTATCTAAAACTCGAAAGAATTTAATGTGTATACTTCTATATTTGATTAGATGTTAAATTTATTGTATAAATAAAAATAATTAATTTTTATGTTTATTATTTAAAAATAATATTGTCTCTCTCTCCCTCTCTCTCGTCCTCCCTCTCTCTCTTTATATATATATATATATATATATATATAAAATTAGATATCAGTATAAAAAAATTATATTGATAATTATAAAATTAACTTAGAATAATTTTTTTTAAATAATTAAATCTTGATTCTAATTATTAATCACAACATTAATATTCTCTCCAGATTATATGTAATAAATATTTGAAAGAAGAAAAATAAAAATATAAATTAAAAAAATAAGCGGTAAAAATTTAAATCTAAGTAAAAACTAATTAAAAAAGTATACATATAATAATAATATTTTTATGTGAATAATATTATTAAATTATTTTTTAATTATATTTTGTTATAAATTTAATGTATTCTTTATAATTTTATAATTTTATTTGAATTATATTATTAGTTAATTTTATTTTTTGTAAAACAGAAAAAAAGATAGAAAGAGATAGCAAATGGGAGAAAAAGGGAGAGAAAGATAAAGAAAAAAAAGAGATAAAATTTGTTGATTTGGAAAGAAAAATTTTTATTTTAATGAAATAATATCCCGTAACATTTTAGTTTGTCAAATTAGTAATATAAAATATAAATTATAAGTTGTATAAAGTGTGAGAAAGGTAGAGAGAAATAGAGAAGGATAGAGGAGTAGATAAGAAGATGGAGAAATAGAATTTATTAATTTTAGAAAAAAATATTTTATCTCAATTTTAATGAAATAGTGTTATGTGATATATTTTAGTTGTTAAATTAATATAATATAACTATATTTTAATTTTAGTTGCAAATAGAAAATATCATATTATATATTTTGATTGTCAAATTTATAATTAATCATATATATATAAAAGAGATAGTTAGAATGGATAAAAAAATGAGATAGAAAAAGAGTCAAAAGAATAGAGAGGAGGAGAGAATTATTTAATTTTTTAAAGAAAATATTTAATTTCAGTTGCAATAAAAGAGTGATATATATTACATTTTAATTATAAAATTAGTAATATATAATAGATAATTAAAATATAGGCTAAAATATATTATTAAATTACTAAATTAAAATAATTAAATTAATAATTAAAAATAATAAATTTTAACAGTTCTCTGGAATTTTTTATTGTGGACAACATCATTAAATGTGATCACAATATAAATTTTAACAGTTCTCTGCTACTTCTCTACAATTTTAGCATTATAAACTTATTCACATAAATTAACTGCGATGAAGTCACATGATTAGGACTATAGAAGAAAAATTCTCGTTCAAGAAAACAAAAGTCAAACGGTACTTACAAATTTCAGAAAATATTTTTTAGATCTAAAACTAAGAAAGAAATTAGATAAACTACATGTTGAACTATTATCTGAAAAAATGCACAATTATAGATTACAAAGAATCTTTTAACATAAAAACAAAAATAAATTATCTATTTTATTTTTAAACCTATACAATAAGTGCTGCAATACAGAAAAATATCTGCTCTTTTTTTCTGAGTAGACTTAATAGTGATGCGAATTTTACACCACAAACTATTAATAAATGTATCGAGTCGTATTAAGTAATAAACTCACACTGAGTGAATATCAATTCCACAAAGATTAATAGACTAAGCAAGTAATGATTGACTAATTATTCTAATTAGACAAGTAAAAATTAAGAGTTTTGAATATCAAATAGCATAGAAGATAGTAAATTGAAGAATGAAAACAATAAACATGTGAGAGAATAATATGAAAAGTGAGTTAAGACTTTGAGATGTTTAAATTTTCGAATTAACAATCATTATCAACTATCTTGATCATACAAACATTTAGTTCACGGCAAACTCTGAGTGATTGAATTCCAATTTTTTAGTAATACAATCTCTTCTAACTCAACCAACTGTCAATTCTTTGATCAATCAATTGTGTTAAAAGGTTAAGTTCAAATTCTAGTGTATATACCACACAATCTCTAAGAACCCATAAATAATCCAATTATATACGTATCACATTAAATTCAGATAATTGAAGAATTATGAGAAAAGGGTTTCAACTTTTAATTTCAGTTATTTAACTTTTCTAAAATTTAAAGGAATTCAATTTAGATTAGTGTTATTTTCTAATATACTATAATTCGTAGGATGAAGGACGAAACCAATTTATAAACAGAAATTAATGTATTAATCAAGACTAGAAAAACAAATAGTATTAATCCATTAAATTAAATAGAACTCCTAACCTTAACAATGGAGTTTAATGGCTCATGGTTAAGAGAAAATCCTAAAGTGTGAAAAATGTGTCAAAACTAAAAGTGCAGAAGTTGAGTAGCGAATAGCCCGCGGGACAAATCTTTTCTCTTTTTATATCAAATCCTAATTGATACTAAAAACTTAAATAAAAACTTAATAGTATATTTTCTAATAATTTCTATTTGATTTAAAAAAATCAAATAATAACTTCTGTTGCTGATTGCGTGAGGACGTGGGGACCATGACCAAATACGCTGCTGGCGCTAAACGTCGGTAATGTGGCGTTTAGCGCCACCTATCCCGAGAAGAATGGTGAATTTAACAGGTGTTTAGTGCCACTATGGCAAAGACTACAGTATAAGCTTCTCTTACTCCTTCTCTTCATGAAATTTGCCATTTTTTTCATCCAAATGCTACCTGATATTAATAAAAGCTAAAACAACTCAAAGTAGCATATACTATGGTATAATTCAACAAAATCCTCTCATAGATCAACAAAATACCATACAAATCATATAGATAGAAAAGATATCTATGATACTCATGCATCAATCAACTTTTTGACTCTGAAAATATTTTTATGGACGAAAAATTTTTTTTGTTAAATCTTTATCCCAAATCTATAACAATATATCCAAAACACTTATAAAGAGAACAAAACACCACAAAAATATTTTTTTTTATTTAAATTTGGATCAGATCTAGATCTCTAAAGAAATCAAGAAAAAACACAAAAATAGTAGCTAGAAAAAAAGGATATGAAGGAGAGGAGAAAGACGGGTGAAAGAGAAAAGAGATAAAGAATTTGAACGGCAGAGTAGTGATGGTAGTGGGAGAAGTGACTAATGGATAGTGCGAATTCAGGTTATGAAAAACAAAGATAGTGAATGATAAGTAAAGAGAAAAAGAAAAGAAGGAGAGGAAAGAAGGAGATAAAGGACGTGAGGGTAGAAGAGAGGGAATGGTCACCGCAGCCTAGCAAAAAACGGCGGCAATGGCCCTCATGAAGCTTCGTGATTTTATTCTTCTTTTTTGCGGAAGAGAGAGGATAACACCTTTAAAAATATTTTTCTATTATGATTAGGACCGTTAATAGACTCATTTTTAAGACTAAATTATTGTCTTTATTTCTACAAATTTAAAATAAAAACTGTATTAAAAAAATATTCAAGTGCAATAAAAATATTTAAATATATTTAAATATTAATTTTATTTATAAATAAATTTATTAATATTTTAAATTTTTATAATAAAAATTGTAATTTACTCATTTTCTATTTAATATAAAATCAATTTTGTTTATTCATAAATAAATTTATTACCATTTTAAACTTTTATGATAAATAAAAATAATAATTTACTCATAATAAATTAAAATTTCAAGTCCCAACAGCTTTGTAAAACTCAGTTTGGAAACCTTTCTTCGCGGTGAAATTATTTTGACTCGTATTATAAATAAGAGACATGACCGAAAAATAAATTAATGTTATATTTTTATTTGTTAAGTAAACAATTAGTCACACACACACACACAAAGTTAAAAATGGACATGAATTAAAATGAAAGGAGTATTCAATTTCAAAATAATAAGACAAGTAGGTCTTCGAAAAATTTTAGAATTGATTTATGAATTTAACATGAATATACTGTTAATGTAAAATAGTTTTACATATATATTTAATTATATAATATTATATCAACAAAAATAATTTCTTTTATATTGACCATATGAATGATCATCCAAAAGAATGAATATAATTGCATGATAAAAAAAAAGTTTTACACTGTCAGTATATTAAAATTAAACTCTTGATTTATAGGCCTCTAAGGAATAACACTACAAAAAAAATATCGAATACCGTCAGATTTATTGGCAGATTTAGCAAGGGACGTTAATGGTGGATTTAGGAGTAAAAATTCATCCCCAAAAAATTACTATTAGATTCCATAATCCATCCCTAAATCCGACGGTAAAAAGGGCGCGAAAATTTATTTTATAAGCGCTAATTTTATTATTGGATTTATCGTCGGAAATTTTCGACGATAATATGAATTAGTGAAACACTGCGTTTTTTGACAATAACCAACACTTTACCGTCAGATTTTTTCGTCGATAAATCCGATGATAAAATTGAGCTAAATTCGAATTCAGAAATCCTACCCCTCACTTCTGCAACTTCTTTGCCAACAACCTCTGCACTTCCATATTGAGGACTTCATCTGCCTCTATCACCAGCCCTGTCGATCCCGATCGAGAACAGTGTCGATTTGAGGGAATAGATACGTACAGAATCTCACGCATAGCCTTCACCAACAGGCTCAGCAGCTGCAACAATCTGAGGAGAGGTATAATGAGATCCTCACATGCGTGTCAGATACAAATTCTCTCTGGATGGAGTTTAGGCAAGAACCGGAGCGGATTCAGCGGATGCAATAACAGATGGTAGTGTACCACGAACAGATACGCGTTGGTGGTAGCGGCGCTGCTGGAGAGGTACCGACATCACCACCTAGATCGCTGTCTCAGTAGGATCAGGGGGATGACGATGACAACGACGATCAGGATCCATAGTGATTAGGATTTTGTTTTGCTCTTTTGATTGTATGTTATTTATTTGACTTTTTATTCTATACATACACTTGAGATTTAATAAAATCCTTCTTTAATTTTCATTATTTAGAGTTTGACAACTAATTGTGTTAAAAAATTTAAAAATAAAAAGAATTGAATATACTATCGAATTTACTGAATAAAAAATTCGACGGTAAGTCGGTGTGAAATATAGTGAGGCGCCAAAATTATTGACAAAAATATTTTTATGGTCAAAGAATCTACTGGTAATTACCGTTAAATTGATTCCAGTAAAAATAAATTTGACGGTAATATGTTTACCGATGAAGATAAATCTAACGATAATATATTTTCTGACGATAAATATGATAATAATATATTTATTAGCAAATTATTTTCGTTATTCCGCCAATAAATTTAATAATATTTAATATTTTTTTGTAGTGTAACAAATTATTTTATTTTTTATAATTTTTTATAAATTTAATAATATTATTTTTCTGCTTCTATTTTATTATTATTTTGATGCTTATATTTTTTTCTATGTTTATATGAGGGATGGCCGCCTTTAACTTATATTTCTATAGTTTCACAGTTTTTATTACTTTGAAAAATTAAAAAAGACAGTCTAATATAATTATTTTTTTTAAGAGAGTAGATGATTTTTTTTTTCATTCTACAAAAAAAATAGACAAATGCTATACCTATATTTAAAAATTTAAGGTTTAATTATTCGGTGAGTTTTTATATTTTTATTAAATTTTTAATTAGATCTTTATTTTTTTTAATTGAGTCTTTATACTATATCAAATTTTATAGTTAAGTTCTTACCGTGATAAAAATACTGTAATTAACAGAATATTCCGTTAAGCAAAATAAATATGCCCAATACTTGACTGAATATTCTATATAGTTTAACTGAATATTCTGTTAATTTCAACGTTTTTGTCACGATAGAAACTTAATTACAAAATCTAATATGGTATAGAGACCTAATTGAAAAGAAAAAAAAAGTATAGGGACCTAATTGAAAATTTGAGGAAATTATAGAAACCGACAGAGTAATTAAACCAATATTTAATTATTCAAAAAAGTATGAGAAGTTCTAGGAGGCCAGCAAATTTTGTGATTTATAGTCATCAATTAGCTATCATTAGTATTTTTAATAATATAAAATTACATCTAATGGTATAAAATTACTCACTTTTATTTTGTTGATTAAGTATTGCCAAATTTTAATAAAAATACTAGTCTCCTATACTTTCTCAAAAAATAATACTTATTCAACACGTTCTACTTTTGCACTCCTAATTTTGTTAATTATAATTTACAATGAAATATTTATACCGAGTTGCAAAGGTTAAATAATGTTTTAGTTCTTAAAATTTAGAATTAAAATTAAATTCATTTTTAACTTTTTTTTTTAATTCGAAATAATCTTTAATGTTGCACTTTAAATTAAAATCATCTTTTAAAAATTTCTTGGACAAAAATATTCTTATCTTTGTTCTATATCTCCAATCCTTTTATCTACCACCATCATTATTCTTACCAATAATATTACCATCACCAATTTTTTTTATTCCCACCAACTATAAACATTCAACAACAACAATACAATATTTAAATACAAACAATAATCTATTTCATCGATCACCAAGAATAACACTAACAATAACCTTTTTCATTGCAACCTAATTTTTTAAATTCAACAATACAGTATTTATTTATTTTAAAGAAAGAAAAATGATGGTTTTTTAGTGGCTAAGAGAAGGGGGTTGAATCTTAGCCTCTTTTTGGCTTAGTAACACTTGCTAGTCTTTGAAACAATTTCTAAAAACTTTTTGATTTTTGTCTCATACCCAGCCACAAAACTTTTTCTTTTTATCTCGTAACCCGGCACGAGATATTTTCCAGTTTTATCTCCTATGCAGCAGAAACAGAAATGGAGTAGAAGAGAGATAGAAAATCACACCACGAAGTATCCTGGTTCAGCTGCTAAGTGCAATGCAGCCTATATCCAGTCTCCATCACAACAATGATGGAATTTCACTATAATCATCATGATTATATACACCAATTCTCCCTAGGAACTACCCTTCCTATCCGGGACAAGTCCAGAATCTAATCCCAATCCTGAACTTGACTTGGTCACTGCCAAGCTTTCAACTGCTAAGTGCTAATCCAACTTGCAAGGGGATTCCCACAGAATCATGAAACACAACACAGATGTATAAAGGACCTCTAAGGACATCTATGGCTTTTTCTTTTAATTTTTCACTCTCTGCCTTTTTCCACTCTATGACTTTTTCTTACAAACCTCACTGTTTGCCTTTTTTCATGAGACTCAAGACAGACAAAATTAAACAGAAAATTACAAAACAGAAAATATTGAAGGAGAAGAACTTCTGTTAGCTTAGGTAGCTATGAGAACTCTGTGCCTTTCACTCTCACTCCTTGCTTCAAGCCCTGGCTGTTCTCCCTTATTTATAGAAGGGGAAGCCTCCACGGTTGAAACCATTTAACCAAGCTAAACTTCTTCTTATTCAAGTAAAACCGGTTCGGCCAGAGAGAGAGGAGAGGAAACTGAATGTAAAACCCAACATGCAATTACCTCTGTGTCTTCCCTTTACACCAAACTTCACCAATCCGAGCCATCCATCTTGACTTGTACTCCTAGAAGGATCCCTAGCCCTTGATGCTTCTTGATGTATGACAGCTCCTTCTTCTCCACTTTTACTTCCTCCTTCACGTAGCCTTCCTAGCTACCTTCTGTGATGAGTGAACACAAAGTAGAGACGAGCCATGCCTCTGAGATCTTCTTCCTCTGACCGAAATCTTCTTCTTCCATTTTTGGTATGGAGAAGCTGAGATCTCTTCACCAAATCTTACCATTTGTGGTGAAAATCTCAGCCACAACATACTTTTTGTTTTCTTTTTCTTGCCATCATTACAATGGGCTTGTTACTTGCTTATTCTTCTCTTCGGTAGCTTGCCATAGCTTCCATACTTTTTCTCTGAAATGACCGAATGAAGAAGAAAGAAGAAAGAGAAGAGAGATGACTTTGAAATGCTTTTAGTGAAGCTAGGAAAGAGAATGAAATGAATTAATTGTTTCGAAACCCAAGCCTAGAAGCGTGTAGTACACTTAAGGCAATCACATCAATTTTTTGATTTTCTCTTTCCTATTTCCAATGTTTGCATTAAGTGCAATGAAACATAATTTGAAATCCATCCAAAGATGCATATGATATCCGTGGAAACATGCATGGATCTCTCTTTCTCATTTTTTCAATTTGGACCAAGCTAGTGGATCTGTCCATCAAAGTTAATTTGGGCTAATAAATATCAAATCTGGCCCAACAAGGATAATAATAAATCAGCCATAACAATTTCACACCAAGGCTGAAAAACTTATCCCAATGGGCTTGTTATATTTCAGCCCAACAGCAAAAACCTGCATAGGAAAATTATTTTAATTAGCACATATGGATTAAAACCAAATTAATAATTTTGTAACTAATTATTTTAATAATGTTTGATCATCATCAATTTAAATTAGAGTTTTTCAAACTCATCAATCTCCTCCTTGATGACAAACATTATTTAAAAAAAATTGAAGTGGAAAGAGATTAAAGATTAGAGTACTCCCTTTGAATACTTGGATTCCTTCCTTTCCAATTGTTACATGACTCCCCCTTAATGTATGCTATTTTACCAAGGGAAGCTTTAGCTGTAACTTTTGAAATCAAGCCTAAGGCAACTGTGTTATTCAACATATAAAATTCTGCAATGTTGAATAGCTTGATTTATGAGCAGAGTTGAGGATAAACAAATACTTAATTTGTTATCATAAAAAATTTTTTTGCTCAATCAAAATAATCAAAAACTAAAGCATGCTTGAGTACCTTCAGAGTACTTTTCAACATATATTAAAAACTCAACATACTTTGGATCAAACTAATTCTTGTAAAAAGCAGTTTCTTGCCAAAAGGATTTGCCAAACAAAAAATTACAATCTACGAAACTGTTTCAGGTCATCACCCAAACTGACTAAGATTTGCAGATTATTTAAACTAAACTTATCACAGCAAAAAACAGATCATTATAACCATAAACTTGCAAAATTAGTATAAAAAATAAACATAAATCAGAGCAACATAATCAGAACAGCACATGTACAGGGGTAATCATGAATTAACTTGATTTCAGCCCCTGTTTTTAGTTCTAACCACTTTTCAAGTAACTTTTTCAATTTTTTTTCAGCTTTCCTCCCCCTTTTGTCATCAAAGGAGAACCTGCAAAAACACAATGATATGCAACAGATCCAAAATATAACTTGTAACAAAATACCAAGTATCACAGTTCTAAAGTATCCATAACATCCTACAAAGTATCAAAATAAACAAACCCAGAAATCAACAATAAACATAGTGATCAATCATCAGATAAATTATACTCAGAGCCATCTGCATCATCATCATTGGCAGCCCCCCATCTCTTCTTCAAAATTCTGCAGCATTAGGCCAACCCTTTCTTGACACTTCATGCAAGCCCTTTCATTTTCAAATACTTGTTTACGAGCAGCCTTCTACGAATCCACCATCAGTTTAGACATGTTCAAAAACTCACTGAGTATTTCTCTTATTGACTCTGTTACTTTGGATGGCTCGGCCGGTCGGCTCTCTAGGTCACTGTCAGAGGGCATTGACTTTTTCCCTTTGGTGCCTTTCATTGTACTTGAAACTCCTCATCCCTTAATGATTGAGACCTTATTCTCTACAGGTTCATTTGTTAGATCAACTTTAAAATATTCAAAAATGCTGGTGAGAAACATGCCATAGGGAAGGTTTGCCTTTTTGGTACTTTTAACAGCTTCCCACATATGCCTTATCATAAGGTATGCAAAAGAAATAGAAGAGGAAGTAATAATAGCAAAAAGCACAAGAGAGTCAGAAATAGTTACTCTGTTGTGTGAGCCACTCTGTGGAGTCAGAATGAGTAATGATTCTGTGCAGCAATGAGTTTTCGGGACCGAGGGCCTTGTGAGTAGGGATGGTGCCATCCAAGCCAGACAAGTTCTCACAGATTTGTTGCAGGACAATCTTGTATGTGACTCCAACCTGAGAGTCCCATTTTTCAGACATGTACGCTCTTGGTCCCTCATCAGTGGAGCCTAGGGCAGTGCTGATTGTCTTCAACTTCAGAGTCATATATACTCACTTTACGTAGGAATGAATGGTACTATCGATCAGCCTCATACTAGCATAAAATTCTCGTACCAATCCTGGGTAAACGGGTTTCTGAATATGGAGCAGAGGGGTCCATTTCAGATTCTCAAACAGAGGAGAGAAGTTGATTCCTTTGGCTGCAAGTGAGTCCAGATTCACTAGGTGTGAGACACACAAGTGTCGTTTCTCTAATACTTCCTTGTGGAACTCATAGGAGGCCCACGAATTGAATCTAGCTGGATCAAAGTACGAGGTTTGTTGAATTTATTTTTGAATTCCAATGATTCTAGATTGGCTGGTTCCCTCGTGTTGTGTAACACAAAGCTTTTGGTCTTCTGTGAACTTCGTCCAGGGGTTGCCTACTTCGGTGGTGAGGGAGGTGGTGAGGTGTGAGACTCCTCTTCCTCTTCAACCACAGGTTCCATCTTTTTTCTTGATGAAGTCTTCGTTTCTATCACATTTCTTCTCATGGTGTCCGTTTGCTTGGATGATGGTGAGAGAGATTATGAAGATTTAGAACGAATGTGTATTTGAGGGGTGGAGAATTTTTTGGAGAGAAGAATTCGTTCACTTTTCCTTGGAGTAGTTTTCTTTTTCATGATATTAAAAATGGAGAAGTGGAGAGGGGAAGGTGAAGAGAGAACCGAAGTGAGTGGAGAGATGTGGGAGGTTAGGGAAGCGTTAAATGCTAATTGGAGAGAGAAGTGGAGTAGTTATTACCCATTAAGGCGTGGTTATTAACCAGGGGAAGTTTTCTTTTTGTTTTAAAAACTGAAAGTTTGGCTCCTAGAATCAAGAGATGTGGGAAGAGAAAAGATTTGATTTGGCAATAACTTCTTCCAACAAGATTTGATAAGACAACTTCAAAAAAAATGTGATTAACACAAAGAGGAACTCAAAACGGGTCAGAGTAAGGTCAAAGAGATTTGGTGGGGCCCAAGATAATTAATGTCAGCGCAATCTCCCCCTGTATCATGGCCCATTCAATACATCCTAAAATTTGTCTCCTGCTTTCCTACGAGACAAAACCAACAGAATCAAAAAATTTCACAAATTATCAATAGAGCTTAAATCTATCATTCCCAAACTTTTTCTCAAAGAGTAGAATCTGTCTTCACAGAGGGGTTTTGTAAAAATGTCAGCAAGTTGGTCTTCAGATTTAACAAATTAAATATCAGTAGTACCCTTTTGCATATGCTCTCTAATAAAATGATATTTGATTTCAATGTGCTTGGTTCTTGAGTGCAGAACAGGGTTCTTAGAAATGTTTATAGCACTCATATTGTCACAAAATAAGGGTATACTATTGATTTTTAATTTATAATCTTCCAATTGAGTTTTCAACCAAATTAATTGTGAACAACATGCAGATACAGAAATATATTCAACTTCAGCTGTGGATAAAGCTACGGTGGCTTGTTTTTTACTTGACCACATGTTGAGTGAGCTTCCAAGGAAGCAACACATGCCGGATGTACTTCTTCTATCCACTCTATCTCCCGCATAATCTGCATCACAAAACCCAATTGCATAAAAATCATCAAATTTTGGATACCATAAGCCACAATCACTAGTTCCCTTAATGTATCTAATGATGCATTTAACGGCCAAAAGATTGGATTCTTTTTCTTTTGGGTGAGATTGAAATCTTAAACATACACCCATACTTTGAACTATATCCGGTCTAGAGGAGGTAAGGTACATGAGAGATCCTATCATTCCTCTATACCTTGTTTCATCCACATCTTTGCCATCATCATCCTTTTCAAGTTTAGTGTTTGGATGCATTGGTGTTCCCATTGGTTTGGAATTTTCTAGGCCAAATTTCTTGATTAGTTCTTTTGCATACTTTCCTTGGTGAATGAAAGTGCCACTAGGAGTTTGTTTAATTTGGAGGCCAAGAAAGAATGTTAGCTCTCCCATTAAACTCATTTCAAACTCACTAGTCATGAGTTTTCCAAACTCTTCACACAAGGACTCATTGGCCGACCCAAATCGGTGGTACCCCTTTGAAATTGATTTTCCAACAAGAAGGCACCAAGCCTTTCATACCAAGCTCTTGGAGCTTGCCTAAGGCCATAAAGGGCTTTTGAGAGTTTGAAAACATGGTTTGGAAATTCTTTATCTTCAAAGCCGGGGAGTTGTGCCACAAACACTTCTCTATCAATAAAGCCATTAAGGAAAGCACATTTGACATCCATTTGAAATATTTTAAAACCCTTATGGGCAGCATAGGCAAGAAGCAATCTAATTGCTTCCATTCTAGCTACCAGAGTAAAAGACTCATCAAAATCTATACCCTCTTCTTGATTGTAACCTTGGGCCACTAATCTAGCCTTGTTACGAACAATTTTTTCATCCTCACCTAGTTTATTTTTGAAAACCCACTTAGTACCCGTTACCTTCTTACCATTCGGATGAGGTACTAATGTCCAAACCTCATTCTTGTCAAATTGAGCTAGCTCTTCTTGCATGGCTTTGACCCAAGAAGGATCTTCAAGAGCTTGCTTTATATTATTAGGCTCTATTTGTGACAAGAGAGCAAGATTGCTTCGTTCGGTTTGCCTTTTGGATGAGGATCTTGTTGTTACACCTTGTGAGGGATCACCAATGATAAAGTCGTGAGGATAACCCCTCATGGACTTTCATTCTCTTGGTTTCCGAAGTGGTGTTGAGATTTGATGAGCTTCAGTGGGTTGTTCTATTCCAGATTCTCTCGCTGGCTCAGGAGACAAAACAGAAATGTCTCCTCCATCCTGACGAGACAAATTAAAACTAGACGGACAGATTCTTCATTTTGAACAGACTTGGAATTTTCTTTACTGGTTTCCTTATTGACAGCATCTTCACAATCTGAATTATTTTCTATCACAGTACTGGAAATTGAGGTAGAATCACAAAAATAAACATGTATGGGTTCCTCTATAGTCCTATGGTCTGAAGTAAATTCTATAAGTCTTGCTAGTGGTGGAGTATCCAACAAACATCCCCTCATATGATTTTGGATCAAATTTACCAAGGTTTTCTTTATTGTTAAGTACAAAGCATTTGTATCCAAAAACATGGAAATACTTAAGATTAGGAGGGGTTCCTTTCCATAACTCATAAGGAGTTTTCTTTAACCATTTTCTAATAATGGTCATATTCAAAATGTAACGAGCTGTATTTACAGCTTCAGTCCATAGAAATTTTGGAATCTCCTTTCCACATAACATAGCCCTAGTCATTTCTTGAAGGCTTCTATTCCTTCTCTCAACCACCCCATTTTCTTGGGGGTTCTAGGGCATGAAAAGTTATGAGCAATTCGAAAATCATCACAGAATTTTTCAAAGTCTTGGTTTTCAAATTCTTTTCCATGATCACCTCTTAAATGGGCAACTTTTAAATCCTTTTCATTCTGAATTTTTTTGCAAAGGGCTGAGAAAGCATGAAAAACATCATTTTTATGAGCAAGAAAAAGTACCCAACCAAATCTAGAGTAATCATCCACCACCACTAGACCATAGTATTTACCTCCTAAACTTTGAGTTCTTGTTGGACCAAAAAGATCAATGTGTAACATCTCTAAAAGTCTCTTAGTTGAAATTCCATCTTTTGGTTTAAAAGAGGATTTTACTTGTTTGCCTAATTGGCAAGCATCACAAGTAAGATCCTTATCAAATTTGATATTTGGAATTCCTCTAACCAAATTTTTCTTGACTAGCTTAGAAATTTGGTACATGCTAGCATGACCCAATTTTCTATGCCAAAGCCATTTTTCAGATTCAAGAGAGGTGAGACATGTTACTCTTTGATCTTTTAAGTCTTCAAGAGTCAATCCATACACATTATTGCACCTTTTAGCCTCAAACAAAATATTCCCAGATTTTTCACAAATAACTAAGCACACAAACTTTCTAAAAATAACTTCATATCCTAGATCACACAATTGGCTTACTCTAAGTAAATTGTGTTTCAAACCATTTACAAGAAGAACATTATTTATACAAGATGAGAAACTTTTACCAATTTTTCTAACGGCCACTATTTTTCCTTTACCATCATCACCGAAAGTGACAAACCCTCCATCATACTCATCAAGCTTTATGAAGAAGGTTGTCTTTCCGGTCATATGCCTAGAGCATCCGCTGTCCATATACCACATATTGTCCTTCCGCTTGGATGCTAGGCATACCTGTTCAACGTGGTTTGCCATAAGACATGGTTGAGACTTGGTTTCGGATTCTTCATCATCTTCTGAATCGTTTTCCAAGTCCTCCCAAGAGGCCATCAGACCTTTCTTCTTTCCCTTCTTTGGCTTCTCTTCTTTCTTCAACTTAAGACAATCTAATTTGAAATGCCCAGTTTCTTTGCAGTTGTAACATATCACCTTGCTGAGATCTTTTCTTTGTTTTCTAGAGCTACTTCCCTTGCTTCTCTCCTTGAAATTCACCATTTTTCTGAATTTTTTGGCAAACAACACAAATTCATTTTCAGAGGAATTATCACTGGATTCATCATCCAGGGGGGTTAGTAACAGATGCAAAAGCATTTCCTTTCTTTTTTGAATCCTTTTTCAAATAAGTGTTTTCAAAAGCAAGTAGGTTTCCTCTCAAGTCATCACATGTCATGGAATCTAGACCACTACTCTCAGATATGATTAAAGCTTTTGTTTCCCACTCTTTAGTAAGACATCTTAGGACTCTCCTCACAAGCATTGAATCAGGATATATAATTTCCATAGCATCCAAGCCAATAATGATGATGTTGAATCTTTCAAATATTTCATCTATTGATTCTCCATCCTTCATTGAGAACATTTCATATTCTCTGTTCAACAGGTCTATCCTGGTTTTCTTTACTATGGTGGTTCCTTCATGAGTGATTTGAAGTTTGTCCCAGATTTTCTTTGCCGTTGTGCATCGTGATACCCGTCGGTATTCCTCGAAGCTGATAGCACAGTTGAGCAAGTTGACAGCCTTGGCATTGAGTTCCACCTTCTTTCTGTCTTCTTCTGTCCAGGTTGCTTTGGGCTTAAGAGAGACTATTCCTTCAGCACTTGTGGTGGTTGGAAATTGAGGACCCTCCAAAATAATCTTCCAGAGCCTGTAGTCTACTGCTTGCACAAAGATCTTCATTCTCTCCTTCCAATAGGTATAGTTTTTCCCATTGAAAAGAGGAGGTCTGTTGCTTGACTGTCCTTCTGTCAGGTTGTAAGACACCAGGTTTGAGCCACTATTTTCTGCCATCTGGATCTTTTCTCCGAGCTACAAAGCTTGATCTCTTTGAAACCAAGCTCTGATGCCAATTGATGGTTTTTTTAGTGGCTAAGAGAAGGGAGGGGTTGAATCTTAGCCCCTTTTTTGCTTAGTAACACTTGCTGGTCTTTGAAACAATTTCTGGATACTTTTTTATTTTTGTCTCGTACCCAGCCACGAGAATTTTTCTTTTTATCTAGTAACCCGGCACGAGATTTTTTTCAGTTTTATCTCCTATGCAGTAGAAATAGAAATGGAGTAGAAGATAGATAGAAAATCACACCACGAAGTATCCTGGTTTAGCTGCCAAGTGCAATGCAGCCTACATCCTGTCTCCATCACAACAATGATGGAATTTCACTATAATCATCATGATTACGTACACCGATTCTCCCTAGGAACTATCCTTCCTATCCAGGACAAGTCCAGAATCTAATCCCCAATCCTGAACTTGACTTGGTCACTGCCAAGCTTTCAACTGCTAAGTGCTAACCCAACTTGCAAGGGGATTCCCACAGAATCATGAAACACAACACAGATGTACAAAGGACCTCTAAGGACATCTATGGATTTTTCTTTTAATTTTGCACTCTCTGTCTTTTTCCGCTCTATGACTTTTTCTTACAAACCTCACTGTTTGCCTTTTTTCATGAGACTCAAGACAGACAAAATTAAACAGAAAATTACAAAACAAAAAATATTGAAGGAGAAGAACTTCTGTTAGCTTAGGTAGCTATGAAAACTCTGTGCCTTGCACTCTCACTCCTTGCTTCAAGCCCTGGCTGTTCTCCCTTATTTATAGAAGGGGAAGCCTCCATGGTTGAAACCATTTAACCAAGATAAACTTCTTCTTCTTCAAGTAAAACCGGTTCGGCCAGAGAGAGAGGAGAGGAAACTGAATGTAAAACCCAATATGCAATTACCTCTGTGTCTTCTCTTTACACCAAGCTTCACCAATCCGAGCCATCCATCTTGACTTGCACTCCAAGAAGGATCCCTAGCCCTTGATGCTTCTTGATGTATGACAGATCCTTCTGCTCCTCTTTTGCTTCCTCCTTCATGTAGCCTTCCTAGCTACCTTCTGTGATGAGTGAACACAAAGCAGAGACGAGCCATGCCTCTGAGATCTTCTTCCTCTGATCGAAATCTTCTTCTTCCATTTTTGGTATGGAGAAGCTGAGATCTCTTCACCAAATCTTACCATTTGTGGTGAAAATCTTAGCCACAACATACTTTTTGTTTTCTTTTTCTTGCCATCATTACAATGGGCTTGTTACTTGCTTATTCTTCTCTTCGGTAGCTTGCCATAGCTTCCATACTTTTTCTCTGAAATGACCGAATGAAGAAGAAAGAAGAAAGAGAAGAGAGATGACTTTAAAATGCTTTTAGTGAAGCTAGGAAAGAGAATGAAATGAATTAATTGTTTCGAAACCCAAGCCTAGAAGCGTGTAGTACACTTAAGGCAATCACATCATTTTTTTCATTTTCTCTTTCCTATTTCCAATGTCTGCATTAAGTGCAATGAAACATAATTTGAAATCCATCCAAAGATGCATATGATATCCGTGGAAACATGCATGGATCTCTCTTTCTCATTTTTTCAATTTGGACCAAGCTAGTGGATTTGTCCATCAAAGTTGATTTGGGCTACAAATCTGGCCCAACAAGGCTAATAATAAATCAACCATAACAATTTCATACCAAGTTTGAAAAACTTATCCCAATGGGCTTGCTATATTTCGGCCCAACAGTAAAAACCTGCATAGCAAAATTATTTTAATTTGCACATATGGATTAAAACCAAATTAATAATTTTGCAACTAATTATTTTAATAATGTTTGATCATCATCAATTTAAATTAGAATTTTTCAAACTCATCAATCTCCCCCTTGATAACAAATATTATTTAAAAAAATTGAAATGGAAAGAGATTAAAGATTAGAGTACTCCCTTTGAATACTTGGATTCCTTCCTTACCAATTGTTACATGGCTCCCCCTTAATGTATGCTATTTTACCAAGGGAAGCTTTAGCTGTAACTTTTGAAATCAAAGTTAAGGTAACTGTGTTATTCAACATATAAAATTCTGCAATGTTGAATGGCTTGATTTATGAGCAGAGTTGAGGATAAACAAATACTTAATTTGTTATCATAAAAAAATTTTCTACTCAATCAAAATAATCAAAAAGTAAAGCATGCTTGAGTACCTTTAGAGTACTTTTCAACATATATTAAAAACTCAACATACTTTGGATCAAACTAATTCTTGTAAAAAGCAGTTTCTTGCCAAAAGGATTTGCCAAACAATAAATTACAATCTATGAAACAGTTTACAAGTCATCACCCAAACTGACTAAGATTTGCATTTTACTTAAACTAAAATTATCAAAGTTTAAACAAACTTATCACAGCAAAAAATATATCATTATAATCATAAACTTGCAAAATTAGTATAAAAGATAAACATAAATCAGAGCAACATAATTAGAACAGCATATGTACAGGGGTAATCATGAATCAACTTGATTTCAGCCCCTATTTTTAGTTCTAGCCACTTTTCAAGCAACTTTTTCAATTTTTTTTTTCAGCTTCCCTCCCCCTTTTGTCATCAAAGGGGAACCTGCAAAAACACAATGATATGCAACAAATCCAAAATATAACTTATACCAAAATACCAAGTATCACAGTTCTAAAGTATCCATAACATCCTACAAAGTATCAATATAAACAAAGCCAGAAATCAACAATAAACATAGTGATCAATCATCAGATAAATTGTACTCAGAGCCATCTGCATCATCATCATTGGTAGCCCCCCATCTCTTCTTCAAAATTCTGCAGCATTAGGCAAACCCTTTCTTGGCACTTCATCCAAACCCTTTCATTTTCAAATGCTTGTTTACGAGCAGCCTTGTACGAATCCACCATTAGTTTAGACATGTTCAAAAACTCAGTGAGTACTTCTCTTATTGACTCTGTTACTTTGGATGGCTCGACCGGTCGGCTCTTTAGGTCACTGTCAGAGGGCATTGACTTTTTTCCTTTGGTGCTTTTCATTGTACTTGAAACTCCTCCTCCCTTAATGATTGAGACCTTATTCTCTACAGCTTCATTTGTTAGATTAACTTTAAAATATTCAAAAATACTGGTGAGAAACATGCCATAGGGAAGGTTTGCCTTTTGGTACTTTTAACAGGTTCCCACATATGCCTTATCATAAGGTATGCAAAAGAAACAGAAGAGGAAGTAACAATAGCAAAAAGCACAAGAGAGTCAGAAACAGTTACTCTGTTGTGAGCCACTCTGTGGAGTCAGAATATGAGTAATGATTCTGTGCAGCAATGAGTTTTCGTGACCGAGGGCCTTGTGAGTAAGGATGGTGCCATCCAAGCCAGACAAGTTCTCACAAATTTGTTGCAGGGCAATCTTGTATGTGACTCCAACCTGAGAGTCCCATTTTTCAGACATGTACGCTCTTGGTCCCTCATCAGTGTAGCCTAGGGCAGCGCTGATTGTCTCCGAGTTCAGAGTCATATATACTCACTTTACGTAGGAATGAATGGTACCATCGATCAGCCTCATATTAGCATAAAATTCTCGTACCAATCCTGGGTAAACGGGTTTTTGAATATGGAGCAGAGGGGTCCATTTCAGATTCTCAAACAGAGGAGAGAAGTTGATTCCTTTGGCTGCAAGTGAATCCAGATTCACTAGGTATGAGACACACAAGTGACGTTTCTCCAATACTTCCTTGTGGAACTCATAGGAGGCACACGAATTGAATCTAGCTGGATCAAAGTATGAATAAGATTTGTTGAATTTATTTTTGAATTTCAATTATTCCAGATTGGCTAGTTCCCTCGTGTTGTGTAACACAAAGCTTTTGGTCTTCTGTGAACTTTGTCCAAGGGTTGCCTTCTTCGGTGGTGAGGGAGGTGGTGAGGTGTGAGACTCCTCTTCCTCTTCAACCACAGGTTCCTTCTTTTTCTTGATGAAGTCTTCGTTGCTATCACCTTTCTTCTCATGGTGTCCGTTTGCTTGGATGATGGTGAGAGAGATGATGAAGATGTAGAATGAATATGTATATGAGTGTGGGTTTGAGGGGTGGAGAATTTTTTGAAGAGAAGAATTCGTTCACTTTTCCTTGGAGCAATTTTCTTTTTCATGATATTAAAAATGGAGAAGTGGAGTGGGGAAGGTGAAGAGAGAACCGAAGTGAGTGGAGAGATGTGAGAGGTTAGGGAAGCATTAAATGCTAATTTGAGAGATAAGTGGAGTAGTTATTACCCATTAAGGCGTGGTTATTAACCAGGGAAAGTTTCCTTTTTATTTTAAAAACTGAAAGTTTGGCTCCTAGAATCAAGGGATGAGGGAAGAGAAAAGATTTAATTTGACAATAACTTCTTCCAACAAGATTTGATAAGACAACTTCAAAAAAAAATGTGATTAACACAAAAAGGAACTCAAAACGGATCAGAGTAAGGTCAAAGAGATTTGGTGGGGCCCAAGATAATTAATGTCAGCGCAATTTCCCCCTGTATCATGTTCAATACATCCTGAAATTTGTCTCCTGCTTTCCTACGAGACAAAACCAACAGAATAAAAAAATTTCACAAATTATCAATAGAGCTTAAATCTATCATTCCCAAACTTTTTCTCAAAGAGTAGAATCTATCTTCATAGAGGGGTTTTGTAAAAATCTCAGCAAGTTGGTCTTCAGATTTAACAAATTAAATATCAGTAGTACCCTTTTACATATGCTCTCTAATAAAATGATATTTGATTTCAATGTGCTTGGTTCTTGAGTGCAGAACAGGGTTCTTAGAAATGTTTATAGCACTCATATTGTCACAAAATAAGGGTATACTATTGATTTTTAATTTATAATCTTCCAATTGAGGCTTTAACCAAATTAATTGTGAACAACATGCAGATACAGAAATATATTCAGCTTCAGCTGTGGATAGAACTACAGTGGCTTGTTTTTTGCTTGACCACATGTTGAGTGAGCTTCCAAGGAAGCAACACATGCCGGATGTACTTCTTCTATCCACTCTATCTCCCGCATAATCTGCATCACAAAACCCTACTGCACAAAAATCATCAGATTTTGGATACCATAAGCCACAATTACTAGTTCCCTTAATGTATCTAATGATGCATTTAACGGCCAAAAGATTGGATTCTTTTTCTTTTGGGTGAGATTGAAATCTTAAACATACACCCACACTTTGAACTATATCCGGTCTAGAGGAGGTAAGGTACATGAGAGATCCTATCATTCCTCTATACCTTGTTTCATCCACATCTTTGCCATCATCATCCTTTTCAAGTTTAGTGTTTGGATGCATTGGTGTTCCCATTGGTTTGAAATTTTCTAGGCCAAATTTCTTGATTAGTTCTTTTGCATACTTTCCTTGGTAAATGAAAGTGCCACTAGGAGTTTGTTTAATTTGGAGGCCAAGAAAGAATGTTAGCTCTCCCACTAAACTCATTTCAAACTCACTAGTCATGAGTTTTTCAAACTCTACACATAAGGACTCATTGGCCGACCCAAACACAATGTCATCCACATAAACTTGAACTAGGAGAATATCATCATTAGATGCTTTTATAAATAAAGTAGTGTTGGTGGTACCCCTTTGAAATTGATTTTCCAACAAGAAGGCACTAAGCCTTTCATACCAAGCTCTTGGAGCTTGCCTAAGGCCATAAAGGGCCTTTGAGAGTTTGAAAACATGGTTTGGAAATTCTTTATCTTCAAAGTCGGGGGTTGTACTACAAACACTTCTCTATCAATAAAGCCATTAAGGAAAACACATTTGACATCCATTTGAAATATTTTAAAACCCTTATGGGCAGCATAGGCAAGAAGCAACCTAATTGCTTCCATTCTAGCTACCAGAGCAAAAGACTCATCAAAATCTATACACTCTTCTTGATTGTAACCTTGGGCCACTAATCTAGCCTTGTTACAAACAACTTTTCCATCCTCACCTAGTTTATTTTTGAAAACCCACTTAGTACGCGTTACCTTCTTACCATCCGGATGAGGTACTAATAACCAAACTTCATTCTTGTCGAATTGAGCTAGCTTTTCTTGCATGGCTTTGACCCAAGAAGGATCTTCAAGAGCTTGCTTTACATTATTAGGCTCTATTTGTGACAAGAGAGTAAGATTGCTTGGTTCGGTTTGCCTTTTGGATGAGGATCTTGTTGTTACACCTTGTGAGGGATCACCAATGATAAAGTCGTGAGGATAACCCCTCATGGACTTCCATTCTCTTGGTTTCCGAAGTGGTGTTGAGCTTTGATGAGCTTCAGTGGGTTGTTCTGTTCTAGATTCTCTTGCTGGCTCAGGAGACAAAACAAAAATGTCTCCTCTATCCTGACGAGACAAAACTGGACGGACAGATTCTTCATTTTGAACAGACTTGGGATTTTTTTTACTGGTTTCCTTATTGACAGCATCTTCACAATCTGAATCATTTTCTATCACAGTACTGGAAATTGAATTAGAATCACAAAAAGAAACATGTATGGATTCCTCTATGGTCCTATGGTCTTTGAGGTAAATTCTATAAGTCTTGCTAGTGGTGGAGTATCCAACAAACATCTCCTCATATGATTTTGGATCAGATTTACCAAGGTTTTCTTTATTGTTAAGTACAAAGCATTTTGCATCCAAAAACATGGAAATACTTAAGATTAGGAGGAGTTCCTTTCCATAGCTCATAAGGATTTTTCTTTAACCCTTTTCTAATAATGGTCTTATTCAAAATGTAACAATTTGTATTTACAGCTTCAGCCCATAGAAATTTTGGAATCTCATTTTTACATAACATAGCCCTAGTCATTTCTTGAAGGCTTCTATTCCTTCTCTCAACTACCCCATTTTGTTGGGGGATTCTAGGGCATGAAAAGTTATGAGCAATTTAAAAATCATCACAAAATTTTTCAAAGTCTTGGTTTTCAAATTCTTTTCCGTGATCACTTCTCAAATGGGCAACTTTTAAATCCTTTTCATTCTGAATTTTTTTGCAAATGGTTGAGAAAGAATGAAAAGCATCATTTTTATGAGCAAGAAAAAGTATCCAACCAAATCTAGAGTAATCATCCACCACCACTAGACCATAGTGTTTACCTCCTAAACTTTGAGTTCTTGTTGGACCAAAAAGATCAATATGTAACATCTCTAAAAGTCTCTTGGTTGAAATTCCATCTTTTGGTTTTAAAGAGGATTTTACTTGTTTGCCTAACTGGCAAGCATCACAAGTAAGATCCTTATCAAATTTGATATTTGGAATTCTTCTAACCAAATTTTTCTTGACTAGCTTAGAAATTTGGTATATGCTAGCATGACCCAATTTTCTATGCCAAAACCATTTTTCATATTCAAGAGAGGTGAGACATGTTACTCTTTGATCTTTTAAGTCTTCAAGAGTCAATCCATACACATTATTGCACCTTTTAGCCTCAAACAAAATATCCCCAGATTTTTCACAAATAACTAAGCACACAAACTTTCTAAAAATAACTTCATATCCTAGATCACACAATTGGCTTACACTAAGTAAATTGTGTTTCAAACCATTTACAAGAAGAACATCATTTATACAAGATGAGAAACTTTTACCAACTTTTCCAACGGCCACTATTTATGAAGAAGGTTGTCTTTCCGGTCATATGCCTAGAGCATCCGATGTCCATATACCACTATTGTCCTTCCACTTGGATGCTAGGCATACCTGTTCAATGTGGTCTGCCATAAGACATGGTTGAGACTTGGTTTCGGATTCTTCATCATCTTCTGAATCGTTTTCCAAGTCCTCCCAAGAGGCCATCAGACCTTTCTTCTTTCCCTTCTTTGGCTTCTCTTCTTTCTTCAACTTAGGGCAATCTGATTTGAAATGCCCAGTTTCTTTGCAGTTGTAACATATCACCTTGCTGAGATCTTTTTTTTTATTTCTTAGAGCTGCTTCCCTTACTTCTCTCCTTGAACTTCACCATTTTCCTGAATTTTTTGGCAAACAACACAAATTCATTTTCAGAGGAATTATCACTGGATTCATCATCTATGGGGTTAGTAACAGATGCAAAAGCAATTCCTTTCTTTTTTGAATCCTTTTTCAAATAAGTGTTTTCAAAAGCAAGTAGGTTTCCTCTCAAGTCATCACATGTCATAGAATCTAGACCACTACTCTCAGATATGATTAAAGCTTTTGTTTCCCACTCTTTAGTAAGACATATTAGGACTCTCCTCACAAGCACAGAATCAGGATATGTAATTCCCATAGCATCCAAGCCAACAATGATGATGTTGAATCTTTCAAACATTTCATTTATTGATTCTCCATCCTTCATTGAGAACATTTCATATTCTCTGTTCAACATGTCTATCCTGGTTTTCTTTACTATGGTGGTTCCTTCATGAGTGATTTGAAGTTTGTCCCAGATTTCCTTTGCCGTTGTGCATCGTGATACCCGTCGGTATTTCTCGAAGCTGATAGCACAGTTGAGAAAGTTGACAGCCTTGGCATTGAGTTCCACCTTCTTTTTGTCTTCTTCGGTCCAGGTTGCTTTGGGCTTAAGAGAGACTATTCCTTCAGCACTTGTGGTGGTTGAAAATTGAGGACCCTCCAAGATAATCTTCTAGAGCCTGTAGTCTACTGCTTGCACAAAGATCTTCATTCTCTCCTTTCAATAGGTATAGTTTTTCCCATTAAAAAGAGGAGGTCTGTTGCTTGACTGTCCTTCTGTCAGGTTGTAAGACACCAGGTTTGAGCCACTGTTTTCTGCAATCTGGATCTTTTTTCCAAGCTGCAAAGCTTGATCTCTTTGAGACCAAGCTCTGATACCAATTGATGAATTTTTAGTGGCTAAGAGAAGAGAGGGGTTGAATCTTAGCCCCTTTTTCGCTTAGTAACACTTGCTAGTCTTTGAAATAATTTCTGGAGACTTTTTAATTTTTGTCTCGTACCCAGCCACGAGACTTTTTCTTTTTATCTCGTAACCCGGCACGAGATATTTTTCAGTTTTATCTTCTATGCAGCAGAAACAGAAATGGAGTAGAAGAGAGATAAAAAATTACACCACGAAGTATCCTGGTTCAGCTGCCAAGTGCAATGTAGCCTACATCCAGTCTCCATCACAACAATGATGGAATTTCACTATAATCATCATGATTACATACACCAATTCTTCCTAGGAACTACCCTTCCAATCCGGGACAAGTCCAGAATCTAATCACCAATCCTGAACTTGACTTGGTCACTGCCAAGCTTTCAATTGCTAAGTGGTAACCCAACTTGCAAGGGGATTTCCACAGAATCATAAAACACAACACAGATGTACAAAAGACCTCTAAGGACATCTATGGCTTTTTCTTTTAATTTTGCACTCTCTGCCTTTTTCCGCTCTATGGCTTTTCTTACAAACCTCACTGTTTACTTTTTTTCATGAGACTCAAGATAGACAAAATTAAACAGAAAATTACAAAAACAGAAAATATTGACGGAGAAGAACTTCTGTTAGCTTAGGTAGCTATGAGAACTCTGTGCCTTGCACTCTCACTCCTTGCTTCAAGCCCTGGCTGTTCTCCCTTATTTATAGAAGGGGAAGCCTCCACGGTTGAAACCATTTAACCAAGCTAAACTTCTTCTTCTTCAAGTAAAACTGGTTCAGCCAGAGAGAAATGAGAGGAAACTGAATGTAAAACCCAACATGCAATTACCTCTGTGTCTTCCCTTTACACCAAGCTTCACCAATCCGAGCCATCTATCTTGACTTACACTCCAAGAAGGATCCCTAGCCCTTGATGCTTCTTGATGTATGATAGCTCCTTCTGCTCCACTTTTGCTTCCTCCTTTACGTAGCCTTCCTAGCTACCTTCTGTGATGAGCAGAGACGAGCCATGCCTCTGAGATCTTCTTTCTCTGACTGAAATCTTCTTCTTCCATTTTTGGTATGGAGAAGCTGAGATCTCTTTACCAAATCTTATCATTTGTGGTGAAAATCTCAGCCACAACATACTTTTTGTTTTCTTTTTATTTCTATCATTACAATAGTCTTGTTACTTGCTTATTCTTCTCTTCGGTAGCTTGCCATAGCTTCCATACTTTTTCTGTGAAATGACCGAATGAAGAAGAAAGAAGAAAGAGAAGAGAGATGACTTTGAAATGCTTTTAGTGAAGCTAGAAAAGAAAATGAAATAAATTAATTGTTTCGAAACCCCAAGCCTAGAAGCGTGTAGTACACTTAAGGCAATCACATCATTTTTTCATTTTTTCTTTCCTATTTCCAATGTTTGCATTAAGTGCAATGAAACATAATTTGAAATCCATCCAAAGATGTATATGATATCCATGGAAACATGCATGGATCTCTCGTTCTCATTTTTTCAATTTGGACCAAGCTAGTGGATCTATCCATCAAAGTTGATTTAGGCTAATAAATATCAAATCTGGCCCAACAAGGATAATAATAAATCAGCCATAACAATTTCACACCAAGGCTGAAAAATTTATCCCAATGGGCTTGCTATATTTCGGCCCAACAGCAAAAATCTGCATAGCAAAATTATTTTAATTAGCACATATGGATTAAAACTAAATTAATAATTTTGTAACTAATTATTTTAATAATGTTTGATCATCAATTTAAATTAGAGTTTTCCAAACTTATAAAAAAAAATTAGAATAGAGACAAAAAAGATAAAATGACGAGAGAGAAAAAGAAGAAGAAAGAAGCGCGAGAGAGGAGAAAGGGAGAGTTAGACAATAGTAATGAGAGAATCCACTGCTACTACCGCTGGTTGGGTCATTGTAAAGAGAGATTGAGAAAAAGAAGAAAAGAAAAATTGAGATCTGTTTCTCCTCATTTACCTCTGCTTCTACCATCGCTAAAATTATCGCCGCTGTTTTTCAAAACTGTCACTAAAAAAGGGAAAGAATATGATTCCAAGCTTCTTCAAACCAAAAAAAAAAATATCGCTTATTCCAAACTTTTTTAAAATGGAATGAAACACCAATTTCTTTGACCAATTCTCTCTCGACGTCTAGGACCTATTTTAGGACTTTCCCTCAACTGCATTCTCCACTCCTCGCTCGAATTCTGCCAACAAAACCACCGTCATCGTCAACACCCGCATCGACTGGATGGAGACACCTGAGGCAAGGAAGTGAATGTCAAAATCGAAGAAAAAAGGGTGCTCCAGATTAGCGACAAGAGGAGTAAGAAGAAGGAAAAAATGAATGAAAGTATGTGGTCTCATAAAAATGAAGATAGAGTTAGTGAAGTGAAGGTAAAATAATCAAAAAATAATTTAAAAAATTTAAATAAAAAAAGTTAGAAATAATTTAGACCAAAATAATACTTATCTCCAAATTACAATTATAAAATTAAACCATGGTTTCCCACGAGACCAATATATAAGGAACAGGACACTTCTCAAAATCTTACGATCCAATCTTCAATCTTACACATAACTTAGACCACAAATAATGGATTTCCTTTCTCTTCCAACAGTAATGCTTGTAGCTTCAGCCTTGGTCCTTCTCTATAACATATGGAGGATTATGAACAAATCAAGTGAGAAGCAATTGCAAGCACCAGAACTACCTGGTGCATTCCCATTAATAGGTCACCTCCATTTACTAGGAACCAAAACTCCACTCGCAAGAACCTTCGCTTCTTTCTCCGATAAGTACGGTCCCATATTCCGAATCCGTCTGGGATCATACCCTGCTATTGTGATCTCTAACAAAGATGGAATCAAAGAATGTTTCACCATAAATGACAAAGCTCTTGCCTCGCGCCCCAAGTCTAGCCAGGGTGTATACATTGGCTATAACTACGCCGCTGTTGGGTTCGCTCCTTATGGCTCCCTCTGGACAAAACAGAGGAAGCTAGCTATGCTTGAACTACTCTCCTCTCGCCGCGTTGAATTATTGAGGTATGTATATGAATCCGAGATTGATACTTTGATCAAGGATTTGTTATTGTATACTGCAGGAAATTCGCCGGCTAAAGTTGTTGTCATTAGTGAATGGTTGGAACGGTTGACTTTTAATATAGTGACAAAGATTATAGCTGGAAAGAGATATTTTAGTTACTTGCAAGATGTGGATGATGTTGAAGCACAAAGAGTTGTGAAGCTCATAAGAGAAGTCATGCATTTATCTGAAGGGGGTTTGGTTCCTTCGGATGTGATTCCTCTAGTTCGATGGTTTGGCATAGAAGGGAAAGTTCTTAAATCCATGAAAAGAATTGCAAAAGATTTGGACACACTTTTTGGAAGCTGGGTTGAAGAGCATAAAATGAAGGGCAATATGGTAAATAGCTCAAGCGAGAAACAAGATTTTATTGATGTTATGCTTTCCATGGTTGAAGATGATCCTGATTCTGGCCATACACGTGACACTATCATTAAAGCTCAAATTATGGTAACCATATTGATAATTATGATAATAATTATGCTCAAGATTATTCATGTATCACAATGAATGTAACAAAATAAGTCAAAATTATATAATTTTTTTTTTCTTCAATGCAGAATCAGATATTGGCAGGGACAGACACAACATCCTCAACAATGATATGGATGGTAGCTTTATTGTTGAAGGACAAACAAATTTTGAGGCGCGCACAAGAGGAAATTGATGTGCATGTGGGTAGGGAAAGAAAAGTAGAGGCATCTGATATGAAAAATCTTGTTTATTTACAAGCAATTTTCAAAGAAACTCTAAGGTTATATCCGAGTGGACCTCTATTATTACCCCATGAAGCAAGAGAAGATTGTTACATTAACGGGTATTACGTGCCAAAAGGGACACGTGTCTTCGGAAATGTGTGGAAGCTACATAGAGATCCAAGTATTTGGTCAGAGCCAGAGAAGTTTTCACCAGAGAGGTTTATTAATGGGAATGGAGAAGTTGATGAAGATCACCACTTTGAATACCTTCCATTTGGGTTAGGTAGAAGAGTTTGCCCTGGAGCCTCTTTGGCAACACAAGTGAGCCTCATCACACTTGCACGTTTCCTTCAAGCATTTGACTTCGATTCTCCCATGGATGAACCTCTTGACATGAGAGAAGGCTTGGGTCTAACCTTGCCCAAGTTGACTCCAGTCAAAGTTTACCTCACCCCACGAGTATCCTATGAACTCTATCCCTGAAGCAGTATCTTTAGTTTTATCTAATAAAAATAAAACGAAATATTAAAATTACTCAAGAGGGATTATGTTGCTATAGAATTATTTATGTAAGAAAAATTTTAAATTTATCCCAAAAAATAGTTTTTCTTTGAAAAGTCAAGTTTTTGGTGTACTGAGAAAATTTTTTCTTCCACATTAATAATTTTGTTAGCAACATAATCTTTCAAGATAATTTTAGTATTTTTGTTAATATACTAATATTTGGGGACGGATACAGAAAAAGTGAGTAGTGGCCTCCACCCCAAAATTTTAAATAATTATACCTATTTATAAAATATATGTTTAAGGAAATAAAAAATATTATGTAATTGAATAATTTTATATGTATTATTTTTTATTATATAATAAATTTATGTCTCAATTATTTAATTTATTTATATTTTTTACTTAACCAATTTAGTATCATACCCTCAATTTTGTATACTTTTCAACTAGTTACTTTTGTATACTCATCTTTATATTTATTTTTAAAAAATTTGTTTGTTCTTTTAATATTAATATATTTAACATTTATATTATTATATAGAATATTCATAATGACTTACGACATAATTATATTTTGGTAATCACATTGAATATCTTAGATGTTCTTTTTTTGTAAAAAATATTTATTTTTTTTCTAAACTTACATCCTTAAAAGAAAAAAAAAGAGCTTACTTTAATTTTTCATCTTACTTATTTAATTTTAACTATCATTTTATTTTAATTTTTGTATCTTGCATATATTCTATAAAGATATTATACCTTTCAAGTAACTAATAATTTATGTTTTTTTTTTATTTTTAAAAGAACTAATGTTAATTAATAAAATATGTAATTATTTTTTAATTAAATACACTATAAATAATTTTTGGTATTTTGTACTTTTATAATGTATTGTTGATATTGTTATCTCTTATATGTAATTATTATATCAAAAATAAAATTACAAAAAAATATAAAATTATTCTTTTCTTTATATATAAATAAAACCAATTCAATAACTACATATTATGTTTACATTATATATATATATATATATATATATATATATATATATATAATAAAAATATATAATAAAAATAATTAAAAATTAATTTCAAATTCGACCTCTTTATATTAAAATTTTTAGATACGTCTTTGCTAATATTCATCTTATAACTAAAGTAAACAAAAAATTATGCTTCAAGTGTTCTAAAAAGCATGTTAGCACACATACTATTCATCTACCAATCTAGCACATGCAAACCTTTAAAAATTGTAGTATTGAATGTTCGTTAAATTAAATTAAAAATAATTTTTAATAAATATAATTATTAATAATAATTATATTAATAAAATAATTTTTAAAATTAAAAAATATTAATAAAAATAAATATAAGAAAAAATTTTAATATTTATTAATATATAGAATTATATTAAATTTTTAAATTTTGATAAAAATAAATTAATTAAATTTTTTTTTAAATATTTTCAAAAGCACCATAATATTTAAAAGTTATTGTAAGTATAAATATATTAATTTTTTAATTTACCAAACATAAAATAAAGTGACATGTGCTTTTCAAAAAATACAAAAACAAATACTTCTTTAAAAATCTTTAGAAAACCAAATCTAACTATACGGGTGTTAAATCACCATTTTATACTTAAGAAGTTATGGATAAAAAATAAAAGACGGTAGTAGAAAGTATATCATCAATTATATCGTATATTCGTATATAAAGGTTTTTTATATAGAAAATAATAGATATTAAATTAATCACTACATATTTATATATAAATTAAATATATATTATTTTATATATTTTTAATATAATTTTATATTTTAATATATAATTTATATAAATAACTAATCTAGTAGTAGATTTTTTTAATATGCATAATATGATTTGAAAAAATATACAGCCGAAATATATATAAAAAAAGTAATACCAATATTTTTTTTTTCAGAATGAATTTTCCTAAACACGATTTCATATAGTTCAAGTGCGCAGCTCTATCTGATGCTTGGTTGCGAGTTTCGTTTTGGGCTCTAGAAAAGTTTAGTAGTTCGAATGTATATAGAATAAATTTGGTTTATTTCCAACAAAGTTGGTGGCCCTTCCATCCCAGCGATCCCATCGCAATGGGCGAGAACTTGATCTTGAACGACTAAAGGAATAGTGGCCCCCCTTATCCATCATAATTAAAAGCTCCAATTTCGTATCAAGATCACGGTCGATATTTTCACTATCACCAATATTGTCATTTAGGGAGTAGTTGTATGATCAATTTGATTGTTGAAAAACCAGGTCATGATATATTTTTGAAAAAATAAATTTTTCAGTTGTCAGATACGGATAAATATGACTTTGACTTCGTGCTACAAAATATGTCAATTTATATATTAACTTAAATTAACATTGATAGTTTTTTAATTTTATGTTGTATCAGTCTATCTTACGGCTCTGCATCATTGATGGGTAGTATTTTATTGTCAAATGTTAATGTCGCCCTTAGTGTTCTAAATTGGCAATTATGACCTCAGAGTTGGATTTATCCCAAAAATAGAAAAATGAAAGAGATTTATTTATTTATTTATTTATTATTCTATGCTTTAAAGACTTGTTACTTAAAATGTTTAATTTATTATTTCAACAACAACAACAATATGAAGAAATTTTTAAAAATAACACTTTATATATCATTTTTTAGTTGAGTTATTGGCATACATCATGCATGTAGTATCAAAATATTATATAGAATATTAATATTGACTTATATAATTATATCTTAGTAATCACCTTATGTATTTTAGATGTTCTTTTATTATAAAAAATAGGATAAAATATTTTTTTTTCCTGAAATTTGACTAAAATTTCAAAAATACCTCTAAGTTTTATTTTATATCAATTTTATTTCAAAAATTTTGGATTTGCATCAAATATATATATATATATATTCCTGACGGTTAATTTTTCAAAAAATTTAAGACCAATTTAACAACAATTTTATAAGAACAGTCCTCAATACAAGCAAATCAAGCATAATTTTCATGCATTATTATTAGATTAGTCTTAAATTTTTTTGAAAATTTAGCCGTCGATGGTATATTTGATGTAAATCGAAAACTTTTGGGACAAAATTGAAACAAAATAAAATTTAGGGGTATTTTTAAAACTTTTGCCAAACTTCAAAGACAAAAAGTATACTTTACCCTAATAAAAATATTCATTTTTCTTCTAAACTTACATTCTAAAAAGAAAAAAAAAACTTACTTTAATTTTCCATCTTATTATTTATTTAATTTTAGCTATCATTTTATTTTAATATTTATATCTTTTATACATTCTATAAGAATATTGTGCCTTTTAAATAATTAATAGTTTATGGTCTATTTTTTTTTCTAAAAGAACTAATTTTAATTAATAAAATATGTAATAACTTTTTAACTAAACACATTATAAATTTAATATTTTATAATTTTATAATATATTATTGTCTTATTGATATTATTATCTTTTTATGTAATGAATTATTATATCAAAAATAAAATTACGAACAAATTATAAGGTTATTATTTTCTTTGTATATGGATAAAACCAATTTAATAATTATATATTATATTTAAATTATTTTTATATAATAAAAAAGTAATTAAAAATTAATATAAAATTTAGCCTCTCCATATTAAAATGTTTAAATCCGTCCTTGCTAATATTAATCTTATAATTAAAGTAAACAAAAAAGTATGCTTCAAGTGTTCTAAAAAGCATGCAAACCTTTAGCCCATATGATTCATCTACCAATCTAGGCATCTAGCACATGCAAATAAACCTTTAAAAGCGGTAGTATTAATGTTCGTTAAATTAAATAAAAAATAATTTTTAACAAATACAATTAATAATAATTGTATTGATAAAATAATTTTTAAAATTTAAAATATTAATAAAAATAAATATAAAAGTATATTTTAATATTTATTAATATAGAAAATTATATTAAATTTTTAAATTTTAATAAAAATAAATTAATTTTAAATATTTTTATTAAGTATTTTTAAAAGTCATAATATTTAAAAGTTATTGTAAATATAAATACATTATCTTTTTAATTTATCAAATATAAAATAAAATGATATGTGCTTTTCAAAAAAATACAAAAACAAATACTTCTTTAAAAACCTTTAGAAAACCAAATCTAACTATACGGGTGTTAAATGCACCATTTTATACTTAAGAAGTTATTGATAAAAAATAAAAGAAGGTAGTAGAAAGTTTATCAATTATATCATATATTCCTATATAAAGGTTTTTTATATAGAAAATAATAGATATTAAATTAATTACTATATATTTATAGATAAATTAAATATATATTATTTTATATATTTTTAATATATATTTTATATTTTAATATATATTTTACACGAATAATTGATTTAGTAGTGAATTTTTTTAATATACATAATATAATTTGAAAAATATACAGCAGAAATATATATAAAAAAAATTAATACAAATATTTTTTAAAATGAATTTTTTAAGAAAATTACTCAGATAAAGATGTCAAAAATGTCTTTTTTTTTAAAGATATTTTTTAATAATTAAAATTTAATATATATAACCGATTAAACTGTGTTATTTTTATTAAAATTAGATCGAATAAATCAATTTAGTCAAAAAATCAATAAATTAAATTTTAAATCGGGCTAAATTAATATTTTTTTATATAAAAAATGACTATAATATTCCTATTATAAAAAATAACTAAAATACTTCTATTATATATATTAATTTTGAAATCCTAAATCCTAATCCTAAAACTTTGAATATTGTAGTCAAAATTAATATATATTTTACACGAATAATTGATTTAGTAGTGAATTTTTTTAATATACATAATATAATTTGAAAAAATATACAGCTGAAATATATATAAAAAAAGCAATACAAATATTTTTTTAAATGAATTTTTTTAAGGGAACTATTTAAATAAAGATGTCAAAAACGTCTTTTTTTTTTAAAATATTTTTTAATAATTAAAATTCAATATATATAACCGATTAAACTGTATTATTTTTATTAAAATTAGATCGAACAAATCAATTTAGTTGAAAAATCAATAAATTAAATTTTGAACCAAGCTAAATTAATATTTTTTTATATAAAAAATGACTATAATATTTCTATTATAAAAAATAACTAAAATATTTTTATTATATATATTAATTTTAAAATTCTAAATTGTAACCTTATAACAGCAAAGAAGTAAAAGACTAAAATTTAAAATTTTTAAAATTAATATATATAATAAAAAAATTTTAGTCATTTTTTATAATATAAATATTATAATCATTTTTTATAAAAAAATAATATTAATTTAAACTAATTTAAAATTTAATTCACTAATTTTTAATTAAATTAATTTATCTAATCTAATTTTAATAAAAATAATAAATTTAATCGATTATATATATTAAATTTTAATTATTAAAAAATATTTAAAAAATATTTAAAAAAAAAGGTTTTAGACGTCTTTATCATCTTTTCGCCTTCCTAAACATGATTTCATATGGTTCAAGTGCTCAACTCTATTTGATGCTTGGTTGCGAGTTTCTTTTTTGGATCTCTCTTGTATTATTTTATTTGGGTAGTTGTATGATCAATTTGGATGTTGAAAAACCAGGTGATGATATATTTTTGAAAAAATAATTTTCGCAGTTGTCAGATACGGATAATATGACTTTGACTTCGTGCTAGAAAAATTTATACTGATATAATTTTTTAAATTTTATGTCGTATCAGTCTATCTTACGGCTCTTCATCATTGATGAGTAGTATTTTATTGTCAACTGTTAATGTCACCCTTGGTGTTCTAAAAATGACCTCACAGTTGGATTTATCCCAAAAATAGAAAAATGAAAGAGATTTATTTATTTATTTATTATTCTATGCTTTAAAGACTTATTACTTAAAATGTTTAATTTATTATTTCAACAACAACAACAACAAAAATTAAAATATTTATGAAGAAATTTTAAAAAATAACACTTTATATACCATTTTTTAGTTGAGTTATTGGCATACATACATCATGTATGTAGTATCAAAATATTATTTTATCAGAGGAAGTTGATAACTGATATACATAACTCAATATTATTTTCATGCAACATCCATCATTATTATTTATGGGTTATGTTACGTGTACACCAAAATCAATCACTAAAGTCAGTCATTAGTATAAAATACATATTAAAATATAAATACACATTAAAAATAAATTAAATCACACATATATTTATACACAAATACATTGGTAACTGATTTTAGTGACAAATAGCATTTTTCATTAACTATTATTTTTCTTAATACGCTATACATCACAATAAAGCAAAGATAACACGGAAACAACATTAGCTAATATAATGACTTTAATAGATTAATTAATTAAGCTCTAACATGTGCTATTGGTTTAAGGTGAAGAGGCACTTTCTTCGAGACAACGAGTCCATATTCCTCACTCATATCAATGTCATGACCTGATGAAACATTTTCTGGAAGCTTCCAATCGAACCAATAGAGAAGGCTAGCAAGAACATACTCAACAATAGCAACCCCAAAGAACACTCCAGGACAACCCCTTCTCCCATATCCAAATGGAAGGAACTCAAACCATTGATCACCATTGAAATCAATTTCACTTTTCTCAAATCTCTCAGGCATGAACTCCTCAGGCCTTTCCCACAATTTTGGATCCCTTTGAATTGCCCATGCATTAGTTAGTACCTATATGTTGTACCAATACAAATACACAATTATATTAAATATGATAAATTAAACCTATACCACAAATTTAATAAAATAAGGGATAAATAAAGTATGTTTTTTTACTTCAAGTTTGCTAAAACTTTTAAAACATATTCTTAAGTTTTAATTCATTTTAATTTTATCTCAAAAATTTTCAATTTGTATCAAATTATATCCTTGTCAACTAAATTTTTAAAAAATATAAAATCAATTCATTAACAAAGAATTATCTTTAATATAAGGAAGCCAAACACAAATTTTTAGTAAAAATTTTTTGTTGTCAAACATTATTGTTAGATTAGTCCTAAACTTTAAATTTAATGTAGAAGTATATTTGATATAAATTAAAATTTTTTTAAACAAAATTGAAATAAATTAAAATTTAAAGATATTTTTTAAAATAATAAATTTTAAAGATAAAAATATATTTTATTATAAAATAAATATGCAGATATGATAGAAAATAATATTCATGAAGATAGTTATACTTATATTTATAAAATTAATAAAAGTTAAAAAGAAAATGTGTAGAGAATGAATAATTAGGTTAGGTGGTACCATTGTTTTTGCTGGAATATCGAATCCATTGAGTTTGACATGAGCCATTGTCTCTCGTGGAGGCAAAACGGTGCAAGGTGGGTGCAACCGTAGAGTCTCCTTCACTACACACTTGAAGTATTGCATTTGGTTGATGTGGTTTTCTTCCACTTTTGATGAATTGTTACATCTCACAACCCTTCTCACTTCTTCTTGAATTTTCTTCATAATTTCTGGATTTTGCACAAGTCTTGTCATTGCCCATTCTATAGTTGCTGAAGTTGTGTCCGTGCCCGCTACAAACATGTCCTGCAATAATTCATCAATTTATTATATATTATTAATTTTATAATCAAAATATATTATCTGACACTCTTTATTTATAATTGAATCATTTTTTTCTAAAATTAACAAGCTAAGTTTCGTCCCTCTATCTCTATCTTTAACCTTATTTTATATTACGAAATTAAATTAGCTAATCAAATACATATAAAACACAAAATAAAAATATGTAAAATAATATATATAGTGTATAATTTAAAGTAAAAATTTACATGCAGTATTTTTATGTAAAATTAATACTTGAGAATCATTAGATAATTTGATAAATTTTATTAAATTATTAGATATATACTCATTTTGGTCCTCAAAGAATTTCAGACTGGACGTAGTCCCTAACTAAAATTAATTACTTGATTGGTCCCTAACAATTAACTCCGTCAGTCACTTAGGTCCTTTACTCCGTTAATTCTAACGGAGGACAAAATAGTCCCTGACAACTCTAACAGGGGATAAAATGGTCCCTGATCTCCTCTGTTCGGAAATGACACTGTTCTCTCTCAATTTCCATCATATATCGCATAACACTAACAGTCTAACACTGTAACTTCAAACTACACAATGCACACTCTATAAATTTAATGTTCGCAAGAAAAAAAGATCCTCAACTTATTCTCAACCAATTCATATTCAAGAAACTAATGCCTATGTCTCTCAACTAGTTGTCGTTTTCGATGGATCCCATGAATTCAGACAGCAAGTCTAATTTGTTAAGACTCGTCATCGTCGTTGCCATCTCCCTCCTCCTCTGCCCTAACATCTCCATGACCACATTGTCCACCACTTCGATTGCTTCCTTTAACTTCTTCTTCGAACCAATGTTCAGTAATCGCTTCAGTTTTCATATGAGCGGCAACGGCGACATTGCTCATTGTAATAGCTTGGATGCGAGGTCGAAGCTATCTGCCAACTTGGACTCCGGAAAAGCAAGAATGAAGCACTCGGTGTCTATTTTAAATGAGAATTTGCATATGATGTCGAAGGAGAATCTTCTCATGATGTCCTAATGTCCAACAATCTATATTGCTTACCGGAGAGTGGAGAAAGGCGTGCCCTTAGAGTAGTTGTGAAACTTGGTCTTGAGGATGTCGTGGATGTTGTTCAGGTTGGAGGTGATGTTATCAAAGACGTGGAAGTGGATGCTTTTGGTGGGTGAAGTACAGAGGAGGCGGATGTACCAGTCACAAAGATTTAGGAAGTGTGTGTGGTCCATGACATGTTGAGGTAGGTGCGACATGTGTGACAATTACACCATGGCTTAATCTTGGAGCTAAAGAGGAGGAAGGAAAAGATGAAAAAGAAGACTGTGAAGGTGAAGAAGGAGAGTATGAATGTTAGGGTTATGCAAGATATGATAAAAATTGTGGAAGAATAGTGTCGTTTTCGAATAAAGGGGTCAGGGATCATTTTGTCCTTTGTTAAAGTTGTCAGAGATCATTTTGTCTTATGTTAGAATTTTCAGGGACCATTTTGTCTTCCGTTAGAGTTTACGGAGCCAAGGACCTAAGTGATTGACGGAATTAATTGTTAGGGACTAATCGAGTAATTAATTTTACTTGGAGACTAAAATGTCTGATTTAAAATTCTTTAAAGACCAAAATGGATATATACTCAAATTATTATTTAACGATTTTTCACCGGCTGCATGAGAATTTTTACTATAATTTAATGATTAATTTTCAGAGTATGTTTGATTTTTGGATTTAAAATCACTGTTTAAATATTTAGTACGTATTGGCTATAATTTATTTACAAGAACATTTTGTAATTTTACTAAGAAAAAGAAGGGTTAAAAGTTTATCCAATGTAACATATCACATTGTTTGAAAAAATATTTGGTTCCATAATTTGCTTTGTAAAAAATAAGAAAAAAAGAAATTTGTATATTATTAATATATATATTTAATATTATCTATCTGAAAATTATTCGAATAAAAATAGTTTAATTTAACGATTGATGTGGATTTTATATATATATATACAACAAATGAAAAGGAAACCATTGAATAAAATATCAAAATAGTCAACTTCTTCGAAATCGTCAGAAATCATAATATATTTAGAATAGTTACTAGCTATATTATGAGCATGCAATAAACTAATAAGATTTTGAAGATTTTGTGTCTGACCGTTTGCATACGAAATCTGTTACGTTGTCCAGGGGGTTACGTTGAAGTGGAGTATAATAATTAGACACTCAATTCAATTCAATCATTATCAAATCAACATATTATTTATATATTAAAATTAATTATTAAAATTAATTATTAAAATTAATTATTAATATATTTATATATAAATAAATAATTTAATTTATTTTTAATATATATTTATATTTTAATATATATTTTATATTAATAATTAATTTTAATAATTAATTTTAATGTATACATAATATAATGCGTTGAATAATTATATATCAAACAAAATTGACTTCTGGCAGTAGAGGTTATTTAAAAATTATAAAAATAGATGTGGCGTCCTAGTTATTTATGTTAAAGTGATAGATCAAAATCGAAATGCGGTTCTGCAAGAGTGGTAAGACCTGCAGTTGACCCGCTTTGTATGAACTTATCTTCAACATAATATATAAAAATTTAGATATTTAAAAACATTCTCACTTCATATAAAAACTAAACATTCATAATTTAGATACTTACTCGATTAGAAAAAATAATATTTTTTAAATATATGTGTTTAATAAGATATTTAAAATACAATTAGCAAAAAGAAAAATTTATATTCACGTATATATAAAATTAATAATTAAAAATTATTAAATAATAATTTAATTAAATATATAATTTTTTGTCTTTCTTAGCACATAATTAATAAATAGAAGAAATTAAGGCTTAGCTTAAAAAGCCGGATTCTTTTTCTTTTATTTATTTATTAATTTATTTATTAATAAAGTGAAAGATGAGGCATATTATATTGTCGTTCCTTTGTCTGTAAGGCACTAATATGACTCAGTTTCGTAAATATTGGATAAGAGATGAATGATCTGAATGAGATAGTAATATATCCTTTGACCTCATCTGTTGAATTCATGTTATGGGATAATACATATGGGACAAAAACATTACGTACTCTTTCGGTTTCTTACTTTTCTTTTTTTCTTTCTAAGTTTCCCTTTTGATTTTTGTTATTGACAATTTGTTTGTTTGACTGAATTTCTAAAAAAATTATATTTTTTCAAAAATTTCTTTTAAAAAAAAATTATAGAGAAATAAAATAATTTTATATTTAATTCAAAAATTTTTTTATTTATCAATTATATTTAGATATAATAATATAAAAATATTTTAATTTATTTATTATTTGAAAAATATTCTTTTTTAAAAAAAATATATTTAAAAAAATATAAATTATAATTTTTCAAAAAAATATTTTTTTATTTTTTAGTATTTTTATTTTTATTATTAAAAATTTATTAAATATTTTAAAAATTAAAAAAATTAATTTTTTTATTATTTTTTTATCAACTTAATAACACTCAAACAAGTACAATATGTATTTAATTAGTATATTCCAACTTTTTATGCAAAATTTATTATTCAATTATGAGTTATGTTGCTAATTCGTAAAAATATAGAAATCAAATATAAATAAAAGATTGCAAATCTAAATAATGAAAAAAAATATGAACGTAAATATATAAAATATAATAATTTATGTCTCTATTTTTATTACAAGTGTGTGAAAATTATGTAATATATGAACGTAAATCATGGTTAGTCTATGTATAAAAATTAAATTTAATGCATTAATTATTTATTAGTAAGAAATTGTTGGTTTTTTAAAACTTATTTTTACTAATTAATTCTTAGTTACTAAAATTATTTTTTAATTAAACTAAGCTGACCAAAATAAGATAATAAATTAAAGTAATAAGTTAATGAGTTTTCCATTTTATAAACTCTTTACTTTTTTTGTTTATGTGTGACTAATTTTATACATCTCATACTTGCACAACATTAATAATTTTCGTATAAAAATGATAGTTAAAAATTTTATAATTATAACTTATTAGTCAAATATATTAAACAATTTAAAAATTTATATATGATGTCTTTCAATTATATTAGATATATACAAAAAAATCAACCACCATTTTAATTATTAATATAAAATATATTTTAAAATATATAATGACTAATTCAATAATTAATTTTTAGTATTCATATATATATAATAATATTTTTGAAAAATATTAAAAAATTAATAAAATTTATTATTTTTTATCAACGTTAACCAACAATATTTAAAAGCATAAATTAAAAGTATATTAATAGATAAATGGATAACTAAAGAAATTATGTTAATAATTAAAATATTAGCCGAAAACAATAAATTATGGTTCGTCGAATTTTTTATATTTTTTTGCCTTTACATAAAAACTTGGAGGGGTGGGTCACCTTATCGAGTATTGTTGGTTATGAAATTGAAAGATAAAAACTCAGTTACAGTCGATTTCACGTGAAGTTGATAAATAAAAGTCGTAAGATGATTTGATTGATTTGACTAAATTTTTATCTAATGACACCTATTAAGGTGAAGTAGAATACACTTGAGTTCCACCAATTGAAAAGCTAAGAAGGGAGCAGAGAAAAGATAGATAGATAGGGCATACCATGAGAAGTGATTTAATGTCATTGTTGGTAAGCTTATACTCCCCATCAACCATAGCTGCATCTTCTTGAATTCCAAGTAGTACATCCACCAAATCCTTCTTATTATTACTACCATCACCATCACTTTCTTCCTTCTTTGCCATTTTATGCTCTTCAATAACCTTATCAAACAATCCATCCAACGTTCTAAAAGTCTCTCTATACCTCCCAATCTTTCCACTAACCACATCAACCCAACCCAATGCCGGAAAATAATCCCCCACCGTAAACGCCGTCAAATAAATCATCACTCTCCTCGCCAAATCTTGAATCCCACCTTCTTCTCCGTACTTTCTTCCCAACGCGCACTTACAAACTATGTTGTTCGAACTCGAAACCACCATCTCCCCCAAGTTCACCGCTTCCTCGTTTGAACTCGCTCTCACCAACACCCTCACCATCTCTTCAACTTCCTCTTCTCGGATCGCTCTGAATGATTGCACTCTTCTCGTGCTAAGAAGCTGAAGCACGCATATCTTCCTCTTCTGCCTCCAGTCGTCTCCGTAGAGCCCGAACCCGACGTCGGTGGCGCCGTACAACAAGATCTTCGTGGCCGTGTTTTGTGGCCGGTTTGAGAAAACTAGGTCGTAGTTTTTGGCTATCTCTTTTGCAAGTTCGGCGGATGAAACTACCAGAGTTGGGTTGGGTCTTTGACCCAATTGTAGCATCATGATGTCGCCGTAAGTTTTGGAGAGGTTTAGAAGAGAAAGGTGTGGGAGTGTGCCGAGCTGGAGGAGGTTTCTGATGAAGGGTAGTTTTGGTGGTGATGGAGGAAGGTTCATTGAATTGGGTTTGGATTTCTTTGTGTGGTTGAAGACGAAGAAGACGGTGATTGTAAAGAGTAGCCATAGGTGAATGTTGGAAAAAAGGGGTTCTTGGATTTGGTCGTAGATCCAAGTCTTGAAAGCCATAACTGTGATTCTTATTATGTATATCCTTTTGCGAAGCATAGAAGCCCATAACCCACTTGTATATATATATATAGCCACTGGCACTCTGCCCACTCATGTTAGCTCCATTCGTTATCATAAACAGTTACATATATTAAAAGAGACGTGAAAACTCAACTGCTCGACTTGACTTCAGATAAAGCTGATAGGCGACAACTGTTATATGAAAATTTAGTTGAATCATCTAATGATTCTTGTTTATCAACTTCATATAAAATCACCTGTATTTGAGTTTTTATCTAAAAAAAATTATATCATTTAATTTATAATTTATTGATATTCGTGTGATTCTTTTTGTGTAATGTTAATAAATAAAAATTATTACATATATTTTTAGTCTTATTTGGATCAACTTTATTTTTAAATTTGTAGTATATTTCGATGACTTGTGAAGTAGTAAATGTTTTAAAATTTAATCTTTTTATATATATACAAAAATTTAGTCATTATATTAATTATTTAATTTTTATAAAATATATATTAAAAATAAATTAAATAATATATATTTATATATAAATATATGATAATTAATTTTTTGTGTCTATATATTATTAGATTCTATTTATTTTTTAATTAATATTAAACTAATTGGTATGGGTTTCACAATTTTAGAATTAATATCCGAATTAATTAGGATCAAATTTAATAGGGTAAGATTTAATTGTACCTGATTATTCATTGAGTCTAAAATTAATATAATCGAATTAGATGGATAATCGGATTATTCATACCCACGAATATCCCTACTCATTGTTACTTATTTTGCATTTTCACTACTTTTTCTTTTTTTTTTTCTTCCTGTGATATAAAAAAAGCATAATAATACTAAGAAGATAATAACATAAAAATATTTTATATAATTTAATATTTATAATTATATATATATATATATATATAATATTTATAATTATATGTTTATTATATTTAAATTTATTTATTTATTTTATTAATAATTAATAAATATAAAATAAAAGAATTGAACTAATTTAAACTTATTTTTATTATCTCTTGAACATTTTTTTTAATAAAGTGCACAACTAGAGCAATGAAAAATAAATGTAGTATTACATGTGTTTGGATTATAGTTTACAAACGAAAATTTGTATAAAATTGATTTTGCAAATTTGATTTTGATAAAAAAAATAATAAGTTTGTGTTAATATGATTTATATTTGATAACCTTTATATCAAAATAGATTCTAATAAAATAAATGTTATTTGAACTATACTACTCATAATTATTTTTAGATGAAAAATTACTAAAAAAGACATTAATTTAAATAATTTTTTATATTGAATAAATCTTATTAATTAATTTTATAATAAAATTAATATTTATTTACCAAATTAAAGTATCATATAAAAGCTGACAAAATATCAGAAGTTAACATATAAAATTACAATAAGAAGTAAATAAAATTTATATAAATAAAATCAAATAAAAAATAAAAAGTTTTATACACGACATAAATATAGTACAATAAAAAATAAAAAAATTATATAAAAAAATAATAAAAATATCATAAAAATTAATAAAAATAAGAATTTATATCAATAATATTTGTTATATGAATAAAAAAATACAATAAAAATAAATAAAAAATTATACAAATAAAACTAAATAAAAATAAAAAAGACTTTAAAAAATATACATATAAAAAATAGTATAGTAAATGATAAAAAAAAATTCATATGAACTAAAAAATAGTATGAATTCTAAAAATATAACATCAAAATACTAAAAAAATAATATAAAAAATATTTATCATATAAATAAAAACAATACAATAAAAAACATAAAAATCAAAATATGAAAGAGAGTACTAAAAGTAATAAAAAAATTTTAAATATTTACCTAGACAGTGATTAAAACAGATCTATCTAAAAGATCTTGATGAAAAAAAAAATTTGAAACAAAAAATACAAAGAATTACGGAAAAAGTTATATGGTTACTTGTATCATTTTTATAGAAGAAAATGAAGGGTAGAGCTGGTAGAAAATGAATAAATTTTTTATCTAATTTCTCAACAGTAATCAACCTTCCCCAAGTAAATGCAGGAGTTACAATTTTTACTTTCACGTGAATGTACGTTTAGAGGTGGAAAGCATGTACTTCTACGTTCAGAAGTCTAAAAAATTGCCAAACATAAAAATAGAACGTTTCAAGACATTCAAACTGACTTCTCTTATTCCCGACGTAAATTCCAAACACATCTTATAATAACTTTCATGTTTAATTTGTAAAGTAGTATCACTTTCTTAACAGTAAATTATTATTAAGAGGGCATCCGTACGTTATGAATTTAATAAAATTAAAACTTGTAATTATTAAGACATTTTAAATAAATTTTGTAACTATTATTGGGATAGATATTGAATATAATACTACACATTTAAATCTTTTTATATATGAACTAAGTTCAATTAAGTTAAATAATAAAGTTTGAAGTAATTTATGAAGTACGTACATTTCGCTGAGTTGTCGTGTTTGTGTATCGAATACATTTCGAATACAATATTCATTGACACTCGTCCGACACACGTGTTTGCTGTGTCCAACCATATCTTAATAAAAACTAAAAAATTCTTTTTCGAACATGCTTGGACACATTTAAATACTATCACATGTCAGCATCCAACCTTATTCTTAACATGTATTATTGAAATAAATTTTGTAATAGTATATATTATTATTTAGGTTTAATTACTCTGCAGGTCCCTATAGTTTCACCGAATTTTCAATTAGGTCCCTATACTTTTTTTCTTTTTAATTGGGTCCCTATACATTATTTTTTTTTCAATTAAGTCCCTGCCGTGAATATAACGTTTAAGATAACAGAATATTCTTGATAAAAAACGAATATTCTTGTCATTTGATTGGATTAGCTAGCTGAACAAAAATGTAATTTTTCAAAATACCAAAAACACCCCTTTCATTTCGTCCCAAAGAAAAACAAACCCTAGGTTGCTCTCTGAAGATCGCGAGGATCGTCTGCTGCGTCTCCTGCGTCTCCTGCGTCCGTCGTCCGCGTCCGTGTCTGGCTTCCTCTGCAACGGACGCTTGGTGGTCTGCTGTCCGTCGCATCCTCCCCTCTGCGCTGGTCTCCTCTGGTTTGTTCTGTTCGGAGATCTTCGGCGTTTCTCCATCCAAGCCGTCGCCGTCCCTCGCGGTGAAGCCCCTCGCCTGACGTCGCCGCGCCGCACCGTGCCGAGCCTCGTAGCGCCTGGCCTCCCATCCCCGCGTTGTGCCTCTGCTCCATCTCCTTCTACTTGAACTATCTGCAAACAGGTAAAAAAAAAAAAGCCTCTTTTTTCAGTTTTAAAACTTCATGTTTATGCTTATTTTATTTTGTTTAAAAATATGGCATTGGTTGATTATCGATTTGTTGAATTGATTTCTGAATTATTTTGATATAATAGTTTATTTAGGGTTTACAATATGGATATTTATATATAGGGATTTTGTTAAAAGAGGGAAATTTTTACTGTCAAGCAGGGCAAATTTTGCTTTTTTCCAACAATAAATGGTGTCCTGCTTCTGCAGGCTTCAATGCCTCTTGATTTTTCTTTTCAATTCTCATGGATGATTTAGAATTTTGCTATAAATTAGAAGTTTTATATTTAAGGTCTAATGGAAGCCGAAAGCCATTAGACATAATGTCATTTCATATTGATATTGCAATATATGCCATCCCCTATTTGGCACCTTGGATAGATTCTGGTCATCTGCTCACATATTGAGTTTTATGCTCCAGAGTATGGCGGCTGCGGCTTCTTAATGGAGAAGGCCGATATATATAGTTTTGGGGTTTTGATTCTTGTGATTGTGTCGGGAAGAAGGCCGCTACATGTTCTGGCATCTCCCATGAAGCTTGAGAAAGCTAATTTGATCAGCTGGTGTAGGCATCTTGCTCAAGCGGGTAACATTTTAGAACTAGTGGACGAGAAATTGAAGGAACATTACAACAAGGACCAAGCAAGCCTTTGTATCAACTTGGCGCTTGCTTGCTTGCAAAAAATTCCAGAGTTTGAAAGGGGAGATGGATCTTGAAAGGGGAGATGGATCTTCCGCCACTTCCATTTGAGTTCTCCCCTTCACCACCTTCCAGATTATATAGCAGATCAAGGAGAAAATAGAAGGGCACTGTTGAATAGGTTTAGGTGTTTAGCGATGTTCATGGAACCTGAATGATTCATGTTGTATGTATATCATGGAAACTACAAGTTGCATAAACTCTGTTTGTAATTGTATGTATCCTTGTCAATTGTGAGTGTGCAGTTGCAGCATTGGGTAGCTTAGCTCTTCATTGTAATAGGTAAGGGCAGAAGGCTATTTGTTAGTTGCAGTTTGTTTTTCAAGAGATCAAATTGTCTTGCAAGGGCTCCCCTAACATGACACCAGTACACCACTGGTTTCTTACTTTCTTTTATATTAAGAGAAAATTAACCCTATTCGTCAACACATAAAGCATAGTTGAAGTTCAACTAAATCATTCTAATATATTCTTAAAGATAAGGTATTTTGAAAGTAAAAAAAATAAAGAGAAGATATTTTTGGTATAATTTGTATATAAATAAGAAAAAAATGACAGTGATAAAATAAAAGGGATTATAGGAATATTTTTTATGTCGTCGAATCATTAAATAAGGATTATAAGAATATCTTTCATTGAATATTTATAATTTCTCTAAATTTTCAATTAGGTCCCTATATTTTTTTTCCTTTCAATTAGGTCCTTAGGGGTATACAAGTAATTTCACAATTCACTAACATTTTTTTAACGTTTAACGTTAACAAGGACTAAATTGAAAAAAAAAATAATGTATAGGGACCCAATTGAAAAGAAAAAAAGTATAGGAACCTAATTGAAAATTCGATGAAACTATAGGGACCTGTAGAGTAATTAAACCTATTATTTATTAACAAAAATATATTTTAAATATTTTATATAATTAATAATATATTAAAAATAATTTATATTTTAATATCAATATAATATTAAATATTATTACGATTTATATAAAATATATATATATATATATATATATATATATATATATATATATATATGCGTGTCTCTGTGTTTTATAAAATTTTAAAATTTGTGAATCGCTTGTAGTATCTGTACATCATAAAAGATAATGTTATCCATAATTTATTTTTGTTGATTTTAAATTAATTTAATTAGACTTAATTAATAAAAATATTTAAATAAGTAGTAGTATTATTAGGTTAAAAGGTTGAACACATTTAAACGTGCTCACGATGTCGGGCCTCCTAACAGAGAACTAATGTTAAATGTGACCTAGGCATGCATAAGTGATGTCAATTGTAAGACTTTTTATATTTAAAAGTTTAGAATTATATTTTTGATGAAATTTGTACATTATTATTGACCACACTTTAAGTTTAAAAAAGATTCTTATGTAAAATCATTGTTATATAATTTAAGCTTTTAGAAGAGATAAAAAGTCAGAATAACTATATTTGAAGCCAAAATTATAATTTATAAGTTATATACATCATATTTTTAATTGTTGATTTTGTATGAAAAATGAGTTTATAAAATATTAAAATAGTCATTGCTTTTATGTGAGAGACTATTTCCCCAATCCCCGCAATATGTAAATCCGGGAACAAAATGTATGTTACATATCTATAAATTTAACGCGTAATTTTGAAATTCAAGTATGATTATTAATAGGCTTAAAATTTAGAATGGTGATGAGATCTCTATTTTAAAGATTATGTAAGAAAGGAATTAAAACAGCCTGACGAGAAGAAGGTGGTTGAATTGCTAACACGAATGTATGTGTTTAGATATCACATTTAGGCAGGGCAGTTAAAATGAGCTAATACTGTTAAAAAAAATTAATTTGATTAATCCGGGGGAAAAAAAAAGAACTGACCCATTAACTTGTTTAATTTTGTTTTATTTTTTTTTTCAATCTCACCCAAATTTCCAAACGGAAATGTTTGGTAACAAAAAAAAAATCAGCCAAAAACAGCCGTAACTTGTCTTATTTAGCATTTATTAATTGTTACGACAATTAATTAATGTTAAATAAGGCAAGTTCTGCGTATTTTTTTTTGTCTACCTAGTATTACCCATTCCCAAAATTGATTATTTTGGTTTTCCTTTATAGAAAAAATTTGACAATATGAAAGAGGGAAACGAGTTTAGTCTGTTTAGTTTGATAAGCTTTTTTTTTTTTTTATGGCTCAGGTCAGTATTTTAGAAGCTTATACATATTTAATATGTGATTTATATGAATTGTTTAATAATCTACTTAAAATAATACACCATGGTATAGTTGACCCGTGACAGCCCTACATTAGAGGAGTAGGGTGTCATATTAAAACAATAGAAAATATTATAGGATCGAGTCATGTCACGCATAAGAAGATAGGATTATGTTACGGATTCGACCCACGGATCCTACACCCAGAACGGTCTCTGAATCCGGTTATCAGGGTCCGACCCCCTTCGCCCTTCCAGAAGGCCCGAAATCAGCCCACTAGAGCTCCTAACCAACTTTCGAATTCAAACGTCTCCCTTATCTTAGCCAAATAAGATAAGATAAGATATTCACTATCACCTATAAATAGAGGACCCAGGTCCCTCCAGGTATTCATTCATTCTTCACACCTTCTACCTCTTAGATCTATTCTGACTTGAGCGTCGGAGTATCTTTGCAGGTACCACCCCCCATTGCTCCAGGCAAGTGATCCGGCATCTGCCTCAACCCGCAAGTTCTCGATCCATTTCTCAACCCGTACCAGAGACATCTTGTACATTGGCGCCGTCTGTGGGGACTTTGCAACGTTGTGGCGGCATGGCGGATAACTCAGAAGAGCAATCATCAAACTCAGATTTCTTGCGTGTAACTGAGAGCAAAAAGGAATAATGTTTCCTTAACTTGCATCACCTTTGCATGTTTATGCATCCTTTCGCCCTACTCCAACGGTGAAATCCCAAAGGAATAATGTTTCCTTAACTTGCATCACCTTTGCATGTTTATGCACCCTTTCGCCCTACTCCAACGGCGAAATCCCAAAGGAATAATGTTTCCTTAACTTGCATCACCTTTGCAGGTTTATGCACCCTTTCGCCCTACTCCAACGGCGAAATCCCAAAGGAATAATGTTTCCTTAACTTGCATCACCTTTGCAGGGATAACACACCTTCGCCCTACTCCAACGGCGAAATCCCAAAGGAATAATGTTTCCTTAACTTGCATCACCTTTGCATGTTTATGCACCCTTTCGTCCTACTCCAACGGCGAAATCCCAAAGGAATAATGTTTCCTTAACTTACATTACCTTTGCAGCGATAACACACCTTCGCCCTATTCCAACGGCGAAATCCCAAAGGAACAATGTTACTTGCAATTACCTTCTTAGTGATAACACTCTTTATGCACCCTCGCCCTATTCCAACGGTGAAATTCCAAAACCTCTGAGCCCAAAGTCTCGCCTCCCTTTAGTGGGACACCTCCACCTCTTGGACCCTCTCATTCACCACTCCCCCATCCGTCTCTCCAAGCGCCATGGCCCCATCTTCTCCCTCTACTTCGGCTCCATGCCCAGTGAGGTTGCTTCTTCTTTTGAACTCTTCAAGCTCTTCCTCCAAACCCACGAGGTCATCTCTTTCAACACTAGGTTCCAAACCTCTGTCATCTGCCGCCTCACCTGTGACAACTCTGTCGCCATGACATCATGAACGACCTCCTTAAATGCTACCATCGTGGCCAAGCTCAGACCTCTCAGGAGCCAATAGATCAAGAAAGTTCTCAAGGTTCTTGCACAGATACGGGGGACAGCCAAATCGTGGCGGCATGACGGAGAACCTCGAGGAGCAATCCTCCACCCGACACCCCAACTCAAACCCACAAAGCCCAACTCCCGAACTCCAAGATAACACTCCTCCCACCCATGGGAGGATAATAAACGCGGCACATCGCCAACCAACCCCAACCCAGCAACAACCAAGAGAGGACAATCATCCTTCCACTGAAGCCCGGCCACCCGATGGCCTGGGAGAGAAGGCGGTCCAGATAATCCAAGAGTTGTGCCTCAGGATGCAAAACCTCAAAGGCCGAGTCACACCCAAAGAACGGTACCACCCGGAGCATACAAGCCAAGCGACCTCCAGGACCTAATCTCATCGCGATACCAGGAACACCATGCCCCCTGAGCAGAGTTAAGCCCCAAAATGGTCCCTGAGATTGGCGTCGTGCACTAAAATCGTCCCTGAGATCCCAATTGCACCAATTACGTCCCTGAGATTGAGAAAAGTGCACCATATTAGTCCCTGACCTATTTTCCCTTAACGACGTGATGACATGGCTGGATGACGTGGATGGTAAGTGACACGTGTCACTCCATGATTTGACCACGTGTAATGATATGATGATGTGGTGACCAGTGACACGTGGCATGCTGACGTGGATAGTTGTGCCACGTGTCACAATGTTATTTGGCCACGTGTCCGTTTGTGCCACGTGTCGCGACAGTATTAGTCCACGTGTCATCCATTATGTCATCGTTGTAAATGCACCAAATTAGTCCCTCACTTTGCATTAAGTGACTCATTTTAGTCCCTGAAATTGAATGTCGTGCACCAAACTAGTCCCTTCACCAATATTTTTTTATTTTTTTTCTATAAATTCAAAATTCTTAATATTTTTGAATACATTAATTTCAATTCTATTTTTTCACATGTTATTCAAATAAAAGTGCTTTTATAAAATATTTTTTCTCTTGCGAATATCCTAACCGTCGACTTGGAGTTGACGTGAAGGTATTTCAAGCACCTTCACTACTATCTCCGACCTCTTTCAGTACTTTTATAAAATATTTTTTTCTCTTGCAGATACCTCTAACCGACGTCTTGGAGTTGACGTGAAGGCATTTCAAGTTTCCCTCATTACCATCTCCGACCTCTTTTATTTATACTGCAAAGGTCGGAGATGATAGTGAAAGTGCTTGAAAAACCTTCAATCTAGCTCATTTACACATAACGAAAACGTGTACTTCATAAGAATAAAAAATATATATATTTTAATTATTGATTTCTTGTTAAAAGCACGTGTTTTTTTTTATGAAAACAAAAAGTATCCAATCAATCATATAATTATTTTTTTATAATAACATACTTATATATTACAAAAATTACCAATGTTCAATTATTAAAAAAATTATATAATTAAAACTAAAATCTTACAAATTTTTATGAAAACACTTGTATTTAAATGATATATGAAAAAATAGAATTGAAATTAGTGCATCTAAGATATTGAAAATTTTAAATTTAAAAAAAATGAGAAAAAATTGGTGAAGAGACTAATTTGGTGCACGACATTCAATTTCAGGGACTAAAATAAGTCACTTAATGCAAAGTGAGGGACTAATTTGGTGCATTTACAACGATGACATAATGGATGACACGTGGACGAATACTGTCGCGACACGTGGCACAAACGAACACGTGGCCAAATAACATTGTGACACGTGGCACAACTATCCACGTCAGCATGCCACGTGTCACTGGTCACCACATCATCATATCATTACACGTGGCCAAATCATGGAGTGACACGTGTCACTTACCATCCACGTCATCCAGCCATGTCATCACGTCGTTAAGGGAAAATTGGTCAGGGACTAATATGGTGCACTTTTCTCAATCTCAGGGACGTAATTGGTGCAATTGGGATCTGAGGGACGATTTTAGTGCACGACGCCAATCTCAGGGACCATTTTGGGGCATAACTCCCCCTGAGCAACAACACTGCAAACAGCACGATCGCAGCGTTTCCCTAGACCCGAAACACCGACGCGGAGAAGATGACCGACGACACCATCGGAGGCCAAACGAGCAGGAAACATGCACGTGATAATGGAAGCCATCCCATTCACAGAAAAATCCTTGAGAGCCAAACTCCTGAAGGACTTCAACAAGCCCACTGACATGAAATAGGACAGGACCAACGATCCCCGGGAACACCTAACGGCCTTCGAGGCCAGGATGAACCTAGAAGGAGCCGCCAACATGATCCGGTGTAAGGCCTTCTCAATAACCTTAGCTGGCCCTGCGATCAAATGGTTCAACGCCCTCCCCAACGGATCCATAACTGGCTTCCACAATATCTCACGGAAGTTCATGGCCCAATTCACCACCAGAATCACCAAAGCTAAACACCCCATCAGCTTATTAGGGGTCGCACAGAAACAAGATGAATCCACACGAAAATACCTGGACCGCTTCAACGATGAATGCCTAACGATTGATGGACTCATGGATTCCGTCGCAAGCCTCTGTTTAACCAACGGGCTCATGAACGAAGACTTCTGCAAACACCTCACCACCAAGCCAGTATGGACCATGCACGAGATCCAAAACTTCGCCAGAGACTACATAAACGACGAGGAGGTCAGCCAGGTCGTCGCCGCCAATAAACGGCAACACGGCAACACCCCACACGGCAACCCGACTCCCCGCCATAATTCGATGCCCAGAGAAAGTCAAAGAGACCAACCCAAACAAACCAACACAAACCGACCACCCAGGATCGGGAAATTCTCGAACTACACCCCCTGACAGCCTCGATTACCGAGATATACCACCAGATAGCGGATTGGGGTATTATTCCGAAAGCCCGACAACTCAGAGAAAGAACGGGCGGCAACAAGACCCTTTACTGTGACTACCACCGAGGTTACGGGCACAGGACACAAGACTGTTTCGACCTTAAAGACGCCCTCAAACAAGCTATAAGAGACGGCAAACCCCCAGAGTTCACCAAAATCATCAGAGAACCAAAACATGCGGAAAAAGACAGGTCGCCTGAGAGGAAAGGACGCAACCTGAGAACACAAAAATAACCTCCCAGGGAAAGTCCAGAAGACGACCCGGCCATAGTAGTAAATGTCATCACGGGCAAGGATGTGTCAAGCAAGTCAAGATCAACACTAAAAAAGGACCTCAAATTCTTGGCCGTCAGAGATCAAGCCCCAGCTACCACAGCCGACAAAACGATAACTTTCTTGCCCGAGGATTGCAGCACAGCACCTCGGCCAAAGACGCACCTTTCGTCATCTCGACGAGAATCGGAACAGGACTAGTTCAGAGAATACTGGTGGACACTGGCGCAGACTCCAACATCCTCTTCCGAGGTGCCTTCGACAAGCTCGGGCTCCGCAACGAAAATCTCCAAACACACCGCAACGGTGTCACGGGACTCGGAGACAACTTCCTCAAGCTAGACGGTTCCATCATTCTTCCCCTTACCATAGGGACGGGAAGCCATAGGAAGACAATCCTGTCCGAGTTCGTGGTCCTCAAAAACTCCACCGCTTATAACGTCATCCTCAGAAGGAAAACAATCAACGACCTCTCCGCCGTCATCTTTACCAAATACCTTCTAATGAAGTTCACGGCAGAAGATGGCTCCGTCGGAACCATCCACGGAGACCGGGAAACCGGGGTAGAATACGACAACATCAGCCTAGCCCTATGCAAGAGATCCCGAGACGCAGCAAGAATCTTCCTTTCCAATCTCGATGCACACCAAAATCCACGCAGAACCATGGGAGGAAACGACAAAGAAGCAAAGTAGGGCCTTGCAGACAAGGTCAGGAGTATAGCACACCTACGTGAGCTAGTCTTAAAATAGAGAATAAGCCTAAGGTACAATGGCAGCACGGTACGACGAGACTTCGGACCAGGAGACCTCGTCTTATGACAAACAACATCGATCTACCCACTCCCAATAAAACGGATATCCAAATAAGTAAACGGCTACCCGGGAATCGATCACCCCGAAGCCAATAAAACGGATATCCAAATAACAAAACGGGTATCCAAATAACAAAAATAGCGGCCCGGGGATCGATCACTCCGAGGCCAACAAAATAGATATCCAAATAATAAAACGGATATCCAAATAAGTAAACGGCTACCCGGGAATCGATCATCCCGAGGCCAACAAAAGGGATATCCAAATAATAAAACGGATATCCAAATAAGTAAACGGCTACCCGGGAATCGATCACCCCAAGGCCAACAAAACGGATATCCAAATAATAAACCGGATATCCAAATAAGTAAACGGCTACCCGGGAATCGATCACCCCGAAGCCAATAAAACGGATATCCAAATAATAAAACGGATATCCAAATAAACAAACGGCTACCCGGGAATCGATCACCCCGAAGCCAATAAAACAGATATCCAAATAATAAAACAGATATCCAAATAAGTAAACGGCTACCCGAGAATCGATCACCCCGAAGCCAATAAAACGGATATCCAAATAATAAAACGGATATCCAAATAACAAAACGGATATCCAAATAACAAAAATAGTGACTCGTGAATCGGTCACCCGCAACGCCAACAAAACGGGAATCCAAATAAGCTAAATAAACAAAGTCTTGAAATCGGCCCACCAAGAGGCCTAAAATAAGTTCACAATAACGGCCCAAAAAAGGCCACACAAAACAAGCATGAGCTGACGGTCTTCCAACTCGCGGAAAGCCATACTGACCAACATCCTACCAATTGGTGCATGATGACGTCACGCCTTTTTCAGGCCCCTCACAGTCTCCCGAACTACAGAGAATCGGACTCTCCAATGACTTAGCATTGAGACCATGAAAGCATACTCTCATGCTCTGGGGGCAACTGTTCCAGACCCGATCTCCGAGCCATTCTTCGGAACGGTCATCAAACCCGGCATGTGATGAGACGCCCAAACAACGCGCTCCTGGCCTGACCATGAAACGGCTAGGAACTCCCCAAATCCTCGACCTCGATCGGAAAAACCAAACAACGATCTCCTTGCCAAACCACAATGGCGAGGAAAATGTTTTTCCAGCAATGAGACCGAGCACCCTCACTCTCTCGCTACGGGGGCAACTGTTACGGATCCGGCCCACGGATCCTACACCCAGAACGGTCTCCGAACCCGGTTACCAGTGTCCAACCCCCTTCGCCCTTCCAGAAGGCCCAGAACCAACCCACTAGAGCTCCTAACCAACTTTCGAATTCAAACGTCTCCCTTATCTTAGCCAAATAAGATAAGATAAGATAAGATAATTCAAACGTCTCCCTTATCTTAGCCAAATAAGATAAGATAAGATATTCACCATCACCTATAAATAGAGGACCCAGGTCCCTCCAGGTATTCATTCATTCCTCACACCTTCTACCTCTTAGATCCATTCTGACTTGAGCGTCGGAGTGTCTTTGCAGGTACCACCCCCCATTGCTCCAGGCAAGTGATCCGGCATCTGCCTCAACCTGCAAGTTCTCGATCCATCTCTCAACCCGTACCAGAGACATCTTGTACAGATTAGTTTTATATAACAAAAAAGCAAATTTAATATATATTAAGCTAAATCTGTGAAAAGATCATATTCACTAAAATAATTTAACGATGCTAAGAACAGGAATGTCTATTGGTTTGCGCTAACCTACGTAGCCATAGGGTTTTACCCCATCCAAGTAGAAAATTATGGATTCGTTTTATTCGTTCGTTTGAATTCAAAAAATTATCCATCTATAACATGAGGATTGAGTAGTGGTGGGTATTAAAATATTATTAGAATTATTAGTAGTAGGGAGTTAAGTTAATAATGGCTAGTAATTAGTAGATGAATATTTATGAAGTTAGTTGGTAATATTCTTATAAATAGGGTGATTTTGTATCATGTAACAACTTTATATATAATATTATCTTTTTATTCTACTATTTAACATAATATCAGAGCCATAGTATTCTCATTGAGGAGGATAAACCATTAGTCTTTCGGTAAAAAATTACCATGCTTCCTTTTCACCCAAATATTTTTCATCCATAATTTTTTTTTATTCTTGTTATTGATTTAATACTTTCTCACCTCACCAAATAATCTATTCTTTTTGTCTTGTCCTTTCGAGTCTAACGGACCCAAAATTATGGATATTAAGAGATCAAACGCGCTTTCACACGCCTCTCAAAGTTTATTGTCATGGTCACTTCTTCTTTATCTCCTCTTCTTCATCCATTTTCTCTTTCTTCCTCTGTCAAGAACCACTCCCTGTCCGCACCTTTTCTCCTTCTCTTTATCTATCTGTTCACCCCGTTGCCGGTCACCCTGCGCCATTGCGACATCCTTGACGTCCCCTTTCTTCTTCTCTTCTTTTTCTTCCTATTTCTTTTTGGTTATCTCACTCCTATCTCACTCTCAAACATAGAACCAGAGCAGTAGTCTTGTTCCTCCTTTTCGTCATGACCAGAATCGCCGGCCCGCAACACATGCGTCTTCCTTCTTCTTCTGCATCACCACGCCGCACGCATCGCCTCTTCTGCGTCACCGCACGCCGCTCACATCTTTCCCTAACTAGAGCAGAAGTCTTGTTCCTCCTTCTCGTCATGACCAGAATCGCGGCCCACGCCGTGCTTCTCTTTTCATTTGTCTTCCTCTACGACTCGCACCACATGTCTCTTTCTCTACGTTACTGCGCTATACACTTCTTCCTCAATCATTTCATCAAAACTTATTAAGTTGGGAATTATTGACATCTTTCATTTATCGGTTTGTGGAAGCATATTAAAATACTATTAGATAGAGTAGTTAGTAGTTGAGAGTTAAGTTAATAATGACTAGTAGTTAGTAGATGGATATTTACAAAATTAATTAATAATATTTTTATAAACAAAATGACTCTTATATTATATAATAACAACTTCAACACAATAACTTCACATATAAAATTATCTTGTTATTTTACTTTTCGCCCAAAATTTTAACAGTGGTGGCATGAGTTTATATTTTTTATTTAATCTACACAACATATTCAATCTAATGATGCCATTCTTACTCAAATCCAGAGGTATCTGCTTCTATCTTCCGTTTTATTGATTCTTAATTTGTTTAGTGATTATACATTGATTTTTTCAAAGTATGTTACTTATAAACAATTCTAAATCTAATAACATTTTTATTTTTTATTTTTTTCCTTTAATTTCTCACTTTATTTCTACTAGTTTAATTTGATGCAATTTTAATTTAATTTATTTTTCACTTTCTTTTTGAATTTGTTAGTTGCATATTGTATCTAATTAATTCTCTTGACTTGTCTTTCCTTTTTTTGTTTACTCTCGAAGCGGGATTGCTAAAAAAAACTTATTAGCATTATGAAATAATAAATATTAGAATTTTTTACTTAAATAAATTGTATGGGAGTCAAAATTACCTGATTCTCTTGAAACAGATTCTGCAACGTGATTATCCTTTTTGTATTATTATATAAATCGTCCAAGGGTGCATAGGGTTATATAAAACATGAATCATCTCACCCTAGGACGATTAATGCATGAACTTGTGAGGCAAATTAAGCGTAAATTGTGGCAGGACTTCTTGGGTTAGAAATAGAGTATAAATCGTCCCAGGGTAGTAGGTTTCACGTGTTCATGGGCTAAATCAAACTGGGCTGCCACGATTTATATGTTATTCGGACCCTCTTCAGTCTGGCACGATTTATGTGTTAGTTTGTAACACTAACTGGGCTGGGACGATTTATGCCCAAGTTAGTAACCCTAAGGACTCAAGGACGAGTCATCTTTGTTGTTGCTGCGGCGTAAAGGGTGAGAGGAGGTTTGGGAGCCACCATTTTTGACCGGAGAGGAAGTTTGGGGGGAGAAGTGTTTCGGGTGTGGGGACCAGCCGGTGGCGAAGGTGCAACTGGTGGTGGGCAGAGGCGTCTGAGTGGCACAGGACGTGGTGGCAGTGGGCTGTCGGTGGCCGGCTGGTGGAGTTGGGAATCTCTCCGGCGGTGATAATGGCCACGAACCAAGGAGATATGTACCGCCTGAACGGCATTGCGCATGTTGCCGGATTTATTGATCAAGAGATAAGTTTTTAAATTTTGTAATGTTGTTGAGTCGATGCCATGTGTATGTTAAGTACATTGATATGTTGGATGATATAGTATGTTGGATGATATTGTATAGGGTGAATATGCATCTTAGAATATTTTTTGATTAAGACGTTGCCGGATACCATGTTTAGTGATTTAGTTATTTTTTGGTTTAGTATAAGACGTTAGAAATCAGTGTTCTTAATAGATTATGGAATTCACTCATGATAGGGTGATGGTTCTGATGGTAGAATCCCAAAAAATTTGCTGTTTTTACTTTGAGACCGGACCAGACCGGACCGGTTCGAGGGGAAAACCGGGCAATCGATCCTGAGCGTCCAATCTGATGATCTGACCAGATGAGGCAACGAACCGGTTGGGTGTGGTCAAACCCGGAGTGAAATGGTTTAAACTGATATCACTCGGTAAGACCGGTTCGACCGAACCGCTTGAGTTTCAAATTTTTTTTAAAATGTTGAAGTTGGATTATTAGTGAAAATATGTATTTAAATTTTAAATTTTAAAATTTTTTAGGGATTTTATTTTTTAATTATATAGGACCGAGTCAATCGGTTCAACCGGTGAATTACCGGTTGAACCATTAACCCGGTGACTTGATCGGTTCGGTTGTGACTTTTATGGTTCTTACATTATATTGGTAATGTCGATTTGAACATGAAATGTTATTATGAACATATCCATTTTGATGGCATCTGTGAGTTGGATATTTGTCTTGAACTAAGTTATTTTCTATGTGTGTCTGTATAAGGACCCGAAATAATGATGTGCTTATGCTTGCGTATTTTCAGCCAACCCGATGCGTTAGGAGCGTGCATCGGCAACAGAAGATGATACTGCATGATCGTATACTCCCGTACTTAGATCGTGCAAACCTATTACATGTTGCTCGATTGAATGATTATTGGTTCAAGCTTGATGAGCCGCTGATCAGTGCTTTTGTGGAGCGATGGCGTCCCGAGTCACATACATTCCACATGCCATTTGGGGAGTGTACCGTAACACTACAAGATGTGGCATACCAGTTTGGCCTTCCAATTGACGGTCATGCAGTGAGTGGGTGCCTCAGCGACTTCGAGCAGTTGATGGAGGGTGGCAAGCCTGCATGGGTGTGGTTTGGAGAGTTATTTGGTGAACTCCCACCGGAGGACTGCATCGATGACTTCACAGTTTCTTTTTCTTGGTTCCAGAACAAGTTTAGAGTATTGCCCGCTCATGCGTTAGAGGAGACGGTACAGATCTATGCACGGGATTACATTATGATGTTGTTGTCCACCGCGCTGTTCACGGATAAGTCTGGTGCCAGGGTACACTTACGGTGGCTCCCGTATGTTGCAGACCTCGATGGACTCGGCAAGTACAGCTGGGCTTCGGCCACCTTGTCTTGGTTATACAGATGTCTCTGTAGGGTTGCGAATCGGAATGTAAAGAACCTCTCTGGACCGTTGTCGCTACTACAGTCTTGGATTTTTTGGTGTTTCTCGGCATTCAGGCCTAGAGGGTTTGATGCTATTCTCTGGCCGCTTGCTGCGAGGTATATCATTTTGATGCATAATCATTGTCATGCACATGTTTGTATCGTATTTTATAAGCTCACTTCTGGTCGCTTTGTAATGGATCAGGTGGGGTCGGTTTCTTCCGTCGTCGGATGAGAAGGGACCCCGTGTGATTGCTACCCGACACAGATTAGATAGGCTGACTGGCGATAATGTAAGTTTGAATGTCTATAATGCTATTTTCTGCATTTCTGTTTTCATATACTCGGTTGGTAATGTTGACTGATTTCCATGTTGCAGTTCATTTGGATGCCATATAGCAATCTTGAGGTGATCCAAGTAGTCCATCCTGACATACTCCGGCCTGACCACACGCTTTTATGGAAGTCGACCACTGCGTTGATATACTTTGTGGCAATAGAGTGGCATCAAGTAGATAGGGTTTTATCCCAGCTCGGGGGAGTTCAGCACATCCCAGAGCCAGCCATCAACATCGACTTCTTGTTATCCAAGGATGGTAGAGGACCCACTAGGTAGTTTCCTGAGGTATTCGCCACATGGAATCAGTGTTGGGATGAGAGACGTCAGAGCGTGCTTTCTTTTCAGTTGGTTCCAGATCCCCGTCCGTCTGCTGAATATCTTGACTGGTGGTTCCGTGTAGCACGTAGGTTCCTTTCACATGATCGTCTACTCATGGATCCTCGGGCGGGTGGAGTTCCCGTAGATGCTCCAGTTCGGGGTCATGTTGCTGCACCTGCTAGGCAGCAAGGACCAAATGTGCCTGACAATAGGCGGAGAGCGACCCGTGCGCGTGTGGGGACTCGATACAGCCAGCCTGTTGGGGCAAGACACGAGGATGCTATTGGGATGGATGATGATCCAGAGCATCACGATGATGATGGCGGTGGTGGAGGTGATGATGGCGATGACGGGGGAGATGATGGTGGGACTGGCCACCAGGGTCGTCAAAGGGGTTGGGGGCATGGTGGGGCGGGTCTGGTTGGTGTTGGGGTGGTGGAGATGGTTGGGGAGGAGGTGGCGGTGGGGGTTCTGGTTGGGGAGGGGGTGCGAGTGGATCCGGGTGGGGTGGCGGTGGTGGTGGTTCTAGTTGGGGTGGGGGTGTTACCGGATCTGGGTGGGGTTGGGGTGGTGGTAGTGGGGGAGGAGGCAGTGGAGCTGGAGGTGGATCAGGACGGGGAGGTGGTAGTACCTCCAGAGGGCATGTTGCTGGGCATCAAGTAGATACAGATGTTGTAGGGGTTGAGGGCACTTTATTCCATTGTACTACTGAGGGTGGGAGTGGAGGTGTCCAGGCTGATGCGGCCACGTTGTTCTCCGACTTCGGCAGCCCGAACCAGATGGAGCAGGTATTCGGCGCTGGTTCAGAGTTTTTTGCAGACTTTGCCCAGTTTGGGAGCCCAGCTGGTGATTACAGGCCACAGTTTGATGGTGTTGCGGTGGATCTCAACGTCGACTTGAATGAAGTGCCGACTGGTTATCAAGGAGGCGAATTTGCCTTGGTAAGCACTCCGACATCCGCCCTTGGGGGAGTGAGACAACACCCACTGCCTGTTCTGCCGGAGCCTGCAAATGCTGCTGATAGCAGGCCCCCAGATGCGTTTGTCCCAGTCACGCAGCGGAGGAAGCGCGTGATCAAGCCGGCAAAGTGTGGCACTGGTTCACACATGTGTTAGTTATCGGACTCGAATAGATCTCGGCCACTGAGTAGTGTTGTTTTTAGAGTTGGTCTTATTATTTATGTTACTTGTGTTAGGACTTCTTGTTCGAACTTAACTACCTTTTTCATTTCGTATATGTTTATGCTACTTCATGGGTTTGTATCTTTACATTTGGTACATGTTTATGTTTGGTACATGTTTATGCTACTTTATGGGTTTGTATCTTTCCATTTGGTACATGTTTATGTTACTTCATTTCGTATATATTTTGTTCGCGTATCACTAGCATGAGGTAATACAAAATAAGTAAAAGTCCAAACAAAAGCATAGTCAATGTAAATTAAGAACACACGAATTGATATACATATAGATCACCTTAACAAAGGTTTATAACGAATGTAAACTTAAAAAGTACACGACATATTATAAAGAAGCATGAGCAATAGTAAACATTCATAAGCTAACAGTGCCTATGCATTGCTACCTTCGTGTGATCCAGAAGCTCCTGGGCGCTGTGGACAGTTTCTTCTGGTATGACCTGGGGTCCTACACAGTCCGCATCTCTTGGGTCTATCCGGATCCGCCTCATCCATACTATTCCTTATCCTAGTGCTCCGAGGTCTTCCAACTGCAGCCTGCATCATGCCAGGATCGGGGATAACACGAGGTCCCTCGTATATGGGTAAGAGATCATCCTGGATAGGCGGAGAGAAACCCATCTTGTAAACATTGACACGGTCTTCATGCGGTACACATCATCAACGTAGGTCCTCCAGTCCAGTCTACAAAATGAGCATACTGCAAGCACATGACGACACGGGTAGTGGAGGGTTTGAAAGTATCCACAGTCGCATGTGCAGGAGGATAGAGACACCCGACACACACTCATTGCAATCCTTCCCGCGGTCGGCGCAAGTTCCTCAACGACAAACTCAGAGTTTCCCCTATCATACAGATCCACCCACATATTTCTAGAGGCTTGTAAATTCCTCTCGATCGCCTTCATAAGGGTCTGACAAAATTCTTGCTTTGCTCCGACCTGAGACTCGGCCTCCTTTCCCTTCCGCACAAGGAGCTCGGCCAAACGCCCATATGTTGACTTAACTAACGAACCCGCCGGGAGGTTGCGTGTGCCTTTAAACACGGCGTTGATACACTCAAAGATGTTAGTCGTCATATGACCATATCGACGACCACCATCCCGATATTGGGTCCACAACTCCAACCCAATCCTGTCGCACCATTCAACCATTGCAGGATCTTCCTTCCGCAAAATGTCCATGTAATACCGATGATCCTCCTCAGTCTTTGCGTATACGGCATTCACGAGAATCCTCCGGGCTTCCTTAGACTTGTATGATAGTGCGAAGTTAGCCGCGATGTGTCGCACGCAAAATGCCCGGTATACCGACGGTGGGAGCCATCCACCGTCCTCTGCAAGTAAGGCAGCCTTGATGGCATTGTGCCGATCAGATATGACTAAAATGCCGGGTTTAGGGGTGACATGCTGGCAGAGATTAGTGAGGAAAAACTTCCACGAATCCGTGTTTTCGCCTTCGACTAACCCGAAAGCCACTGGGAGAATGTTCGAGTTTCCATCTTGGGCAATAGCCATTAGCAGAGTGCCGCCATACTTCCCATACAAATGGGTCCCATCAATGGATATCAGTGACTTGCAATACTTAAATGCCTCAATGCATGGAGGAAACGTCCAAAATAGTCGATGAAAGAAAACCGTTGACGCATCTACGGTCTTACCTATCCTCACTAGCGAAGTACGCAAAAGCGCAATAGTACCCGGCATATACAACTCAACCCCGATGATCCACCGTGGTATGTGGTTGTAAGACTCCTCCCAATCTCCATATATCTGAGCAATTGCCTTCTGCTTGCCTATCCAAACCTTCCTGTAGCTGGGCTTGAACCCAAACTTCGAAGACACCGCATTCTGTAACACCTTAACTGAGACTGATGCATCAGCCATCACCAACGATAAAATCGAGGCACATATGACATGGTAATCTAGCTGCCTGTGATCCATTGATATCTCCGTTGCTAGACACGTGTGTGGTTCATTGTACTTTCTAACTTTCCAGTAGCCTTTCCTCTGTCTCATAGTGACACGGATCAGCCAATTACAACCATTCCCGAACTGGACACACTTCCCATGATACTTCAACTGGTCGGACTCAAACACTTTATACTCTACACCCCGCCGAATATTATAACTCTTGATTGTCAGTACAGCTTCCTCTTTTGTTTCAAACCGTTGCCCGACCTCAAACTCGTCCGTGCCAATCACGCTAGGCCTTTCTCCGTGAATCACCGGGTGATGCTGATCTACATTTGCGGCCTGGTTCATTGCTTCAAGGTCCAATGTGGTAAAGTGTTGAGGGTACTGCTGTGTACCACTGCTACTATGGGTTTGAGCTCCCACGGCAACTGCGGTGTCCTCTTCATCGTCGCTCTCATCACCAATAATTGATGGCTCCGAATCTGACCCATCATCACCTATAGCCTCCGCAAACGGATCTCTCTCTCTCTTACCTCCATGAATGCGGGTGCACCGTCCACTACATGTTCAGATCCCATCGCAGCTGCAAGCTGGCCGAAGCTACGCCCATCACCCAAGTCATCACCCGAGACAGGCAAATCAGCAGCAAAAGATGGGGACAAAACAAGTGGAGTCGCCGGTTGCCCTGTTGGAACGGCGGTGGAAGTTCCTTCTATGACGCCAATGGGCAGATTCGGAGCAGATCCCCTGCTGCTGCCCTCCACGTCAACCATTCTGACAAACAACTCCAGCGCGCCTAAGTAAAAAAATCTTAATTGACTGTGAAATATAACTCGCATGTCGTCATCACCCAACATCGCGTACTTCCCAAACTTAACATAACCTTGCTTCAATGATATCGGAATACGAAAAAATAATTGCTTCACGCGTTTTTTACCACACTTTCCAACCTTCTCTAATATACTACTATGCAAATCCATCAACGTCGTTGACGGAGTTATAAACACACCTATATGCTTTTTGCTAGAAAAAGTTACACCCTCACTTGTATTTTCATCAATTTTTTCCCGGTGATGCACTAACAAGAAAATACTCTTCGCCATCTCTCACACCCTCAACAAATGTCCCGTGTGGCTCGTCTGTTTGAAACTCGTTTATTTATAGAGTTTCTACCTGCATAAATCGTCCTTGAGTCCTTGGGGTTACTAACTTGGGCATAAATCGTCCCAGCCCAGTTAGTGTTACAAACTAACACATAAATCGTGCCAGGCTGAAGAGGGTCCCAATAACATATAAATCGTGGCAGCCCAGTTTGATTTAGCCTATGAACACGTGAAACCTACTACCCTGGGACGATTTATACTCTATTTCTAACCCAAGAAGCCCTGCCACGATTTACGCTTAATTTGCCTCACAAGTTCATGCATTAATCGTCCTAGGGTGAGATGATTCATGTTTTATATAACCTTATGCACCCTAGGACGATTTATATAATAATAACAAAAGGGTAATCACGTTGCAGAATCTATTTCAGGGGAATCAGGTAATTTTGACTCCCATAAAATTTATTTAAGTAAAAAATCCTAAATATTAATTGAAGATGGTTGAAGACAGCAAAAGTATGCCGGTGGGAAAGAAAATAAAAAGAGTATATACTCAAATAGGTTATGTTTCGAAAAATTTTGTATCATATATTTTTATTTTTGAAAAAATTTTATTAGGTTGAAATCTTTGAATTTTATAAAAATAAGATATATAAATTTTTATTTTAGTTAAATTTATTTTTTATTTAAATAAATAAATCTTTAAAATTAAAGTGTGATACAATGACTTATATATCTTATTTTTATAAAATTTAAGGATTTTAATATAATAAATATTTTTTTAAAATAAAAATATCTATGTAAAAAATTTTTAGAACTTATTTAAATGAAAAAGTATAGGTAGACAATAAAAATACTAAACAATGTGAACAATGAATATATCGGATGTTCATTTTACTAGGTGTGCGAATGGTTATTCTAATAGAAAAGTATAGGTAGACAATGAAAATATTAAACAATGTGAATAATAGATATATCGGATGTTTATTTCATTAGGTGTACGGATGGTTATTTTAATATTAAGATTTAGGTGGGTAATTTGGAGGTGTAGTGTGTTTTTAATTGATTGGTGGTTATTCATATTGTTCAAGATAATCATTGTTTATCTAACACTTTTTTATTCTAATATTAAGATTTAGATGAATAATTTGAAGGTATAATGTATTTTAATTTAATTAGTACTTATTCATATTATTCAAAAAAATTATTAGTTACTTAACATTTCCCTATTTAAATATATACTCTAAAAAAAATGTCAACGCCGAGAAGTTATCACCTAATTCTTTAATTTGAACATCTTAATATATATGAGCATATTTTAAGATTTAATTTACAGACACATTTTCAGGCATAATGATTTGAAAATAATAATAATTTTTCTTTTAAGGAAATAAAAAAATTCCAGCTATTTCATAGTCATAGGAATTATACATTACTTTTTTTATAAAGTGATTTTTGTAATATAATTAAATTAAGTTTTCTAAAGTTAGAATTTAGTTTAGTAAAATTTTTAGTTTTCAACAGCAGTTTTTTAAGGTTAAATTTCAAAAAATATTTTTTAAAAAATTATATTATTTATATTTGATAAATCAAATTAAAAATAACTTTTTAATAAATACAAACAATAATAATAATTATATTTGATAAAATAACTTAAAATTTAAAAAGATCATAATAAATATAAATATAAAAATAAATTTAGATATTTATTAATAAACTTAATTACTTTGTTAGTTTTATAGTTTTACTAAATTTTTATTTAGCTTCTTATTATAATTTAAAAGTTTGTAATTGAATTCTTATATTAGATAAAAAATTTTAATTATTAGGTCTGTTCATGCTATTTTTGTTAAAATAAAAAATATTTTTAAAATATTTATTTTTGTATTTGATATAGTATAAATTATAAAATGTTCTAAATGCAAATATTATAGGATTATTGTATTTATTAGTGAAAGATAGTAATTAGTGAGGATCTAATTATAAATTTTTATCTAGTATAAGAATCCAATTTTAAATTTTAAAGTATAAAAATATAATTAAAAATTTAATAAACATATAGGGGCTAATAAAATAATTAAATTTATTATTAATACATGAAATTATATTACACGTTTTAATTATATAGGGGTTAATTTCTTCTTATATACTTCTAAACGTACCATAACTTTTAAAAATTGTAAATACATGTATAATTCTTTTATTCATCGAATACAAAACGAAGATCGAATGATTTAAAGGAATTCTTTGAATCTTAGTGTGACAATGATAATGTGAGGTGCGAAAAGAGAAGATAGATAAATCTTGGTTTGTAATTGTATAGGTGACATGGAGGAGTAAGAATAAAATTTTTTGAGAGAAAAGATGTCCAATGAAAAAAAGTGTGGGATGAAACAATTAACTATCGGAAGAAACAAGAAAAAATGGTAAAAAAAAAAACATCTTTTTGTAATGGCGGTAGCAAAGGAGATATAAGAAATCTAAAGACATCTTCAAACCTGTAGATTGGCATGATGCATTGGTAGTTTTGTGCAGAATTTATTTGGAGGTTACCTTTTTTATGCAAATAACAAATTGCTAGTATTCTTGTGTGATTTGGTTAATACAGGTGAAAAAGTAATGGCTTTGGTAGAAGGAATTGAAGTGGTGATCTAATTTTTCATGGAGGAATTTATTTCTATTTTGGACAATGTCGTAATTTTCTTTTTGAAAGAAAAGAAAAATTTAATACAATAAATAGAGCGTACAAAGACAACAAACAGAATCAACGTAAAATCATAAAAAAAAAAGTTAACCAACTCAAATAACACTAATATTTATCCTTTTGTCGGTATTGCCATCAACAACAAAAAAAATTCACACCTAACCACTCTTTATAGTTCATAAAGGACATATGAATAATCTCGTCAACTCTTTTTTGTTTTATTCTGAAAAATTCTTCTATTCCTTTCTAACCAGATATTCCAAATAACCGCACAAAAACACATCATTTATCTCTTGCGCTCCTCCTTGTTAGCTGATATCTCAGTCCAACTTAGAAAATGTTCCTTCAACGTCCGCGGGAATGATCATTGCCTTCCAACAAATAATAATCAAGCACACCAAACTTGCCAAGAAAAATTACAGCCAAAAAACAAGTGGTGACCATGTTCAACACCTTTGTTACATAACACACATACAACATCTTCCTGGTTAATAACCCCAAGCCGACTCGGCCTTTCCTTCATATTGACCCTGCCAGTCAAAACAAACTAGACAAACAGTTCAACTCTTGGTTCTTAATTCACATGATTTAAATTTAGCTCAATATATATAATTTGATTTGATTTAATTATTAGTAAAAAATATATTGAGAACCTATTTTATGCATAAATTTGTTATTTTAATGATTAATTAATTAATTAATACAGATAATTAGTATAATTAATTTGATTTAATAAATTAAAAAATACTAACAAAGCATTAAAAGAAATAAATTAAAAATACTACCAAATTAATTTGATATAAATGAAATAAATTATGTAATATTTAAATATCTAATTAAATCAATTAATTGATATAGTTAATTTATCATAATAAATTATATTTAATGAGTTAAAAGAAACAAATCGTTAAACACTCTCATAAGCATGCATGTCACATCAACTCCATCATTAAGTGCAAAAATTTGATTTTTATATAATAGAATAGATAATAAATAGAATATATGAGAATATGATATGAGACATATTTTAATTATAAAATTGGTATCATATAATAGATTTTTTCTAAATTCTTATTGCTTGTTCGTTGCTAATTTTTACGTAATTACTTAATATTTCTGCCTATGAAACTATCAACTACCTAATATTATGATTTAATTAATAAGAATGATGACATTAATATTTTTTCATAAGTCTTGTTATTATTATAATTAGAAAATAGCCATAAATAAATTTATTTCCTTAATGAGTGTTAAATTTGTTGTCAAATTCTATATTACCTTTAAAATTTTAGCGTAATTGAGTCTAATTTCTACATTTTGAAATGAATTTACTCAAAAAAATTAATATGTAAATCACATTATTATTACAAATTACTTTTTTAACATAATTAGTGGTGCTTATTTGAACCATTAAATTTAGCTTCTAATGATATTAAAGTCAACTTATTTTATTATCTTGTACCTTCAAAGAATTTACACGATTAACATAAATATATAACAATTGAAAAAAAAATCATTAAATGGGTATATTCATTTTAACAAATATTCTTCTATCTAATACTATAAAAAAATACATTGGCCACTTTGAATTGCTACAGATCAACCTCCATCCACATTAGTAGAATGCCTAAATTGAGATATATTTATCAAACAAACAATCAATAAAACACTCATCCGTACTTTCTCATTTTGGATACATTTATACATAGAAGAAATTATACATAAAGGAAAAAAAAAGAAGAAAAGAAGAGTTGAAATAGCACGAGTAATAAAAATTATGATTCTTATAATTTTGTGTGGCCATCTATATATAGTAGATCAGACAACTATGATTATCTAACAAAATTAATTTGTATTTATTGCACTCAACTTAAATAAGTAAGAAATTATCTTATTTTAATTTATTTTTTAATTCACATTATTTGAATTTAGTTTAATATATATTATTTTATTTGATTTGATTTAATTATTAGTTAAAAATATCTCAGTTGTCTATTTGATTCATAAATTTATTATTTAATAATTAATAAATTAATCAAATTAATTAATTAGTACACACGTTAATTTGGTTTAATAAATTAAAAGAATTAAATTACAAAATACTAACAAGAATATTAAAATAAATGAATTAGGAAATATTACCAAATCAAATTGATATAAATTATAATAAATTAATTATCAATTAGTTGATATAATTAGTTTATCGTAATAATTTGTATTTAATGAGTTAAAAGAAATAAATTGGGAAACACTCTTAGAAGAATGCCACGTTAGCTCCATCATTAAGTGTAGAAATCTGATTTTTATATAATAGAACTAGTGTATGACCCCGTGCTCAGCACGAAAAAATTTATAAAAGTAAAAAAAATTATATACTTCGATATTTAAAATAAAAGTACAAAATAATTATTATTTTAAGAAATTTATAAAATTATTATTAAAATCAAAGTTTAACTTAAAAAAAGTGAGTAATAATTATTTTATATTTTTTAATGTCAAATAATTATACACTGATACAGAATTTAAAATAAAATTAAAATATTTACATTAGAATACTATTTTTTTCAAAGATTTCTCTATAAACAACATTGATGATTGAATTTGCAGATATTCCTACGTGATTCATAAGTAAAACTTTTAAACCTCTCTTACTCTTAACTCTTGAAAGTGCCACATATAATTGGTCATGTGTAAAAACTGGTTTGGGCAAGCACAATCCAACATGAGATAAAGTTTGTCCCTGAGACTTGTTAATTGTCATAGCAAACGATACTATTATAGGAAACTGTCTTCGTTGGAATCTAACTGGGACAGTTTCATTTGTTGGTACCATCTTGGAATCAAAGCAATATGACCAACATTGTTACCCGTTAAGACTTCACATTCTATGACATGATTTCCAAACTTCCTAACTTGTAGCCTTGTACCATTACAAAGACCACTGAATTGGTCAACATTCCTCAGTAACATCATCGGAACACCAATCTTGAGTATTAATTTATGTGGAGGCAAACCAGAGCAATTTATGCTATTCAGTAATTTAGGACCATAGAGATCTAGTTGACTCTACTCCATATTTCCTTCATCCATACAAATAGAATCCGAACTAAGATATAATTTTTCTCCTCCAGGAATGATAGCCATCAGATGGTTGTTGACCTCTTCAACGATGTCTATTGTGGGAGCCAGTATAGTTCTTGCTTTGAAAAAATCCTTTGAGGACATGTTTTCCAAAATATTTGGATAAGAAAAATGAACCAACTCATCAAATGCCTAGTCCGAAGAAGGAATAACAATATCTCCTGGAAGACATATCTCATATTCACCATCCATATTGTCACCTATTAGACCATCACCAACTTTCAATAACCACTCACCAAATTGCTCTGTCTCATCTTGATCTGAAACAGTCGTATCTACAGAGAGTCTCATATTTTTTGTTAGTTTGAGCACCTGACAAAACTTCCAAAGGTAAGACGAATTCACGGTTGAATTAACGATATCTTGTCTCGATCCTCGTGGAATGACAGGAAGAATTTGTCTAAAGTCTCCACCTAGTACAACCATTTTTCCTCCAAAGGGCAAATCTTTGCTATATGTTGGAGAACACCTCATGATATCACCCAAGCATTTATCAGGCACTTCATAACAGTACCTACTAACCATTGGAGTCTCATCCCAAATTATAAGTTTGGCTTTCAACAGCAACATTGCTTGAGGGGAACCAGGTTTGATGTTACATACAGAATCCTCAGTTATGTTCAGCGGTATTTTGAACCTTGAGTGTGTCGTTCTTCTATTGGGAAGAAGTAAAGATGCAATACCACTCGAAGCAACGTTTAACACTATATCACCCCTTGAGCGAATCTCAGCAGACATAAGGTTCCACAGAAATATTTTTCCAGTACCCCCATGACCATACACAAAGAAAAAACTCCCCTTCATCACAATACACAGCTGTAACAATTTTATCGAATGCATATCTCCGCTCAATTGTTGCGATGGCTAACATGTCTGAGGCATTTTTCTTTAAATCATCCCTGTTAAAGTTTAGCTCTTCCCTAATAACCCTTTCGGTTAACAAAGAACTATCAACTTCAGTTGCTAAAGGCATTGGAGGATAGTCTTTCAAGGTTTTACCATAGGAATGTAAGATCTTGTCTATATCCATTAAGCACAACTGCTTAATCTCATCATCTGACATTGTTAATTCTGCATATTATACGATACTGTAAAAATTCAATCAAACAAAAAATGATCAATAAGGAAGAACTTTTATCATTGTAATTAATAAAAACTCACCCCTCATGTTCATCACAGTTCTCTGTCAATACAAAATATCATCTGAGAGTTCATACCAACATCTATCCCAGACATGTTCTGGTCTTGAGATATTGTTGGATATTAATAGAATGATAAATAACCTCCTAACATATGATCCTGAGGCCCATGAACTTGCTTTCTTAATTGCATCAATGAATTCTTTGTCATCTTGCAAGAGTCCAATGGTGAAACATGCATTTCTATACATAGCATAAATTGTTCCTCCTACTATTCTTATATCTCGAAAACTCATACATCCTTTTTGAGTATTCAAGAGAAGTCGTTGGTAATATTCTTCAATATTTACTGCAAAAAATTTGGTTAAAATCCCACTTTTAAGTTGTTAAATGGATTAAGCTACGCTATTTTAATTATTATGTAACTACACATCCGCATAAGAATAATTTTCCTAAAAAATATAGAAAAATAAAAAAATTGTATAATCTACAGATTATAACTGTTGAAAGTTATTTGAACATTTATTTTCTAGTGTAGATAAATCGAATAAAATAGACGTGGGGTATAGGCTGTTAAGATTTTAAATTTAAATTATTAAATAAGTAAGATCAAAATTGAATATAAACTCGTCATTACCTGTAGATACATGAGTCTTCCAATTGTGAAGCCTTTCTTTCGAGGAAATCACTTTGAAGAATCGTCCTTTTCAACAAACTTGGTTGGAAACTCAGCATAAGTCAGACTTCGAGTATAGGGATATGACATGTTCGCCGCCATCCATCCCAAAAACATGGACTTATGAGATATTGCTCTTTCGACGATATCATTCACATTAGAAGTTTCACCATAAACCACATGTTGCTCATCCACCAAATGGAATGGAAGTCTAATCACAAATGGTTCTTTCTCTTGGATTTCGTATCTAAATAGACGCTAGACTGCCTCACATGCCGAAATGTACCTACAATCGTAGTAATTCCTAATTTTCCTCAACAACTTGTGTGGCTTCTGATGGATCACCAGTATTGTATAGAGTAGTTGTTACGTGGTCATTACCCTTGTGTACATACTTAAACAGATACTTAATAGAACTTGTTTGGCATGTGTATTCCACATTTATGTGGCACCCGAACTTGAGCAACAATTCTGGATTATACGGAACAATGAACTTATTGTCTAGTACACATTCCTTTTCTTTACTATTCTACCGTTATTAGTACGCCTATATTTGGAAAATCCGGTCTCATCAATGAGTGTTCACTGTCTAAACTCTTTAGGATAGAACTTTGAACATGATCCATTCTTTATGCAAGGTGAATTCTTGTTGTACGGACCACATGGACCATATACCATGTAATTTTGAATAGCTCCATGTAGATTTGGCCTTTTATTTTCATCAGAAATCTCAACTGTTATAGATTTGGCGTTTCATTTTCACGTCAATTTCAGAGAGGAGAGGAGAGAAGTGTGGGAGTGGGAATGGGTTACGGGCTTAAGCCGTTGGGTATTCAGTTTTTTTTTTTAAAGTCAAAATGGCACCGTTTGGAGGAGTTATTAACAAACCGAAAACCCTTTAAAAAAACCAACCAGTTCTAACGGTTCACCGATTAATCACATATACGACCGGTTTTGTAATGAGTTTTTTTGTCAGACGATTTACTCATAACATCTGTTAAGTCATTTTTAAATTTTATAAAATTATTTATAATAATTACAAAAAGTGCTCATAATAAAAAATTCAAAATTTTATAAAAATATTTTATTTAAAATTGTTAATAAAATCTTAGTTGTACTCTGTTTCAAAATAAATAATTATAATGATATTAGTATTTTATACAACAACCCATACAAAAAAAATTTAAATTTCATACAATATTTTTTCGTTCATTTTTAATAGCTCATAAATACAAAAAAAATATTATACGGAATTTAAATTATTTTTGTATTAATTTTTATATAAAATACCCATAACATTATAATTATTCAGAAGTTGCATATAATTCGAACCTTATGAATTTAATTTACTACGTATTTGCCTAAATCGAATTTATTCAATTCGATTTATATAGAGATGCAAATTCGATTTATTTAATTTAATTTATTTTTGTATGTGGTATGATTTGATTGAAAGAGCAACAATTTATAATTTTACCTAGCATCAATAAATGTAAATTATGATTTGATTCTTCTATAATTTTATCTAGCATCAATAAAATTCCACTATCATTGGTTTTTTAAAAAAATTAAAATCTAAAACGATGGTTAAAAATAAATAAAGAGGATAGATTTAATTCTTCTATAATTGTATGCGTTTTTTTTTTTTTTCTGATTTGTGTTTTTATCACAATCTACAAGTTCTATGTTTTATAACTTAACGATAATTCATATATAGTATATAAATAAATTTAATTAGAATAAATAACAATTTATTTATTTTATTTTAGACTTTATAAATGAAAAGACTAATTCACCAATATAACAAATTATAATTAATGTAATATAATTAATTAAGTAATATAAATTATAATAAATTATATTAATTATATTAATATTTAAATATCTAATCAAATTAATTAGTTGATATAATTAAGTCAGTGCAATAAACTGTATTGAATGAGTTAAAACAATTAAATCGAAAAATACTCTCCAAAATATGCCAGGTCAGTTTCATCATTAAGTGCAGACATCCGATTTTTATATAATAGAATAGATAGAATTTTTCTTAATACACTATACATCACAATAAAGCAAAGATAATTAACACGGAAACAACATTAGCTAATATAATGACTTTAATAGATTAATTAATTAAGCTCTAACATGTGCTATTGGTTTAAGGTGAAGAGGCACTTTCTTTGAGACAACGAGTCCATATTCCTCACTCATATCAATATCATGAGCTGATGAAATATTTTCTGGAAGCTTCCAATCGAACCAATAGAGAAGGCTAGCAAGAACATACTCAACAATAGCAACCCCAAAGAACACTCCAGGACAACCCCTTCTCCCATATCCAAATGGAAGGAACTCAAACCATTGATCACCATTGAAATCAATTTCACTTTTCTCAAATCTCTCAGGCATGAACTCCTCAGGCCTTTCCCACAATTTTGGATCCCTTTGAATTGCCCATGCATTAGTTAGTACCTATATGTTGTACCAATACAAATACACAATTATATTAAATATGATAAATTAAACCTATACCACAAATTTAATAAAATAAGGGATAAATAAAATATATTTTTTTACTTAAAATTTACTAAAAATTTTAAAAATATTCTTAAGTTTTAATTCATTTTAATTTTATCTCAAAAATTTTCAATTTGTATCAAATTATATCCTTGTCAACTAAATTTTTAAAAAATTTAAAATCAATTCATCAACAAAGAATTATCTTATAAGAAAAGGCAAACACAAATTTTCAGTAAGAATTTTTCGTTGTTAAATATTATTGTTAGATTAATCCTAAACTTTAAAATTTAATGTAGAAGTATATTTGATATAAATAAAATTTTTTTAAACAAAATTAAAATAAATTAAAATTTAAAGATATTTTTAAAATAATAAATTTTAAAGATAAAACTATATTTTATCATAAAATAAATATGCAGATATGGTAGAAAATAATATTCATGAAAATAGTTATACTTATATTTATAAAATTAATAAAAGTTAAAAAGAAAATGTGTAGAGAATGAATAATTAGGTTAGGTGGTTACCATTGTTTTTGCTGGAATATCGAATCCATTGAGTTTGACATGAGCCATTGTCTCTCGTGGAGGCAAAACGGTGCAAGGTGGGTGCAACCGTAGAGTCTCCTTCACTACACACTTGAAGTATTGCATTTGGTTGATGTGGTTTTCTTCCACTTTTGATGAGTTGTTACATCTCACAACCCTTCTCACTTCTTCTTGAACTTTCTTCATAATTTCTGGATTTTGCACAAGTCTTGTCATTGCCCATTCTATAGTTGCTGAAGTTGTGTCCGTGCCCCCTACAAACATGTCCTGCAATAATTCATCAATTTATTATATATATATATATTATCAATTTTATAATCAAAATATATTAACCGACACTCTTTATTTATAATTGAAACATTTTTTTTTCTAAAATTAACAAGCTAAGCTTCATCCCTCTATCTCTATCTTTAACCTTATTTTATATTACGAAATTAAATTAGCTAATCAAATACATATGAAACAGAAAATAAAAATATGTGAAATAATTAATATATAGTGTATAACTTAAAGTAAAATTTTACATGTAGTTTATTTTAATATAAAATTAATACTTAAGAATCATTAGATAATTTAATAAATTTTACTAAATTATTATTTAACAATTTTTCACTAACCCCATGTGAGTTTTTACTATAATTTAATGATTAATTTTCAGAGTATGTTTAATTTTTGGATTTAAAATCACTGTTTAAATATTTAGTACGTATTGGCCATAATTTATTTACAAGAGCATTTTGTAATTTTAGTAAGAGAAAGAAGGGTTAAAAGTTTATCCAATGTAAGATATCACATTGTTTGAAAAAATATTTGGTTCCATAATCTGTTTTGTAAAAATTAAGAAAAAAAAAATTTGTATATTATTATTAATATATATATATATATATATATATATATATATATATATATATATATAATATTATCTATCTGAAAATTATTCGAATAAAAATAGTTTAATTTAACGATTGATGTGGATTATATATATATATATATATATATATATATATACAACAAATGAAAAGGAAACCATTGAATAAAATATCAAAATAGTCAACAACTTCTAAATCAGAAATCATAATATATTTAGAATAGCTAGTTACTAGCTACTAGCTATATTATGATGAGCATGTAATAAACTAATAAGATTTTGAAGATTTTGCGTCTGACGGTTTGCATACGAAATCTGTTGTCCAGGAGGTTACGTTGAAGTGGAGTATAATAATTAGACACTCAATTCAATCTAATCGCTATCAAATCAACATGTTATTTATATACTAAAATCGGTTATTAAAATTAATTATTAATATATTTATATATAAATAAATAATTTAATTTATTTTTAATATATATTTATATTTTAATAATTAATTTTAATGTACACATAATATAATTGAATAATTATATATTGTTTGGTAAGTCGGTTTCCGGTCGGTTTGGGTGAAGATCCTGGGAGATGGTAGGGGCTCGTCAAGTCGTGGACTGTCGGCTAGAGTTGCGCGAGGTCCCGAATACTTCGTGTGGAAAAAAGGGGGTGCCACCTGCAAAGACACTCCGACGCTCTTGTCAGTAAATGTGCAGGCGAAAAGGGTGATGTGATATGTGACGTACCTCGGGGGAAGAGCCAATATTCCCCTTATATATTGTCAGGGGTGGGCCCTGTAAAGGCAGGCCCACTACTCTCGAGGTGTTCCCTTCACAGCTGTGGGTGAGCTGTTACGGACGCGTGTCCGGGTCGGCGATGGGGCGTCCTATCCCTAACCGTTCGGGTCGGGTGGAGCTCGGATCGGCCCAAGCCAGCAGAGGGTTTGGGCCGGGCCGTAACAAATACTAACTAAAATTTTAACCACATTAATTTGTGCAAATCAACCTTGAAAGTGTCGACTAGTTTTCAAGCGAGATCTATACCATGCGTCTGATATTAACAGATTACAATCACATTTGACAATACATAGTATTTTCATGAGCCAATCAAACACAAACATTGTTTACCAGCTAAAGGTCCAACCACAAGTCCACAACTGCTCTCAATTCTCATGCACTTAATCTTTCACTTAAGACGTGACAATCCCCAACATTCTTTTCAAAAACCTGATCTCTCCAACTAGTAGATAACATCTTATTTGATGCCCACCAAAACAAAGAAACTAGAAGCAATGTCCATCACACTGCCTCGTGGCTGCCAGAAAGATCAATTCCAGGGCCAGCCAGAGTATATAAGTCTAACATAACATGCCAGCCAGGCCAAAGCATTAAATAACATTTCTCAAAGCAAACATAAAATAGGATTTTCCATGAACAGCCGATTGCTTCAGAGTTCAGAGGGAACAGGACATAAAAACAAGTGTATCATCGATTTTGTGAAGGCATTCTTTCTGATCCGTGCCTCAACTGAAAGCTGCTGGACCTGAAACTTGGCTCTGATCCGCTGGCAGCCTGGTGGTATGCTCTCCAACTTGATTCTCTATCCACATGATTGAATGATAATGAAGGCAAGTGATCTCTTTCCCAACCTTGGAAGCGACTTGGCAGATGGGCTTCTTCCGGAAAATTGCGTCCCGATGAACCTGATGGAATCAATAAGAAGCCACCGCTTTGGTCTGGTGATGAGGCCACTTGTGCTAATTGAGCTGACCCATTATGGCTGCTGGACCTTCTAGTGTCAGAGGCATTAGGAGTCCGCATTGAGGTAGAATTAGGAGGTTGTGGAGGTTGATAGTATGCCTGAAGAGCCTGGACTCTGTCTCGGGCCCGGGCATTGCTACCTGGATATGGAGGTATCATTGAAGATGCAACTGATGCCCCAGCTCTAGCACCAGAACTGTGACCAACAATGAAGGGGCGGTACCTGCAAAGACACTCCGACGCTCAAGTCAGAATGGATCAAAGAGGTAGAAAGTGTGAGGAATGAATGAATACCTGGAGGGACCTGGGTCCTCTATTTATAGGTGATGGTGAATATCTTATCTTATCTTATTTGGCTAAGATAAGGGAGACGTTTGAATTATCTTATCTTATCTTATCTTATTTGGCTAAGATAAGGGAGACGTTTGAATTCGAAAGTTGGTTAGGAGCTCTAGTGGGCTGGTTCCGAGCTTTCTGGAAGGGCGAAGCGGGTCGGACCCTGGTAACCGGGTTCGGGGACCGTTCTGGGTGTAGGATCCGTGGGCCGGATCCGTAACAGTTGCCCCCGGAGCGAGAGAGTGAGGGTGCTCGGTCTCATCGCTGGAGAAACCTTTTCCTCGCCGTTGTGGTTTGGCAAGGAGATCGTTGTTTGGTTTTTCCGATCGAGGTCGAGGATTTGGGGAGTTCCTAGCCGTTTCATGGTCAGGCGAGGAGCGCGTTGTTTGGGCGTCTCATCACATGCCGGGTTTGATGACCGTTCCGAAGAAGGGCCCGGAGATTGGGTCTGGAACAGTTGCCCCCGGAGCATGAGAGTATGCTTTCTTGGTCTCAATGCTAAGTCATTGGAGAGTCCGATTCTCTGTAGTTCGGGAAACTGTGAGGGGCCTGAAAAGGGCGTGACGTCATCATGCACCAATTGGTAGGATGTTGGTCAGTATGGCTTTCCGCGAGTTGGAAGACCGTCAGCTCATGCTTGTTTTGTGTGGCCTTTTTTGGGCCGTTATTGTGAACTTATTTTAGGCCTCTTGGTGGGCCGATTTTAAGACTTTGTTTATTTAGCTTATTTGGATTCCCGTTTTGTTGGCTTTGCGGGTGATCGATTCACGAGTCACTATTTTTGTTATTTGGATATCCGTTTTATTGGCCTCGGGTGTTCGATTCCCGGGTAGCCGTTTACTTATTTGGATATCCGTTTTATTGGTTTCGGGGTGATCGATTCTCGGGTAGCCGTTTACTTATTTAGATACCCGTTTTATTATTTGGATATCCATTTTGTTGGCCTCGGGGTGATCGATTCCCGGGTAGCCGTTTACTTATTTGGATATCCGTTTTATTGGCTTCGGGGTGATCGATTTCCGGGTAGCCGTTTGCTTATTTGGATATCCGTTTTATTATTTGGATATCCATTTTGTTGGCCTCGGGGTGATCGATTCCCGGGTAGCCGTTTACTTATTTGGATATCCGTTTTATTGGCTTCGGGGTGATCGATTCCCGGGTAGTCGTTTGCTTATTTGGATATCCGTTTTGTTGGCCTCAGGGTGATCGATTTCCGGGTAGCCGTTTACTTATTTGGATATCCGTTTTATTATTTGGATATCTATTTTGTTAGCCTCGGAGTGATCGCTTCCCGGGCCGCTATTTTTTGTTATTTGGATACCCGTTTTGTTATTTGGATATCCGTTTTATTATTTGGATATCCGTTTTATTGGGAGTGGGTAGACCGATGTTGTTTTGTCATAAGACGAGGTCTCCTGGTCCGAAGTCTCGTCGTACCGTGCTGCCATTGTACCTTAGGCTTATTCTCTATTTTAGGGCTAGCTCACGTAGGTGTGCTATACTCCTGACCTTGTCTGCAAGGCCCTACTTTGCTTCTTTTTCGTTTCCTCCCATGGTTCTGCGTGAATTTTGGTGTGCATCGAGATCGGAAAGGAAGATGCCTACCGTGTCTCGGGATCTCTTGCGTAGGACTAGTGCTGATGTTGTCGTATTCTACCACGGTTTTCTGGTCTCTGTGGATGGTTCCGACGGAGCCATCTTCTGCCGTGAACTTCATTAGAAGGTATTTGGTAAAGATGACGGCGGAGAGGTCGTTGATTGTTTTCCTTCCGAGGATGACGTTATAAGCGGTGGAGTTCTTGAGGACCACGAACTCGGAAAGGATTGTCTTCCTCTGGCTTCCCGTCCCTATGGTAAGGGGAAGAATGATGGAACCGTCTGGCTTGAGGAAGTTGTCTCCGAGTCCCATGACACCGTTGCGGTGTGTTTGGAGATTTTCGTTGCGGAGCCCGAGCTTGTTGAAGGCACCTCGGAAGAGGATGTTGGAGTCTGCGCCGGTGTCCACTAGTATTCTCCGAACTAGTCCTGTTCCGATTCTCGCCGAGATGACAAAAGGTGCGTCTTCGGCCGAGGTGCTGTGCTGGCAATCCTCGGGCAAAAAAGTTATCGTTTTGTCGGCTGTGGTAGCTGGGGCTTGATCTCTGACGGCCAAGAATTTGAGGTCCTTTTTTAGTGTTGATCTTGACTTGCCTGACACATCCTTGCCCGTGATGACATTTACTACTATGGCTGGGTCGTCTTCTGGACTTTCCCTGGGAGGTTGTTTTTGTGTTCTCAGGTTGCGTCCTTCCCTCTCAGGCGACTTGTCTTTTTCCGCGCATTTTGGTTCCCTGATGATTTTGGCGAAATCTGGGGGTTTGCCGTCTCTTATAGCTTGTTTGAGGGTGTCTTTAAGGTCGAAACAGTCTTGTGTCCTGTGCCCGTAACCTCGGTGGTAGTTGCAGTAAAGGGTCTTGTTGCTGCCCGTTCTTTCTTTGAGTTGTCGGGCTTTTGGGATAATACCCCGATCCGCTATCTGGTGGTATATCTCGGTAATCGAGGCTGTCAGGGGGGTGTAGTTCGAGAATTTCCCAATCCTGGGTGGTCGGTTTGTGTTGGTTTGTTTGGGTTGGTCTCTTTGACTTTCTCTGGGCATCGGATTATGGCGGGAAGTCGGGTTGCCGTGTGGAGTGTTGCCGTGTTGTCGTTTATTGGCGGCGACGACCTGGCTGATCTCCTCGTCGTTTATGTAGTCTCTGGCGATGTTTTGGATCTCGTGCATGGTCCATACTGGCTTGGTGGTGAGGTGTTTGCGGAAGTCTTCGTTCATGAGCCCGTTGGTTAAACAGAGGCTTGCGACGAAATCCGTGAGTCCATCAATCGTTAGACATTCATCGTTGAAGCGGTCCAGGTATTTTCGTGTGGATTCGTCTTGTTTCTATGTGACCCCTAATAAGCTGATGGGGTGTTTAGCTTTGGTAATTCTGGTGGTGAATTGGGCCATAAACTTCCGTGAGATATCATGGAAGCCAGTTATGGATCCATTGGGGAGGGCATTGAACCATTTAATCGTTGGCCCAGCTAGGGTTACTGGGAAGGCCTTACCTCGGACCGCGTCAGCGGCCCCTTCTAGGTTCATCCTGGCCTTGAAGGCCGTTAGGTGCTCCTGGAAGTCTTTGGTTCCGTCGTACTTCATATCCGTAGGTTTGTCGAAGCCTTTAGGGAGTTTTGCTTTCAGGATTCTTTCAGTGAAGGGAATGGCTCCCATTATCACGTGGTCACTTCTTGTGCATTTGGCCTCTTGATGTCGTCGGTCGTTGTCCGTTTCATGTTGATGAGCCGGGTTGCGTGGGACGCTGCGATCATACCTTTTGCTGTGTCGTCGTTCAGGCATCCTGTCATGTCCGTGGTCACGGCAGATGCTGCGATTGTATCTCTTGGCATGTCGCCGTTCTGGCGATCCGCCGTGCCTGGTTTCATGGCGAGATCCTGATCTAGAGGTTGCGTGAGTTCCGTTTTTTTTTCGGCATTGTGCTTTTCTTTGGGTGTAACTCGGCCTTTGAGGTCTTGCACCCTGAGGCACAGCTCTTGGATTATCTGGACCGCCTTCTCTCCTAGGCCGTCGGGTGGCCGAGCTTCAGTGGGAGGACGGTTGTCCTATCTTGATTGTTGCTGGGTTGGGGTTGGTTGGCGATGTGCCGCGCTTATTATCCTCCCTGGGTGGGAGGAGTGTTATCTTGGAGTTCGGGAGTTGGGGTGTTGGGTGGAGGATTGCTCCTCGAGGTTCTCCGTCATGCCGCCACGATTTGGCTGTCCCCCGCATCTATGCAAGAACCTTGAGAACTTTCTTGATCTATTAGCTCCTGAGAGGTCTGAGCTTGGCCAGGGTGGTAGCATTTAAGGAGGTCGTTCATGATGAGCTTCCTTATGAATTTTCAGTAAGGTCCGAAGGGGGATCATGGCGACAGATTTGTCATAGGTGAGGCGGCGGATGGCAGAGGTTTGGAACCTGGTGTTTGAAGGAGGTGACCTCGTGGGTTTGGAAGAAGAGCTTGAAGAGTTCAAAAGAAGAAGCAACAACGATGGGCATGGAGCCAAAATAGAGGGAGAAGATGGGGCCATGGCGCTTGGAAGGACGAATGAGGGGAGTGGTGAATGAGAGGGCCCAAGAGGTGGAGGTGTCCCACTAAAGGGAGGTGAGACTTTGGGCTCGGAGGATTTAGAATTTCACCGTTGGAATAGGGCGAGGGTGCATAAAGAGTGTTATCACTAAGAAGGTGATTGCAAGTCGAAGAAACATTGTTCCTTTGGGATTTCGCCGTTGGAGTAGGACGAAGGTATGTTATCACTGCAAATGTGATGCAAGTTAAGGAAACATTATTCCTTTGGGATTTCGCCATTGGAGTTTCGCCATTGGAGTTTCGCCGTTGGAATAGGGCGAAGGTGTGTTATCACTGCAAAGGTGATGCAAGTTAAGGAAACATTATTCCTTTGGGATTTTGCCATTGGAGTTTCGCCGTTGGAATAGGGCGAAGGTGTGTTATCACTGCAAAGGTGATGCAAGTTAAGGAAACATTATTCCTTTGGGATTTTGCCGTTGGAGTAGGGCAAATGTGTGTTATCCTTGCAAAGATGATGCAAGTTAAGAAAATATTATTCCTTTGGGATTTCGCCGTTGGAGTAGGGCGAAGGTGTGTTATCCCTGCAAAGATGATGCAAGTTAAGGAAACATTATTCCTTTTTGCTCTCAGCTACACCCAAGAAATCTGAGTTTGATGATTGCTCTTCTGGGTTATCCGCCATGCTGCCACAATGTTGCAAAGTCCCCACAGACGGCGCCAATGTACAAGATGTCTCTGGTACGGGTTGAGAGATGAATCGAGAACTTGTGGGTTGAGGCAGATGCCGGATCACTTGCCTGGAGCAATGGGGGGCGGTACCTGCAAAGACACTCCGACGCTCAAGTCAGAATGGATCAAAGAGGTAGAAAGTGTGAGGAATGAATGAATATCTGGAGGGACCTGTGTCCTCTATTTATAGGTGATGGTGAATATCTTATCTTATCTTATCTTATCTTATTTGGCTAAGATAAGGGAGACGTTTGAATTCGAAAGTTGGTTAGGAGCTCTAGTGGGCTGATTTCGAGCCTTCTGGAAGGGCGAAGCGGGTCGGACCCTGGTAACCGGGTTCGGGGACCGTTCTAGGTGTAGGATCCGTGGGCCGGATCCGTAACATATATTAAATAAAATTAACTTCTGGCAGTAAAAATTATTTAAAAATTATAAAAATAGATGTCAACATAATATATAAAAATTTAGATATTTAAAAACATTCTCATTTCATATAAAAACTAAACATTCATAATTTAGATACTTACTCGATTAGAAAAAATAATATTTTTTTAAATATATGTGTTTAATAAAATATTTAAAATACAATTAGTAAAAAAAAATTATATTCACGTATATATAAAATTAATAACTAAAAAATATTAAATAATAATTTAATCAAATATATAATTTTTTTGTCTTTCTTAGCACATAATTAATAAATACAAGAAATTAAGGCTTAGCTTAAAAAGCCGGATTCTTTTTCTTTTATTTATTTATTTATTTATTAATAAAGTGAAAGATGAGACATATATTGTCGTTCCTTTGTCTGTAAGGCACTAATATGACTCGGTTCCGTAAATATTGGATAAGAGATGAATGATCTGAATGAGATACGTAATATATCCTTTGACCTCATCTGTTGAATTCATCTTATGAGATAATACATATGGGACAAAAACTACGTACTCCTTTGGGTTCTTACTTTTTTTTTTTTTTCCCCTAAGTTTCGCTTTCGATTTTTGTTATTGACAATTTGTTTGTTTGACTGAATTTTTAAAAAAATTTATAGAAAAATAAAATAATTTTATATTTAATTCAAAAAATTTTTTTATTTATCAATTATATTTAGATATAATAATATAAAAATATTATTTATTTATTTATTATTTAAAAGAATATAAATTATAACTTTTTAAAAAAAATTATTTTTACTATTAAAAATTTATTAAATATTTTAAAAATTAAAAAAATTATTTTTTTATTATCTTTTTTTATCAACTTAATAACACTCAACACTCAAACAAGTACAATATGTGTTTAATTAGTATACTCCAACTTTTTATGCAAAATTTATTATTCAATTATGAGTTATGTTGCTAATTCGTAAAAATATAGAAATCAAATATAAATAAAAGATTGCAAATCTAAATAATGAAAAAAAAAAGAACGTAAATATATAAAATATAATAATTTATGTCTCTATTGTTATCACAAGTGTGTGAAAATTATGTAATATATGAACGTAAATCATGGTTAGTCTATGTATAAAAATTAAATTTAATGCATTAATTATCTATTAGTAAGAAATTGTTAGTTTTTTAAAACTTTTATTTTTACTAATGAATTCTTAGTTACAATTTTTTTTTTAAATAAACTAAGCCGACCAAAATAAGGTAACAAGTTAAGGTAATAAGTTAATGCATGGATCTCTTATCTTATAAACTCTTTACTTTTTTTAATTTTTTTTTAATATGGGACTAATTTCATACATCTCACACTTGCAACATTAATAATTTTCGTATAAAAATGATAGTTAAAAATTTTATAATTATAACTTATTAGTCAAATATATTAAACAATTTAAAAATTTATATATGATGTCTTTCAATTATGTTAGATATATACAAAAAAAAATTAACCATCATTTTAATTATTAATATAAAATATATTTTAAAATATATAATGACTAATTCAATAATTAATTTTAGTATTCATATATATATATATATATATATATATAATAATATTTTTGAAAAATATTAAAAAATTAATAAAATTTATTATTTTTTATCAACGTTAACCAACAACATTTAAAAGCATAAATTAAAAGTATATTAATAGATAAATTGATAACTAAAGAAATTATGTTAATAATTAAATATTAGTCGAAAACAATAAATTATGGTTCGTCGAATTTTTTTTTATATTTTTTTGCCTTTACATAAAAACTTGGAGGGGTGGGTCACCTTATCGAGTAGCAGATTGTTGGTTATGAAATTGAAAGGTAAAAACTCAGTTTGTCGATTTTACGGAAAGTTAATAACTGAAAGTCGTTAAATAATTTGACTGATTTGACTAAATTTTTATTTAATGGCTCTCATCTAATAACTTTAGGTGAAGTGAAATGCATTTGAGTTTCAATCAAATTGAAAAGCTAAGAAGGGAGTAGAGAAAAGATAGATAGGGCATACCATGAGAAGTGATTTAATGTCATTGTTGGTAAGCTTATACTCCCCATCAACCATAGCAGCATCTTCTTGAATTCCAAGTAGTACATCCACCAAATCCTTCTTATCATTACTACTACCATCACCATCACTTTCTCCCTTCTTTGCCATTTTATGCTCTTCAATAACCTTATCAAACAATCCATCCAACGTTTTAAAAGTCTCTCTATACCTCCCAATCTTCCCACTAACCACATCAACCCAACCCAATGCCGGAAAATAATCCCCCACTGTAAACGCCGTCAAATAAATCATCACTCTCCTCGCCAAATCTTGAATCCCACCTTCTTTTCCGTACTTTCTTCCCAACGCGCACTTACAAACTATGTTGTTCGAACTCGAAACCACCATCTCCCCCAAGTTCACCGCTTCCTCGTTTGAACTCGCTCTCATCAACACCCTCACCATCTCTTCAACTTCCTCTTCTCGGATCGCTCTGAATGATTGCACTCTTCTCGTGCTAAGAAGCTGGAGCACGCATATCTTCCTCTTCTGCCTCCAATCGTCTCCGTAGAGCCCGAACCCGACGTCGGTGGCGCCGTACAACAAGATCTTCGTGGCCGTGTTTTGTGGCCGGTTTGAGAAAACTAGGTCGTGGTTTTTGGCTATCTTTTTTGCAAGTTCGGCGGATGAAACTACCAGAGTTGGGTTGGGTTTTTGACCCAATTGTAGCATCATGATGTCGCCGTAAGTGTTGGAGAGGTTTCGAAGAGAAAGGTGTGGGAGTGTGCCGAACTGGAGGAGGTTTCCGATGAAGGGTAGTTTTGGTGGTGATGGAGGAAGGTTCATTGGATTGGGTTTGGATTTCTTTGTGTGGTTGAAGACGAAGAAGACGGTGATTGTAAAGAGTAGCCATAGGTAAATGTTGGAAAGAAGTGGTTCTTGGATTTGGTCGTAGATCCAAGTCTTGAAAGCCATGATTATTGTTAACTTGTTTCTTAATTCTTATTATGTATATCCTTTTCCAAAGCATAGAAGTCCATAACCCACTTGTATATATATATAGCCACTGGCCACTCTGCCCACTCATGTTACCTCCATTCGTTATCATAAACATATACATACACATCGTGTATTAAAAGAGAGTTGGAAACTCAACTGCGCTAACGCTCTCAAATATCAACTTCACATTACATACACATCGTGTATTAAAAGAGAGTTGGAAACTCAAGTGCCTAACGACTCTCAAGTATCAACTTCACGTGAAGTCGATTTCACTTTATCTAAAACAGATTATGTCATTTAATTTATAATTTATTGATATTCATGTGATTCTTTTTGTGTAATGTTAATAAATAAAAATTATTAAATAATTTAATATGTGTAATTCAATTATTTTTTAATAATTTTTATTAGTTATTAATTTTATATAAAAATAATTATATATAATTTTTTTTATTATTAAATATATTTTTAGTCTTATTTGGATCAACTTTATTTTTAAATTTGTAGTGTATTTCGATGACTTGTGAAGTAGTAAATGTTTTAAAAATTAATCTTGTTATATTATATATATATACAAAAATTTAGTCATTATATTAATTATTTAATTTTTATAAAATATATATTAAAAATAAATTAAATAATATATATTTATATATAAATATATGATAATTGATCTTTTGTATCTATATATTATTAGATTCTATTTATTTTTTAATTAATATTAAATTAATTGCATAATTGAATTGGTTTGGGTTCCACAATTTTAGAATTAATATCCGAAACTAATTAGGATCGAATTTAATAGGGTCAGATTCGATTGTACGTACCTAATTATCCATTGAGTCTAAAATCGATATAATAGAATTAGATGGATAATCGGATTATCCATACCCACGAATATCCCTATTCAATGTTACTTATTTTGCATTTTCACTACTTTTTCTTTTTCTTTTCACATGATATAAAAAAAATCATAATAATATTAAGAAGATGATAACATAAAAGTATTTTATATAATTTAATATTTATAATTATATATATATAATATTTATAATTATATGTTTATTACATTTAAAATTATTTATTTATTTTAATAATAATTAATAAATATAAAATAAAAGAATTGAACTAATTTAAACTTATTTTTATTATCTTTTGAACATTTTTTTTAATAACGTGCACAACTAGAGCAATGAAAAATAAATGCAGTATTATGTGTGTGCTTGGATTACAGTTTACAAACAAAAATTTGTATAAAATTGATTTTTCAAACTTGATTTTGATAAAACAAAAAAAAAAAGTTTGTGTTAACGTGATTTATGTTTGACAACTTTTATATCAAAATGGATTATAGTAAAATAAATATTGTTTGAACTATACTACTCATAATCACTTTTAGATAAAAAAATTATTAAAAGAAACATCAATTTAAATAATTTTTTATATTAAATAAATTTTATTAATTAATTTTATAATAAAATTAATATTTACTTACCAAATTAAAGTATCATATAAAAGTTGATAAAATAACAGAAGTTAACATATAAAATTATAATAAGAAGTAAATAAAATTTATATAAATAAAATCTAATAAAAAATAAAAAATTTTATACACAACATAAATATAGTACAAATAAAAGATAAAAAAAATTTATATAAACAAAAATAATAAAAATATCATAAAAATTAATAAAAATAAGAATTTATATCAATAATATTTGTTATATGAAAAAAAAATACAATAAAAATAAATAAAAAATTATACGAACAAAACTAAATAAAAATAAAAAATACTTTAAAAAATATACATATAAAAAATAATATAATAAATGATAAAAAAAATTCATATGAACTAGAAAATAGTATGAACTCTAAAAATATAACGTCAGAATACTACAAAAATAATATAAAAAATATTTATCATATAAATAAAAATAATACAATAAAAAACATAAAAATCAAAATTTGAAAGAGAGTACTAAAAGTAATAAAAAAATTTTAAATATTTACCTAAACAGTGATTAAAACAAATCTGAAAGATCTTGATAAAAAAAATTTAAAACGAAAAACACAAAAAATTACGGTGAAAGTTATATAGTTATTTGTATCATTTTTATAGAAGAAAATGAAGGATAAAGTTAGTAAAAAATGAATAAATTTTTTACCTAATTTCTCAACAGTAATCAACCTTTCCCAAGGTCATCGGAGAAATTACAATTTTTAGTTTTACGTGTATGTTTGGAAGCACTTCTGCTTTTAGAGTTCTAAAAAATTGTCAAACATAAAAATAGAACGTTCAAGACACTCAAACTGACTTCTCTCTTTTCTAACGTAAATTTCAAACACACCTATGAAAGTAACAACCTAACTTTCAGGTTTGTAAAGTAGTATGACTTTCTTAACAGTAAATTATTATTAAGAGGGCACCCATAAGTTATGAATTTAATAAAATTAAAACTTGTAATTATTAAGACATTTTAAATAAATTTTGTAACTATTCTTTATGATAGATATTGAATATAATACTACACATTTAAATTTTTTTATATATGAACTAAGTTTAATTAAGTCAAATAATAAAGTTTGAAGTACTCTATAAAGTACGTACATTTCGTCTGAGTTATCGTATTTGTGTGTCGGACATATTTCGGACGCAACATTCATTGATATTCGTTCGATACGTGTGTTTGCTGTGTCCAATCATATCTTAATAAAAACTAAAAAAAAAATTTAGACAGACATATTTAAGTATTATTACGTGTCAGCGTCCAACCTTATTTTTAATATGTATTATTAAAATAAATTTTAAAATAGTATATATTATTATTTATTAAAAAAATAATTTAAATATTTTATATAATTAATAATATATTAAAAATAATTAAAAAATAATTTATATTTTAATATCAATATAATATTAAAATATTATTATGATTTATATAAAAAAATATTTTATATTATATATATATATATATATATGCGTGTCTCTATGTTCTATAAAATTTTAAGATTGGTGGGTCGCGTGTACTATCTGTACATCATAAAAAATAATGTTATTCATAATTTATTTTTGTTAATATTAAATTAATTTGATTAGACTTAATTAATAAAAATATTTAAATATGTAGTATTATTCATAGATATTAGGTTAAAAGGTTGAGCACATTTAAACGTGCTCACGATGTCGGGCCTCCTAACAGAGAGCTAATGTTAAATGTGACCTAGGCATGCATAAGTGATGTCAATTATAAGACTTTTTAAATTTAAAAGTTTTAGAATTATATTTTTTATGAAATTTGTTCATTATTATTGACCACACTTTAAGTTTAAAAAAGAATTGACCCATTAACATATTTATTTATTATTTTTTTTCAATCTCACCCAAACTCCCAAAATTGATTATTTTGGTTTTCCTTTATAGAAAAAATTTGACAATATGAAAGAGGGAAACGAGTTTAGTCTGTTTAGTTTGATAAGCTTTTTTTTTTTTTTATGGCTCAGGTCAGTATTTTAGAAGCTTATATTATACATATTTAATAGTCACAAAAAAAAATATTATACATATTTAATATGTGATTTATATGAATTGTTTAATCTACTTAAAATAATACACCAGGGTATCGTTGACCTGTGATAGCCCTACATTAGAGGAGTAGGGTGTCATATTAAAACAATAGAAAATACTATAAGATCAAGTCATGTCATGCATTAGAAGATAGGATTAGTTTTATATAACAAAGAAGCAAATTTAATATATATTAAGCTAAATCTGTGGAAAGATCAGATTCACTAAAATAATTTAACGATGCTAAGAACAGGAATGTCTATTGGTTTGCGCTAACCTACGTAGCCATAGGTTTTTACCCAATCCAACTAGAAAATTATGGATTCGTTTTATTGGTTCGTTTGAATTCAAAAAATTATCCATCTATAACATGAGGATTGAGCAGCGGTGGGTATTAAAGTATTATTAGAATTATTAGTAGTGGGGAGTTAAGTTAATAATGGCTAATAATTAGTAGATAAATATTTATGAAATTAGTTGGTAATATTCTTGTAAATATGGTAATTCTTGTATCATGTAACAACTTCACATATAATATTATCTTTTTATTTTGCTATTTAACATAGTATCCACATTGAGAAGGATAAGTCATTAGTTTTTCGGTGAAAAATTATCATGTTTCCTTTTCATTCAAATATTTTTCATTCATAATTTTTTCTTTATTTTTGTTATTGATTTGATACTTTTTCATCTCACCAAATAATCTATTCTTTTTGTCTTGTCCTTTCGAGTCTAACGGACCCAAAATTATGGACACTAAGAGCTCAAATGTGCTTTGACACACCTCTCAAAGTTTGTTGTCATGGTCACTTCTTCTTTATCTCCTCTTCTTCGTCCATTTTCTCTTTCTTCCTCGGTTAAGAACCACTCCCTGTCCGCAGCTTTTCTCCCTCTCTTTATCTATCTGTTCACCCCGTTGCCGGTCACCCTGCGCCGTTGCGGCATTCTCGACGTCCCCTTTCTTCTTCTCTTCTTTTTCTTCCTACTCCTTTCTGGTTATCTCATCACTCCTATCTTACTCTCAAACACAGAATCAGAACAATAGCCTTATTCCTCCTTTTCAGAATCGCCGGCCCGCAATATATGTGTCTTCCTTCTTCCTCTGCATTACCGCGCCGCACGCATCGTCTCTTTTGGTCTCTCTTCTGCGTCACTGCACGCCGCTCACATCTTTCCCTAACCAGAGCAGAAGCCTTGTTCCTCCTTCTCGTTATGACCAGAATCGCAGCCCACACCGTACCTCTCTGTTCATTTGTCTTCCTCTGCGACTCGCACCACATGTACACTTCTTTCTCAATCATTTCATCAAAACTTATTCAAATTGGGAATTATTGACATCTTTCATTTACCAATTTGCGGGAACATATTAAAATACTATTAGATAGAGTAATTAGTAGTTGAGAGTTAAGTTAATAATGACTAGTAATTAGTAAATAGATATTTACAAAATTAGTTAATAATATTTCTATAAATAAGATAACTCTTGTATTATGTAATAACAACTTCAATACAATAATTTCACATATAAAATTATCTTTTTATTCGCTCTTTGCCCAAAATTTTAACAGTGGTGGCATGAGTTTATATTTTTTATTTAATCTACACAACATATTCAATCTAATGATGACATTCTTACTCAAATCCACAGGAATCTGCTTCTATCTTCCGTTTTATTGATTCTTAATTTGTTTAGTGATTATACATTGATTTTTTCTAAGTATGTTATTTATAAACAATTCTAAATCTAATAACATTTTTATTTTTTACTTTTTTTTTCTTTAATTTCTCACTTTGTTTCTACTAGTTTAATTTGATGCAATTTTAATTTATTTTATTTTTCACTTTTTTTTTTGAATTTGTTAGTTGCATATTGTATCTAATTAATTCTCTTGACTTGTCTTTATCAATATGATCAGACCTTTTTTGTTTACTCTCGGAGGGATTGCTAAATAAAACTTAGAGTAAAATCAGTTCTCAAATATTTTAGAATCATACATTTTAGTCCTCAAGAAAAATTAATACACAGATCAATCTTCAAGATTTTATTCCGATAGACAAATTAGTCTCCAGTTTATTTTTTGACAGAGTAATTACCCAAATCAGTCCTCAAAGATTTTAAAAACAGATATTTTAGTTCCCAAGAAAAACTAATGTACAAATCAATCCCCAATATTTCTCTCTGTTAGACATAATAGTTTTCCTTCCAAAAATAAAATAAAATAAAATAATTATTATCATCAATTGCACAATAATATTGTATTATATTTTTTGTATTTTTTGGACAAAAATAATGATAAATTTATTCATTAATTTTTTTTATATATATATATATAGTCACTCAATAATAATAATAATAATAATAATAATAATAATAATAATAATAATAATAATAATAATAATAATAATAATAATAATAATAATAGAGATTATTTTACAAGAAATTCAAGGTTAAAACCATTTGATATTTTTGTATTTAATATAATTAAAAGATGTTCTATGCAAAAAAAATGTTTGTATTAAAAAATATGTATTAAAAAAATATTTTAATTTAGATTTATATTAAATACATATTTTTTCTATTACAAACATATTTTTTAAAATAGTACATATTTTGATTATATTAAATAAAAAATATCAAATAATTTTAATTTTGAATTTCTTGTAAAATAATTTTTATTATTATTATTATTATTATTATTATTATTATTAATTACATAATAATATTGTACCATAATATTTTATATTTTCTAGATAAAAATAATAATAAATTTATTTATTAGATTCTTATATATATATAGTCACTCAATAATAATAATAATAATAATAATAATAATAATAATAATAATAATAATAATAATAAAATTATTTTATATTTTTGTATTTAATATAATCAAAAGATGTACTATTTTAAAAAATATGTTTGTATTAAAAAAATATGTATTTAATATAAATTTAAATTAAAATATTTTTTTTAATACATATTTTTTAATACAAACATATTTTTTTACATAGCACATCTTTTAATTATATTAAATACAAAAATATCAAATAATTTTAACTTTAAATTTTTTGTAGAATAATCTCTAATAATTTTTTTATTATTATTGTTATTATTATTATTATTGAGTGACTATATATATATATAGATATATAAGAATCTATAAAAAATATATCTTTATTTTTGTCCAAAAAATACAAAAAAAATATAGTACAGTATTATTGTACAATTAATAATAATTATTTTATTTTATTTTATTTTTGGACGGAGGACTGTTATGTCTAAAAGAGAGAAACGTTGAGATTGATTTGTACATTAATTTTTCTTGGGGACTAAAATGTCCATTTTTAAAATCTTTGGGGACTGATCTGGGTAGTTACTTTGCCAGAAAATGAACTGGAGACTAATTTGTCTGCTGGAGTAAAACTTTGGGAATTGATCTGTGTATTAATTTTTTTTTGGGACTAAAATATCCGATTTTAAAATTCTTGGAGACTAATTTAAATAATTACTCTAAAATTTATTAGCATTATTAAATAATAAATATTAATTGAAAATGGTTAAAGACAGCAAAGTATGCCGTTGCGAAAGGAAATAAAAAGAGTATATACTCAAATAGGTTATGTTTCCAAAAATTTTGTATCAGATATTTTTATTTTTGATAAAACTTTATTACGTTAAGGTCTTTAAATTTTATAAAAATAAAATATATAAGGTTTTATTTTAGTTAAATTTATTTTTCTATTTAAATAAATAATTATTTAAAATTAAAGTGTAATACAATAATTTATATATCTTATTTTTATAAAATTCAAAAATTTTAATGTAATAAATATTTTTTAAAAATAAAAATATCTGATTTAAAATTTTTTTAAAATTTATTTAAATATATACTCTAAAAAAATGTCAACGCCTAGAAGTTGTCACCTAATTCTTTAATTTGAACATCTTAATATATATGAGCATATTTTAAGATTTAATTTACAGACACATTTTCAGGCATAATGATTTGAAAATAATAACAATAATTTTTCTTTTAAGGAAATAAAAAAATCCAGCTATTTCATAGTCATAGGAATTATACATTATTTTTTTTATAAAGTAATTTTTGTAATATAATTAAATTAAGTTTTCTAAAGTTAGAATTTAGTTTAGTAAAATTTTTAGTTTTCAACAGCAGTTTTTTAAAGTTAACTTTTTAAAAAAAATTATATTATTTATATTTGATAAATCAAATTAAAAATGACTTTTTAATAAATACAAACAACAATAATAATTATATTTGATAAAATAACTTAAAATTTAAAAAAATCATAATAAATATAAATATAAAAATAAATTTAGATATTTATTAATAAACTTAATTACTTTGTTAGTTTTATAGTTTTACTAAATTTTTATTTAGCTTCTTATTTTAATTTAAAAGTTTGTAATTGAATCTTTATATTAATAAAAAATTTCAATTATTAGGTCTGTTCATGCTATTTTTGTTAAAATAAAAAATATTTTTGAAATATTTATTTTTGTATTTGATATAGTATAAATTATAAAATGTTCTAAATGCAAATATTATAGGATTATTGTATTTATTAGTGAAAGATAATAATTAGTAAGGATCTAATTATAAATTTTTATCTAGTATAGGAATTCAATTTCAAACTTTAAAGTATAAAAATATAATTAAAATTTTAATAAATATATAGAGACTAATAAAATAATTAAATTTATTAATACATAAAATTATATTACACGTTTTAATTATATAAGGGTTAATTTCTTCTTATATACTTCTAAATGTACCATAACTTTTAAAAATTGTAAATACATGTATAATTCTTTTATTCATCGAATACAAAACGAAGATCGAATGATTTAAAGGAATTCTTTGAATCTTAGTGTGACAATGATAATGTGAGGTGCGAAAAGAGAAGATAGATAAATCTCGGTTTGTAATTGTATAGGTAACATGGAGGAGTAAGAATAAAATTTTTTGAGAGAAAAGATGTCCAATGAAAGAAAGTGTGGGATGAAACAATTAACTATCGGAAGAAACAAGAAAAAATAGTAAAAAAAAATATCTTGTTGTAATGGCGGTAGCAAAGGAGATATAAGAAATCTAAAGACATCTTCAAACCTGTAGATTGGCATGATGCATTGGTAGTTTTGTGCAGAAATTTGGAGGTTACCTTTTTTATGCAAATAACAAATTGCTAGTATTCTTGTGTGATTTGGTTAATAAAGGTGAAAAAGTAATGGCTTTGGTCGAAGAAATTGAAGTGTTGATCTAATTTTTTATGGAGGAATCTATTTCTATCTTGGAGAATGTCGTAATTTTTTTAAAAGAAAAAAAGTTCAACACAACAAATGGAGCGTAAGAAGACAACAAACAGAATCAACGTAAAATCATAAAGAAAAAGTTAACCAACTCAAATAACACTAATATTTATTCTCTTGTCGGCATTGCCATCAACAACAAAAAGAATTTACACCTAACCACTTTTTATAGTTCATAAAGGACATATGGATAATCTTGTCAACTCCTTTTCCTTTATTCTGAAAAATTCTTCTATTCCTTTCTAACCAGATGTTTCAAATAATTGCATAAAAACACATCATTCATCTCTTGCGCTGCTCCTTGCTAGCTGATATCTCAGTCCAACTTAGAAAATGTTCCTTCAACGTCTGCGGGAATGATCATTGCCTTCCAACAAATGATAACCAAGCACACCAAACCTACCAAGAAAAATCACAACCAAGAAACAAGTGGTGACCATGTTCAACACCTTTGTTACATATAACACACATACAACATCTTCCTGGTTAATAACCCCAAGCCGACTCAGCCTTTCCTTCGTATTGACCCTGCCAGTCAAAACAAACTAGACAAACAGTTCAACTTTTGGTGGAAATAGACCTTTTCAAATTGTCCTAGTAAAGCTGTAACTTGTTATATCCTCCGGAATAATTTTCACCTACAATACCTGCACAAAAGAGTTAGTAAAAAAGACTCATTGTTTATCGAATTTTCACACAACTCTATCCTCTCTCTATCATAAGCAAGTTTGACCAGCCTTAATGTATCATGCAACTGGTTAACTAGATCCAACTCCCATTGGAATAGCTCTCGCCTCCATTGGAAGTTCCATATCCACTCAACCCCATCCCAAAACCCACAATCCCCTATAACAGATCCTCTTTGGTTTGAAACTGAGAAGAGCCTTGGAAACTGATCTTTCAGAGAACTACCACGCAGTCAGACATCCTCCCAAAACCGAGTTCCTCTCCCATCACCAACCTCCATAGCCAACCTAGTAATCATCTTCTGTCTTACTTGCTGATCCTTGAACTGTATCTGGCAGATATCCTTCCAGGGTCCCTTAGACAGGTAAAACCTGAGAGGATAGCAACACATTTGGGTCCAGGTTGTTATAAGAGTAAACCACCTTCTGCACAGTGGACACTCCTCTTTTGAGAATTGCCACCACCACTTAAATAGAAGAGCTGTGTTCCGCATCGTGGCATCCCCAACACCCAACCCACAAATTGTTTTGGGCACCTACACCACCTCCTACCTAATTAGAGTCATACCATTCCTACCATCCTCTTTGCTCCATAGAAATCTTCTCTGTAAGAAAATCAGTTTTTCTACAACAACCTTTGGCATTTTATATAGGCTCAAATAATATTCAGGAAGGCTATTTAACACAGATTTAATGAGCACTAACTTATCGACTTTATTAAGAATCTTGGCTTTTCATATGCTAAGTTTCTCCTCCACTTTGTCTATAATTGGCTTTCAAGTTTTCACCAATTTCGGATTAGCTCCCAGTGAGATCCCCAAGTATTTAACTGGAAGAGAGGCTTCCTTACAACCTAGCACACTGCATAAATACTGTACCCACTGATCATCACAGTTAATTGGAATCAAGCTAGATTTATCAAAGTTACTTAACCCCGACATCAACTTAAAGCAATGAAGAATCCTCCTGTAATTCTCCACGGTCACTTCTCACTACAAGAAAACACCTATTCAGCCACACTTTTTTTAGGCTACATTTGAAAAGCGTAGCCTATTCATAGAATAGGCTACGCTTTTCTCCGTGTTACCTTTTTTTAGGAGAATAAAAAACACAGTTGTAGCATCATCTAAAAAGTGTAGCCTTAGATATTTAAAAAATCACTTATAAAGCGTAGCCTTATCTTAATATCTATAGCTTTATCTTGATTCAAGAGACTGTAATCTTGCATGTTTCTAAATTCTAAGTGGTCGGTTCAGTCCCCTATTGCATCTCTTTCCCATTTATTGAAGATAAGTGTTGTTCATAAGTGTAGCTATGGTCGTATGTGTTTGCTAATTTTGTTTGAAATTTAAAATTAATAGTAAAAATATGTGCATGATAATAAGTAGCATTTTCTCAGTGTATTTTTGCTTCTTATGCTTACTATATGTCATTCTGTTTCCTGAATTTTAATATCAATTAAAAAACAAAATAGAAGATTTGCTAATGACTTTCAGTATGAAGCTACAATTTACATTTTACAAACACCATATGAATGAGTTGCTGATCCTTTTCTATGTTTTCGGAAGTTTTATTATTTTAAACACCAGCGGCCAATGCACGTTCAGCTGATTTACTCAGATCAGTGTCACATTGGAACTAACCTTCTTTCTTTATTTTTTCAGTCTAACTCAACTGTGTCATCATTTGGATTGTGAAACAGATCTGGTGGATGTGAAGTATTGGAGTTGGCACAATGAGATTGTTGGAGTTTGGGTGTCTGGTTGCAGTTCTATGTGGTCTTCTTGTGTCTGTAAAAGCTGAGATTTATATTGTAACAGTTGAAAATGAACCTGTTATTAGTTATGGAGGTGAAATTGATGGTTTTGAAGCTACTGTTGTTGAATCTGATGAGAAGATTATACCAATAGGTAGGTACTTGTAAGTATATTTATCTATAAATTTTTCATTTTTCGTTTTTTTTTAATGACATGTAAATATGTTTTGAGGAGGCTAATTAATACGATGAATGCTCCTTTGGTGAAATTAACCTTCCAAATCTAAATTATATGGAGAGTTTAGATAATTATTCTTTATATGTAAGTCGTGAACAATTTATTTGCTGTTGATGCTCTCTCTTTCTTTAAGAAAAGTAATACAATAATGACCTTGCACTCTGTTATGAACCAAGATCAATTATGTTTTTAATAAAGTCTTGTCTTATCTTTTTACTCATGTAAGTCAAAAGTAAGATATTTTAAATTTGTTTTCTCACTCTAATTTTCTTGTGTTATCCCTAGATATTAGTTGGCAGAAACTCTAAGACATGCACCTTGGAGTAAAATCTGTTGAAAGGGACTGAAAAGTGAAGAGACTTACAACACATACGCCGCAGTTTCTTAGACTTTCAACTGGAGTGTGGCCAACAGGAGGTGGCTTTGATCGAGCCGGAGAAGACATTGTGATTGGATTTGTGGATTCAGGGATCTATCCTCACCATCCGAGCTTTGCAACTCATAACACAAAACCATATGAGCCAGTTCCAAAGTATAGAGGTATATGTAAAATTGATCCAGATACTAAAAGAAACTTTTATTAGAAAATATTTATGTAGGATATAATATTTTAGTTTTTCGTAGAGTATTAATAGTAAATTCTAAGTGATCTCATGCTTATTTTGATATGGCTATACTTAATTTAGTGTGAGATATATGAATATTCAAAATTAACGTCATTCCAGTGCTTTTGGTTTTTTATAAATATATTTTACAGATAATTTTATTATTTAAAGAAATTTTTTAGTATAATTATGTATTTATTTTTATTTTATAATATTTAACTCATTTAATTAAAAATGCAGAATTATATATGTAATCACATTACTAAATATTATTTTGTACAAAAAATTATTAGAATATTATATATATATATAAACAAAAATTAAAAAAAAAGGGACAAAAGGCTACACTTATATAGAATAGCTATAGGTATACTATTTGTTACGTTTATAAAGTGATGCGGTAATCTTGAAAAGTGTAGCCTATTCTTTTGAATTCTGGTAACCATTAGTGCTGAAAAGCATAGCTTTTGATCCTAGATAGCATCACTTAAAAAGCGCACCATATTCCTAAAGGCCAGAAGCGTAGCCTTTGATAAAGAAAAGTGTAGGCTTTGAGAATAGGCAACACTAGTATAGACATCCTCCAGAAAAGCGTTTCCAAAGCCCAAAAAACGTAGCCTTTATCTAAAGCATCATTTTTTTTTTCATTTTTGGCTACACTTTTCAAATGTACCTAAATGGGTGTTTTTCTTGTAGTGTTTTCTGGAGGGTAGAATAGAATAATATTATATATCCGCAAACTAAAGATGCGACAGCTCAATGTGATCTCTACCAACCAGTAACGGAGATATGCGTCCATTTCTAATCGCATTCCCAAGGACAATATCGTAATTAACGAATAATTTTGGAAAACAAAAATTTTTAATAAAAACAATTAAAATTTGTTATTTTTAATTAAAATATATGAACCTAGCTTAATCAAATGGTCAAAGGGGACAACTAGATCGAGTTGGAATCAAAATTTTGGGAGAAACAAATTGATGAATATGATTCACAAGGTGAGAGAGACATGAACTTTCAACTAGCAAGAACAAAGATTTTACTTTCTTGGATAAGTGGAGGGAATAACCACTTATCCCCGGCAGGGTGAATTGATTGATATTCTACCTTTGAATTTTTAAGGGGGCATGTAGAATAGTTTGTTTTGAGTTGTAATGGTCCTGTTTGTTTATTTGTTGTTACTAGCCTTGTTTTGGTTTGAACATTAAACTAAGAGTAACCTATTAAGTTAAAATGGTACTCAAAAATTTGTATTCCTAATAAAACGAATTCTAAAAGACGTTAATAACAAATAAATCCTTGAAAATTTTTAAAATATAATAAAAAAAATTAGATATTAAATATATATTCTAAAAAATAATTTTTAAAATTAAATTTAAATACAAATTTTTGTAAACATTATTAGAAAAATAAAATTTTTTCATTCTTAAAATTTGATCATTTTTTGTCAAGTAAATTTTTTTAAAAAAATTTATGTGAATGACCACTTTTTTTAAAAAAAAAATTTCGGAGAACAAATTTTTAAATATTTATTCAAATATTGCCACAAAAATTTAGATCTAATAGATAAACCGTTTGCTAAATATAAAATTTATTTTGTTACTTACAAAAATTATAATATTTATTAGTTCTTTTTATCGTATTTCAAATTATTCAGGGATTGTTTTGTCGATAACATCTTTTAGGGATTTTTTTTATCAACGACTAAAACTTTTAAATACCGAATTAGTAGTTAACCCCTTTTACTAATTATATATAAAATATATAAAACGAGGTATTTATACTTTTTAAAAGCACAAATATCTTTTTAAAAATATTTATCAAAGTAAGTATAAGTACATTTTTTTCCTTCTTCTTCTCCTTATCTTCCCTTTCAATATTTTTTATTTATACAAATCAGTTTCTTGTTTTTTTGTGACTGAATATTTAAAACAACCAAGAAGAAAAGGAAAACAAAGTCCTAAGAGACTAAGAAGGTGCAAAGCAATCCCTCTGAATACTCATCTCAAACTCTCCTTCCAAGGCACTGAAAGTTCTACATGCTACAAATGTGATCTCAACACCGTCTTTATCATGGTGTCTGCCACTGTGTTTGCATCTCACAGGATCAAGTGAAAATCAACGCGCTACTTCCAAGTCATGATATCTTTGACTTTAAGCACCAAAGGATCTACACACCCGGTATTATCATGAGAATTGTTAACAAGAATGAAAGTCTCCAAACAATTCATTTTGCAAATTACATCTCTTTCCTTCAAGTTCCAAGCTAAAAGAAATCATCTCCAAATAGTAAATAACTCCTTGAAGAATATTGCAGCTCTCTATTGTTTTCAAACAGCCTCATTGCTAATTTTCGTTCCAGTCTCTGTTAACACATGCAAAACCAATCTGATCCCCAAAACCAGAAGCATCACAATTGATCTTAAAAGTATATATCCATCGAAGGAGGAACCCAAGAGCAACTAATCATAGAAGGAATAGAAACTCGTTGCAATTCAAAGACATTCTGAAACTCTTTTTCGAAGGCTAAAGCCATACGTGCCACTTTAAAAGGAGACCAAGACTCATGATAGTTAAAAATCTCATTGTTCTTAACTCTCCAAATCTACCACAGACCAGAAAAGAATCTAAAAGGAGACTCTTTGCTTTGGTACAAGAACCAGTTCTTCAAGTCTAGAGAATGACTAGAAATTTCTAGAGTCTGCCAAACAAACTGAGCTTTCGGACAATCCTAAATACATTGAAAAACCGTTTCCTAGCAAGTCAAGCAACTAGGACAACTATTGTAGGTGAAAGGCCTCTCTTGAGACAAAAAACAGCACTAGACAGTGCCTCTCGCAGACAAAGCCAAGCCAAGAATTTGATCTTTTTTGGAACAAGTTGACGTCAAAACCAAAGCTAGTTTTCTCTTTCCTCCCATCCAAACATCTTCTTGTAGAGCCATAAGTAGCCATTACGAGTATCATAAATTTTAGCCGCCCCACTAGACCAAGTCTAGCCTACCACTGAACCTGCTTGTACATCCGAGTTGTAGAAGAGAATGCTTTCATGCAAAATCTGTTGAAGAGGAGAATAGACCTTCTCAAGGAGCCACTCCCCAACCGACCAAAGATCTAAAATTCAGAGATCTGAATAAAAAATGTGAACATAATCCATCTCATTATATAGTTTTCCCTCTTTCTCCCATTTAGAGAACCAAAACTTCTAGTCCAAATTCCCAATGCACCAATCAAAACCATCATTCAAAATATCCCAAACACTGACTCCTCCAAACATAAGATCCGTTATCCGTAGAACGGCTGAAAGCGTCACCCAGAGAAAAATGGTATTTAGCTGCCAACAGTTGAACCCAAAACTTGTGGAGATAATGAAAGAGTTGCCAAACTAGCTAGCTTCTCAAGAAGAGCAACATTAGTACAAAATGGATCCTATATTCCTAGACCACCAATTTTTTTGGAGTGACCAACACCTTCCAGAGAAAATTTCTCATCATAGATGCTATAGAATTTGTTATCCTTTGAGAAAGAGAGAGACTTGCATGCAATAAGTAGGAATTGCCGCCACAACCGAATTGATCAAACAGAACCTTCTCGCCCTGTTGAATAAACGCCCTTTCTAGCTGGCTAGTGGTCCTCATATCTTATCCATAACCTCATTAAAAGATGTTCAGGTCACCCGAGAATGACTAAGAGTAATCCTGAAGTATTTGTCCAAATTCTAGACGAAAGGAATGGAGGACACCCCAGTAAAGATTTCTTTTCTAGTCGCTGAAACATTACGGGAACACAACGCTTTAGACTTCTCCACATTAATCTTCATCTCAGAAGCTTTACAGAAACTCTCCAATGCTGCCATTATATTTTGAACTTTTTGTTTCTCTGCTTTACAAAAGAGAAGAAAATCATCGATAAATATTAAATGGAAAATCCTTGGATTCCCTCTAGAAATAGCAACCGACTTCCACCTCCCCATAACAACTTGATGGTTAATCAAGCAGGACAGTTTCTCCATACACAATACGAAAAGATATGGTGACAGGATCTCCTTGCTGAAGACCTCGTCTAGGAGTAATTAAAAATGTTCAATCTATCGCCATTCCAGAGAATAGCAAAGAGAATGAAGCGACATAACTCATAATCAGGTTGACTGTAGGAATAGAAAAATCGAATTTTATGAGGGTCTGCATTAGAAACCTCAACTCTGTCATATGCTTTTTCTAAATCAATCTTAAACACCAAAGTTTCTTTCTTCGACTTAATCTTTTTCATGAAATGAAGAACCTATTGTGCTATAATAATGTTGTCTGGTGCTCCCCTTCCAAGAATAAAACTCCCTTAGGGCCAACAATATAGTGAGATGAGAGCGGAGTCTGTTGACCAGAACTTTAGTGATAAACTTATAGACCAAATTACAGAGACTAATAGGTCTAAATTCCTTCATCGATACTGGTGAATCCACCTTGGGAATTAGAACCAGAAAAGTCTCCATCATCTTTGAATCAATAGTACCCTAAAAAAAAACCTTCCTAACTATATTCCAAACATCCGAACCAATAATTTCTCAGTATTCCTTGAAGAAGTAAGCTTGAAAACTATCCGGACCTAGAGCCTTAAAGGAGTTCATGTTAAAAACAGCTGACTTAACTTCCTCCATAGTAATAGCCGCAGTAAGATTACAGCAAGCTTCCTCATTTATAGAAAGAAGTGAGACTTTATCCGAACACCCCAAATCAACATCCTCTAGCTGATAGAATAAGCTCTTGACGAAAGATCTAGCTTTCCGGCTAAGAGCCTCTGGATCCGTCTACCACACACCATCCTTAAGAAAGAGACCATGAAAATCTCATTTATCTTCTGCCGCACAAGTGTTTGATTATGAAAGAAGCTGGTGTTTCTGTCCCCGAACTTTACCCACTGTTCTCTAATTTTTTGAAACCAAAGAGGTTCCTCTTGCACAAGAGTGTTATTATAATCTTCAATCAACTGTTGTTCTTTTTGATGCATGAAAGAATCTTCCTTCTCTTTCAAATATTTCTGAAGATAATTAATTTGACGCTCTAATTCACATTTTCTAACAAGATATTACCAAACACTGTAGAATTAAACTCAAGAGAATTCTTCTACACCTCCGAAAGCTTGCCTTACATCACCTTTAAAGCCAGACCACCAAGATTGTTTCACAATATCTCTGTAATTAGGGTGAGTAGCCCAAGTCGTCATAAAATAGAGGTCTGTTTCTTTTCTGCTGCGGGTGCCCTTTACAGCACATTAAGATAGGACAATAATGATCATTACAGTTTATTCAGTATGTCTGCATAGGCCTTAGAAAAAGAGATAACCATCTACTATTAATACAAATCCGGTCAAACTTTTTTACTACTCTAGTATTAGTTTGCACTATTCTGTACCAAAAATATCTCTTAATAGTCTTCAAGTCAAACAGAGCACTATTCCCTAAAGAATTAACAAACTAATCAACACACCTATTCGAAAAATAACAAATACAAATCAGTTTCTAAATTAAATTGTACAGAAATATAAATAAAAAGAATATAAAAATAAAATACATAAAATTTAGTTAAAAACACAAATTATTTTGAGAAAAATCCAAAACAGCCATTGACAATTACCTCGAAAAACAACGAGGTTCATGACAAAAAAAATCTAATCCGATCTCTGACAATTATCTCGAAAGGACAACGAGGCTCCTGTGCCAAAAAAAGTCAATGTTATTTTTTTAGCATAAGGGCTAATCAGTCCTAAAAAAAAAAGATCAAAGGCCGTATTAGGTGTTTTTTTTCTTGGGACCTCGTTATCCTTTCGAGATAATTGTCAGGGGTCGGGTGGAGTATTCACTCAATTATTTTTAATTATATAAATTTTTTAGTTAAATAACAAAAAAATACACAAAAATATAACTTGAATATTTCTGTATTTATTGTCATAAAATTTCTATATTTGTCATAAACAAATTTATATGTTTTTTTTTATGTTTCTCTTCAAAAAGTGTGTTGACATTAAAAAAATATGTTTATTATAAAAAAAAATTTATGTTTTCTTCTTACATTTCTTCTCAAAAAGTATTAATCTTAAAAAATTTATGTGTTTATCATATACAAAATTTATGTTTTTATCGTAAGAAAAAAAATATATAATAAGTCTTCATAAAATTGTGATTATCTCCAAAAATTTATATGTTTATCACTTCAAAAAATTTCTGTATTTATCATTATTAAATTCATGTGTTTTTTTCTCATGCATGTTTGTCTTCAAAAATAGTATTTGCCTTCATAAGATTTTTGTGTTTATCATCACATACAATAATGACAGATTTAAAAATTTTTGATAGTGAAAATAAATATATATAGTATAATAATAGTTTTTACAATTATAGTATAATATTGTAATTTGTAAAATATGATTATTTTTTAAATTATCTAATCAACAAATTACTAAAGATAATTTTATGTTTAAAATTTTAAAATTTTGGAGGATTTTAATAAATCCAATATCACAACATTTAATGTATAATTTTAGAGGTAAATTTTTTATTTTTTCAACCAATCAAAAGACTAAAATTACTATTCAGTCTTATTTCAAACATAAAAAATTAAAAATGTCTGCAAGAGTTGCCAATAACTTATATTAATTTTGTTGTGGGAGCAGAATTAATTTTGTTATGGGGCAAAATTAATTTTGTGGTGTGGGGGACAACTGACCGATATTATTAAAAACTACTAAAAGATTTTTAAATTTTCATTGAAAACACTTGCCCCCACTACTTTAAAAGTAGATCCGTCCTTTGATCACATTCACTTTAACTTTTTATAATATATAATATAATATAATATTTACATAGAATGCAAGTCCAAATTTTTATTTATATTTTAAAGAAAAATATTAATTAATTTTTTGCTAATATCAGTCGATATTTTAAAAATGATCGTTTTAACCAAATTTCTAAATGCTAAATTTTAGATATCAAAATTTCAAATTCTAATTACTAAATAAAAATATTTTTATTTAATAATTTACAAATAAAAGTAAAAATGAAAAAAAAATTACAATATAAATTAATTAATATATATTTACTAATTACAAATTAATTTTCTGTAGTTATCCTTTAATTTAATCAAGACATTTGCAAATCAAATACTATTTATATCACCCTATATAAAAGGAAATATTTCTACAATATAGTCTATATATTTACATCACACTAATATTTTAAATTAAACACCTTTTACAATATAATACATAAAAAACAACACCACTGCCACCACGCAGCAAGCATGCATGCTCACACACGTACACACATATAAACCCTAAAAGAAGAACAAAAATTATTTATGCGACATCATGTTGCTAACAAAATTATTTATGTCAAACCTTTGTTGGATTACTTTAAAACTTTTTTGTTATTACATAAATAATTTTGTAGCAACATAATCTCTCTTGAGTAATTTTAATATTTCATTTTATATTTTTATTAGGTAATAGAAAGATATTTTTTTTTTGTCAGATAGATTAGACAGGGCCTAATTTTAAGCATTATTTATGTATTACACACCCACACAACACACTCACACACTATATAAATTTATTTAAGGGTTCATTTTTTTTATCACTTGAACCCGATGCAGCTACTTGCGAGGCAGCAGCCTCGGCTGCAGAAAGATATTACTTCAGGGATAAAGTTCACAAGATACTTGTGGGCTTAGAATAATTTTTAGTGGAGTCAACTTGGGCAAGGTTAGGCCCAAGCCTTCTCTCATGTCAAGAGGTTCATCCATGGGAGAATCGAAGTCAAATGCTTGAAGGAAACGTGCAAGTGTGATGAGGCTCACTTGTGTTGCCAAAGAGGCTCCAGGGCAAACTCTTCTACCTAACCCAAATGGAAGGTATTCAAAGTGGTGATCTTCATCAACTTCTCCATTCCCATTAATAAACCTCTCTGGTGAAAACTTCTCTGGCTCTGACCAAATACTTGGATCTCTATGTAGCTTCCACACATTTCCGAAGACACGTGTCCCTTTTGGCACGTAATATCCATTAATGTAACAATCTTCTCTTGCTTCATGGGGTAATAATAGAGGTCCACCCGGATATAACCTTAGAGTTTCTTTGAAAATTGCTTGTAAATAAACAAGATTTTTCATATCATATGCCTCTACTTTTCTCAAGCTACCTACATGAACATTAATTTCCTCTTGTGCGCGCTTCAAAGCATGTTTGTTCTTCAACAATAAAGCTAGCATCCATATCATTGTTGAGGACGTTGTGTCTGTCCCTGCCAACAAGATACCCTAATACAAAAAGTCAACCTGTTAGACCATTGCAAAACATCTATCTATTTTCTATCTATCCATGATTAGCTCTATTTTCAGAAGAGAAATTGGTAGGGAAAATTAGAAGTTTAAAAGTTTAAAAATTCAATCAAAATTAAATCAAATATGATAAAATAATATTTTTATATATAAAAAATATATTTTAAATAAATATTTTATTATTTTATTATTTTAATTCAGTTAATCACTAAAATACTAAACCAATTTGACTTATTTCTCTATTTTTTAATCGATTCACTGACAATTGATTTTTATTTTGAACCAAACCAGTTTATAATGACTAACTAATTTTCGATTATTCTGGTCAAATAGGTTAATTTAGTCTAATTCTCATAATTATATTTTTAAGGTTTTAATATTCAGTTGGTGATATATTATTATTCAAGTGCTAGAGTTAAATTCCATTTTAGTTTTTGAGATCGGCGAGTTGTATTGATTTGGTCTCTGATTTTTTAATTGCCATAATTTAGTCTTCTAAATTAAAAAAATACACCAATGTAATCTTTCGTATATCTTTCGCCGCTGGAACTCAACATCGTTAGTGGCGTAGCTCAAACTTTATCACGCTAGACATATTAAAACGACGTGATATGCGTTTTGGCGCTAAAGAAGGTACTAAATGACGTCGTTTGAGTGTTTAAACAATACTAAAACGTTATATTCCTCCCTTTTAATATTGTTGAAACCCTGAAATGATATCATTTAGTGCGTTTTTAGCGTCAAAACGTGTAAAACGTCGTTTTAATATGTCTAACATGGCAGTAAGACTTGAACTATCTCACTAACGGTATTGAGGAGGGACTATATTGGTGCACTTTTTTTAATCTGGAGGATCAAATTATAGCAATTAAAAAGTTAGGGACCAAATTAGTGCAACTCGTTAATTTTAGAGACTAAAGTGGGGTTTAACTCTATTAGTTAAAAAGAATTATATTACTTTCAAATAAATGTTTTTGTTGTTGTTAAATTATAAAATAATTATCACAAATTATTAAGGATAATTAATGTAGTGTAAAATTGAGGAGGAGGAGGAATTAATAAAATGTGAAAACTCTACAATGATAGATAATATTAGGCAAAACTTTTTATATTGAGAGAGAATTAATCTTGGACAAAGTAGTACAATGACATATAGAGTTGAAAGCCATAAAAAACAAGAACTCCCCATAGTTGACTACACAAATTAGGACACCCACAAATTACTGTTGCATCAACTCATAGAAAAGAGAGACTATAACTTTCACATTGATGTTACTTGTCTAGCTAACTACTCTTGATTTTTTTTTTCTTTTTCAAATTAAAGATAGCATATTTTTAAAGTTAATTGACAGAGTCCAAGTTTCGTATACTATTTCTTGATATATGGGTGTTTCCCAATATGTCACAGTCACCCTACATATATAAAACAGTAAAATATATCAAATGGAAATTAAAAAAAATAGTGATAATTATTACATGGATCCTTATTATCTTATTATTCTGAATATTTATTTTATAATGATAGGTTTGTGTAAATTGCCAGGATCCTTGACTTTGTTAGCGCAAACATTGTTAAGTTTTTCTTCAATTACTAATGAAGGTATATTATATTAGGGTTTAATTATGTGTCATAAGAGTACATAATATATTTATTATTAGTAAAAAATTTTAAATATTTTTATTCAATAAAAATAAAATAAATGTATTAAAAATTTAAATTATTTTTATTTTAATAATTTTTTTTAATTTATAAATTTAGAAGACACATATTAACTAAACTTATTATATTATTATTGACTTAGTTTTATATAATAATATAATAATGTACACAATGTCACAACTACACACGTAACATTTAGGAGTTCAATGGACAAATGCATTTAGTTTCGTAAGAATCGAGTATTCTGTATTAATAAAAAGTCAACGCCAAGCCCCTAGAGAGTAGAGAATTTGAATAGTATGCATAATGTGGTATGAATAATTATATTTTTTGTGAGGAGGCGCTAGGTAAATAATAATTATCTTGAATAATATTAATAATTATTAATCAAATAAAAATATATTATATTTTTAAATTAATTATCTAAATTTTAATATTAAAATAATTATCTGTTCATTTTAGTAAAATGAACATTCGATATATCTATTATTTATATTGTTTAATATTTTTATTGTATACTTATACTTTTCCATTTTTTATATAATAGGTTTTTTGTGGATTTAATTTTTTTTAAGTGATAAAAATTGTGGACCTCGGCCTGTTATTGGAATACCAAAAACAAATTAACAATAATTAAATTTTAGATTTTTAAGTGATAAAAATTTTTAAATTATTTATTTTAAAAATTTAAACTAATAAAAAAACAAATAATTATCTATATATAATATATATAAGATTTTATTTTTAAATTTTATTGTTAACAATATATATAATCTAAAAAGAAAGTCTATGTCGATATTATTAGGGGTGGCAATAAATAGGGTAGAGTAGGATTTGAATCAAATTCTAACTTTATTCACTAATTGAGATTTTTATATAAACTCAATCTAATTTTACACGTGAATTGGGAATATTCTGACCCTAATTTTATCTGTTTTTAATTCGCAGGTATCCGATTCTATCCGTGGATTACTAAAAAGATGTAATATTATTATATAACTTGATGATAATTTAAAATAAAATTAATTTTTATATAAAAAATATTAAATTATCAATTAATAATCTTTTTTAATAGCTAAAAATCTTTTACATTTAGTAAGAGGTGAATACTTAAAACCTACATATTACAGTCCTATCCGATTGAATTAAATCGGATTGAATATTTGCGGATAAATTTTATATTTACTCTAGATATTGTGCTATATTTTATCCTATCGAATTAGATTGGATAATATCGTACTATACATCTGATTTAAAAATAAATTATTAAAATCGGAGTTCCTGTATACTTATCCAAATTTTACCGCTATATTTATGGAAATTCTTGGTTTTTTGGCACCACAAAATTTCAATTTATAGAAATCTTTTTTGTTTCATATATTGAAACATCATTTTCTATGTAACAACACAGTATTGTTGATGATACAATTTAGTACCCATGGTGTCACCGTGGGAAAAATCTATGTTTATCATAGAAAGCTTGGCTTCTTTTATCTTATCTTTTCTTGTTTTATTTATTTTTCTTTGTTAAAAAATAATAATTGTAACAATACGACGTATTTGAAACAAATTAAAATAGCAGTGGGAACTTAAAAATAAAGTCAAATAAATTTCATTCATGTAAAATTGGTGACTTTTGGTCTTACCTTCTTTAAATTCTTTTTTTTTCTTTACTTAATGTTGTGGCTAAATCCCTAATTACCTCTCTTCACAAACTTTATTACTCTTTATAAAAGGTTTAGTTGTAATATTATTTGTCAACAATATTATTGATACATTAAAATCAGTTACTAATATATTTATCTATAAATATATGGATAATTTAATTTATTTTTAATGTATATTTATATTTTAATATATATTTTATACTAATAATTAATTTTAGTGATTGATTTTAGTGTGCATGTAATATAATAGATTATTTTTGTATATTTGAATTGTTGTCTATTTGATATATAATTTCAACCTAAGAGTGATTAAAAGTTACCAAAAGTCTAAGAGTAATTAAAACGGCATACATATGCATGAAAAAGAGTCTAGGCTTACCATAATTTGAGCTTTAATGATAGTGTCACGTGTATGGCCAGAATCAGGATCATCTTCAACAACGGAAAGCATGACATCAATGAAATCTTGCTTCTCGCTTGAGCTATTTACCTTATTACCCTTCATCCTATGATCTTCAACCCAGCTTCCCAAAAGTGTGTCCAAATCTTTTGCAATTCTCTTCATGGATTTAAGAACTTTCCCTTCTATACCAAACCATTGAATTATAGGGATCACATCCGAAGGAACAAAACCCCCTCCAGATAAATGCAAAGCTTCTCTTATAAGCTTCACAACTCTATGTGCTTCAACATCGTCCACATCTTGCAAGAAACTAAAGTACCTTTTTCCTGCTATCATCTTTGTGATTATGTTGAAACTTAACCGTTCCAACCATTCACTAATAACAACAACTTTAACTGGCGAATTTCCTGCAGAATACAATAACAGATCCTTGATCAAAGTATCAATCTCGGATTCATATACATACCTCAATAATTCGACGCGGCGAGACGAGAGTAGTTCAAGCGTAGCTAGCTTCTTGTGTTTTATAAAGAAGGAGCCATAAGGAGCGAACCCAAAACCGGCGTAGTTATAGCCAATGTATACTCCCTGGCTAGACTTGGGGCGCGAGGCAAGAGCTTTGTCATTTATGGTGAAACATTCTTTGATTCCATCTTTGTTAGAGATCACAATAGCAGGGTATGATCCCAGACGGATTCGGAATATGGGACCGTACTTATCGGAGAAAGAAGCGAAGGTTCTTGCAAGTGGAGTTTTGGTTCCTAGTAAATGGAGGTGACCTATTAATGGGAACGCACCAGGTAGTTCTGGTGCTTGCAATTGCTTCTCACTTGTTTTGTTCATAATCCTCCATATGTTGTAGACAAGGACCAAGGCTAAAGCTACAAGCATTACTGTTGGAAGAGAAAGGAAATCCATTATTTGTGGTCTAAGTTTTGTGTAAGATTGAAGCTAAGATTATTGGGTCATAAGATTTTGAGAAGTGTCCTATTCGTTTATATATTGGTCTCGTGGGAAACCATGGTTTAATTTTATAGTTGCAATTGGGTATAAATATTTTTAGAATTTTTGTTAGGTAGAGAATGACTTTTGTAAATAATGTAAATAATGAGTCTATAATTGACCCAATAAAGTAAAAAGATACTCTACTTCTAAATTATCTTGTAAACCTTAATATTAGAATAACTATCTGCACATCTAGAGAATTGAATATCGAGCTATTGTTAACTGTGTATGAATAAATCAAATCAAAAGAAATAACTATCCAATTAAAAATAATGAACATAATCATTTGCATACCTATTAAATTGAACATATGACATATCCATTGTTCACATTATTTAGTATTTTCATTGTCTACTTATATTTTGTCATATTTTATTGTAAATTGTAATTAACTATATGTGGAGTGCAAAAGTAGAACGTGCAAAATTGTAATTAACATTTGTTTAGATGCGTGTAAAAGATGATTTTTGGCTACTTGTAGATTTTGTATAGGCTTAGATGAAAATTTTCTGAAGACCCAATATGGTGGTCAAATCCTATTTGTTATTGGCCAAAATACAAACAATCACATATATATATATATATGAGATTGTCCCCGTTGAAAACACTAACACTGAAGGTGGTTGTTGGAATTATTTCATCAAGATTTGGGAGATTACAAGTAAAATAAGTTGTGTTTTATATTAGATATGTAATGGAAGGATCTCCAACTTAGAGAACTACTGTAGAATTATGTAAGTATACTAGTTAAGATGGATTCTTTGAAATTATCAAAAAGATTGAGAGAGTTAATAAGGATGCTTGGAATTATCTGAACAAGTGGTTTAGAGATTTTTAGAGCTGAATTTTCTTCAGTAATATACCTAAAATAGACAACATCTGCAATAATGCTTGTGAAGTCTTCAACTCTAGAATCAAAGAAGTTAGAGCCAAGCCTATTATCACATTTTTTGAAGAAGTTGGGATGTATGCATTGAGGTCTATAGCTAGGAACAAGTCAAGTTTAATTCGAACATTGAAATTTCACCTCCAATACAGTGCAGCAGATTAGAAAAGATAAAGAAGGAATAAAAGAATTGAGTCCCTGTGTGGTCTGGTGATACAAACTACGAGAAATTCGAAGTTCATGGCTAACCAACCAACATGGTTGTGGACTTGAAAAAGAGGCTCTGCACATGTGATTTCTGACAATTGAGTGATAATATTTTTTACATGTTTATTGTTATCTTATTATTGCTATCCATGAGTGGCAATTGAATTTATAATTGGCTTATTATTGTTATCTTTGTTGTTGTGTTAATTCTATTTGGGGATGCTATGTGTGCATGTTTGTACTGCATTGGTAAGGACCGGTAAAAAATCAAATGAATTTTGTCATAAGTGGTTGACTATGGAAGCATATAATGACATATATGCCTTCCATATCAATCTAATTTCAGGTCAAGCACTATGAAAAAAGTCACTATATAACAAGCCATAAGTATCTAAATTTAGAAAGAAGTCAGGGCCAATTAAAAAAAAAAAAAGAAGAAAGGATGCAGATGAGGAGGCAAGTGGGAGTAAGAAGCAGAAGACCAAGCTAAAAAAAATTTATGAAAAATGTTGCTGTTGTTATTGTGGTAAAGTAGGACACAACAAAAGAAATTGTGCAAAGAGAGATGCTGCTGCAGAAGTGACTGCTGTTGCAGAAGCTACTACTACTAATGGTGGTGAAAGTCAGGCTAACAATTCTGCTCCAATTGGACCGGTAAATGGTGATGAAGTCACCCCTGTTCCACAACTTCATATTGAAATCCAGCTTGAACTCAATCAACCACCCTTGTTAGAAACTGATGATTCTCAACAGGTTCACAATATTAAATGACATTGATTTTATTAAATATATATTCTTGTCAATTTTATTAACTATTATACATGTTTTTGTTGATAGGTTTTATCAACTCCTGTTAAGCTACCAAAACTCCCTTCTAAAAGAAAGTTGTCCAAAGCTGTAAAATCAATTTCAGAAAGCAGTAATTCATCAGCAAGAACCCCACCTACTGCTACTTCACTAGCTAGCACTCCACCAGCAAAGAATCATCCACCTAATTCTATGCAAGGTGCAACACAGAAAACTACTACTACAAAGCTTGCAAATTTTTTGAAGCTTGTGTTCAATCCTGAATTCACACTACCCAGAATAAAAAAAAAATGAAGACTTAAATTATTATGTATATGGAACCTTTAGTATTTTTGTCCATCTATTTTGTTTGAATTATTTAATTTCAATGTTGTCTTAATTAGGATCCTATGATTTTATGGCTTTGTAAGACCTTAATTATGAAAACTTTGATATCATGAATGAACAATGTTTCTTAGTGAACAATGTTTTAACTATGTTTCATTATATTATGGACAACAATTATAATATGAATGAATGGATTAGTATTTCATATTGTTTCTCCAATTTTCAAAATATGCAAGTACAGTGATGTCGTTTACTTTAATTTGCATTTCTTTCAAATAAAAAGATAGGTATAAGTACAGGAACAACATATGCATATAACATGTCATTTATTTTTTACTAGATACAATTGGCTAAATTGTCTATCCAACTTGAAGAGAAGAACAACTCTTCTATAATCAACAGCATAAATACAAACACCAAAATTTTACCCATTTTAGAATTCTAACTTCAGACTCTAACCTCCCAAGTTTTCAAGCAGTCTTTATCTTCTATTCTTCATTGTCAATTGAAAGGTGTTCTACCATCACATGTTATCACATCTTCTTCCAGAATTTTATCTACCTATATAAACAATCCACACCACTTTTTACCTACAGTCTGCACCCAAGAAAGTGAATCGGCCAAGTTTACAGCAATACAGAAATACATTGTAGTTTGGGCAAACAACAACAATCACTTAGATTGTAGTTTGGGCAACCGACAAACGGTCCTCCTGGGTTGGAATCCGTTCCTGACCATCGCAACACTAGTCTCGACCCGCACCTATACCATTCTGACAAATGCGAATCTCTATTTCTAGTCATTCTCCTCATAATGCTTCCAAAAGATCGTGGGTTGTTCGAGCTCCCAGCTACGTTGCCCGTGCTAGCCATAACCGTGTGGCTTTGAAGATGGAGAAGTCAAGACAAGAGAATACAAGCGAAGAGATAAGAAGAGAGTGGGCAATGCATAGGTTGATCTTTAAATTTGGGGATTAGAATTTTTAACTTCAATTTAGGGACCAAATTGAATAAAAAAAGTTTACTCATCCATGTCACCTAACCGTTTTGTTGCCAGCGTGTCATAGAGGAGTCCAGATCAGCTTTCCGGTGGAGCTTGGTGGACGGAAATTGCTAGAAAGACGACTGTGGGTCCCATTGTACAACTTCAGGAATGAAATTGGGTAACTATTAAGTTCAGGAATTACTTTGAGACTCAAGTGTAATTTCAGGGACCACTTTGAAACTTAACTCATTTGATGTGTGTAACATTAGACTGCCATTTTCTCCTTTTCTTCTTCTCTTCTCGACGCCAAACCTCTCATCTTTTCCCTCTATTGCTTTTCTTTCTTTAAGAAATGAGAGATTCAAATTCTCTTAGGTAGCGTTTGGAAGAGAGACAGAGATTAAGAGACTAAGACTGAGAGATAAAGACTGAAATAAGTCTCAGTATTGTGTTTGGTGTAAAGTAGGAGACAAAGACTAAAATAAGAATAAAGCTCTAATTTAATTTGCACAAAGAATAACGTTGGAATTAATTAATTGAAATGAGAGTATTTTAGGTATAAAATGTTATTAAAATTTCAGTTTCTGTTCTCAAAAATTTCAGTTCCATGTGTCCCTAATTTTTGGAGGTACTAAAATACTAAAATTTTAGAGACATAGATTAAAATTTTAATACCAATCTCTAAGTCAATAAATATGATACTGACTTACTGAGTTCCAGTCTCACAGTCTTCATCTCAATATCTCAAAAAAAACTCTACCCTACGGTGGCTTAAAGCCACTTTTTTTTATATTACTTTTTTTGTTTTGTTTTAAAATGTAGGTCTTATTTGACAAGGGTGAGCGGGGAAGAACTTAGAGCAAAAGGTGAGTGGGGACATAATGACAAGGACTATTTTGAAATTTTAAAAATATGGAGATGTTCTTAATTAAATCTCCAACCCTAATGGTGAAAATATTCATTTTTTTGACAGAATATTGTATTATTTCAAATGTTTTTGTCACCATAAAGATTAAATTGAAAAAAAATTTATAATTTAAAAACTCAATTAAAAAAATTATAAAAATTTAATTAAAAATTCGATAAAATTATAGATATCTATAGAATAGTTAAATATTTTAAATTTTTCCAAAGTAATAAATATTGTGAAACTAGAGAAATATAAGTTAAATCAAAGCTAAGCAAAGAATAAATTGTTGTAAGTGGTTAAAAGTCTCATGGACCTCATTTGAACTCCAAGTCGTATGTTCGATTTTTATCTCTTTTCCTATATCATCTTTATTAAAGAAGGAACTGTTATACTTGTCTTGTGAGATTTTTGGATTTTGAAACTTGGACTTTGAAGTTTTAATAATTTAGTTTCACTTCAAATATAAATGATATCTACTAGGACGTTTCTTTTTTTTTTATGAACAAAACAAAATACCGATGTACACTATCAAAGTTCGAATCTATCTTATAATCCATCCTATCCTATAAATCCTAGGAAAATATCAAAACCTAAGTTTAAGAATGGGCTCAATTAAAGAAATCTACATGGGAGGCAAACCATGGATATAATCATTCCAGATTTCAGTTGCAATTGAGTCTCTCAACTGCGAAGCAAGAGCAATTTCATCTGCATAAAAAGTAGAATCTAGCGGCGGATGCGTGTGCGACTCAATGTGTGACATTGGCAGAACTTCCTCTTCTAAAGATGGTAGCGATTCCTCCATTGAAAATGGCATCCCCTCTCCATACATTTTGAAAATCCAATCATCCGGTTTCTCACTGCGAATGTAATTGTGCAATGCACTTGTTGCCACCACTAACTTCACCTGTGTTTGTAATGGGTATGAAGGAGCAGACATCAATATCGGGAACCGTGCCTTTAAAGCCCCGAAAGTTCGATCGGAGATACTGTGCAATAACGAGTGCCGTTGATTGAACAGTTCACCTGCATGCCGCGGGGTGTAACCACTTGGGAATTCCTTGGAGTGATATGGAGTATTGGAATATGGAGCAATGAAACCTGCCACATTTGGAAACTTGCTATCTACAAGGTAGTATTTACCTGTGTGATAAAAAGTGTGTTAATCTGCTAATCTAACAATTGAAATAAAATTGTACAGTAGTCATACATAAAACCGAGTATTCATCCATTGAGTTCTAAGTTTCATTTTGATCACAAAAAATTTAACTTGATTGTTCCAATCAAGTCTTAAATCTAACGAAAAGGCGCAACGCTTTCCAAATGACTAATTCAATAATCACTAGCGACCTCAAAGTGGCATTGACATGCATTTCTTCCCTATCAGTCTCTTACAATTTCAACCAAATACATTAGCTAAAACATTTGCATAGAGAACCAAAAATCCAATAAATCTGACAAGTAGTCAATGACTCCAAGGTGGGCTTTGTTAACTTAAAAGCTCAGCTCCAATATCACCTCTGTATCAATGGAAGAGTCATAACTAAAGAGACTGGAACCTTTCCAGGAGCTTATGCACGGGCAAGTTGACAAACTGACATGAGCCAAATCGATTTATTGAGGGAGTGAAACAGATTGAAAAAGTTTGACCGCAATATATGCAGAAAGTTTTATAGAGAAAAGGAAAGATAAGTGAATTTGCAGGATTGATGTCTAGTATTTTTATGATGGGGGTTGGCTGCATCACTTTCTAAGCTCACAACTAATAATGAATCATACAAGCAAATTCTTCTTCTGAGTAAGAACTTTTTTTTTCCCATTCAATAATCGGTCTTCACTTTTAAGTGGAAGGTGGAAATGCCAAGCAGGAAACACGTAATAAAATTTTGTTAACAAGCTGAAATGCTGATAAAAATTTAGGACATAATGGAACAGATAAAAAAAATTTGGCTTAAAAAAACAAAAAATTACTGATGTGAAGTTGTGAACTTTAGACAAAAAGGTTAGTTATTCATAATCATTTATTTTTCCTGTTAAAAAGTTCTGCATAATCATAAAAACAAAATCACTATAAAATCTTAGAAGTAGTGTTCAAAATGAAGTGAACAAATTCAACTATGCAAATGAAAACTCCATTTTACTGACTAAAATTACCTTCAGGAACCTGCAACCTATTCTGCCTGGTGATTGCGGAGTTAAAAACCTGTAAATCCGTAGCGGATCCTTCCCAGCCAGCCAAAACATAACAGAATTTGAGGTCAAATGAGCATGCTGCCAAAATATTCTGTGAAAGTAAACCGTTCTTATTACGGAAAGGTCCTTGCTCATCCACACCAACTGTCACAGGTACATGTATACTGTCAACTGCTCCCACACAATCCTATTAAACAATATTGACTCAATGAGATAGAATCAATCCCAAACAAGGTTGTCATCAAACACATTTCAAGAAATCTTACTTTAAAATATGGACAGAATCTAGGATCTTCAAAGATTTTCGGAGGAACTTCAGAACCAGGAGGCTGAAAATAATCCAGTGAAATTGACAATATTGCATTCAAGACGTTGTTAAAATGTCGACTAATAGTTTCTCCAGAATAACGAAATAACTCTTGAACGGCCCTTGTCCGCAGATTATGTCCAATAATGAACATAAATATGGCCAGTTGCTCCTCAATTTTGATTCGATTTGTGTGGCGTAATAAACCCTTGGCTTGCAGCATATCACACAACTTGTAGAATATACTCTTATCCATGCGGAAGTTCTCTAGACAAAGTTCATTTTGACCATTAAGTACTGCATCTACAAACTTTTCACCTTTAGATGCCAAGCAACTCAGATCTTTGGGTACATGATTCCCAGAGACTCCATCCTTTTCCTCATCAGAACTATCCATTTAACAACTAGGACATCAACAGATGTGAGTTAGAAAATGGAATATGGAAACAAAAATTGTTCTACCATTAAAATATAAATCAATGAAAGGCTCATTTTGTTTATACCTTTTTTAACCCCTTTCCCCCCACTCCATTCATGCACATAGGCTAAAAGCCAAACAATTCCATGTATAGGACTAAAAGACAAAAAAGTTTGTTCATGAAAGCATATGTTAATGAATAGTATTCATTAACCATTACTCTTAATTTAATAATTTAATCTCTCTAAAAATAAATTTATAGTTTAAAATTTTCAGGTAATAAATTTTTAAACTTTTTGCTTAACATGGGCACCCTAAGGTCATTGAGCATGTGCCCTTAACGCAAATGTTAAATGGTTAGCATACTCTTCAGTCTTCACTAAAACACTCAAATCGCACTCAGTAATACTAATATTACCCATTAACAAGTTTTCTAGTTTAATTTACTAATCTATTCCTTAATCCATGACTACCTAATTCAAATAGCTCTTTAGTCACACAAACAAAACTTCAGCACTACATAACCCATCTCAATCTTAATTAATCACTTGTACTAAAATAAGCTTAATCCATGTTCAGAATAGTAATTACCCAATCTAATAACATGTACACCTAATTTCAACTCTTAGAGGTATAGTTCAATCACATATAACATAATCAACCCATCACAATTCAGCACAATCAAATTCATACAGGAGCATGATAACTCGTAAATCATAGTCCCGTGACCTAGAGTTTGAGAGAATAGCACTAACTTTCATTAAAGATCCCCTACCTCAAAGTGAGTAATTCGTAAGTGAAGTGTAGAAATTGGCGGTGCAGCAGCGAGCGTCCTCAGTGATCAGCGGCAGCGATATCGACAACCGCCATAGCTCGTAGCAGCAGCGGAGAAAGGGAGAATGGAACAGAAAGCACGGCGGAACAGGGCAATGCAGCGGTGGCAGAATCAACCTGATTGTACGTCACTAGCAGAAGGGCAGAAGCAGTTCCGGCGGCTCCACTACATCTCGTTAACAAATACTCCAACTATGTTTAAATTTTGAATAAATATATAACAATTTTTAGTATTTTTGGCTCATCAACATAAATATTAAATTATTTTTAATAAATAAATTTTATATAAATATAAATATAAATTATATATTTTTTATATGTAAAATTTTAAAAAATGTGCAAATTATTATTAATTAAATACGGCGAAAGCTAGTGCGGTAAATTAGAGAGTGCAGCACTCTTTAAAAGTTATCAGGTAAATTAAATTTATTTATTACTATTATTATTTTCTTTTTTTTTCATGGGCTGAATAAATAAATTAACACTGACAAAAAAACATAATTTCTTCTTTTAACACGACCTTTACACCACAAAAGTACTCATAAAACTTGATCGAATTCTTCTATTACTCTGTTATTGTCGATGCATGTCTTCAAGCATCTTCACTGTTTTGTTTGATGGTAGTGCTTCCACTATCGTTCTGGCTGGCCACAGATTTTGACGCTCTTGAACCCACTCCTTTCCACTTCTGCCATGAATAACCTTTGAAGCCCGAAAAATTGCTGCATAGAAGAGGAAGAAGCCTGTCTGTCGCCGCTGCTGGTTAGCTAACTCCAAACACAAACCGGTTTTGTGAACCCCGTCTTCAAACACAAAATACATGGCAGTTACAACAAGTCCATTATCTTTTATTTCAAATTATCCTCAACGTGTACGTAATAGAATGAAAAATTAAAATACAATTATATTTAAACAATTATTTGTATTACTTTTTTATTAATTTATTCAAAAAATAATTAAACTTTAAACTAATTGGTATAAAATATTACAGATATAAAACTAAGAGAAATTTTTATTTGTATAAGAATGAGCCTAATAAATAATTATTCTATTTAATATATAATTAAAAGTATTTCTTTCTAGCTATAATTCAAATGGCATACTCTTTTTATACTCACCTAAAAGATTGTGGATTTGGGTCTTTCTATTTTTGGTAAAAAAAAAATGAGTACTTCTTTCTTTTATTAACTTATATTGAATAATCGCGTAAAATTTTTTTGTCATAGTATTTGAACCAAAAAAAAGAAAATGTTATTTTAAGGAAAACTAATAATATATTTTTAATACAAAATAATAAATTTTAAATATAGTAAAGTAACATATTTCAATAAAAAAATTGTTAATAAAAAAGTTATATAAATATTTTTTATATGAATTTTGTTTCGCACAAAATAAAATTATTATATGTTTGTTTGCTTCTTACGTTGTATATATATTTTTTTAAATTAAATTTATATAATACAAAATCTTTTATCATTCACTTCATACTTAATGTTATAATTTTGTTTTACATAAAATAAAATTATATATATGTATTAATTAAATTTATATAACACAACATTTTTTATTATTGTATTTTTTATATTTAATATTATAATTTTGTTTTACACAAAACAAAATTTATTTAAATTTTAATATTATATACATAATATATATTTAATATTATTTTTTTTAAGATTCTAATATATCTTTTTTTGTCTGAATTTAGTACATGAATTTTCAACTTATTTTTCATGTATTATTTATTTTAATTCTAAAGCCCAGTAAATTTTTTTGTTGTATAGCTATGTTGCTTTTAATACGGAAAAGCTCTGCATACAAGCCATTAAGGCTTGTATGCTTTACAAGCTCATTAAACAATAAAACGAAAATACGCGCTGCTCCACATACATTGATTACACGCGCTATATAAGATCCCGCGTATATCTAACTACCAAATTTAAAATATTTGTTTCCTTCTTCGTTTTCGTTATTTTGAGATTTGGTTGTTCTTCTTCTCGCGCGTCTTCCCTCATTCTTCTCCATTGTTCTTTTCCTCTCCCTTTCTCACTGGTATGTTCTTCGTTTACGTTACTTTTTTCTCTCTCTGCAACTCGAGCTTCGTTTTCTATTTTGATTTGTTGTTTTCTGAAATCAAAGTTTGAACTCGTTTTGAAGATAATGGATCATTCCACCTCAGATTCTCAGCTGAATCCAGGCGAAGTGGATTATGAATTTGAATATAACGAAGTTCCTGAGGTTTGATTTACATAATAAATTTTCTTTCAGTAATTTTTATAGCATTGTGTAGTTGAAAAATTGCTGAACATTGACTGTGAAACTAACACGTTAACATGAATCTGTCGATTCAATGTATTAATTGTGATTAATTACCTAGAATTTATAGCAGACGCTCGGGTGTAGATCAGGTCTTGTTTTGGGTGTATTTTTGCTAGAAGTGTGGGTGTATCTACACTACTGGTTTTGTTATTTTTAATTGAGTTGTTGTTGTTCAGGTGTGTTATATCAGACATGATTGGGTGTGTTTTTAGTTTTTGACATGGTGTATTCTGCAGCCTGTGTATTTACAGTTTATGGCTTTAAAGGTCATTGTGTAGTTGAGTTGTTGCGGTTCGGCTGTATCATATTAGGCATGATTGGGTGTATTTGAATCATATCTATGGGTGTATTCACAGTTTCTGACACGGTGTATTGTGCAGCCTCTCTCGGTTGTTGATGACGAGCTTGTTCTGAAGGTTGGAATGACCTTTACCACCCTTGAAGATGCTGGAAAATTTTACAGGAACTACGCCAAGGCTGCAGGTTTCTCTACAAGAGTTCGGTGCACAAATAGGAAGGGAAATGAGATTAAGAATCAACTGATTACATGTAGCAGAGAGGGAAAATGGAAATCTAAAATATCTCCGACCGAGAAGACCAATCCTACAGCCGGTTTAAACTGTCCTACAAGAATTTATATACACACATTGAAGGATGTCGGTGCTTGGATTATCTCAAAGGTTGTGCTCGATCATTCACACCCCTGCTGTCCAAGCAAAGTAGAGATGCTCAAACAGCACAGGGAACTAAGCATGTCCATTCGTCGTACAATAGAGAATAACGAGGAGGCTGGTATCAGACCAAGCAAAACATACCAATCATTTGTTGCGGCTGCCGGGGGTCATCGCGAGTTAAATTTTATCGAAAAGGACGTGAAGAATTACATTACGAGGGAAGTGCGGAATGTTTCCGAACAAGAAGATGCAAAAGAATTCGGGAAATATTTGTTAAGAATGAAAGAGAAGAATCCGAATTTCTTTTTTGAGCTCCAACTCGAAGAGGATCAATCGATTAAGCTCGCTTTTTGGGCCGATGCAAGAAGCAGAGCCGCCTTTGAGTATTTCGGAGACGTCATTTCATTCGACACCACCTACAATACAAACAGGTAACAAACTGCCCCTGTTTATGATGCTAAATTATTTTATTTTTACGAATCCGCATCAGAGGTGTATATTGGCTGTTTCATTGGGTGTATGCGAAGCATTTGTTTAGGTGTAACTAATGATTTTGCATTCTGGACCAAGGTAATTTGTTTCAGGGATAATTTGGTCTGTGGTTCTTTTGTCGGGGTGAATCACCACGGTCAGTCAACACTTCTCGGATGCTCTTTGATGAAGAACGAAGAAATTGAATCATTCAAATGGTTATTTCAATGCTAGCTTCGTTGCATGGGAGGAAACGCTCCGAAAGGGTTTCTCACCGATCAGTGCGCATCAATGAAAAGGGCTTTAGAGGCCTGTATGCCAACGACAATTCACCGTTGGTGTATTTGGCACATCATGAAGAAGATTCCAAGTAAATTAAACGGGTACAAGGGACATGCCGATATCGAACAAGAAATGAGCCAAGTTGTTTGGAACTCTCATAACAAAGACTCATTCGATAGGAATTGGAATGATTTTCTACTGAATTTTGGTCTTGCGGACAACAAGTGGCTTTCAGGTAATGTCTTTTTAAAATCTGCAGCAGAGGTGTATATTGCATGTTCCCTCGGGTGTATTTACAGTCTGTGTTTGGGTGTATTATGCAGATCTGTACGAAGACCGTCACATATGGGTTCCTATCTATCTGGATCACCACTTCTGGGCAGGGATGAGAAGCACACAAAGGAGCGAGAGCATGCATTCATTTTTTAACAAGTATATCACCCCGAACAGCTCACTTATTCAGTTCGTCAAACAATACGATAATTGCCTCGGAAGCAGGGAGCAAGCAGAGAGAGAATCAGATGTTGCAGATTTTCATACGGTCATACCGTGTGCAACCAAATCCTCCATTGAAGCTCAGTTTCAAGATGCGTACACTCACGCAAAGTTTAAGGAAGTCCAAGCGCAATTCAGAGGAAAGGCGAATTGCATCACCAGATTAAAGAATTCCGCTCTAGGCTATTCAGTATACGAAGTTGGAGAACAAGTTTCCAGCTCAATATTCAACAAGTTCGTGGTTACTTACGACTCAGTTGCAGCCAAGGTAAAATGCGAATGCTTATTATTCGAGTTGAGAGGGATACTGTGCCGTCACGCACTAAGCGTGTTAAGCTTCGAACAAGTAAGCCAAGTGTCACCTAGATACATACTGGAACGATGGAGCAAGAAGGTAAAGAGGCGACACACACACATCAAGAGCAGCCACGACGAGCCACTAATGGAGCCAAGAAGCAAGAGGTTCGACCAATTGGTTTTTCGTTCGCAAAATATTTGCGAATTTGCCTCCGAATCGGAGGAGCTGACTGCAATTCTGCACCGTGCGTACGATAACGTCATGGCCGAGATGGAAGCATTAAAAGCCAAAAGGAAGGGGACATCTTCTTTATCCCACGAAGACACCAACTTGGAATCCATTAACGAGCTTCAAAGGCCGCCAAGGATTCGAACAAGAGGACGTCCAAAAAACAGGCTAGGTTCAAAGCTGGAGAAACAGATTGCAAATGGCACAAAGAAGAAGAAGACGAAAGTTTTAAGCGAGGTAAAAGTAATGTTCTTTAAATTTGTGGCGATTGAGTTTATTTTTCTCGTTAATAGGTTAGCTAATGTGTGAGTGTTATATTCAGATAAACCTGTTTGATGCTGCATCAGCGGCGCATTCAAATTCCAGCCAATATCAAGGACACGTTATGAATTATCAGTTCAGGGTACCAGCAGCAGGGGATAACTCTTTGGGTGTATAGTTTTATAGAATATGGGTGTAAAAGCACCGTTCTTTTGGGTGTATTTTTGTTCATTGACAATTTACATATAGACACATATATAGATTCATATAGAACAAAAGCTGTAAAAATTCGCAGGTTATGGGTGTATATTTGATTTGATGTTTTTCTTCATATTTTAGTACATGTAATTCATACATTTTGAATACAGCATAGACAGTTTGGGTGTATATTTTATGCAATCTTGGGTGTATTATTAGACCTGCGTTGGGTGTAACAGTTTATAATTTGCGTTTATATATGCCTTAATTTTTTCCTTCATATTTTACCACCTGTAATACAGCTTTTGAATACATCACAGACAGTTTACCAGCACATGTAGTTTAACTATGGGAAAAAATATACAGGGAATAGAAGTTGTTGATAAATGGCAAATATTTATATCATTTGTTCAATTTACAAACTACCCAGCAGTTGGATTACGCAGTTTCTATATCAGCAGAATTAATCTGACAAAACGGACTCAATAATACAGAGGATGGCTTCGACAGCCTTATAGCACTACTCTCCCTAATTGCCCGATATCTTTCTTTATTCATCTCACTGAATAGTATCCGGGAAGCATACTCCACTCTATAGTGGTCCACCTCCTCCTACAATTAAAAAGTATATTCTGTTTAAACAGCAATATTAATTCAGTAAAGTAATACAGAGTTATATAGTTCTAAAGACAGTTACCTGTGGCCAATTATCCCATTCATACTTCCTCTTTTTGATGTTTTCCGGCTCAATTAACTCCATCCACTTCATAACATAGATAGCGCAGTCATAGCTGAAAACGAAGAAAATAAATTACAAATCTCATTTACGAAAGTTTAATGTTCAGACTCACAAATTTATACCTTGTTTTTTGGTCTGATATTTTAACATATGATGATTTAATTTTCTTCTCGTTCTCCCCTTTCTGCAGAGGTTCCCCGCCGGCATATGTTATCAATCTTGAAAATACATATCCCTTAAATAGCAAAACAAATCAGTAATACACCCGAATAAATGCACAAGATACACCCAACTGAATGGACAATATACACCCAACACAACTAATGAAATAGACCTAAATATTAAAGTAAAGAAGACAGGGGCAACTTACAGTGAATTTATTAATGTCCTTTCTCTCATCGCTTGGAGCTTTTTTGTGTAGCGGGTCAAGTATATGACATTTCCGCTTTGTTGTATTTATTAGCCATAACCACCAATGCCCCGAGTGGCAAACAGGAGCAAAAATCTGAAGGATTGCCACATTTCAACAGTGTGTTATTTTATTTGGCATATAAGTAAATAAGCGTACTAACAAATTTAGCAAACGAAAACTTACATATGGATGCGAAGTTAATTTTTTTCTATCTATGAAGGGAATGAAACTCGGTTAGGCTTCCACCCTGAATTTCTTTTTCGTTTTCGGTGATACGAATTCCCCCTTTGGGTGATCCGAAAGTGCCATGCACTGCAAGAATTGCGAAACAAGAAATGAAATACTAAACTTATACCCAATTGAACGTAAAAAATACAGCCAAATCAATACAGAAAATACACCCAAAGTTCGTAGAAGTAACACTTACCACAATATCGGGGGGGGAGACAGTATATTTGTTCTTGAAACCTCTTTTCATTTTTCTGGTTGAGGATGAGGCAGATGGCAGATACAATCTAGAAATATATGCCAAAATCAATTTTACATTAATAAGCATTGCAATTGACTTTGGTGTAAAAACATTAATGTTATTCTAATATTACCTGAGATTCTATATCACTTTTTGCCTGGAGGGATACAAGGTGCATTCTCATCAAAATGTATTCTCCTTGGCCAATCAGAGTGCACATTTCCTCATACTCGTTAGTATTGCCATCTGCATCTTCCTTCAGTCTCGTCCCCCAGATGTAGCACTTTTGTTTCATATCATCCGTAATCTGATATAATCCCCCAGGAGTTTGAAACTTTGCAGAACTTTCTCCCCCAGTCTCCCTCTGAATTTATGGACTTTTGTTTTTTTCCTTCGCCGCACTGCTTGCTATTTTTTGGACCAAATCGTCCAATTGTTTTATCAAATTTGCAGATTCAGGAGATTTTGCCCTTTCTGTCTCCTGCGTTGACGCCCCCTCCTGGCTTGAATCAGTCAATCCAAGGCTGAATGATGGCACCCCTGGATCTGTTTTAGGAACATAGGATGCTGTCCGTGCCATCATCAACAGGGCAGCAGCGTCTTCTGCGTCTGGATGACTGCGTCATCATGTATAAGAATAAGAATAAGAATAAGAATATACGGATGATAAGCAAAGATTGATTTTAGTCTGATGAACTTACATTTTAGTTGGAGTTGGGGGAAGCGTGGGTGTGGTCTCTTGAAGTTGTTTGGGGTTTCAGGAGTGCTGCACAGTTACAAAAAATTAATCACGGCGTAAAAAAAACTAATCAGGAACAATATACACCCAAACTGTTAGCAAATATACACCCAAACTCTAAACAAATATACACTCAATACTATTTCTTACGTTTCTGTAGTCCCTTCAATCTGTAGCATAGGTGTTGGTTCAAAATCTGTCTCAGTGGTTGTTTGGGATGCCGGCACAAAAACCTGAATCGGGACTCTAAACAAGAAGAAAAATGAAAGGTTAATAACGCCTTTTGAAAATAATAAGGTTATAAGGTTGAAATATTATTGGAAAACTCACATTGCAAGCGCTTCCGACGGTGTCTGTTCCCTCACAACCATCATATTCGAATCAGACGGACTCAACCTAAAATACACCCAAAGAAATTCAAGAAATACACCCGAACAATTCAAAAAGAAGACAGGCTTTGTTTTTTTGAGAACTTACATACTTGCAGTTTTTGCTTTTTTTTCCTGCCTTTTTTTTCTTGAATAAAATAATAAAGGGCTTTTTTTCTAAAAAAAATATATACAGAATTAGAAGTAGAAGGGTAATAGAAGAACAAAAGTAACGGTTATTTGAAAGAAAAATTACATACTCTGTGACGGATGGTTTACACTACTCTGTTCTGTGCGCCCTTGAGAGGAAGGACCATCACTTCCCAAGTTCACAGCCGGCATTCTAAAACAGATCTCATGTTATTCAGACAAAATAAGATACATGTATAAAATACACCCAAATGAATGCACAAGATACAACCAACCGAATGGACAATATACACCCAACACAACAAACTTAATATCCCAACTTATTAAACAACATACACCCAACTTGATCCACAAAATACACCCAAATGGTTCCACAAAATACACCCAAATCATGATAACAAGATTTTATTAAATAAGAAAGCTTCTTACGTTTCAGACGACACATAGCGACCTTCTGTCGATCGCAGGTCAGCTCGGTTCTCCCTGCGAAACAAGAAACAATTATTAGCAAACAAAACACACCAAAATCTAAAATACACAGCCCAGCAAGACATACCCCTCTGCAGCAGATTTATCAATATTTTCCCTTAGCCATTCATCTAGTTCGTCACTTGATATTTCATATGTCTCACTACATTCATAAAAGAAGACGTTAACAAAAATAATTACGATGATAGACGGTAATATAGCTTACGAGGTACTGTACCCGTCAAAGTATTGATCTTCTTTAGGAGGTGAATCCTCCACAACAACTTTTTTCTTTTTTGGTTGTGTTCTGGGTGGAAAAAAAAGAGTACCAATCAGAAATAAAAAATTAATTTTATCACAGAATATTATGCAAAGAAGTGCTTACTTTTTTGGTGTTGTTTTTGTTTTTTCCTTTTTCTTCTCCTTCTCTGCAGGTGATGATTCTTCGCTCCTATAAGTTAATAATAGACACTTCAGTTAATACACGAAATCTTTATAATGAAGCCAAAAGAAAGGAGTAATAATTTCAGGACATTACTCATCACTTGGTTCAGATTCAGATTCTGAATCAGAATCTGACTCCTCTTGCCTCTGCTTTCTTTTTCTGGAGTCCATTCTGGAAGGCAAACAATCATTATTTAGAACATACTAAAAATACACCCAAATGAATTCACAAGATACACCCAACTGAATATACAATATACACCCAACGCAGCAAACGAACACACCCAGCTTAATAAACTACACACACCCAACGTGATCAACAAAATACACCCAACTCGAAAAAGAAATTACACCCAAGTATGGTACTTACTTTTTTCCCTTTTTGCTGGGGTGTTTTCTTCCTGAATCCTCTAAGTCTTCTTGAGTCTCAGACTCAGAGGTAGAAGTGTCACTGTCAGTAGCTGTTTCTGTCTCCGAAGACGATGTTGGACTCGCCTTCCTTTTTTTTGTTTTTTTTATTTCTTGTTTTTTTTCTTTTTTTTCTTTTTTTTTTCATTTTTTCTCTTGCTCTTGTCTCCGCCATCTTCACAATCCCCTGAAACATTAGATATTTTAGCTAGCAGCATTCAGGTAAATAAAATACAAGCAACATATTATGTTTACTTACCAAAATTTTCTCTCTTTCTGCAGTCATTCTTTCCACCAACTGCTCCTTAGTCCAGTTGGCAATCCAAGGCTTTGGTGGTCTTTCAGCCCTCTTCTTGCCTTTGTTTTCTGAAAGATGAAAGTATATTATCATCAGGGCAAAGAGGCAGCCATCAATTGCCTTCTTCTTCTTCTCCTGGTAGTCTGTGATGCCCTTGATCATGAAGGTCAAAACATGGCCCCCCCAGTTTCTTTCCGACATGCCGTCCATCTTAAAAATTGGGGCCACGTGCACGGGTGATATTTTGTTTATCGTCGTTGGCAAAAGGAACGCCATCTGTATGTAGAGGATGAATATCCTCTTGAACATCAGGCGTTCCTCTTCGTTGCCAACGCCAATTTCCATCATTTCATCGGTAAGACTTTTGAGGGTCTTACCCTGGAATCTTCTATAAATTATTTTGTCATCATTAGAAAGTTGCTTATACTCAACTTTCTCAAGAAACAGATTTCCTACAAAAAGGAAAACAACAAAGTATCAAAGTCGGTTCAAATACACCCAAGCATCAACCTTAAATACACCCAAGCATCAACTTAATATACACCTATAATTTTGAGCTAGTTACCTGTTGCATTGATGCCAAGCGCATCACCTATTGTTTTTGGTGTTATTTGGAAAGAACCATATCATGTCTTCAGTCTGTTCTCCCCAAGTTTGAAGTTGTTTGCCAGTTCCCTTAAGAGTTGGTGATCCACCCTTAGTGGTGGAATGTGCATCAACCCACCGAATCCGAGATCCCTTACAATTGCCTTCTTCTCCTCAGTCATGTTTCTGAACTTATCACTCAGGAGATGTGTGGCACACTTAAGGTCTTTTGTTTGTTTTCTTGCTGCCATTTTCTCTGAAATGAAAAATACACCCAAAGACATCAGTAAGATACACCCATATATATGAGTCAGATACACCCATTAATAACAGTAAGATACACCCATAGATATGATTCAGATACACTCATTGATAACAGTGAGATACACCCATAGATATGATTCAGATAAATCCATTTATATCAGTCAAGTATCACTCAAACATGCTTCAATATCAAATTAATTGAGATATCAGTAAGATACACGCATATATGAGTCAGATACACCCATTGATAACAGTAAGATACACCCATATGTAAGAATCAGATACACCCATTGATAACAGTGAGATACACCCATAGATATTATTCAGATACATCCATATATATCAGTCAAACATGCTTCAATATCAAGCCACATTACAAGTTCAAGCAGTATACACCCCCAATCTACGGAATAAACCCCCAAAAATCAACAACAATAGTAGGAGAACTTAGAACAAGAACGTAGAACTTAGAAGAACGACGTAGAACTTAGAACAGTGTAACAAAGAAGCAAGAAGTAAACCCTAGAAGAACGACGTAGAAGAAAAGTAAAATATACAGGAATCTTAACGAACTTACGTTGAGTGTTGTTGCTTTGCTTCAGATTCTTCACGGAGAGTTTGATGGTGTTTTGATGGAGGTTTCGAAGAACGATTTGTATATTTTGAACTTTGATTTTCGCTCGAAAATGGAAGGGTTTCCTTGTTTTCGAAGCGTTTTGAGAAGTGGAAGAAGTGGAAGAGTTTCTCATACATAACGGTTGTAGTATTGAGTGCGTGATTTTGACGCGCCATGTTATCTCTCTTTATGCGCGTGGCTTCTATTTGGGCTGGGCCAACTTGTAAGCTTGTAAGCTTGTATGTGTAGCCCAGCCCCTTTTAATATTTATATACTATTTTTTTGTTTTAGACTTCAGCCCAATATTTGAAACTTATAAAAAAAATCTAAAATTTATAAAAAAAAATGGTTAACCTGATTATAAGGTTACCTTTTTAAATCCAGACCATTCAAATAAAATATAATAAATAAAGAATTCAGATTTAATGAATTAACAAGGTGTGCAGCACTCCATACTTAGCAATGAGCCTTTAAGGATGAGCCATATCAATAAAAATAATAATATTTATTAATCATTTCTATTGAATATATAATTAATTAGTTACGACAAATTTAGAAAAAAAAAATTTGTCACTAAAATTGAAATAGAGAATAATAATATGAATTTTGTAACTGTAAGAGATAATATTTAACTAAAATTATGAATTAACATATTTTATAATCTAACAAAAAAACTAAAATTAGTTATTACTATAAAATATATATTAAAAATAAATTAAAATATATAAATATATAATGATTAGTTTTAGTAATTGATTTTAATGTACATAGTATTTTTTATTATTTAAAAGATTTAGTTAAATTATGAGAGATGCTTGGTGTATAATTTTATTTTCTAAAACCCCATAAAAAATATTATTTACTATCTTAATTAATAATAATTATTATAATTATTATTATACATATTTAATTCGGAACAAATAAATTGATAGACACATTACTATATTTGGTTTGACACTAAAAAAAAAAAAAAATTATATTTTAGATTATGTTTATGGCGTTTTGCGGTAAGAGCATCATTGCTCTTATGAGTAGTGATCTTTTTTTTGTTTTTTGGTCTTACACAACACACTATTATAATTACTATTAGTATGATTTTATGGATTTAGATTCTCTAAATTTTGAATTTCAAAATACTAAAATGTGATCTCTCACCATTTATTTTATAGGTGGGACCAAAAATAAATATCAGAGAGAAATTATTTAAGAATAAAAAACCACATTTTATCCTCTAATGTACAAATTCAAAATTTAAAAGATCCAAATTCGAATTTTAATTCTTCATTGAGAATTCAAATTTGAATGCAGTTTCTAGTGAAGGAGATGATGCTGCCATTTATCCAAAGCCTCGGCTGCAGTCGTGATCCTTAGACTTACACACAGAACAAATTGATGGTGCTTAATTGCTTTTTTATAACATAAGGTGAGTGAAGCTTCTAAACCGGATTTTCGTTCGGCTAAAAAATTATTGGGTATCATGGCTTCTTTGATTTTTATTTTTTTGGAACATATAGGCCCATGAACATCACCTCTAGATGGAGTACATGACGAGGAAGTGACTCAGCATCATTATATGGTATTGGATCATGTCTTTTGAATATGCTTCAATGTTTCTTTCTCACTTTTGTACGAAACTACCAATTACCTGTCACTGCATGAGAAGAAAATAATATGATTCTTTATATACATAATTTTTTAATCACACTTTAAACGTTCGGATAGTTAATTAATTAAATAATTTTGATAATGCTTTCTTCGATGAAGACATAAATAATCAGTTAATCGCTGACACATTGAAATCGCACGGTACATGAGATTGATGATTGAATCAAGAAATAAAGGCGAAAGAAGGCGACACAGCAATCACTTGCTTTGTAGGGACAAATAATCACTACTCACAAAACAAAAAAAACTGCGCAAGTAATTTCCTCCCTCTTTCCTTTCTTCCATAACCTCCTTCCTCTTTCCATCTACTATTTATTAATTTGTGTTCTTCTGTCAATTCAATTAGCTCTGAGAGGTTCGGATTAGAAGTTTCAGGTGCTGCAATGGCGAATCGCCAAGTTGTCGGGTTCGTTGGGTTGGACGATTTGAGCTTGCAGATGGCGTCTTCGCTTATTCGCCATGGCTATGCAGTTCAAGCTTTTGAGGTTCTTCACTTTATGCCTTTATTTATTTAATTAAATTTGATAATTTTGGTTAGTGATAGTGCCACTCACTCTTATTCCCAAATCGGTACATAGTAACTCTTGTTTTTGGCTGCAAAAACCAAAAAGGGATCACGAGTCTCTCTTTCTTCCTCAGTTCCTCAACATTCTCTCTCTCTCTCTGTTGGTCCACTATTGTTGTGGGTACCGTTGGCGCAGTAACATGGCGAAGAAATCGCACCGTTCTTTTTTAATGTGTTCTGATTGGTCAAAAGTCAAAACTTTTCATAATTGCAACTTATTTCCCGAGCATATACTAAAGTAAATATTGCACCTTCTGTAAATGGCATGAGCATGTACTGAGTAGTGAGTAGATATAAGTGAAAATTTAGATGCAGGTATTTGTTTATAAAATTGATAATTAAAAGTTATTAATAATTTAATTAAATTATTTAATAATTTTTAATTATTAACTTCACATATTTAAATATTACAATCTAATTACTTGTATTTGGTTGTATATATTGTTAAATGTTTATAATTAATTATGCGTTTCTTTTTTCAATCTGTATATAATCCAATTTCATAGTTCAAAATAAAAAGAAGAAAACCAATTTTTTTTGGTGAGTAGAAGAAAAACCAATTTAAAAAACAATAATAATATTAAAAAGAAAAAAAGTCAAAATTTATTTTATTTAGTATTTATTAACTGTAGTAATAATTAATAAATACTACATAAAGTAAGTTTAGACTGTTTTGATTGATTTTTTTGTTGTCTTTCAAATATTGTTGATATATAATTAATACGTTGGTACTAAATAAATGAGCTTTTTCAAAAAATTTAAAATGGTAATAAAAATGAGCCATATATATTTTAAAAAACTTTAGAGTTCAAGGGTTGAAATGAATTTTTTGCGAATATAATTTAAAAAAAAAATTATCTTTAGAATTTCTCATGTGAATTTTTTGCTTTTTTATATTGATATAAAATTTTTGAAAAAAAAAATAAAAAGAGATATTTTGGTAAAATTTTACTCCATTTTTTACATGTATCATTTAAATAATTACATAAATATTTTCGCATTACTCCGATTAAAATTCGTTGTCAAATATAAAAAATTAATATCTTTTTATCATTTTTGTCATGTTTTTAAGTAATTTGAGAATTTATTTGTTTTTTCGTATCTTTTTGAATTATTTTTGTTAAGAAAATAAATTTTTAGATACCATTTTAATAGTTTACTTAATAAATAATAAACGGATCTACCTTGCATCAATTATAATTTTTAATAATCACTAAAAAGAATTATAATTTTTACTTTTTAATATTATTATATTTATTTACTTAATCTCTTTGGAGAAGGATTTTTGGTGATTATATTATTATGATCACTAGTGGATTAATAAATCATTTATTAAATATGTATTATAATTTAAGAATAATCAGAGTTGTAATATTAATCAATATGATATTAACTAAAATGGTAAATTCTTGAGTTTCAAAATCAATGATTGTAGATTTAAATCGTGCAAATGGCAAAAATCTTCTTGAGATTTAGAAACCAAAATGTGGTTAAAACAAAGTTGTATTTTATTTCTTTTGGAGTTTTGGTATTCTAATCTAAAATCCTTTAAAGCTTTAATAAATTTTCAAATTGATCTGAATCTAGGATAATAGAAGAAACCAGTTTCACTGACTTTTAAAAAAAATAGAAAAAAGAAAAAAATATATATGAGAACCAAAATTACAAATAGTTAAATTTACAATATCAAATATTTATGTAGTAGTTCTTAAAATCTCAAAATAATTGTTATGTGACTCAAATATTAATGTACCGAAAAAAGAGATAACTTATAAACAGGAAATTTAGTGAAGTTAATTTTTTTAACATAAATATAAAATTTTCTTAAATTGAAATTTTTATTTTTATTTTATATTTATGAGCCTATTTAAAATTGAACAATTGCTTTCAGATAGAGGTATAGTAATTTTATTCCATATTAATACTTGAGACATTTCTTGTGCCTGCATTTTCCTTTTATTATAACAACGATACTAAAAACTTTGAAAACGTGTTTAGATGATTCTCATTAACATGTATGCATGGTTTTAGGTCACGCCATGATAGAACAATATAGAATTGTCACAGAAGGAAAATATGACTTTAAAAAATTCAAAAACGTTGCGAAAAGATGAAAGCACTTCCATGTACATTTCTCTTTTATTTCATAGATATTCCGGATGTTAGCTTTGATGATAGGAACTTTATGAATCAATGAAGACAAATGTGTGTGGCATGTAGTAACATCTCTTACTTCTAATAATTCAAGCAACTTCCAGGTTGTTTCCCAACTGAGCTACATGTATTACTGAGTGCCAAATGTCACAAGATTTTACGACCTTAGCAAGTATAATAAAGATTAAACTTAAGAGAAATTCTTGGGGCCAGTAATTTTTAGTATTTTTAACTATCATTCGGTCAGCACAAATACTAAATTGTTTTTAATAAATAAATTTTACTAGTTCATGTGTGCGAATTCTGAAAAATGTGAGTATAAACTGTATTAATTTATGTGTGCAAAACTCTGGTAAATATAGATGCAAATTATATACTTCTTGTGTGCAAAACGTCTATAAATATGAGGACAAATTATTTCTGGCCAAGTGTTGGCCAAAAATGATAAAATAAACAGTATAATCCAAATATACAAAATAAACACGTCGGATATCCATTCTCAACAATCACAACCACAACCAGTATAATCCTAGAGTATCTGGTTATCAGTATCAAAATTCTAGCACTCAAGGATTTAATGTTGAGTTTAACATAATAACTTATCTTGACTTACCACAATAACTGAATGTTGCTAAGCTTTTAGTTGCCAAGGGTGCAAACAAAAAAATACATCACAATTTGGTTACACAGAATTGCCGTCTGGTAAACAAATAGCTATTATCATTTATCAGGCAAGAGATAATGACTTGTTAAATTGTGTCAATTAACCATATATACCCAAAGAAATTGTTTTTTCTTTCTTATGTATTTATTTGTTTATTTTATTATGTTTCTGCTTTTTGTTGAAACTTCTTTCATAGCAATGCTATGTTACTGTTTACAAATTTTTAATTGAAGTGAAATGAATTTCTCTGTAGATAAGTGATTCCAGCATAGATGAACTTTTAAAGCTTGGAGGACGCAGATGTTCAAGCCCTTTGGAAGTGGGAAGAGGTAAATGGATATCTCAGCTGTATTGTTGACTATTTCATAAATATTGTTAGATTTACATGTTCTCGTAAGCTTTGCTATGGTTACTAATATGGTAGTATCCTGTTTTAAAATTCTTGTGATGTATAATATCATTTCAAATTAAATAACAAATTTGGTTTTAAATTCATAATCAAATCTTGTTATGATATGAGGGATTGAGTTGGGCAGCAGTGGTCAGCATTCTCATTCTAAAACTTATAAAGTTATAATGAATCTTTGATTTATGAGAGGCAATAATCAAACAAAAGCAGAAACTAGTACGTATGTACAGTTGGGTGGTTTTTTTAGTGACAAGATGCTTATCTCTTAATTTTTAACATGAAAATATGTAAGTTTATTGAGTTCAACAATTTTTAGTGCATCTTCCTCTTATTATGGTTTCATAAATAGAATCTTGTAGACAACTTGTCTCTGAAGTTTGTTAACTGCAAAGCTAAAGCAGGTTTAGTATCTAAATCTATATGACTTGCAGTAATGAAGTTAAACTTCTGAGATAATTACTTCTGAATGGTAATCAAGTTATGAACTTTGTTCAAGAAACATCTTGTACTGAATATAATCTGGTCTCCTATATCTTTTAGCTACTGAGTTAAGCAGTTTATTATTTTGCATGACTTCAGAAAGAGATTCTTTAGAATAATTCTTAATATTAATAGTTATTATTGGGATTGTAATGGTCTCTTGAAGAAAATGAAAGGAATAGTTGTGCTAACTGTTCCACTGCCTGTAAAAATTTATGTAAATTACACTGTTATATTGACTCCTTTCTAATGCTTTTTTTTTTTCGCTTTCTGGCTTGCAGATGTAACAGCTTTAGTGGTCCTAATATGCCATGCGGATCAAACTAAAGATCTAATTTTTGGAGAAGAGGGTGTTTTGAAAGGTCTCTATGAAGCTTTTAGACTTATTTATTTCCAAGGATCATGGTTCCTGTAAAGAAAATTCTTTTTTTGGGATATGCAGGTCTAAAATCGGATACAGTTCTAATCCTCCGTTCAACTATATCACCATCAGTTCTCCAAAAGTTGGAGAAGGAACTGGCAGGTAACATCTGCTTTGATAATTTGGCTCTATATGATGGGTTGATTCTTCATAAAAGGAGTTCCTAACAACTCATCACATTCTCATACTTTTGGAATTAGAGTTAATCAATTAACCCCTTGATCACTGTAAATATTTTCACTTGTCATGACTCATGATAGACTGATAGTCGGTCATTTGAGGATATTCCGATATTGTGAGTTCAATTTCCCTTTCACATATGTGATGTTTCTATTGCATTGTTACTAAAACAGAAGTGAAAAAAGTTTAAGGGATTTCACATTATTTGTTGTGGTCTGGATACTAATGTTGGGTCAATGATGCTAATGGAGAGTGAAGACTAATAAAAAGTTTTTGTATTCATTTTTCTGATGTATCCACAGAGTTCTTATTTTGTTTTATTTATTTTTTCTCACTGAGGCACAAAAGTGGCTATTAATTTTGCAATTTTATTTACTCTTGGGTATTTTGGTAAACACTTTGTACACTCAACTTGCGTATTTCTAGAATGATATTGTCAATTTTTCTGTTTTTTTTTAGGGGGGAAAGGGGGGAGGGGGGATGAATTTAGTGATGTATTGTTACAGGTCATAAACATATTTATTTATCTTGTAGAAATTCATGAGATAAATTACATTGTTGATGCATATGTCTCTCTTGGGAGGTCTGATGCTTTAAATGGAAAAATCACTGTAAGTTATTGTTCTTATTTTGATTGTAATTATGATTTCGTGCTGAGTTTTAAAATGCACAAGCTTCCTGCTTATGATTAGCCAATATACCTTACATTAATTGTTGATGCGCGAACTATAGATTGCATCATCAGGAAGACTGGATGCCATTGCAAAGGCTCGGCCTGTGCTTTCTGGTAATGCATTGAGATCTATTTAGTTATATTATAATCGAACTTGACTTTTATGTCTTAAAGAAAAGTGTAATTCTTTTTAATATATTTTTATATTAGCTAATTGTCTCTCTCTTTTTGGACAGCAATGTGTGAAAAGCTTTTCACTTTTGAGGGTGAAATTGGTGGTGGCAGGTTATTTCTTTCTTTGGTCTTGCCAAACCTACTTTATATTATTAGATACAATTTTTCAAATGCTCCTTTTAGTTCATCTATTTGTTGATGTTTTCATGATGAACTTAGATAATGGTCCTAAATTGCTCTGATAATGTCTTAACCAACCAAGCTAACTTCTGTTGTAGGATGTCCTGTCTTGTTGGCTGTATTAGCATTTTTATTGAATCTTACCAATCTTTTTGCATTGCAGTAAGGTTAAAATGGTTACTGAGTTGCTTGAGGGAATTCACTTCATTGCTTCAGTGGAGGCTCTCTCTCTTGGTGCCAAAGCTGGAATTCACCCATGGATAATATATGATATCATTTCCAACGCCGCTGGAAATTCATGGTGTGTGTTTGATTAGTATGAAATAGGCAACTCCAAGTAAAGAAAAAAAAAAAAAATCTTACACGCATGCGTGTTCATGTGGATGCTTTTAGATGTGTATCATTGCATAACTATATTTTTTTGGGGAAAACAAATTTAAGGCAGGAAAATAGGCTTAAAATTTATTGAAAAAGGAAACTTGACATTATAACCCATTTTATTTATTTCTGAGCTTGTTTGGAAACCATTTAACATGAGAAAAGAATTCTATTTCCTTTAAGAAAAGAATTCATTTCTATTTGAAACTCAATTCCATGATTTGAAATGACTATAATATATTAATAGAATAGAATCCAAATTTAAAGAGTGTGTGAGTGGATTTGGAAATCAGACCCCTTTTGGTCTGATTTACAAATGAAGGAAAAATGAGAATTGGAATTCTCAACGGAATTCAAACTATTCATTTTTAGTTGTTCCAAAGCAAGAAAAAGAATTCAACTCTTGAGTGAATTCTAATTCCTAGCATTCCAAAAGTTGTTTTTTCACCAGCTGAATGCTGATACCAAAATGTGCTATTTAAATATTTCATTTAAACAACTTTTGCATTTAACTTACTTTTTTCTGATCCTCCTTCCCACTTTTTTTCCCCTCCCCACTTATTGTAGGATGTGATTGTTTCATTTCTTTTGTAGGGTTTTCAAGAATAATGTTCCTCTTTTGTTAAAGGGAGAGATTAAGCATCAAATTCTAAACACTATTGTTAAGGACTTGGTAAGATTAATAGAGATCAAAAGCAGCTAAATTTTGTACATTTACCATGTGTTTTGGCTTGTCGAATGGTTATGCTACTGACATATTTTAGTCTATCATTGGTTGATTGAGTAACATATGGACTTCAATTCAATTTTGACACGTTATGATAAATTTATTATGTACGAGATTACACATCATGATAAATTAAATACTATGGTATTATGAGCAAGTTTATGACCAAGTGAAACAGAGTTTGATTCCAACCGCTTGCCTTCTTCAAATTAAATTTTAGTTTTAGCACAGGGCTTGATCAGAACTGTACTTTTTACATGCTCTAACACCAGAAAGCTCTCATGTGAGGAGTAGAAGTGCTAGTGATATAAAACATTCACTGCTTGTTTCTTTCTGGTTGGAAAAGAGCTACAATATTGTATATTTGTATTAATGTCTTTTGATTTTCAAAATTGGCTCTTTTAACTTTATGTTTTTAATTCTTATGGTTATTGTTATTCTTTTTAATACTTGATATTTTCATTATGGCTATTGACTGTTCTTTATTCAAGGAAATCATTTTGGATATGGCCAAGTCACTTACTTTTCCACTTCCACTTTTGGCTACCACTCATCAACAACTTATTCATGGTACAAAAATCTTTGAAAACTAAACAGTGATTTTGATGATCCATTTCATTAAGAACAACCTAGCTCTTTCAGCTCACATGATTCACCAAATTCACATTTCAGGGATCTCAAATGTTTCTTGTGGAGAAGATGATAGTACATCATTAATTAAGGTAAATGGACATCTGTTTCAGCAAATTTCAATTAAAAAGATTAATTTTTAGCTTTCATATTTTTTCCTGGATATATGTTTTTTTTTTTTCTTTAGATATTTCTTCATCATTTTCTTGATAGGTTTGGGAGAAAATTTATGGAGTAAAAGTTTCAGATGCTGCAAATGAAGATTTATATAGCCCTGAACAATTGGCATCGGAAATCACTTCGGATTCTAAGAGTGGGAGAAGAGTTGGTTTTGTAGGCCTTGGAGCAATGGGATTTGGCATGGCAACTCATTTGGTGAATTCAAAGTTCAGCGTCAATGGTTTTGATGTAATTCCTCACTTTCAATTCTTTATCTATATTGCATTGAACAAATGGAAAATTTGTTCCAAAAATTGATGGTAGTATCATGGCAGTGAGTTGGGAACCATCTTAGCAAGCAATGCAAACATTTTCCTACATGATCAACAGCATTGAAATCCACAAGTAAATTTCAACTTTTCTTTCAGAAACTGAAAATCTAAAGTCAGATCATAGTGTATTCATTTCTGAGAACTTTAAGACATTGAAAAGTTATTTATGTTTTAATAAGGATATGGGTGAAGAAGGCAAGGTACCAGCATATTTTACAATAATTGTAACAAAACAATTGAAGTGGCATGCATCAATATCAATATTAAAAGTTCATCTGGGTCAAGATGCACAAGCACCGATTTATTTGACTAAACCTTGTTCTTACCATATTCTATTAAGAGTTTAGCAGCATGCTTGTGCTTCAATGTTTATGTATCTTCATGTGTTCTGTCCCTCTAACTTTGTCATCCATTGTGTTTTTCACATATGCAGGCACATTGATATTTTTCTTTGCATTAATGTGTGCAGAGTCCATTACGTATTTGTGCATGATCTGGATGCTACTGTGATAAAATTTTATTTATATATCATGACAGAAAGTAAAATGAGCACCATAAGCTTCTTTCCAATACTTCTGTTTTTGCTTCTAGGTGTATAAACCAACTCTAACACGATTTGCAAATGCTGGTGGCTTTATTGGGAACTCTCCAGCTGAAGTGAGTAAAGGTAAATTAGTATTTTAATGCATACTTACAAACCTACAACTACAAATAAGCTCGTACAATTCGATTAGTGTACGAGATGGTGAATAAATTCATTCCTTTCAATCCAGCTTCTAGTCTAGAAATGAAAAGCCTGATACATTGGTCATGGTTGGAATTGCTTTCCTAAGCTGGTATGCCATGGCAAATGAAGTTGACACTTACCATGGATTTTGTTATTAATGCATTTATCCACCTTGTAAAGTTAATTTTTGTTGCATATAAAGCTTTAAACACTCCACCATTGTAACCAACCCTCTTGAATCTTATGGTTTACGTCATCCTCTATTTCTCCATTGTTCCAAATAATAGAGCCAAGATACTTAATTCGTTTTACTTGTGGTATATTGTTTTCTCTAATTTTCACTTCTGGGTTGGTGTTTTCTCTTCCCATAATGAATTTTCTTCCCATATACTCCATTTTAATGCGACTTGTGCGCAAATCATGCACTTTCAAAGCTAGTCTCCTCAAATCTAGCTTCTCGTTTAAATCTTTCTGTGATTCTCCCATAAAGACGATGTCATCGGAAAAAAAAAATGCACTATGGTATGGACTCTTAGATTTGATCAGTAAGCATCTCTAAGACTAGTTTCAAAAAGTTTGAGCTTAGAGATGACCTTTAGTGTAATTCCACACTAGTTGTAAGCCAATCATACTTGTCCTTAATTGCACAAATACATGCAATATTTAACCTTAATTTTAAAGGGACTAAAAGTTTGTTTACCCTAATTTAAATGATGTGACAGTTCATGATGAGATGACTTCTAAAAATCTTTTCCGTTGACAAACTGTATCAAAATTAAAATTATTTGAGAAAGGGATTAATTTTGATACAGTGTAATAGTCAACAAAATATCATCATAAACTTCTTTGCTATAGGTATTAGGACTAAGAAAATTTCATGTAAATTACATCCGAGAAGGCAAAAGAAAAGTGTATACATAATTTATTGAATTCTTTTGTTTTATTTTGTCTTTTAATGCTGTCTTTTCCTTACAAAAAACAACATTCTACATTTGTCCAAAAAAGAAAAAGTGAAAAATGAAAATCTCAAGCACATAAATATTTACATATTATTTCTTTCAGATGTTGATGTTCTCATAATCATGGTTGCAAACGAAGCACAAGCAGAAAATGTATTGTATGGAGAATCTGGTGCAGTTTCAGGTGCATATAAATTTCTCAATAGTCCCCCCCCCCCCCCCCCCCCAAAAAAAAAAAAAACAAAATATACTAATCCTTCTTTCTGCATTATGTAGCTCTTTCACCGGGAGCATCTATAATTCTTTCTTCTACTGTTTCTCCGGCATATGTGAGTCAGCTAGAGCGCAGATTGCATAGTGAGTTACTACTCCCAGATACATGGTTATGTGATCTGTATTTGATATCAGAATTTTTTTTTTCTTCCTTTCTTTATATGCAGAAGAAGAGTGAATTTTCCCATCTAAATTGGCTACTCTTAAAATGTGGCCTAAATTTTAATGAGTGAATACTGCCCCGTACAAGTAGAAGGAGAACTAGTCAGAGTTGATTCTCCTAGTTAAAAGTATCTTAGTAGATATAAATACAAGTCAAAAGATAACTTGCATGATTTTTTTTATTGGCTGTAAATCTCTAACTAATCAAGAGACAGAAGAAAGATGCATTATGATTTAGAGAATGTTAAAGAGGTAGAAGTTATCTGTCACATTATTGGTGTCATGCAAATGGATGTGTAAAATGAAGCTAGATATTTAATAAAGTATATTTTGAATTAAAAAATATTAATGAGAAGTAGATATTTTTCTGCTGATAGTTTGTACTTTTGTGGAATTGATGGGAATATTTTCTTATTTACAATCTTAAGTTGAACGCTCAACCACCCAATATGCCTAATGAATTTTAGTAAGTGACGAATGTCTGCGAGAGCCATGCTTAAAAATTAGAGAAAAGGACAAATTGATCCCTAATTTTTTAGTATGTGGACATTTAAGTCTTTGAAGATTTGAAAATACATTTAAGTCTCTGACCTCTTTAATCTGGACACATCGATCCCTGGGTCTAATTTATCCTATTTTAAAAACTCTCCCACGTTTGCATCCGCATTGGCCAGATTAGTACAACGGAGACACATTTGATTTTTCCGTTGGGTTTGACAGACCCAAGTGAACAGAGGGATTAATGTGTTCAGATTTTGAGAAGGTCAGGGACTTAAATGTATTTTCAAATCTTCGGGGACTTAAATATCTACAGGCCAAAAGGTCAAAGACCTATTTGTCATTTTCTCTCAAAATTAACAGCAGCAGACTACTGCAATCATAGACTATAACATGCCACATTAGATGCTCCTGACTGAAGTTATATAACTTTTACACAAAATGTTGTATAAATGTTTGCTAATGCTTAAAGCTCTAAAGGAAATTTGTACTTTCTCTTGCATTCTCATGAATTCACTTCAATTTTTTAGAAATTATTTGACAATACAAATTTAAATGTGTAAAATATGAACTCTTTTAGGTTGTTTATTCACTAACAGATAAAATTCTTCTCTGCAATGAAAGTAAAGCATGGCTGAGAATTATGCTAATATTGCCTTGTCCATGTTTCTGCTTACCAGAACGGATGTTATTTTCTGCAGTTTGAATGTTTTTTTTAGTTTAGCGCTGCACCCTTTTATGCTTTTATTGAAGGATGTGGTTGTGACCGTTGAACTGAATATAACGCAGATGAGGGTAAAAGTTTGAAGTTAGTGGATGCCCCTGTTTCTGGTGGAGTTAAGAGGGCCTCAATGGGAACACTTACGGTCAGAAATTTCATCTTTGGGACTTTTTTTGAAATTCCCCTCATCATTTATGAACTGAGTAACTCAAATCTTGTCTATTTCCCAGATAATGGCTTCGGGATCCGATGATGCTCTTAAGAGTGTTGGTTTAGTCTTAGCAGGTAATAACTAATAAGTGTTTATCATAAAATGCAAAATTTTAATTTTGATTCTGGGGTTGCAGTAAATTCAATAATCACTTTTAATTGATTTTGAGTTTTTTGTGATCAGCCTTAAGTGAGAAGCTTTACATTATTAAAGGTGGCTGTGGTGCTGGAAGGTATTTTTTTAGTTAATTATGAGTCAGGGGTTCTTTATCCATTTTTGTCCTTTGGCTAGTACTGCTTTTTATCTGCTTGAGATAAGTAATGCAATGATAAATGTGATTCAAGTTGACAATGAAATTGAGTGGACATAGTAAATTTTATCTCAAATGAATGTCTAATGATATAATTTTGGTGTATTTTGTTCTCTAGTGGTATAAAGATGGTTAACCAATTGCTTGCTGGAGTTCACATAGCATCAGCTGCTGAGGCAATGGCATTTGCAGCAAAACTGGGTCTGAATACAAGACTGTTGTTTGATTTTATTACAATTAGTGGGGGTACATCCTGGTATGTGTCCTCCATGAAGTGATTGTTCTCTGTTGTTCCCTCTTTGACCTTAAAAAAAATTTAAAGAACTTGCTTGCTTTATAGTCACATTCATAATCAATCATGTGTGGTTATGGTTGTGTTGCTACTCTTGGTACTCTTCTCATGGCTGTTTCAAAAGAATTTGTCATAGAGTGATTTCTATTATCATATCTTAATTTTTAAAACAATTTTTCTCTCTACTGTTGCAGGATGCTTGAAAATCGTGTCCCACACATGCTAGATAATGATTACACACCATATTCAGCACTTGATATCTTTGTGAAGGACATGGTCAGCATCAGTAAAATTTTTTTTTCACTGTTTGGCAGGAATGTTAGTGTAACACTTTTTTCAAATAAGTTGTCATAATATTGTGCTATTAATATATATTCTCATATTCAGGGGATCGTTACTCGTGAATCAGCTTCTTTGAAAGTTCCACTTCAATTATCAACTATTGCTCATCAACTGTATCTGTCAGGTGCTCTAATGCAATATATATGGGTTTATGTTTCCTTCACTTCAACTTGATCATCAATATTCCATTTTATTCAACATAAATAAGAAACAGGAAATTGCAATGAAGTTTTGTTTATGAATTATATCATATAAAATTAAAGGAAGAAAAGGGGGAGGAAATTGAGCTTGTCCATTTGATGTATTGGCTGATGAACAAAGGATGTACATTTAGGATATAATTCTTCATGCTCATATTTTCCAGTGACCTTTATGTCACATAAATTAGGATCCTGCTATCTTAAACAGTTGAAAAATTCGTGGAAATCAAATCTTCTGCATATGACAGACAATGTCAATATGAAGGAGGATAGCACTATTCATATATGTAAATAATAAGCCACCCGGACCATGCTACTAGAACTGATTTGAATACTTTGGGACGGCTGAAATTTAAGTGTCCATGTTGCTATCCTCTGCAAAACAAGAAAAATGAAGCATTTACATGGCAGAAAGGAGCCTGGAAATAGGGAAGAAAAGTATTGACTTGAATAATACTGTTAGGATAAGTACTGTCTCAAATGCTTTATGTTTCTGTGTAGGTTCTGCTGCTGGTTGGGGACGGCAAGATGATGCTGGTGTGGTTAAGGTATGAGCAACTAATGCTGACCAACAGAACCTCTAAATTTATTTTATTTTCTGATACATTGGAATCAAATAAGATGCAATTAGCATGCTCAAAATGTTTTGTAATCTTAAGCAGCTCTATCAAAGTAGTTACACATGGTTTGATTTGTTTAGGATATAGATGACAATTTATAAGGTTTTTTTCTGTTTAAATTTTCAGTTGGCATGCTTTTTTAACCAGTAATTGAAGAATGCAACACTGTTATGTTCTGCTTCCTCTTTTCAATATTTTGTTAAGGAAATGTTTAACACAATCGTATCAACTGATTATGAAAAAAACACAAATACCAAACACTCTCTTAGTTAAATATGACTGGATTTCTATTGGATGTTGAAAATTGTTGCAATTGTTTACATGATGATATAATCACCAGTCATCTATAGATTTCTGTTTTGTCTTTTCCTATTGCATTATTTATTTGAGATTTTCTATGATATTGGTTTCTAGTCATATTACATCACAAACCATATTTACAGATGATCCACATTTCCTTAATATGTGATAAACACAACGACTGAATAATTCAGAAGGGCTGTTTCAACTATACAGGTTTATGAGACACTAACTGGTGTCAGAGTTGAAGGGAAACTCCAGGTTCTGAGGAAAGACATTGTGTTGCATTCTCTTCCACCTGAGTGGCCTCAAGATCCTCTCCTTGACATACAAAAACTTACTGAAAAAAGTTCCAAGATTTTGGTAGTCCTTGATGATGATCCAACAGGAACACAAACTGTTCATGATATAGAGGTATTAACAGAATGGTACGTGAACTTCATATCCTTTTGTCATTCTACCCTTTTGGCATAATCAATGCTACTGTTGATAATGAGCCGCATAGTAATATCTTAAACCAAACTTCCTCGGGCAAGGTAGTTCAATTAGTTCTATTTCTCATTCATATTCCAAATCCATTGAGGGGGAGCCTTAGAGCAACAGTTGAGTTGTCTCCATGTGACCTCAAGGTCACAAGTTCAAGCCGTAGAATCAATCATTGATGTAATCATTAAGTTAGGCTGCTTACATTACACCCTTTGGGTACGGCCTTTTCCCAGACTCATTGTCCGGGATGCTTGTGCACCAGGCTGCCATTTATTCTCAATCGATTATACTTTGATCACGAGATTGGGAGCTGAAATTAAGAAATCCTGCCTGAAGAGAATTCTCAAGTTACTCAGTTGGGTATGTTCTTCTGCAGGAGTATCGAATCACTGACTGGGCAGTTTAGAAAAGGTCCAAAGTGCTTTTTCATTTTGACAAACTCCAGGTCACTGAGTTCTGAGAAGGTAAATAAATATCTTTTCATTTGCACCAGTAAATTCATAAATGTTATAGGAAAATTAAAAAAATAAAAATAAAAAACTCTTCTTATCTGTCTCCATTCTGCAATAAGTCCACTTATAATCATGCATGAATTAATAAGAATCATATCCAAAGGTAAAACAAGCAAGGTTTGAGATAAATAAATTTAGAGCTATAGTAATTCCAGCATTCAAGTATCTACTCTATTAGTAATCCCTGAAAAAGCAACCTGAATTATAAATTATCCATGGTTAACGTTATTGGATATTTCAATAGTCAGCAATATGGTCTTCTATCAATTTTGTAATATTTCATTTTAATCTTTGACAGGCCAGTGCACTGATAACAGAGATATGCAGAAATCTAGACACTGCAGCAAAAACAGTTGACAACATTGATTATACAATTGTTTTGAGGGGAGACTCAACTTTGCGTGGCCATTTTCCTGAGGCAAGAATGATATTCTTTAGCTTAACAATATGTTCCAGTCAATGATGATACTTATGATTCAATATGCAAAATGACACTCAGTTATTGTGCACAGGAACCAGATGCTGCTGTTTCGGTGTTAGGTGAAATGGATGCATGGATAATTTGTTCCTTTTTCCTTCAAGGAGGCCGCTACACTATCAATGACATACACTATGTTGCTGATTCTGATACGTATGTCTTGCCATTCTTCATTAACTTGGTTGAAAGGAATTAGGGATGGACATTAGAAACCTTGCTTACTTCACTTTTTGTCTGCAGGCTTGTTCCTGCAGGGGACACAGAGTTTGCTAAAGATGCTGCCTTTGGCTACAAATCTTCGAATCTGCGTGATGTAAAAGCCTCTTTGTTCCTTTTTATTACTGGATTGTGCTGACTTTTATTTTGATATTGGCATAGAATAAATTTTTTAAAAGATCTTTATCCAATTAGTGGGTAGAAGAGAAGACTGGTGGTCGAATACCTGCATCCACTGTTGCATCTGTTTCCATTGAACTTTTGAGGAAAGGAGGACCAGATGCAGTTTGCCAGCATCTATGCAGTCTGAAAAAGGTATACAGAAATTGATAATGCACTTTAGTTTCTACATTCTTAAGTTATAAGAAGAAAACCAGTGACTTGATTTTGTCTTGTTAGAATATTATGAATTAGTGTGTGTCTATTACCAGTCCCCTTACTGTGTTTCTATTGTAAAAGCAGGGTTCAGCATGTGTAGTTAATGCAGCTAGTGAAAGAGACATGGCTGTATTTGCACTTGGAATGATCAAGGTAGAATTTCATTTCATGTTAATTGTATTTATTTGGCCCTTTTGCATGATTGTTTACAGATGTTAATGCTGCTTTATTGTTTTGTCCTGTTAACAGGCAGAATTGATGGGAAAACACTTCTTATGTCGTACTGCTGCTAGTTTTGTTTCTTCCCGAATTGGAATTATCTCAAGGCCCCCAATATTGCCAAAGGATCTAGGAATTACTAGAGAAAGGAACGGTGGTTTGATAGTTGTGGGATCATATGTTCCAAAAACAACAAAGCAGGTGGAAAATGAAATTTTGATAAATTATTCAAATCAAGTCTCCTTGGCATACCCATTTTGCGCTCATGCACGTTTATCCACAGGTTGAAGAACTTAAATTACAGTGTGGTCAGTTCTTGAAAAGCATTGAGGTGATTGACATCTTAAATTTCCTTTTTGCCATTTTATTATGAATCCATCATTGTTCCTTTCATGGTGTAACTTATAATATATATATTTTTGTTAACTTTTATCAAAGGCATTAGCTTTGTGCCTAACGAAAATACTTTCTTTCCAAAATTATTTTTCAGCCTAATATGATCTTTCTTAAATAGGTCTCAGTTGAAAAACTTGCAATGAGGCCTGTCGAGGAGCGGGAGGAGGAAGTCAGTCGAGCAGCTGAATTAGCAGATGCATACCTTAAAGCTCATAAAGACACCCTTATAATGACCAGCCGGAATCTCATAACTGGAAAAAGTTTGTCTTTCTCCATTTTCCTTTTCTTTATCTTCTCTCCACCTCAATTATAGGCATAGGGTTAGAGAAAAAGAGAACTATATTATGACATTAATAGTAAGATGATCTTCAATAATACAGTAGCCTAATTCACTTGTTTTCCAATCAGGTCAAGTTCTATTGTTACTAGTACAATCCCAAGCCTACTATTAAATTATTAATAATCCTGACTCTATCAGCTTTCTATATCATCCTAAGATAGCTTACCGTTGTTCTTCATCTGAACTTCTAAATAGCCACAGCAAAGTGCTTTTAAATGTTAGAAATATAATTTCATGTCCATCAATCTAATCTTTCATTTTATTTTCAAATGTGCAGCTGCGTCTGAAAGTTTGAACATTAATTTTAAAGTGAGCTCTGCTTTGGTGGAAATAGTGAAAAGAATAACTACAAAACCTCGCTATATACTTGCAAAGGTACATGTTTAAAGGACTTAGTCAACCTGCATTTTGGTATGAAAAATTTCATATTCCTTTTTTCCTTGTCTTTTTTCCTTTCATATTCCAAAATAGGCGCTACACTATCTGGGTCGGAATTATATGTTTTGCCACAGTATAGTCACATGACAAGGTTTTAGATATGCACCAAGACAAGGTTGATTACTTGAGAAATGAAGTTATTGAGGAACAAATCCCATAAAAAAATTTAGTGACACTTTAAAAAAAGCCTACACAAGATTTTATGCTCGAGAGTGCTAGAACTTATTCCTTTAAAAACACTTTAGTTTTGTTTATTGAGTTTGTATTATAGCTGGTACTAAAAAATTCTTATTGTGTATGAAAAACTCCTCGACTGTTTTCTACAAGTTACATAATATAATTTCTTGCATCTTGATATTTACTCACAAATCTGTTTGGGGATGCTAGACCTGGTCCTATATCCTTTACTGTCTTTTCTGACAGGCCTTAAGGTTTTAGTCAAACACTCACATATAATACCTTTTTAGGGTGGTATTACTTCTTCAGACCTTGCTACAAAAGCCCTTGGTGCTAGATGTGCTAAGATAGTTGGACAAGCACTTGCTGGCATTCCCTTGTGGCAATTAGGACCAGAAAGTAGGCATCCAGGAGTTCCATACATTGTCTTTCCTGGTAAGTTGATTTTCCCAGCTTTTTTCTTTTTTGAGCATCCGCTGCTGTAAAATCTGTATCCTTTATTCTTCAATATTCTTCTTTACCATCAAAGAAATCTGCCTTTGTTAGGCAATGTTGGTGATAGCAGAGCTTTGGCTGAAGTAGTCAAGTCCTGGACTCATCCAGTCAGACTTACATCAACAAAGGAGATTCTTAGCGTAAGGAATCGGCGCTTCAAGGTTTTTCTACTGATTCTCCTTGATACCAATTAATGTTATCAATATTTTCTTTTTTTTCGATTAAAGAATGCTGAAAAGGGAGGGTATGCTGTTGGAGCATTTAATGTCTATAATTTGGAAGGAGTTGAGGCTGTTATTTCTGCAGCAGAGGAAGAACAAAGTCCTGCTATATTACAGGTCAGAAATAATCATCTTAAGTGACTTTCAAAGTTGTTCTATTTTCTCTCATAAGAACTTGGTTCCTCTAAACTTGTTTTGAATTCTTGTTATATAATATCTTCAGATCCATCCTGGTGCCTTGAAGCAAGGAGGAATTCCCTTGGTTGCTTGTTGCATTTCTGCTGCAGAGCAAGCCAGTGTAAGTGGCGTTATATTCTTAATAATCGAGTATCTCAAGTGAAATACAAAATGCAATGGTCATCGCTAAGCTGGAATGAAGCCATGATTGATAACAGCAAATGTTTAACTTTGAAATTCATATAACAAATTTTAATGATGAAAATCTTAGAAGTTGAATTTATAAAGTTTGAAATATTAGTTTTCAGTATTCAGGATCAAACCAAAGAAACAAGAAAACAAATGATGGTGTTATATTAAGGAAATCATAGCTATTTATCAGTACATCAAATATTAATGTTTTTAAGTAGAGTCATAGCTATATGGTCTTTTAAGTAGCCCCTGTTCATCCTTATCTACTTAAATAAGGCATGAACATACACACTACTCAATTATCTCCAATTCTGAAAATATTCAAATCAAGTTGTTTATTTATATGCTTACCAAGTTATATGGAATACCTATGAGTTGAGCGCAAAGATATGTTTTAGATAACTGTTAGTTGAAGTAGCTTAAATCTCACTGCATAATCATGTATATATGTGGCAGGTCCCGATTACTGTTCACTTTGACCATGGAACTTCAAAGCAAGATCTTGTGGAAGCTCTTGATCTGGTAATTTGCACGTTTGGAAAACTTACTTTCCTGCTTATAGAAACCATTTTAATCACAAAAATGATGCGGTGCATTCATGTTTAGTTATTGCTTTATGATCTCCATAATTCTCTAAGTTGAAACTGCATCTGTGATGCAATGATATTAGGGATTCAATTCTGTGATGGTAGATGGTTCACATCTTCCCTTCAATGAAAACACTGCATACACAAAATTTATATCACTGCTGGCTCACTCGAAAGGGATATTGGTTGAAGCTGAGCTAGGAAGGTTGTCTGGGACGGAAGATGATTTGACTGTGGAAGAATATGAAGCAAAGCTAACAGATGTTAAGATGGTTATTATCTTCCTCTATGCTATCAACTCAAATTTTCTTCTGTGCTTGAAATTGCTAAATCTGTTAACGTTGTTCTCGTCAATTTCAGGCAGAAAAATTCATCGATGAGACCGGCATAGATGCTTTGGCAGTGTGTATAGGAAATGTGCATGGAAAATACCCTGCAAGTGGTCCAAATCTCAAATTTGATTTACTGAAGGTAGTAATAATTCTCTAATCATATTCTTTATGAAACTTTATTATATACTATCATTTTCTTAAAAGAAAAAAAGAATATAAAACTTTGAAGACTACCTGAACAGAAATTCATGTTTTTTCATCAATTCTGAAACTGAGTTCTAAATTTGTTTAGGAACTGCATGCATTGAGCTTGAAGAAAGGAGTTTTCCTGGTGCTTCATGGAGCATCTGGCTTATCCGAAGAACTTGTTAAGGTACCGTTATAGTTGTGATACGTCACGATTCTCAGTGTTTCCCCTTTTTATGTTTTTGTCAGTCAAATTAAACTTTAGCATGCTTTGTGCATTGAGCTCAAGTTACAAAATTGGTATACATTACAATATTTGGAAGTTACCCTAATCATGCAACAAATTATCCTTATTTTATCAATTTATAGTGCCAACCCCCTCTTTAATTCTTGACAGGAATGCATAAACCTTGGTGTTAGGAAGTTCAATGTTAATACTGAAGTAAGGAAGGCCTACATGGATTCCCTCAATACTCTCCAGAAAGATCTAGTTCATGTTATGGCCTCTGCAAAGGAAGCCATGAAAGCTGTGGTTGCAGAAAAGATGCATCTCTTTGGTTCAGCAGGAAAGGCATGATTTCTGCATGTTTGCAAGCCGACGAAGTAGCTAGGATTCCATTGCAGATTATCAATCATGTATGGTTTTTGCTGCTGTATTGCCTTCTAATAAGAATTTAATAACATCATGGATCTCATTATTTTCTTCAATAATAATAATAATAATAATAATAATAATAATAATAATAATAATAATATTTCCAAATCCCTTAAACTTGCCTTGTACCTACATTCATATACCAATGACCATTACTGAATTGCTTTTTTTAGTTTTTTACCTTGGAGAATTATTCGAAAAAATTTTCTGCCAAATAAAACCTCTTAGGATTCACTGCTCAAGTCTTTTATGACTACTAACACTAACCAGTCTTGAGTCTCCTGACCGAAAACAAAAATCTTGAGTCTTAATAAAAATATAAATATATTTTAATATAAATCTTAAAATTACAGAAACTTACATATTGTTTGGATGAATGATAGAAAATAAAAAGAAAGAAAATGAGTGAAAAAAAATAAGAGGAAAGAAAATAAAAAGAAAAGTAGACTTTTTCTCTATTGTTTAGAAGAAGAGAAAATTAATAGAATGAAAATAGAGTGAAATTTTTCTTTTGTTTGGACGAAAAAAAAAAATGAAAAAAGAGAAAATTATAATAAAATAAAATTATGTTAATATCCTTAAGTATTTTGTTTTCTTTATTAATCAAAGGGTAAAAATTATAATTTACCAAAAAATGTGAATTGGGTTTGCCTGAAACCACTAAAAAATGCTTTGAGGTTTGGAGATAAGGAAAGATGTGAAGGAGTGTGAATGATTTTTTTTTTCTTTAGTATGGTGCATATGAAAATGTAGAAATAAGATTGTCTTTAATAATGGAGTATTAGTAATAGAGAAATTAAAGGAAGAAGTTATAGAATAAAAAAAAGAATGGTGTCAACATCGATAGTATAGGAATAATTGATATGCTTATAAGTACAAAACTACAAATATCAAGTCTAAGACGAATAAAAAGATGGCTTTGTCTTTGGTGGGGAAAGTATATTCAAGACCATGATGGACCAGATGGAAAGATGCCGTTTGGATGGCTAGGATGGCATCCGTACAGTATTTGATAGAAATTATAGGTTTGGCCCAAAATTTTGTTTATTTGTGAACCGGTATACCATGGTTTTTTCGGTTTGAGTTATAATTTCCGATTTATTTTTTTTGGGGTTAGAAATGGGTTACCTTTTTTTGTTCACTATGGGTTTTCGAACGTGGGCTACCGTCGTTCCCCAAAAAAAGTATGTAACACAAAACCCATATCCCAAAAAGCACTGACGGCTGTTCTGATGGTCACCATCCTCAGTCCGACAATCAAATGGGGACAAGCTTGGAAGGGTCTTTATCGCAATGACGACGACTGACTGAGAACCCCATATGCCCAGCGAAAGAAACGATGCCGACGAGAGGGTTTGATGAAATGGAGACGAGGTTTGGTGAGTCTGCAGGCCAAAGGTGGCAACTTAGGGAGAGCTCCATATACCCGACGACAAACCTCGTCGCCGCCGAGAGGGTTCGATATTGGGAGATTGAATGGAGGAGAATCCTGATGGTCTTCAACAGTAGCGACAACGTTAACTAGTTAGCGTTGCAAATCCTGAATGGAGAAGGAAATGGGTCTCGCATGGGAGATAGGAAACAGAACACGGCCACTCGCAAAACGGTGATGGCAAGAAGAAGTTTGTAATGGTCGTCGATAATGGACAGTGGCAATAGAGGTGGAAACGAAGATTCCTGGCCGACGTGTAGGAGGGAACCCTTTTTTTTTTTGGTCGATAGGTGGGATACGAATTGGGCAATAGGGAAGTTGTTGGTTTTGGGTTCGATGTCGAAATGGGCCCGGACTCGTGCCGAGAAAAAAAAAGAGCCACATTCTATGCCGTTACTTTAATAATGCTACCCCAACTCCTCCTGCAGAACTGGTCAAGTAGTACTTGTACAAAGTACCCAAAAAAAAATAAAGTAGCACTTCTACATCATCGACATCTACCTGTAAAACCTTGATGCAGATGCAAATGTTGTGCTAATCTATCGCAAGAGATTTGAAGATTTACCTTAACGTGGGAGTTGGTGTGTGAGAAATATTTGGTGGTCCTTATTAAGCCGTTTTAATTACAGTATAGTGAATGCAGATAACTAATAATGGAGAAATCCACTAAAGTAAAGCAGTAATAGTCAGCGTAATGTAAGTAGGTTGCAAATGGAGTTCAATTTGGTTAGCAAGCTGGGACGCGATGTACGTGGTGCCAGCAACCGTAAACATTACACACAGACAACACAGTCTATTTTCAAAGAGCGATATAGCATTATCCACAAAATACAAGAAACTCGGTCTATTGTTTTCCCAGGAATTAGCACATCAAGTAACGGAATTCGCAAAAAGTGATACACACAAAGTTCATCCACAAAATACAAGTCTGGTTAACAACATAAGGATAGCAAAAAGGGTCAGGAGCTTGCAGCATCGTTGCGACATCGGACCTGCAGTACTGTGACTGGCTCAGTTGACATGACCTCGAAGATCCCCACACCTCCGGGCTCGAATTTGCACAGTCTAACAAAGTCTTCCCAACCTCCGGAGATGACCCTGAAGCTACCGTCTCGCTTGCCACTAAATCTGGTGTAGGTTGCCTCGACCTCAATGTGTCCGTGTGACAGGAAGAGCGTGTGTCTCTGACCAGTGAAATGGCTCAGATGAGGGACATTTAGCTGATTGTAGTATAGCAGCAGATCATTAACAGAGAAAAAAACTTAATGATGAAGACACGTACAAGAAAATGAATTGGTGTGCCTTACCAACAGGTGGGAGTGCAAGACGCAGTTAGTGAGGTCCATGACAAAGAATGGCCATTTGGTCTTGTGCGTCTGGGCTATCGCTTTCGCCTTGTGTGAGGAAGGATTGTTGATACAGCGGGCACGCCGGTAAGTACCTTTTGCTTCGTACGGAGGCTCCTTTGACGGTCGGGTGCAGTACGTGTTTTCGCGTCCACCGAAGTCAAAGATACGCACTTGGAATTCAGAGTTCCCCTTGTGCTTGAAAAGAAGTATGGAGTCTAAATTAATTTGGTATGTCCGGCAGAACTCTGGCCAACCACGGGTCAATGTGATGCTGCCATTTTGCTGTTGTTCCCAGAAGCACCGATGGCCGATACACCTGCCGTCAGGGACCATGAGGGTCATGTACGGGGCCCCGCTCAGGAGTTTGTATGGACCGATCGGGAGGGCCTGCAAAAGAACAGGAAAGTGTTGGCCAACACATTGATCATTCAGGAAGTAATAACATTGGGTGTCCTTTGATGTACGTCTCGGGGGGGGGGGGGGGGCTTACCAGTTTGAAGCTTGGGGGCCTTATTATTGGCTTCAGAAAACGCAATGGGCGGTGTTGCTGGTTTCGTTGAAGGTCTGTTGCAGGCCGCTTGCCCTTGTTCCTGGATGAAGACATGATAACCTATTACAGTACAAATACTAGCACTGAGAGTCGTAATCTAGAGGTGGTTAAATAGTATTTCAAACAACAGCACACAATATTGGAGAAACGTTATTGACTTTTCTAATAGTTAAACACTGTCAAAAATTGAATGAACCGAAAATATCATTAGGGTTTAGGGTTTCATCTGAGAAGGGGACAAAATGAAAGCAAACAACAGAAACATCTGCAAAAGCTTTGGAACGTAAAACAAGGGGTTCCAGAGTGAGTCATTTTTCTGCTAGTCGAACTCGGTGGTTCTACACAAGAAACGCGAAGTAAAACAAACAAGTAGGGAGGCAACGGGACTAAGGAATGATAAAAACCGTCAAGATTGCATGTTAGATGAAACATGCAGAGAAGGTAGCCGGCACAGGATAGTGGAACAAAGGCAAGGGTCCAGCAAATAGTGCACCCCAATGAAGGGATACCACCAACGAGATTGGATAATGATTTCCCCCACCGTCGAATCAAAGGCCCCATATAACAAGAATGACAATGCTAGGAAACATAGTGGAAAACATTTTTTTTTGCAGGAAAAAAACATGCAACATGTACAGACGGCCTCGGCTGCGGATGATATCAGTTTCACATAATCAGATGGGTGGGATTCCGTGAAGCAACCAACAGACGCTCTAAATTGAATCACAGTAAGGGATTTGGGACGACTTACCTAGATTGTGTAGGTTACTGTCTGTGGACTGAGGAAACTTCTTGCGAGAGTCTCCCGGAAGAGGTGTTGGTGGTTGGATACAAAACGACGAAGGGGTCAGGGTCGTATGTGTCGAATGAAAGGTGCAAGTATTTTCCAGCCGGTGTAGTAGCGGAAAACATCCAGCGTGTCCTTCATCTCATTTTTATTGGGTCATGGGCCAGGGGAAGTCCAAGAAGAGCAGACCCATAAGGATCGTTCCTGGTTTTATATTATTTACTTTTTTTTCCAATTGCCATGGCATGGAAGCCAGGCCCGGAAGCAAAGACACGGGTGTTATAATATTAAACTTAGTATAGCATAAATTATATTTATATGTGCATGTTACGAGACAGAGTGTAATTATTAACATTTTATCTAATAATGTAATATATAATGAAATGGATATTTTTGTATATATGCGTAATATCCATACGTTTATATAAATATATACATAGTGAAATATATTATATTACATTATCTAATACAGGTTCATATTTTATTTTATCTAGTGTGAAGTATAATGTCAATATAAATGGTGAGATTCAACGATATTTAAGAAAGATTTTTCTATCTAAAATTTAAAAAATAAAAGACAATTACTTCGGAAATAAGGTAATTTTCTAGACTGTTAATTAAAAATATCCGTGCTAAATATGGCTTATTCTAGTGCACCTGTGTATTTGTGGAGACGATGATAATGGTCGTCATTATTAGATACAGCTTGTTTTTCATACTTTCCAATTTAGAGAAAGAAATCGTTGAAAAAGTCATACTTGTTTTGTGTGTATTTCTGTGTACTGCCAGGGTCCGTTCTGTTTAGGGTTACGATTAGACACAGACACGAAGAGACATGCATTAAAGACATGGGCATAATATAAATTGTGTGTATACATTTAGTTCGTCAAAAAATAAGGAACAAGAAACACTCGAAGACTTAAGTTATCACTTATATGTATAATTTTTATTTTTTATTTTTATTTTTTTGGAAAAAATCCAAGGAGAAATTTGGTTGTAGGATCAAAGAGAGAAAAAGGGAAAAAAATAAAGGTTTGGATAGACAGTATGAGAAAGATTAAGAACTCAATGAGGGTAAAGCAGTAAAAAGTCGGCGTCTGAGACGTTGTGTCTTAGTGCCCCCAGCAAATTGCAGATACACAAATTTAGTGTCGTCGGAGTCACCCATACATGTCCTCCCACGTCCTTTGAAAATATGTGCCTCAGCATGTTGAATAGCAGATTTGTGTCACGTCTCTGCGACGGCGTGGTGGCGTGATACTGGAGTGGGACGTTGCGACTGTTTAGTGGTGTGTTAGAGATCTTGGGGAGTCGCTAAGAATAGTGGCATCAATGGACATCAGGCATGCACAACCCTGTATAGTGTTTATTGATCTATATACTCTTTTAGAGATTAAGTTGTTGATTAAAAAAATTCGTTTTTAACCCCTAAACCCTAGACCGTAACCACTTGCATCTATCCCTTTTGACCGAAAACCATAATCCCTAATTCCCATGCCCTAAACCTTAGCCACTATTAAGTCCCTAAACCCTAAACCCTAAGGAGTGAATATGTTTTCGAAAATTTGATGTATTTGGAGATGATGAATCTATCATTCGATCCGATTTGCATTGTATAGTAATTGTATGGTAGTCTGATATGGTTTATAATTTACGAACTTATCCTAATCGTGTAATCAGTTTTCAAAATTTTCAGGTGACGGGTCATACGTATTATCAAATAATAAGTCAACGGTATAAATGGAGTACCTTAATCGAGTTTGAAGGTATGGATACCAACAAAAAATTTATTGGTCATTAATGCTTTGGTCTTTTTTTATACTTCAATAGTCTATCTGTAGGTTATCTACAACTAGATATGCTCATTTTGCTGGATATGACGGGATCGGACCGTCAACTTGTTCCTGCACAAATTTAGCCAAATGAAATAGTTGCTTTTCTTTAATTTTTTGCAGCATACACCGTAAAAATCATTTACCGAGAAGTTTTTAGTAAATTGGCATGGAATATCTATCAGGTAGAATGTATTTTTAAATTTCTGTGTTTTTACATTCGTTTTTATATACTAAACGCTAGGCTCTAACCACTTGCATATATCCCTTGTGACCGAAAATCATAATCTGTAAATTCTATGCCCTAACCCTTAGCCACTAAGGCCTTAAACCCTAAACTCTAGTGTGTGAGAGCAACTCCAATGATGAGTGCCCGTGTTACTCTTTCTGACACATTTGGATCACTAACCGTTAGAGAGAAGCTCAAGTTGGTCCCTGCACAGCTTTCCATAGATCCAAGTCCATCTGAATGGGATTAACTATAGCCAATAATGACTTGCCGTTTGACAAGTTATTAATTAAATAGATAATTAATTATATTTATATTGAATAACCTCCTTAAATTGTTATATTAAATTATCCGTTCCAATAATATGTCTTTCTTTGTTTTAAGTAATTTGACAAGTCAGTGTAGTCCGAAACTATATACTGTGTATTACTATTTAGGACGCAAAAGTTGATGTGGAGTTACCTAACAATTGTTAACGTTGCAATTGTGATTGGTGCATGAAGTTAGTCCCACATCAAATAAAGTAAGGAAGAGTGGTGAGTTTATAACTCGGGATACCCATCAACTTACTACGTCAAGATTTTGAGTTAGATGTGGCGGATTCTCGTCTTACGCTCTCTCACTTGAATCCTCCCCGAAATCTCTGCGGTGGTCGAGAGCTCCGCACAATGTCCCCATCAATCCTTGTCAGAGCCGATGATTAATTGGCCCGGTGATTTGAACCATTGAATGTCTTCCGGTGGAACCTAAACTGTAATCCGAAAAACCACAAGTCCTAAACTCTAATCCCTAAACGAAGAACTGTTAATGTCATAGACTTTGAGAGCTAATTTCCAGAGCTTTCCAACCGTAGATAATAGCCCATAATTTGTCTCCATCAATTCGGCCAAGGCTGCGCGTATCTTGAGATGTCTCAAGTTAGGTGTGGATTATTAAGGATTCAAGTGGTCCCCAACTCTCTAAGAAGCAACCACGCAATCGAGGATTTATTCTGATTTAAACTTTATTTTATTTTACTTTCCCAACTCTCCTATTAGTCACATATAATTTGACATGAATTGAATCTTGCATGATTAAAATAGTTAGTACGAAAACTTAGTCCAGAGAATAGATATCTCTGAATCCTTAACTGTTTCTCCATATATTATTCACTACTTGTTTACCGCTTGATGTTTTAATTTTTGAATTACTGTTTAATGCTTTTGAATACCAAAACACTCTTTTCTTTTTGCCTGACTAAGCCAATCACTGTTTGTCTGACTAAGCCAATCACTCAACTATTGTTGCTTGATCCATCAATCCTTGTGTGATCGACCCTCACTCACCTGAGGTATTACTTGGCACGACCCGGTGCACTTGCCGGTTAGTTTGTGAGTTAAAAATTACGCACCACTAACAATTAAGAATTTTATGTTTATGTTTGAATTTTTTGGGTAATAAAACTTTTTAAAGATCTCATAGTTCATAAATTAAAAAATATCTTTATAAACATTAATGCTTTTAAGACAATGAACATGCAGTTGAAACAGCCACGAAGGTGTTAATTTGAGTCATTGTGTAACTTAGTATATAATTAATCGGTGAAATTTATGTATCATAATTCTTAGTGAGTTAAGTATTATAACATGTATTTCATTGATCTGTATTTAAATAGTTACAATGGATAATTATTGGTAAAGTTACAGTTTTTCGATTATCATTAACCTTTAAGTAAACAAAAAAAACATCCAGTAAATATAATTAAATTTTTTTCCGTGTGTATATAATGTTGTGGGGGGCTACTTTGTAATTGGTAAAAAAGTATGGGGGTGGAAATGAAACCGGTTTTTAAAATTCAAAGTCTGGGTTGACAGGACCCAAAAAAAAAATCCCATTCTGACCCATTAGGCACGAGACCTTTTGGCTTCTAGGAGAAGACTTCATCGAAGGGTGACGGCACATGTTCCCAAGGAGTGGAGCTCTGATTACATTGATTAATTAATTAGATAGGGTTCACCCTTCATATCCGCTCGATTCACACGCTATCCAGTGTGTTAGTGCTCTTGTAAGTTGTGCTTCTCAGAATATCCCATTCTTCTCAATTGGTGCCTTGACGAAAAGATGGCCGAAGCTAATGCGAAAGCTGCCGTGGTTAGGGTTTTCATAGCGGCAGGAGACCCCTCGCGACCAACTGTAGGTTAAATCTTCCTCTCCTGTGCTATCCAATATTTCTGACTCCACTCCCCGCATTTAGTTCTGTCTCTTACGCTCTGTTTTGATGTACCCATATCTGCAGCGTCTACCCTTACCAAATGGTCTCCTCCCCAAGGCTTGCAACCATATCTACATCACAGTCGCCGACGGGTCAAACCGTACTTACAAGATTGCATGCAGCCACAAGGGGCCGGTGGAGATCACTCTCCGGAGGGGATGGCAAAGGTTTTATTAGGAATATAAGCTAGAACCTAATAACATTCTGCTGTTCAAGCACAAGGGCAGGGACAACTTCAGCGTTCGCATCTTTGAGTCGCCCGGTGTGGAGAGGACGTATGTTACGTCTGGTGGTGACTCCGGCGACATGACAGCCCCCCATGTGCCAAGGAACCGTCCAGCGCTCCTCAATCGCCCCGGCGTTGAACGAGGTGCATCAATGTCCCCAGGAGCGCGGCTGCAGCCGAAGTGGAACAGACATTTCGTTCCGAGCACTCCTTCTTCATCATGCACATCACAAAGAGGCTGTTGGGCATCCACTTGCTGGTAATGGCTTTCCCTCTTCGCTATATATACACCTGTTTCGTTGGGAGTATTTGTGATCCACATTATCTGTTTTGTTCCCCTGTTGTTCCCTATATTGAAGGTAATGTTGCGGCCTAGTTGGTCAACATTAAGTGTTGTTCTTTTGTTTATCCTTATTTTGTTGGCCTCTGTGCCATTGTACGTGGTCCACATCTTATGTGTTCTGCTGTTGCTTCATTGTTAATGGTTGGCTATGTGATGGAGCAGTTGTTTAGTTGAAATTCATTAGACAAATCTGTTGGTAATGCCTTGTCTGTTGTTCCTAAATTCCAATTTATTAGGAAACAAGCACCCAATTGCATGCCAACATGCATCAATTGTGGTTGTTTACATCTGGTTGACTTAATGCACATTGCATTCATGTTAAACATGCCTTTAAGTACATCTACTTCTCGTTTTTGGTTTATTTGCCCAGCCAAATGTGCCGCACTTTGGAAAGGACGTCAGCGATGATGCGATTATCACTCTGCGTTCAGGGGACATTTCCGTCCGGGCAGTCTACGGCAGATACGGGGGCAATAGAAGGCGTAATTGTGGCGCCATCAGTGGAGAGTGGGTGGATTTCTTGCGCAAGTGCAGCATAACTGAGCAGAAGCTGGCTGTGTTTGAGATCTCCAGCACCAACCCATACGTGGAGCTACTGGTCCAATTTGTTGATTTTGAATGAATCGATCTGGGTTGATTAACAGGGTGTGACCGTGTTATTTTGGACTGCCTTTCCTGATTTGCCAAAAACCTTATCTGTTGATATGTTAGAACTCCTAGTAACGACTTTGTGCACATGATATAGTCCTTAGTAAGTATTTTTGTAAATATCAGTCTTCTTTGTCTTTAGTTACTACACTTAATCTTGCCTCCAACAGTCTCATACAACACCATGGATGCTCTATTGGAAGGAACTCATTTTAATCCCTGTTGTCGTGCCAATTAATTAATCAGTTAAAATATCTAAAATTAATTAATTTTTTCAATAGTATTATTTAAATTTAGACATTTAAAAATAATTAACTAAGAAAAAAAAAGTGTGAGAATAAAATTATATGTACGTAGTTAGTACTTTTAAATCGAAAAGATAGAAATAACCAACCCAACCCAGAATTATTTTTTAAGTAGAAATAACCAACCCAACCAATAATTATTTTTAAAGTGTAAAAATTAAATTTGTTTTTTGATGTAAGTGAATCTAATTAAAAATTATCTAGTATGAATATTTATACAATATTAAATATTAATTAATTATGATATAATTAATTAATATAAATCGTTCATTAAATAAAAATTTAAATAATTATTCTTATTAATTATTATAATTATTAGTCAATTATGTATAATTTAATTACCCAATTAATTAATGTTTAACTAATTAATATAAATTTGTCTTAAACACATAAAAACGTAATTATTTATTGTAATTGGTTATTATAATTGTTATCGAATTACTTGTCATCTAATTATTTAATATAACTATTTAACTAATTAACATTTTTATAATTATTTATTCTTTAAGTAATTTAACAAATGACAAGTTATTATTGGATGCGGCACTCTATTGTACAGATTGAAGTGTTATAGAGAGAGAATATAATTCTTTTTATAGTTATTTTTTATTATTTTATTATTATTCAAAATGTGGATCCTACCTTTATTAGTCTCTCTTTCATTCTATTAAAAGAAAAATCTATGAACTTACTTCACCATATAATTCACCTTATTTGATATACATAGAGTCTCCATTCGGAGGGACTCCCCCTTCTGACATGCACAGTAATAGGAACTCTAAAAAAGCAACCATTTGAAATTGCTCACTCACCCAAATCTTCTTGGCCCACGTGAAGAAGCACCTCTAGTAACTTGAATTTGAGCTCGATAACCGATGGAGATAAAATACTTCATTTACTCAAGTCGTTTCCCACTTCTACCAGTGTGAAATTTCACTTGGCGAATTGGATGTGGAACTTTTATATAACCCCCACACGAGTGACACCAAATCACCCCCCTTTCGGAACGTTTCGGCAAACAACAATCACACGGTAGAAGTATAGGAACGGCCGCTGGATCCCAAACAGCCTTCATTGTTACATAAGATGGAACCTTTCTCTGAATTCTGCGACGGTTGGCCCTCGGAGGCATCAGTGCCCGGAACAGACGCTGTGGCAGGCGAACGGGTCGTCGGTGATGGGCTGGTCGACGGTGAGATCAAAGAGGTTGATATAGGTACGCTCTCCTTCTACCCGCCATGGTCTTTGAGCTACGGTTTCCTTAAACGGCCTTCTATGTCCTTGATTTTCGCTTTTCGACTTCATCTTTTCTCTCGTTGTAGATCTTGCCCCCGATTGGGACTGCAGCGAGTTCGTCATTGTTGATGATCTGGAGGAGAAACTGAAGGCCGCATGTGCAAAGGTCGACGTGGAACCACCTGATTTTTACCCCCTATCCCCGGCTCGTGTGGGGGGGGGGGGGGGAAGTGAACCACGGCTACAGAGTCCATGTCTCCAGCACCCTGAGCGGGGTAAACTTCGCCGCTTTTGGGCGGTATTCGACCGACGAATATGTCGCAAGGCAGGACGCGGCATTCGTCACCCTGGAGGTACTGCTGATTGAGACGGGAACCAAGGTTTGGGACTTTAATTTCCTGGTCGCCCAGCGGTACAAGGAACGTGTAGATGAGTTGCAGCGGGAGGCTAGGTTGTGCCTTCCGGAGCGTCTGTTCCAGATGGAGGAGGAGATTGCATGCCTAAAACACCGGTTGCGCGATGACAAAGTTTGGTATGAATCGGCCAATAAGCTCGGATCGGCGTCATCCACCGGAGTTTAGTTCTGCACGGATACTATGTTGTGATTCTGAAATTTTGTCTGCACCACGTTGCTATTTGGCTACCGTCGTCCTTTGCTGGCTTTTTTGTTTGTTTGTTTTTTTTATTGTTTCGGTTTATTCATCCCTTTATTAGACAAACGGGCAGTAAATTTGTTAGATTTTTTCCATCTTGTCCTTCATCTGCGAATTTTTTGCATAGTTTTGGTATTATTTATTACAGTTTTTAAAATTAATAATCATAAAAAACGATTACGAATAAAAATTATTCTATCAATTATTGAGTATTACACCAAGATTACACCAATGTGCCAGAAAAATAAACGTAATAGAGTTGGCCTGAATCCTTTGCGAGCTCGCCTCGTTTCACGCGCAAGTAACGTGTCGGGTACGTTTCGTGGTATATACGTGACTGGACGCAAGTGACCGCTGACACGACTGCCGTGCTGCCAGCGGATGAGGCTGATTATGTTGACACAGTGACTGTAATATATAATTATAGAGGAGGGAAAGAAAAGGTCCTCGCATGGTTACTACTCAGCCTACCGGCACTGGTTTGCATGTTTAGTTGTCTGTTTCTGACGAGCATTGTTAGCGGTACGGGGGAGAAAGCCTTAATTCATCACATTGCGTGTTCTAAGTTACACCAAGACGTCATGATCCCTTACGTTGCATTTCAAAACAGCTAATTTTTTTGGTAATGGATTGGGAAAGTATGTTATGCATAGTTATGAAGAGGTGGTGTATTTTTTATGGATATAGAAATAATTTTTTTCTTCTTAAAATTAGAAACTACAAATAGGAGACTCAGATTTGGGTAGGGTAGAAAACTGAGGGTCAGATTGTGGGTTGAGTGGAAAACTGAGCCTCGGTTCTGGGAAGAACCGTGGGTAAGTTTTGAGTAAGAAAACTGAGGGTGCGTTTTGAGTAAAAAAACATAAAAAAATCAAAATTCCTCAAATTGGAGGGTCCGATTTACATGTTTCAACAATTTTTTAACGTTAAAGCATGGTCAGATTTGTAAATTTAAAATAAAATTAAAACAGCAAATCTGAGGGTCAGATTTGTGATCGTCCATTAAAAAAAAAACACACCAACTCTCCACATCATTTAAAAACACCACCACAATCTCAATAATAAAAATAAAAAAAGTGTCAGAATCACATAAGTACCCAAGCCACCACAAAAAAAGGGGTCAGTTTCTATATATTACTACTAAAAAGAGGTAAACGATGGTATTTTTTTTAGGGGACTTGCATCTGACCGCCACGTCAACGGCCTCCCGTAACGTCGTCATCCGCTGTTGGTGTCCCCGGGTGGCTACGGTATTGTGCCGTCGACGGCGGTGTAGTACTAAAACGGCGGAGCAGCACTGCATGCTTCCTTTCCAGCTCCGCCACCCGTTGTTCTAATGCACCCCACTTTGCTGCCACTTTTTCTTCCCGCTGACGAGGGTTACCGGTGTAGACCATCGAGTCAGCTGCCTGGGGTGTCAGTCGGCGAACCGTGACCCTGTGTTCTTGTTCGGCTTCTACGACCCACGTCTCCAGCCAGGTCGTCGCGCTGTCCCCCTCGTCGATGCCCGACTCCGTCGTATTCTGCCCTAGATAGGGAGTCGCCTGCGCCACGTTCATCGCTGCCAGCTCTTCATGGTGTATGCAAAGTTCTTCAGTGGTTTTGGCTACCAACACGCAGTTCAATGCCATGAGCCTGTCACGGTCTGAAGAGTTTACCTCCCTAACGAGGAGTTCGATCAGTTCCGAGACTGACAGTTCCTCGAGCCCCCTGCTACGGACGGGAATCGGTTGGTTGATTGAATCCTGCGACATTGTCGGGTTGGTGTGCAGGGAACGGGTCCGGCTGGGGAGTTGGTTGTCACATAAGTGTTGTTTGGTGTTCAGCGAAGCCAAGCTTGCTGTAAACGGTTGTGGATACTATCCGGTACTTTATTCTATATAAGTGTTCAAAAAATGGAGAGGAACCACTCCCTGCTGTAAACTGATGGGTACCGGTAACTGGCGAGACCAAGGGCACATGTTACGGACATCTGCCCTTTAAGATACAACGGCTGTTTGACACATGGTTACTCACGGTAATTTAATTGTGAATTATCTGTTTGGTTACGTTGATTAGCCATTGGCTTTTATTAAGGGTTAAGTTCAGTTAAGTGTTAAACTCCCGAGTTAGTCTATGTTTGGATCAGCATATGAATGGATGACAGGAGAAATAATGGCGGGGGGCCCACATTCCAGTTTGAATTCCAAACGTATAGGGAGAAGACTGCTAAACGTTCTGAGTCATACGTGAAATTAACGATGTGTCCATTGTTAACATTAAACAATATTTATAGTACTTAACAGAAATAGATATTATTTTTAATATGGAAAGAAAATAGTATTTTTGTTGAACATTCACATTTGAATTGTATTATAGTATTATGGAAATTATTCAACACGCCCTCACGTGTTATAGCAAGGCCCCCACGTGTTGGTCAGAATGTCGCCACGTGTCCAACACGGCCCCGGATAGTACATTCAAATTCCAGGACACAATCTAAAACACGCTTTTTATCAGGAAATTTTATAAGCGCAACATTATATTATTATTTATACATATTTAAATATATTAATATAGTCGTACTTATTTATACAATCTAAAATACGTTTTTTATCAGGGAATTTTATAAACGCAACATTATATTGTTATTTATACATAGATAAATATATTATTATAGTCTTACTTTGCCATAATTTTCGCTTCTGTCTCACTCTCTTTGCCTCTCATTCCCTGTCCTCCTATTTTCTCTCCTCACACTTTTCATATCTTGAATTTGATCTTAAATTCACCATGGAAGACAACATGGTTGCGAGTGTCGAGACCAGAAGAGGGGGGTTGTGATAATCGCGCCGATGCCCGTTAGCGTTATGTACTTGTGTTGGGTCTTTTTTTCTGATCAAAATTGCCAGTTGAGTTGTTTTTTTTTTTGGTGAAACATGACAAATTATTATTTAAAAAAAAATGAATATGACATATATATTATTTAATAATTATATAAGGAAATTATATATTTATTCAATTAATAATCTATATTAATTATTTAAATCATGAATAACCGAAAATGTTTCATCAAAGCATTTTTTAATATTATGTATATTGTTTACATTAAATTATAACTGACTCACAGTTGTTTGGCTAATTTTTTGGATATTACAATCGAAAGAGTGTAATACATTGATATTACACTAATTTAGTGTTATACACCGATATGGGTGTTTTCAATGTTATAAGAAATCGTGACTTACGATTTTAGAAAAAGACAAAAAAATTGTGAAAATGAGATTAACGATTTCAAGTAAGACAAATTTTTTTTCAGAATTTTTACAACCATGAAATCGTTACTCTCATTCTCTAAGTTGATTCTAACCATTGATTGTTGATCCAAAGCTTTCTAATTATTCTTCCTCTTCACACAAATCGTTGGTAACGATTTTAAACAAATCGGCACTAACAATTTCTTTAAAACCAATTATGAGTCCCATAGTTAAGCATTACACAACCAAAACTTCATTTATATGTATTACACAATTGTAGTTAGCACATAAAAAATAATTAGCGCAGTTGTTTATGTAAAAATTAATAACTTTATTTTTTAAACATTACGAATTTATTCGTTGCCATGTTATTTTTTTTATAAATAATAGATGAAATCGTCATTACATTACTGTACAGCCCTCCCCCCCTTTTTTATTTTTTTTCATATAAAATAATTTTACAGTTTCGTTTAACAGACCTTTGTGATCTCCAGCTCCTTTATATTATCTGACCCAACATACTGCAATTTTCCGTCCACAGTTTTGTCCAGAATCGCCGAACCCCTCCAAGATGTGCCCTCCCACCAACACAAACTCTGCACGAGTTCTCAATCATGGGGGTCCAACATCGTGGCAACGCCGATGTGGAACATTGTGGTTCTCGCCGTCGGGTAGCCGCATTCGGACATGTGCATCGACTGGCTTAGAAGCGAGGTGCCGACGAAGGGTATTAAGGTATCTGCGAGGAATCTGTGGTTGGCATCTGTGGAAGGATCTTTTTCTCGTAGGGATTGGAGTAACCCTATCCTTCATCATCTCACCTAATGCTGTCAGAGGTCTAGCCCACTCAACGGACGCAAGGCAATTTTCCCGAGAAAGATCCCTCGTGATATCTTCGAATGGTCACATCACCTTGTCACATTAGAGACCCAGTTCGATCGCCCGGAAAGCAAACGTTTACAACTATTCGTGCACATTTTAAGTATATATGCGGAATAAAACATGACCCATCAGCGTGCCTTCTAAGGTAAGCATCACTCCACCAACACACTTCCTACGAGGTAGTCAACCGAACGACGCGCTCAATGAAAGAGGATGCAGAGAAGATACCAGCTTCGGAGGTAAGCGGATTTGATGCACCCGTGTAAGGTAAACATTTATGTCTCCTCCTTGGCCTCTGTTGACTAGGGTCATTGTTGTTTGTAGGAGGGATTGGTGGCGGCGACTCTCTTGAAGGTGAACGCCACCATGGACGCGTTGAATAGGAACATTGTGAGACTGCTTGAGGTATGTATGATATTCTTGTATCTGCATGCATACTCCATTTGCCCTTAGATTGGCCCTGTTCCCACTTCACTTCGGTCTGAGCCAGATATGTCTTTGCTTTCCCAGTTTCTCCAGAAAGAGCACTCCCAGCTGGACGTATTCACCGATGACCTTAGGAAAGCACTCGGCCAGGTTGACGAATGCCTGAACAAGTACGTCAGGATGGGAGGGGAGCATAGGATAAGGACCGTCGGTGCCGGGTCCCAGGTCACCGCAGCCATGCCGGAAAGCAGCGCTCAAAGGAGGGGAGAACGGAGCACGGCGGAGGACGTCGACATCGTCGACCTGACAGCGGGACCCCACGAGGGACGCACGGCAACACTCGGAACCTTGGGTGGGGCGAACATCAGCTCTAGCATGACGGGACACTGGGCGGAGAGCACCATCATGTTTGAGTCGATGCTCCATGATGATCATTGGATGGCGCTAGGGGTGTCGCACCAGACAAACCTCGCATGGAGCGCACATGCCCCGCAGTATAACACGCCCCATTCCACACCCAACGCGTTGGGCCACGCAGCGCCTGTAAGTGAAACTGCACAGCCCTGTAGGTGGCTTGCCGTGTTATCTGAACAACCACTTGTGCATTCGCGTGATTTATTTATTTCACCCATATTCTTTGTGCCCCGATATCACAGGACACGATGGGCTCGAATGTCCGAAGCGGTGCAAACATCATAGGGAGCGGCTCGGGATTGCAGGCAAAGTTCTTCAAAAGAGGAGAACTCCTAGACGATATGAGAACACCTCGGAAAATGCCGAAAAACCCAAGACAGCAGAACAGCCAACACATTCCATCTTCTGGGGCAGTGATCTTTCCGCCGGTAAGGCCTATATCATCCGGATTAATGTATCACTTAGGTCGTACTCGAAGTAAAACGGTGTTCCGAACACGGCTTAACTTTATTTTTTGTTCTTCCGCAGTTCATACATGCCGGCTTCAAGATAACCCGGCAGATGGGTTTTCCCTTGGAGGCGGCCCAGATGATGGCCTACATATTCGGCGAATGCTTGAACCTTGACGAGAAACTGTTTTGCCGTGATGATCGCCAACTGGACCGAGAGGCGTTTTCCTCGCTCCTGCCTGGGAATGAATCGTCAGCCTACATCCTGGAGCTGCTTGCGCTCAGGACCTCATGGACACAGTCGCAGCTGCAATGGTGTTCGGTCTGGTCCCTTCCGCTGATTTTTTTGGTAACGTTTTCATACAACTTGCTTCCCGATGCCGATTCATTTTTTGCGATACAATTACGACCGCTATATGACCAGACCATGTCACACGTGACAGGAATTTGCTCTGACCAAGGACATCGACAATGATCAGTTGATGGACTACTTTCGTGGGACATGGCTACCACGACCCAACGCCTTGAGATATGTAAGCATTGTCGCGGCGCAAACCGCACGGAAAACCAAAAAATACAAAGAAAGATGACATAAAATTGAGGAAAACCCAAAAAATAGTATGGTCTTTATTATTCCTATTGCCGCTCATAACTGACCAGAAACGCTAACGCATAACTCCATGACAGATCTACGTCCAGATGAAAGACGTCCTCGAGGGCATGAAGGAGTGTCACTACTACCTGATGGTCGTGGATGTCTCTGGTCGCCGGATGTGGATATTCGACAGATTTTCAACACAGGAGACTGTCATGGGAAGAAGTAAAGCGGTTAAGTCAGTGGTACGTAATATCTACTTTTCCTTTCCAACGATGCACGACATTTCACTGTGTTTCCATCTCAATTTGGAAGTTGCCTTTTTTTTGTTTCTTTCTTTAATCCGGTTTGTTATGAACTAATGGGCCTGTTTCTTTTCTTTTCTATTGTCTCATCCTTTATGGGACATGCAGGGTAAACCCAGACATTCATTTTTTTTGGGAAGTAAAACTCTTCTCCTGTCTCATCTGCTGCCGTTTTGCAGGCCAGTGTTCTGGACAAGATCTTGAAAACCATGTTCCCAGATATCGACGTATTAGGAAGGAACCCGCCGCTGTCTGAGTGGAATGCAGACTTCGTACTGGGGATCACCAACGAGTACAACTGGTACGCATTATATTAATTGCTCAACCATGCATATTTGTTCTCCGGTTTTGACATGTATTCACCAATTTATGTTTCCGGCGGCGACCGCGGAAAAAAAAGTAACAGAGACAAGCTATGGATGATGTTGTGGCTTCAGATGGAGCATATGTTCACAACCAGCCCTGTCCCGTAGAAGAAGGTATTCAACACAACCTTTCTCACGATGTATGCATTTAAAAAGTTTCCCATTGTGTAAAGATCTCTTAATCGACACATCCATGTATGCCTTTTACTTTGTCATGCTGCAGAGCATCGATCAACTGTTCGACAGGATACGGATTGACACTGCGTTGGCTATTGTAAACGAGCACTTCAATGAGTTCCATGATGAGGTAAGGCAGCGGACAGAGGTGGACTGGAATAGCCGGAGGGCAATAGCAGCCGTGCTGCCATGACCCTGTTCATAACGGGAGCTTCGTTTTGGCCATGCTGGGCTTTTCCATTCCCCCTTTTGTTGGTGACCAGGGTGGGCCGTCACTTTGAAGTGGTACCAACAAATCATTGTACACGACTCCACTTCGAGGTGATAGCTATTTGACCCGTCATATTGAATGTATTTTGTTGCATGCGTATCAACCGTTGCATGCCAGGAACCACCGCTTTTTTGGTAAAATAGTTTGTTTCCGTGGGCTGGATGTTAAAATAGTGCGAATTAAATTTTATCTTCTGTTCCGTATTTGTTCCAATGGAGTCTGGTATATAATTCCATAAACAAAGCGTTTATTATCATTCCATAAAAAAGCCTGTTGTTATTATATGTTTTTTTTGTCCGCTTCGTGATGGATAGTGCCATATTCTTAGTACTAGGAAAATATAAACACTCGATGTAGTTTATAGAAAATTTCGTCCCGAGACCCAGACATCCGAAATCCCTACGCAATGACCACTTTAAGTTGGCAACAATGTCTCGTTACATTACTTGGTTTACACTAACTAGCCCTTTCTAATTTAATTAATCAAACACAAACGCAACTATTGTCACACTACAGACCAACACATTAAGACAGACCAACACATTGAGGAGGCACGTCCCCACAGGCTCCACTATATATTACATCCGTCCATGAATGCAACCAATATAACGAAAAGTAGAAAAATTTTTTCGGCAACAATATCTCGTTACATGACTCGATTTACACTAACTAGCCCTTTCTAATTTAATTAATCAAACACACAAACGCAACTATTGTCACAACACAAACAACACGTTGAATTTGGCACGTCCTCACAAGCTGCACTGCATACTACATTCGTCCCTGAACGCAAGCAATATCACCAGAAGTATAAAATTCTTAACTCACATTGCGCTATGCATACGCCCTTCCGGATGTCACGCCAGCAAGTACGGCTCTTAGCAGCCACCCAAACTTAATCCAGCTCGACTCGATGCGTAACCGCCAACAAGAATAGTACAGCCCGCTCACTCAAATTTGTAGTACTCGTCACCCCCCTCTCCTGCCTCCATGCTTTCGTAAGCCGCGCCAGCCTCGAAACTGTCGATGTTCTTCCACATACTCGATTGTTGACACTTGCGAGAATTGTGTCTACCCTTTCCACACAATCGACACCTGTGAACACGGCGAAACTTTCCTCAAGAGGTAACAACTCTTCGACCGCATCCTTTGTACCTTGCCCGCATCGGATCCCGAACAGACACCCTGCTGGCCTCCTCAGGAACACCCAACCTTTGGCGATGTTTGTCCCGCAGGGATTGACGCTCCTTTGCCAACCTTGTTTTCACATCCACGTAGTCCTCAAAAAACCAGCAAGACAGGCTCACCAGCTCCCTGCAATCATCCAGCATCGCCGCGTGCATGCTCATGTATGCCGCGTCTGGGATCTCCCCAACACGAGTTTTGTCGCAGGGTGCACGTGGCTGCTTTGTCCTCTTTGCCCACCGGTCAAGTATTAGGCCTTTGGGGATAGTTGTCATGTTCAGATAAACCAGAACCCCAACCATGTGGACACAAGGAAGCCCAAAGGACTCCATCCACTGACAAGAACAGCTGAATTCATCATCTTCCTCAGCCCAGGACACGGCCCATGATCTCTGCTTGCAGTACATTGCAACCTCGAACAAAACACAAGCGCTCGTCCTCTTCGTGGACACAACTCTAACGTTGCTGGCTAGCATCAGCACCTCCCGAAACAGTTTGAAAACCTCTCTTGTATAAACCGTTGCAGCGAACTGCTCAATGGCCTCGAGTTTCGTCTTCACAACAGGCTCGCCATACGCAAACTTGTAGTCTGCCACTAGTTCTCTCCTCCTCATGAACTCCAAATAGTGTTGGAAGTGCTCCACAAACTCCCTTAGATTGTACCCGTTGTGTATAAATTTTTCAAGCTGCATATTCAAAGCCTCGCACCTGGATGTCATCTTCAGACCTGCGAAGAATTTTCCCCGGATATGGGCATTGGACCAGGAATGCTTCTTGGCATACATCTCCACTATCCACAAATGATCCTCCAACTCGTGGTCCGCCACGTTATCCGTCCATATTGTCTCAAATTCGTCAACCTCTAGATCTCCCATGAGGCATAAATGGAATTTCCTGAGAAAACCCGGTCGTCCAACTCTAACAGTGGCGTTCCTTAACAAATGCCAGCTACACAACCTGTGATGTGCATCGGGAAAAACTATGCTAACCGCACTCTTCATGGCGAGGTCACCGTCCGTGGTGACAGACTTCGGCTGTTTTCCCTTCATTGCCTCAAGGAATGACCGCAGCAACCACACATAGCTTGCTTTGCTCTCGTTGCTCAATATGGCACAGCCGAACACCACCGTCCTCATATGATGTTCCACCCCTGAGAATATTACCAAAGGGCACTTGTATTTGTTACGACCGTAAGTTGCATCAAAACCCAGGACATCCCCGAACACGCTGTAGTCATAACGACTTGTACGATCGTACCAGAAGAGATTTTCCAGCCTCTTGTCAACATCCAGCGAGTACCTCCAGAATATCCCGGAATCAGTCGTCCTTAAAGTTCCCAAGAACTTCAACGCGGACTCCGCATCTGTCGCGCCTGCCCGCCTTTGCTTCTCTATCGCATTATATATGTCCTTTATCTCGAACCCGACAGTCTCGAATCCTCCTGACTAATTGGCAAACGCGCGGAAAATCGTAGGCACCCGCAACCCAGATTTTCTCATGGAATTGATTTGGTGCAAATCCCCTTCCTTGACTGCTCTGTGTGACCGCGACAGACCCCTAAACCTCGCATCCAGCATGGGATGATTGTGGTTGTCACAGAATTGTTCAACAAACCATCGCCCGCTGGCATCATCAGCGTGGACCTTAATCCGGGCTTCACACCCGCACCGCGTGATCGGTCGAGGATCCTTCTTCCTGTCTTTCCGCTGCATGTGTTTCCCGTCTCGCTCCCCTTCCCTCGAGCACATGAATATCTGCCAAATTATTTCGCTCTCCGCCCCCTGCTTTGTTCTGCGACCCACCTTAGACCTCCTGACCGAGAATCCCTTGATGCGACCGAATTCGTTGTAGTAGTCATAAGCTGCCTGTAGGCTTGTGAACTCCGTTGTAAGGACGTCCTTGGCTGTGAGGGAAGAAAATTCAATCGCGCCAAAGGATCCTATCCCTTCAACAATCCTCACTCCTGCTTCTGCATCTATGTCTGCATCTGCGGCGGACGAGTCCATCGCTTCTGCGTCCTCTACCGGCACAGTTTCGCCGCTCATTCCATCGTCACCATCCTGCAACGAACAACATACGACATGTGTTACAACAGGCGGTGGGCCACATCAACATAAACCGGTCAACAAAAACTCATAACAGGAGCAACAAACACACCTGCGACGCATGGACTCGGTCAAAATTAGATGAAAACTCGTAGCTAGGCTCCACAAAACCATTCGGCTGTCACAGTTCAAACAAACGCAGTGAGCGAGCGGAACATCGGCGTTATCAATCGTAACTACGAACACGCAGCTATAATCCCAGGCATCCTAAAATAACCCAACTAAAACTCATTCAACCGTAAGGACCAACCCTGATTTTCGGTACACATTAAAAACTAACAAATCAAATTCGGCTATGTGCCATAATAAACGGCAACCTCCAACAATCAAACGGTTAAAACTGTTGGGAAAATCGGTGACTCACGGGCCCCACAATTGAAATCAATTTCGGTGCAACCCCCCCCCCCCCCCCGGCATTATCGGACGGTAAAGACCTCATTGACACCGACAAAGCGTACCTGTGAATCTCGTTGCCCTGTGTGGTCCATTTCCTTCCCTTATTGTGAATCTCGAGACAACCAGATCTCGATCTGTGCTTCCACGCCGTTCAATACCGCGTTCTCCTCCGTCGTGCACTGCCGTCTCCGTGCAGGTCGACCAAACGAACTTTCACACTGATCCCAACACAGCTTTCACCTACCTATTAATGGAGTTTGGGGCTTTAGGTTAATAACGGATTCTCGTCTTCTCCCCCTCCTTTTGGTTGTTTCTTAATTTTATCCCCAACCACTACTTTTGATTATTTGTGAACCGGCCCAATCTTTTCCAAAAATTGAATTCATTACCTGGTCCACCAAAATCTTGAATATACTTTCCCCACCGTAGAAACCTCCTAAAAAGATATAAAAAGACGATATTTTGATGCATGATTTAAGGATCCATGGGTTAGTATACTGTATAAGTATTGTTTTGAGGTATTTTGTGTTGTTTGTTTTTGTGTTTTATTATTTCTTTTTGTTCTCTTTTTATAGTTAGGGGTGGCAACGGGGCGGGTAGGGGTGGATTTTTGCTCTACCCGACCCCGCCCCGCCGTACAATAACTCGCATAGAACCCGCCCCGCTTTTACCCGCGGGTAGTAAAACATTGAACCCTAATCCGCCCCTGCGGGTACCCTAGCCTCCCCGCCCCTACCCACCCCTATAATTATTAAAATCCAATAAATTAAATTAAATTTCATAATTTATATAACTATCATCACATACATAACATAAATTAAAGTAAAAATTTAAATATGATATATTATTAATCATTTACTAATTATTTTACATATATTATACATATTATATATTAAAATCATATATATTATATATATAGCGGGGCGAGTAGGAACGGGTATTACCTAAATCCGATCCCGCCCTGCCCCTCTCAAGAACCTGCCCCGATGCGGGGCGGGTAATTACCTGCCCCAAGCGGGTAGGGGCGGAGTGGATACCCGCGAGTTCGAATGGCATTGCCATCCCTATTTATAGTGGATTGTATATTTTGAGTTCTCGTGTCGAGTACGCTTGAATTATCAAACAAAAAAAAACAAATGAATTATGAATCAATTAAATAATTCAAAAGATCCATTGATTTTTCACTTTAAAAAAAGTATTTTTTATATACAAATATATTATTTTATTATAAAAAATAATAAAATTGTTGGCACAATGAAGTCAAAATTTCAGTAAGATACTTCCAAAAGTTCCAACCATTTTTTTTCCATGTATTATTTTTATTAGCAAGAATAGTCAAAAGCAATCACTCCCATTGGGTTCACGTCATTTGTGTGACAAAAATGTCTTCGGCCAAATTTGAAGTGATATATTTGTTTTCTCTCTTCAATGACTTTTCATTAACACTATTTATCTTTGGGAATTGGTTGTACTTAATAAATGCCTTTTCACTCTTCACTCTTCACTTATTAAACTCTAATAATAATTGTGACCAGACACCATGGATTTCCTTTCACTTCCTACAATAACAATTTTGGTAGCTTTAGCTCTATTTCTTATCTACAACATATGGAAGATCAACAAAAGTGGTGATGATGAAACCAAGAAGCTTCAAGCACCAGAACTACCAGGTGCTTTACCTTTGATTGGTCACCTCCATTTACTAGGAGCCAAAACACCACTTGCAAGAATCTTTGCTTCTTTAGCGGATAAGCATGGCCCCATATTCCAAATCCATTTAGGAGCATACCCTGCCCTTGTAATTTGCAACAAGGATGCAATCAAAGAGTGTTTCACTACAAACGACGTCGTTTTAGCTTCGCGCCCAAAGTCAAGCCATGGAATTCACCTTGGTTACAACTTTGCAGGGTTTGGATTTGCTCCTTATGGCCCCTATTGGACCAAGCTGAGGAAGCTAGCCATGCTTGAACTTCTATCGCCGCGCCGCATCGAATCTTTGAGGCATGTTTATGAATCCGAGGTTGATACTTTGATCAATGATTTGTTGTCTTATCTTGGTGCGGATTCAGGGGTTAAGGTTGTCATAAGTGAGTGGTTGGAACGCCTCACATTCAATATAATCATAAAGATGATTGCCGGAAAGAGGTATTAATTAAAGATATTATTGTAAGTATGAGTTAATTGGTTAGTAGAATTTAATTTTGGTACAATAATATATTCTTATAATTCATTTATAAATCAATTATACTTAAATTCTCATCTAAAGATATGAACTTAACTGGATGACTATATAATTTTTTTTTTAGATTGTCAGTATATCAAAATTAAATTTTTATTATTATATTCGTAATTACCTAATTTTTCTTGATGTGATGAATTTCAACATGGGTAGGTATTTTAGCTACTTGAAAGATGCGGACGATGAAGAATCACATAGAATTGTGAAGCTTGTAAAAGAGTTCATGCACATTTCTGGTGAGCTTGTTCCTTCAGATTTGATTCCAATTATTGGATGGTTACCAGTACAAGGGCAAGTGCTTAAGAACATGAAACGAATTGCAAAGGATTTGGATACAATTGTGGGAAATTGGGTTGAAGAGCATGATGTGAAGAATGATGATCAAAAGAAAAAGAACTACTCATCAAGTGAGAAACAATATTTCATTGACTTTATGCTTTCCGTTATTGAAGATGATCCTGCCTCTGGCCATACCCGGGACAATATCATCAAGGCAAATATTATGGTAAGCATCTGTTTCTTTTTATCTGAATTCAAATTAATAATGTTAGGTACACAAGTAAAAATTTGGCTAAATCATCATAATCAAGTGATTTCAAAAACACATGTCGATTTTTTTTTCGGATAAATTATATTTTTTGTCTCTATATTTGTAAATTTTTTTAAAATATCTCTACTGTTTAATTTTATTTAATTTTATTTTTAATATTTTTTATTTTTGATAAAATTATTCTAAATGTTAACTCCATTTAAAATGTTAGGGATAAAATAAAATATGTTCAGAAATAATTTTGACATAAATAAAAAATATTAAAAATAAAATTAAATAAATTAAAAATATTAGAAATAAAATTAAATAAAATTAAATATTAAAAATATTTTTTTTTTTTTAAAAATCACAAATTGAAACGGAACATATTTTACCCTTCTTTCTCCTTTGTTCTTTTCTTCTAACAATATGCAACAAAAACTTTAGAATATAATGTTGGCGGGGTCAGACACAACGTCCAGCACAATGACATGGATCCTATCCCTTTTATTGAACAACAAACATGCTTTGAAGCGTGCAAAGGACGAAATTGACCTTCATGTGGGTAAGGACAAAATAGTAAAAGCATCCGACATAAAAAACCTAGTGTATTTACAAGCAATTTTGAAAGAAAGTCTAAGATTATATCCAGCAGGGCCTCTATTAGTACCTCATGAGGCAAGAGAAGATTGTTACATTCATGGCTATTACGTACCAAAAGGAACACGTGTCTTTGCCAATGTATGGAAGCTACATAGAGATCCAAGCATTTGGGCAGAACCTGAGAAATTTTCACCAGAAAGATTTATTAATGGCAATGGAGAACTTAATGAAGATCAGAATTTCGAATACCTTCCATTTGGTTCAGGAAGAAGAGCTTGTCCTGGATCAACATTCGCCATTCAAGTGATTCTCACAACACTTGCTCGCATGCTTCAAAAGTTTGATTTGGAAGTTCCAATAAAGGGTGAGGCTATTGATATGAGAGAAGGGTTGGGCATAACCTTGCCCAAGTTAACTCCCTTACAAATCATTTTGACCCCACGCTAATAATGCCATGTATATGACTTGCCTTGCTTCTATCACTTGAATTTTCCTTTGCTATATATATATAGGTGTTGACGTGTTGTCTTTGGTGGCTCCATTAATTTGGTGACTATGGTGGTTAAGGTCCAGCAACCAATCTAAACTTGACATGTGTAATATTTGAGATTATGAGAAAAAGAATTTGACTAGATATAATGACCGTAAATGCACTAATGAAGCAAGGTAAAAATTTTGAATCAATAAACAACTACTAATTAAAGGAGCTTAGTAATTTATTATGAAATTCTAAAAATAAAAAATATAAAAATTGGATAAATTCAAAAAATTGAGAAATCCTCGATCCCAACAATAGAGAGTGTAACAATAGAGAGTGTGGTTCCAGGAAGCCTGAAAAAATTAGGACTCCATCTGTAATTAGTGGGTAAAAATTGGAAGGCACTCGTCGCTAGTATGTAGTTCACAGGAGTAGTAGGGGAGGTCCTCGTCGGCGTTGAAGGTGAGAGGAAGAGCTGATTTCTCCATGGCCATTAAAAGTGAGAGGGACAGGTGGAGTCTCCGTTGGCGTTGAAGGTGAGAGGTGCAGCCGAGGTTCTCGTCGGTTGACGCTGTGAAAGGGTGTGATCCTGAGAGGGACTTCGGAGATCTTCTCAACTTTGAAGGTGTGCAAAGTCAATAACAACCCATCCATCGTTATTAACTGTCTTCAACCACACACAAAGCTACTTTCTTTCTTTTCGTCAGAAATTATCAACTCATTATTCACCCCATCAACTTCCAGACGAGGTCATACCTATTATTACTAAGCATACATCAATCCACACATAAATAATCGACTATTGCATTTTTTTTAACATTAAAAGATCACTCTATTTACAATGTTATCTGCGTAGTAACAAAGAAAAATATTACCGTCCTTAGTATCTAAATCATAAGTTAACGAGGACAAGATAGAGCACACTTGTCATCTTTTTATTGGAAGTGCATTTTATAGCCACCACTAAGGTAGCGTTTGTTTTGGGGGCAGGACACGGAGACATGGACAACACTTATTTAAAAAGTGTTTGGAAGTAGTAACATGGACAGTGGACGTATTGTCTTTTTATACTTTTGTGTCTACTCTTTCACAAAGGACAATGATGGACACGAGATTTGAAAGAGTGGACACAATTTTATAAATTTTGTTTTCCTTTTTTTCCACTGTTACCCCTTCTTATTTTTCCTATTGCGTTGTTGAGAGATACTTTTTTCTTCCTGTTCTTCATCTATCTCTTTCTTTTTCATGTACTCTCTCCTTTCTGTAGAATTTTTTATTGGGGATAGATAATTCTTTTTTTTTATCGTTTTATTTCAATACCATTTTAACCTTATATTATATTATTTGATTTGTAATAAAAATAATAACAAAAATAATTAATCTTGAAACTTTTGAAAGATAAATATTAGCAAAAGTAAAATTGATCTTTTAAAATGCTAAAAAATAATTTATAAATTGTAATTGATTTTATATAATTTAAAGAAAAATCAGTTTTTTATAAAGAAAAATTAGTTTTTAGATAAAAAAATTAGTTTTTTTTAAATAAAAATAGATTTTTATATGCAAAAACTAATTATTTTTTCATGTAAAAATGGATTTTTTTTAAATTAATTTTTTATTTAAAATTAATTTGGCTTATTAACTTAAACAAAATTTTTTATTAATCAAACTCAAATTTATTTTTTTTGTTAATCTTAACCATATGTATTCCTACATATTAATAATAAATTTTAAAATAAAATAATTATATTTATAAATTTTATTTAATATAAATACTAATATATTTTTTTATTAAAATTTTTTGCCTTTTCAAATATTTTTTTCAAGTTCCGTCTGTACTCCTACGTACTCTCATTTTTTATTAAATTAATTTGTATTGATGTAGAAAATTTGGAATCACAAGGCTATTTTAGTCATTTTATATAATATTTTAGTCTTGTCCATGTGTATCCAAACATAATATTAGTGTCTTGTCCATCGTGTCCAAACACAATACACAAAAGATAATTTTTAGTGTCTCCGTCTTATTGTCTCCGTTTCAGTGTCATGTTTTGTCCTGTCTCTAAAAAGAAACGCAGCCTAATCACCATAGGCGTGACCACCAGAGACTTGGCCATATATATATATATTGGTTTTTATGGTATCTCTTAGATCGGTAGCCAAAAAATAATTTTTCGTAGATTTAAGTTTTATTTATGGGTCTAATGAATTGTTGTCCATATAAAATAGAATTTAAAATTGCAATACTTACTTAAACAAACGAGTGAATTGAGTCAATTGACGACTCTAGTAACCCAAGTTAATTTTTTCTTTGGTATATATGAATGCATTTATTTTTTTTTCTTTTGGACAGAGATCCGGGCCAAACAACAATCTCATCCCAACCCAGTCCTCTTCCTTTTGTTTCCTCAATACCTTCACCTATCACATTTGATTTCTCTACCCCCAACAAAAGGGATCATTACATAATACCAAAATGTAAAAGTATATCAACAAAATCTAGACCTGAGACGTCTTTTCATCTTTATACATGTGCAAAAGAGAATTATATTCATCACGCGGCTCTTGTAAAAGAACCGAGGTAGGAAATTGTTGTGCTGAAGTACTAGAAGAACAAGAGGAAAATGTGAGGCCGACCTGTTCGCAGAGCGACAGAACTGGAAGAGAAGAAGGAGGTGAATTGTCAAGACCTAAAACACAGCAGACTCCCCAACCCCTTTACACAATAGGGAAATGATGGTCGTTGCTGCAGCAAGGTGCAATGAGCAAAACTTGAAGCACACCATTAAAGGCCAGTCAACTCTGGTCCAGCCCCACGAGCCAGAGCGCGCTGCCGACATCCCCCCACCTTCCAGCAACGATAATCCTCAACCAATTGACTGAGCATCTCTATAATTGCATTGGCACTTTGTCTACATCGCCTCATCACATCCTTCCAGTGGCGCTCATTCCAATCAGTGTAGCTAACCGCACATGCAACAGAGACAACCTCCCCAATCTATCAATATCATAGTCTAAAAACCCTAGATCAAGGTCAATGGGCCACCTATGCAGACTCCTCCATCAATACAACAACCCACCTGACCCTGTCTGCCCCATTTCGAAGCTCTGCTTCTGGTATCCGCACAATATAGTGGAACGTCGAGTTGTCCTCTACAGCAAATCTAATTAGTACTCCTCACCTCCCAAATAGCTCCTGACAGCAGTCAAGAACTATTTAGCAATCTGGAGACGGCAAGCTGATCCCCTCGGAGAATGTTCCTGATGGACAGTGGCCTATACTGATCCAATTCTGACGGAGAGTACCGTGACCTGTGAGCTTCACCACTTCATGCGCTAATGAGTTTGCTTCTCTAGGCACCCAGGTAAAGCCATAGCTTGGAATGCCTCTTACTAAATGTAATATGTCCTGTAGAATAACTTGAATTTCTGCAATTGATGCATGTGATTTTAATGCCTGAATAAGTATTTGATTGTCTAATTCTATGATAACTTTCTGCATTTGAAAATTTCGCGACATAATTAAGGCTGCCCTAACCGCTAATGCCTCCGCAGCTAATGGCGAAGTGGCAACTATCGTGGAGTTAATTCCTGAGAGAAGGGTCCCGTTATGGTCTTTGAATACCGCTGCAGTTGCTCCCGCAGAATGTGCTTTATCGAATGCTGCATCCACATTGCATTTGATCCATCCCACCAGAGGCGGTCTCCAGGTAACTCTGCTGCCTATTCTTGTAGCATTAGTTGACTCTTTACTGGTTCTCCTGCCATTTCTACAAATTCTAGTTCTATTAATTTAGCTTTACGAATCACCATGATAGGATTAGGAGTAGACTTCTGATATATCGCTTGGTTTCTCGTTTTTCACACTTCCCAAACTAGAAAACCAACCTTACTGCTGCAATGATCGTAATCATTCCCTGTGTTCAGTTTCATTTTTTCTAGAATATCCATCATCTACTTCCCAAAAGAAGAAACTGTTAGGGCCGCAGCATTGAATTTAGGCTCCAAACCAAGCTGCCCTTATCCAAGGGCATAGCAGCAGAGCATGCTCAGTGGTCTCCGATTCCTGCAAACAAATAGGACATATAGGAGTGTTAGTTATTCTTGTATTAAAAAGATTTCCAAAAACAGATAAAATGTTATGCGAAACTCGCCATAAAAAGATTCTGATTTTCTGAGGAACTCTTAATATCCAAATCTGTTGCCACACTCTTAATATCCAACTCTTAAAATGTTATATATGTTTTGTTTTTTATAATATATCTTACATAGACCGAAAAATAATTTATCACAGATTTTAATTTTATTTAAGAATCTTTCATTAGTTAATGAATTGTTGTATATATAAAATAAAATTTAAATCTTAATATTTATTTTAACAAATAAATAAGCTGATGACTCTATCAACTTAAATTAATTTTTTCTTTAGTACATATGAATGCATTTATTTGTGTAAGCATAAATTTTAGTTTGGGACTTCAAAACAACTAGATTTAGACCTGCAAACTCGCACAATAATGTGCGAAAAATTTTATAATTAGTTATAAAACAATCTATTTAGCTTTTTAAACAAATATAATAAAGTTTAGGATAAAATGCATATTTAAATCAAAATAAAATCAAAATTACACAATTCACCCAAAATGAAAAATGTTACATGAATTTTTTAAGTAGATATTTTTATGTAAATCGAATGAGACCCATTCGAATTATACAATTCAACACTAATTCGAATTAGGGCAACTCGAATTACTAGAGAAAATGCAAATCGAATCTGACCAATTCGATTTATGCATGGACGAAATCTTGTATTAAATCAAATAACATTTATTCGAATTACGCATGCACGTGAATACCCCACTAATTCAAATCACACCAATTCGAATTACACCTCGTAATTTCCTTATATAATTCGAACTTGACTGATTTAAATTACCATTCGATTTACTGTGATGATAACGTATATAAATATGATGTGAACGTGAATTTCTTCCATGAAAGTGAAAGACAATGGCTAGTGAGGATAATTTTCTAGTGTTGGTGCATTATAGAGGGTCGATTAAGAAAAAAACACGCTCTAGAATTAAGTTTACTCATAAGGATCCCCTCAGTGTTTTTCTGAAACCTACAACAAGCTTTGTTGAGTTCCTGAATTTTATAATCCAAAAATTGGGGTTGCAAGGGGTGAAACGGGTTGAGAAGCTATTCTATCGAATTCTGATTTTAATTTTGCGAGATGATATAAAATACGATTCGTTTGTCATAGGCAATGATGAAGATTTGGAGGTTCTGTTCCATTTTCGTCGATAATTTTTCGAGGTCAGGACCCCTGAGTTGTTGGCCAAGTTTGTTGATGTGGTCTCCAACTCAGGAGGTTCGAACCGGATTTCCCCAGCTCCAACAATGGCAGCCTGTTCTAGTTCAAGACCTGTTGGTGCCTCGTCATCCATGACTGTGATTGCACCTGAGGCAATGGTGGTTGCCTCCCCATCCTTCGCAGCTGATCTAAACCACAGTGGCGACAGAGGAGTTGGTATTACTGATGCGGCGTCGGTTTCATTACACGGTGGCACACCAGATGGTATAGACGATTTACTGCGGGATGATGATGACGATGACGATGTGGAGCCAGACATTATTGCCGATGATAGCGGTGATGACATAGTAGCGAGTGATTTAGCTGGGGCTGGCAAAGCGTCTAGCTCATGGACCCAGCAGTACCCCCGCACTTTTCAACTTTGGACTTGGATGCCATGAGACAGCAGGGAATTCCTGGCAAATCTGTTGGATTTGGTGCCCGAGATACACAGGGTACCGGAGGTTTGACAGAGTTTTAGGTTGGTCAGCAGTTTCAGGATAAAAAGGAGGTTGTGTTAAGCGTGAAGATCTATAGCATCCGACGCGGGGTTCAGTACAAAGTGGTGGAGTCCGATCATCGCAAGTATTTTAGGAAGTGTAAAGAATTTGGCAACGGGTGCACATGGTTGATTCGGATCAGTCTCCACCAGCGTAGAGGTATTTAGGAGGTAAAACGGTATAATGGACCTTATACTTGTCTTGCCATGTCGATATCGAGTGATCACTGTAAGTCCCAGGATTTTTGAAAATTATATTATAAATTAATTTTAAAGTTTAATTATTTATTTATAGGTTTAATTTTAGAAATTTCTTTATTAAAGATAATTAAAGTAAATTTTGATTAATTGAGTTTGAAATGAATTAAGATTCTTATTCAATTTTATAATTATTGAATTATTTTCTATATTTAAATTATAAAGTTTAGTAATTGTAAAATAATAATAATTTTATATGATTTGGTTTAAATAATTGAGATTTCGAAATTTAATACTTTTAATTTTTATAGATAAAGAAAATAATAAAATAAAATAATTTTAAAGGATTAAACTAGATTTTCAATTAATACTCTATACCCCTAAGTTTACCAAAATTACCTAAACTACCCTAGTCCTAACCCTCTACCCCACCGCCTTCCCTTCCCCAAGCCTAGACCTAAGTGTTTCAGGAAACAAAGAAAGAAAACGTTGAGGGAGAAAGAGATAAACAGAGACAGAAAAGAAAGATTAGGGTGAAAGGGAAGAGAGAAGAGGGAGATCCGAGAGAGGGGAGTGCCGGTGGAGGCGGTCGCGCCATCCTCGCTGCCGCCGCCGGAGTGTGCATTACCGGTAAGGGATTTAAGCTTGGCTTCTATTATTTTGGATTCCGGGAACCTTTATCGTCACTGCATGTCTATTTCAGCTCTCCGCCGCCGCTGCTTGTTGTTCTGAACTGCTGCACCGTCGTTGCCGCCGTTCGGGTCACTGGGAACATGGCAGTGATCACCGGAACCACCATCGGAGTTACCGTTATTTCAATTCAGCCGTTCGTCCTTGTTTGGGTAAACAATGCATTCCGAAACCTATGAATTAGTATTTCTGTTCTAAGTTATTTAAGGATCTAAGGTTTTGGTGTCATAGGATCGAGGGGTCTTGATTGCTGAGTTCTATGGCTGTAGCATACAACATCAAGGTGCTGTGTCGTCACCGGAGCTGCTGTTGCTCCATTTTCTCAATTATTTGTAAGCCCAGTAAGTCGTTCCTTGTTCCAAACTCTTTTAGTTGCTATTCTGTTATAGACTATTGAGTTTACGCGACATTAATATTTTAGGATTGAGCTAAGGCTATGTTTAGAGGTTGTGGCTGCTGCGGGGACGGTCGGTATTGATGTTGCTGCTGTGGAATAAGAATAAAAATGTAGTTTGTCGCGTAGTTGGATCGCGAATGAGGTAGGGGCGTCTTTCTCAAACTTGTTTTTCTTTCCAGAGTTGTTGTAAATCGATATTAATGCGTAAAATACATCTTTGGTGATTGCCTGAGTCTTATGAATTGAATTGAGTTGTTTTGGATGAATAAGATTATTAGTTTGATTGATAGATGGATCGATTGAGAAAGCTGAATATTCTGATTAGTTGACTGATGTTGTTAAAGTGGTTTTCCTTGAATTAATGGGAGAGATTTAATAATGGCATTTAGTTTAATTTTGGAAACAATTCGATTTTAGGAAAGGTTTAGTATTGAAATTTGATGTGATATTGAACCCGATTTGATATTGGAATTTGATTTTAAAACCAATTTGGAAAGGACTTGATATTTGGAAACGGTTTGTTTATTGAGAATAATTTACTATTTTGGTAATGGTTCGAACATGGTTTGAGGAACGGTTTGGTTTGAAACTGTTTGAGAAAACTGAAAGTTCTTAATTATTGATTAATGCTGTTGAATGAGGTTGATTTAAACTGCGATTTATAGGATTGGTTGATTGGATTCTGGATTTTGCAATTTCCCTGTGTTGAGTGTGGTTGTTGTGAAAATTATTATTGGAAGTGATTTGAATGATTAACAGGTGTTTGGTTTGGTTTGGTTGGGACCCGAAAAGGGTGGCAAAGTCCAAGTTTTAGAGGAGATGCTGCCGAAATTTTATAAAATTGGAAGTTTTGTTTGAAGCAATTGCTTAAAAAGATTTAGTTCTTAAACGTTATGTTTCAGATTGATTTATTTAGAAAAGAAAGAATTATGTTTTGAATTCAGATTGTTGATTAACGGAAAGAAGGATGATGAGGATTAATTTGAAATATGATTTTTGAATGAATTTGAAAATGGGATATGGATTGAGGAATGATGATGATATTGAGAATGGCTTAGATATTGATGAATGATGAATGAATTATTTATATGGCTTATGAATTTGAAATATCTGAGATACGAGGTTCCCTGGATTAAGTGCCGTGGCTTGCCACCACGTGTACCAGGTTGAAAACTCGATACTCTGTTGACCCTACGACGTAAGTGTGACCGGGCACTATATAAATTCCCGGGAATGATACCCCCATTGAGCAATATTGATTATTTGACAAAAAAAAAACTATGCATAGACTCTTGGGGATGCACGCTCGCCGTCGCCGTTGAGATCGCGAAGAGAGATGGCTCACAAGTGAAGGGAGGCCGCGGGCTTGGAACCGCCGCGCCTTCGTCGCCGCTGTTCGCCTTTCCTGTCGCCGTCGTCCAACGCGAAGCCAGCCGCGGTCGCTGCACCTCCCAGCCATGTCTGCCGCCGCCGTGTCGTCGAGGGGGAAGCTGTCGAGTCACAGGCTCCTATTTTAATATTTAGTATGTAAAGTAGTCGTAATACTTCTTGCTATCAGAGTAGCGCAGCCGGAAGTGTGACTTCTGATAGTGAGGGTGTTACATTATGGTATCAGAGCGGTCTTTCCTGTAGAGCCTGAGGAATTGCCGATTATGCTTCAATTGCATACTCTGAGAGTCAGTCATGTAGTAGGTCTTGTTTGGATAACGAGAATAGAGCTTTAAGTACATGACGGTCTATTGATAAATACCATTAATCTTGCATTGCATAATTCCTGGTATTAAGTTTGGCCAGCTTAACCCTAGTGAATTATGTATATGTAAGCACTAATGGGTTATCATAGACAATATGCGAGTTATAGGTAATGCGAATCGCGGATTTTGGGAACGTTAGGAGTTAATTCTTGAGGTTACTCGGTTAGGTGTCTTGAACTCTGCGAATATCACGTATCTTATTCCTGCTTGGTATGCTCTAAGGTTCTTGTCTGCGATACTTTTCTTGGAAAGTGAACAGATTATCTTTCAATCCTACTCTCTTGTTCACGTACGCTTTTGTTTGATCCTAACTGCATATGCCTGTTTAAAACTCTTGGTGTATTTACCTTCTTTATTTAGGCACTTCTTTTTGAATCATGTATTTTTTTTTTTTATATACATTTGAATCTGTTTTGATGCAGGACACCTTTTTAAGTTCATATTTCAAGTCCTTTGTAAATAAATTGTAATTTAGTTTTCCTCTTATTTGATAATAATTACAGTCATTCTTTAAATCTTAACAAAACCGTTTTTGAATTGAAATATACAACTGCTTTTAATTTGATATGTACTTCTTTATATAAACGTTGAAAGTTTCTTATACAGTTTAAAACTAGTTGTTTTCAATACCTCGCCTATTTCTTCATTGATTTATGGAAATGTATATATACTTTAAATACAATTTGATTTTCTAACAATTTTATTACAGTTTTTACGAATATCCTGATTTGACTATATATTTAGATATTTTTCAAAGAAAGGTTTTTGTCTCTTTCCAGTTGGTCTTGTTTGGTAAGCTTCACCTAATTTATTTTTTTATTATTCGAATTTGGTTTAGCATACTATATTATTTATGCAGTTGTTGTTCTTACAAAAAAAAAATGTTGGACTCATGTCTTTATTCTCATGAATGGATCAATTTCTTTCTTAAACTTTTTATTTCTGTGGATGTCATATTTAGTTATGTTTTTAACTGCTCTTTTATTTTATTTTATTTTTTAACGTCACCATTAGTCTTAGTTTTCCATTTCTTGTGAATCTCATTCTCATCCGAGTCAACTTTAATTCGTTTCCATCTAATGCGCCATTTGTCCTTTTATTTGTCTTTCTTTAGTCAAAGACTCTTTCTTGAGAATTTTCTATTGATTAAGTTGTTTTTCCTGACGCGTTTTGTATTCCTTTGGACCAATTGAAAACTCGTTTGATAATCCATGCCTAGTGAGTTCTTGCTCGAATTCCCTTGATTTAAAGATTCTTTCTTCCATGAGCTGATTTCCTTTTAAGCGCATTGTAATTTTTTTAAATGATTTTTGCGAGGTGGTTATTCCAAATATACTCTCAAAATTGTTTTGGACCATTTTGACGAAGCTTTGAATTCTTTTGAAGAAATTTAAGTTTTGGATCAACTTTTTAAGTTGCTGAGTTCCTTTTTAAGCTTTTTGTTTCTATGAGTGACATGCTATATAAATCCTAATCGAAATCCTTTGATTTAAGTTCCTTTCCTAAAATGAATTAGTTTCCTTTTTAGCGCATCTTAATATTATTAAACACCCTTATAAAGTTGTGACTTCAAGTATATTATTGGAGTTTTGTTTTAAACCTTTTTAAACGAGTTTTGATTTATTCTTATGCAGAGTTGTCTTTGACTCTGAATTGCCTTACTTGAGTAGTGCCTCTCTTTAATGTGATTTGAACTTGATTCGGGGCGATATAACCGTCTATTAAAGTTTTAATAAAATCACTTTCAATTCAGCCTACACTCCTTTACCATATACTCTAAAAATTTCTGTATGTGATTTAAATATGTTCAACTGTAATGCATCATCTTTTCTTTTATGAGTAAAACTTTATGTTAAGTTTTCTTCCAATAAGATTGTGGTTTTCATACATGCTTGAAAAAGAAGAGAAAATACAATTTAGCTCTTAGCCAAATTAATCTTTCCATTTACAAAGTTTGTGTAATCTATTTCCACTTGAATTTATATTGAAATAACGTCACATTTACGCTTTTATTAATCTTTTGAAACATGTTTGTTATCCATTTTCTCTTTCAGAACATGAAATAATTTCCCCTTAAGTTTTCTATTCTTTACGAACAATGCATTCGAAAATATTTTTAAACCATACTCGAGTTCTATAAACTGTCTTTGGTTTGAATATTCTTCTTCCATAAACCTCATATTTCTTGATTCAGCTTGAATTCATTTCAAAATACTGTGTTGTTTTTCATCTTATTGGTCCTATCGAATCCCTTCAACTCAAGAGTTACCCTTAAAGTTATCAGTTGATCCTCTTTCCAACATTCTTCATTACTTGTTTATCCTTGTCTACTTGTGATTTCAACAATTCTTTCAAATTCTCACGAATACGATCCTTGCCGCTTTTCTTTATTTTCTAAGGTTTGTTATCCTTCTGAGTATACTCGAGATTAGTTTTGGTATTTTGTGTGACTATTGGACTTAATAAACAACACATTAAATCTTTAGGGTACGTTTGGTGGAAGCAAAAGGTGAAACTTCTAAAAGTACGACATCACATGGAATTGTGGAACTTTGTTTTACGTGACAGTTCTGTTGATGTGGAACTTATAATCAGTAATAAGGTTTGCAAAGTGTTTAACGAAATTAAGAACCATCAGATGAGTTGCCCAATGAGATACGGTTAAAAATGGTGGAGATAACTTATGTTAAAATTTGAATAGTTGAGTCTCTGGAGTTGGTATGAGATCAATATGTGGACGTTAAGTATATCGTTTTAGCCCCGACAGGTTTCATAACCTTTTGACGCCTTGCCTTACCATCACATGTTTGAAAACATTTCGTCTTGTACATCAAGCGTATCTTGTAACTTCTGTTTGCATCATAGTTATACCCTTTAATACCTTTATGCCGTATGAAAATCCTGGTATTTGAGGCTATATGTATTTATATATACTGAGAACTTTTTGCCATTTCTCTAAATGCATTCAAGAGCGAAGTGATATGAAATCTTTTTTATTTTGTACCAATTTTCGAGGACGAAAATTTTTATAAGGTGGGTGGAATGTAAGTCCCAGGATTTTTGAAAATTATATTATAAATTAATTTTAAAGTTTAATTATTTATTTATAGGTTTAATTTTAGAAATTTCTTTATTAAAGATAATTAAAGTAAATTTTGATTAATTGAGTTTGAAATGAATTAAGATTCTTATTCAATTTTATAATTATTGAATTATTTTCTATATTTAAATTATAAAGTTTAGTAATTGTAAAATAATAATAATTTTATATGATTTGGTTTAAATAATTGAGATTTCGAAATTTAATACTTTTAATTTTTATAGATAAAGAAAATAATAAAATAAAATAATTTTAAAGGATTAAACTAGATTTTCAATTAATACTCTATACCCCTAAGTTTACCAAAATTACCTAAACTACCCTAGTCCTAACCCTCTACCCCACCGCCTTCCCTTCCCCAAGCCTAGACCTAAGTGTTTCAGGAAACAAAGAAAGAAAACGTTGAGGGAGAAAGAGATAAACAGAGACAGAAAAGAAAGATTAGGGTGAAAGGGAAGAGAGAAGAGGGAGATCCGAGAGAGGGGAGTGCCGGTGGAGGCGGTCGCGCCATCCTCGCTGCCGCTGCGTCCAGCTGCTTGCGCCGCCGCCGCCGTCCAGGAAGCTGCGGTTTCTGCTCGCCGTCGCCGTTGAGATCGCGAAGAGAGATGGCTCACAAGTGAAGGGAGGCCGCGGGCTTGGAACCGCCGCGCCTTCGTCGCCGCTGTTCGCCTTTCCTGTCGCCGTCGTCCAACGCGAAGCCAGCCGCGGTCGCTGCACCTCCCAGCCATGTCTGCCGCCGCCGTGTCGTCGAGGGGGAAGCTGTCGAGTCACAGGCTCCTATTTTAATATTTAGTATGTAAAGTAGTCGTAATACTTCTTGCTATCAGAGTAGCGCAGCCGGAAGTGTGACTTCTGATAGTGAGGGTGTTACAATCACAGGCAGGGGCGGAGCTAGATGAAACATTAGAGGGGGGCCAAAAATATTTACACAATAAAATAAGATTAAAATAAAATTTTAAGGGGCTAAACTGAAATTTACATATAATTTACATGTAAAAAATTAAAATTAGGGGGGCGATTGCCCCTTTCTTTATAGGTAGCTCCGCCCCTGATCACAGGAGTCTTGATTATCATGTGATCTCGGCATTCATACTACCAATGGTTAGAGCTGATGTAACCATGTGTATCAAGGTACTGCTGAATGCGACAAAGGCACATTTCAGTTTTAGACCGACTTACAGGAGGGTTTGGTTGGCTAAGTAGAAGGTCATGGAACAGATTTACGGTGATTAGGATGAGTCATACAATGAGTTACCGTGATGGGTCCTAGGTGTACAAATGACGATGCCTGATAGTATTACAGTATTGAGGACGAGTTTTGTGCGAGTGGGTGGGCAAGTGGACCAGCAGCAGGCCTATTTTCACTGGCTTTTTTGGACATTCCCACCGTGTATTGAGGCCTTCCGACATTGCAAGCCGTTGAACAGTATTGATAGGACCCACCTGTACGGTAAATATGGTGGTACATTGCTCGTTGTGATTTCCCAGGACGAAAACTCCAATATTCTGCCGGTTGCATTCGCACTTGTAGAGGTTGAGAATGCTGAGTCATGGTCGTTTTTTCTATCCCACCTCCGCCAGCAAGTGACTTCACAACCGGGTATTCTAGTGATATCAGATCGGCACAACGGTATTAAGACGGCACTTGAGGCTCCCGACGGAGGTTGGCTACCACTTGTTGCATACCATGCATTCTGTATTCGACATGTGGCCACAAATTTTGTCCTAATTTTTAAGGACAATGATGCACACAGGCTTCTGGTGAATGCGGCATATGCCAAGATTGAGGTTGAATTTGATTACTGATTTGATATTTTACGAACTGAAGACCCTGCCATATATGACTGGACTCAGCATCGGAATGAGAGTAGGAGATTCGGACATATGACGATGAATATCTCTAAACGTGAATTCAATCCTGAAAAGAGTGAGAAACCTTCTAGTTTATTATTATGGGCAAATCAAAACAGCTTGTAATACATATATTTTGTGAATTTAAGTGCATGCATAATTTAATAAATAGAATTATGACAAATAAATAATATGATAGTTTTTTATTGAAAAATAACCTACTAATGATATTAAATTCATTATTAATTAAGAAATAATGCTAATAAACGCTATTAGATGAGGATACTTAATAAAAAATAAATTTAAAATTCTATAGAGACTACAACTTGGCAAAAGAGTTAATGTGGCAATAGAATAAGATAGAAGAGATGTCACTCTCTAGTTATAAGAAAATATGAGTATCAATTTTTATATAAATAAATTAGACTAAGACTTTGCCCAATGTACGGAGAGTTAAATTAATTATATTATATAATATAAATTTAAAATACTATATATATTGTTTAGAGATATATTAGATTATATGTAAATTAATATTAAATTTAAAAATTAATTTGTCAAAAATATTATATAATATATTTATTTAATTTGACAATTTATATATGATTTAATAATATTATTATTTAATAAAAAAGGAATACAAAAAAATATACCATTTTGTAATATAAATAATAATTGTGCTTAATCTTAATTTTGTAATTCAATTGAATAATAATATAAATTAAATTTAATGATTAAGAAGTTTAAAATTTTGTTTAGTAGCAGATTAAAATTAATTTAAATCTTATAACAGTTGATGATAAATGATAATTTAAAATTTAAAAATTAATTTAAAATTTAATAGTTATAAAAAATAAAATTATATATAAATTAGACTATAAGTAATAAAAATATTCAATTGAAGTTTATTCACCTAATTTTATATAATTATTTTTTATTTTTATTTTTTAAATAGTTACTTTTTTTTAGGTTATATTTAAATACTATAATACAATGATAAAAATTATTAGATAAAGTATAAGTATGAATATTGTTAATGTTTTGATAATTAAAAAAAAAACATTCAATTTTCTAATCTTAATTTTTTATGAATCATGACAACATGTATTTTTAACAATATTATTATAATTAAATAATATTAAAAAATATAAATTGTTAAAAAAAAGGAGTACTATATAGGCGATAAAGACACTATATAACTTATGAATATAGTTACAAAAAGAAATAGAAAACTTAATTAATACAATCACACAATCATCTAATACATATATTTAGCAAATTAAAAAAAAAATATGGTCATCAACCAAATTCTAATTTTGTAAAAAATTAGCAAGAATGAAAAAGAATAAATTAAAGAGAAAGAGACGTGAAATTATGTTAGAGAAGATAAAAAATATGTAAAGTGAATATTAATTTATATAGTAAATGTTAGGAACAAGAGACTAAGATAATGATCTGAATAGTGTATTATTCAATATGTAGAAAGGTATAATATACAAGAGGTATTTATAGGTGCTAAATGAATCAGAGTAATAAAGGCATAGAATCCTATAATTAATATACAGATATACTATATAAATATAGACGATACTAATTGATCCTAATTGATGCTAATGATTCTCTAACATCCCCCTTCAAACTCAAGTAGGAGCTAAGGATACCAACTTGAGTTTGGATAACAAAGTCCGGAAACGAGTCGGGTGATGAGCTTTCGTGAAGATATCAGCAGTCTGATCTAGTGTTCCAACAGCAATGAGACGAATAGCATCAATAAGGATACGTTGCCGAACAAAGTGACAATCAAGCTCAATGTGTTTGGTGCGTTCATGAAAGACATCATTATGGGCGATCTGAATAGCACTGCGGTTATCACAAAAAACATCAGTAGGGAACGACTGAGGAGCACCCAAATCTTCGAGAAGCCAACGAACCGAGACAACTTCAGCAGTGGTGTCAGCGAGGACACGGTACTCAGCTTCTGTGCTTGAGCGAGCAGTGAACGTTTGCTTCTTAGCACGCCAAGAAATGAGAGCGTCGCCAAGAAACAAACAGTAACCAGTAGTAGAACGACGATCAGTGGGATCACCAGCCCAATCAGCATCGGAGTAAGCCTGAAGAGACAAAGAGGAATGGGCAGAAAAATAAAGACCATGAAAGAGAGTGCCTTTGATGTAGCGAAGAATGCGTAAAACTGCTGCATAGTGAGTAGTACGAGGAGCTGACAAGAACTGGCTAAGTACATGAACCGGATAGGCGATGTCTGGTCGGGTGACAGTCAACTAGACGAGACCGCCAACTAACTGTCGATAGAGAGTCGGATTATCAAAAACAGTGCCATCCATAGGGGTAAATCGAACATTAGGCTCAAGAGGAGTAGACTCAGTGCGACTATCTGTAATCCCAGCACGAGCAAGAAGATCTGAAGCATACTTAGCCTGAGAGAGATAGATGCCATCATCGGTGGAGATGACCTCGAGACCAAGAAAATAGCTGAGAGAACCAAGATCTTTCATCTCAAAGGTACGGTGAAGTGAGGCCTTGAGATCAGAGATACCATCAACATCATCCCCAGTAATTATCATGTCATCAACATATAAAAGTAGAAGAACAACTCCACGTTCGCTTTTACGAATGAAGAGCGCATTCTCATGAGGGCTAGAAGTAAAACCAAGACTGCATATGGTAGTGCTGAACTTGTCAAACCATTCACGAGGAGCTTGCTTAAGTTCATAAAGTGCCTTGCGAAGGAGACAAACCTTATTAGAAGGACAAGGATATCCCGGAGGTGGTTTCAGATAGACTGTCTTTTTCAAATCCCCATTAAGAAAGGCATTCTTCACATCCATCTGACTGAGAGACCATTTTTTAACCGCGGCAATGGCAAGAAGAGCTCTAACAGACGTAAGACGAGCGACAGGGGCAAAAGTCTCTTCATAATCAATACCATACTCTTGCGTACAACCTTGAGCAACCAAGCAGGCCTTATAACGGTCAATAGAGCCATCAGAGCGAGTCTTGATCTTGTATACCCATCTACTGCCCACAACTTCCTGATCAGAAAAAGGATCAACCAGATCCCAAGTGCGTGCTTTTTCAAGTGCCTGTAATTCTTCTTGCATTGCTTGTTGCCAATTTGGGTTTGAGGAGGCTTCTCTGAATGTCTTAGGTTCATGTTGATGAAGAATAGTAGAAAAGCAATGGTAATCAAGAAGATGAGGAGGTGGATTCCTTACCCTAGAAGAACGAGCGGGAGGAGGAAGCATGACGGTAGGAGCAGGATCATCGTCCGGTCTGGAATCACGAAATAAAGAGAAAAAAACTGCATAAACTGATAAAACGGGTGCAGACGGAACTGCCGGAAAGAAGCGCAGATGGAACTGCCGCTTGTCTGAAGGAAGCGCAGGTGGAACTGCCGCTAGTCTGAAGGAAGCGCAGATGGAACTGCCGCTAGTCTGAAGGAAGCGCAGACGGAACTGCTGCTAGTATAAAGGAAGCACACACGGAACTGTCGCTTGTCTGAAGGAAGCGCAAACGGAACTGCCGCTTGTCTGAAGGAAGTGCAGACGGAACTGCCGCTTGTCTAAAGGAACTGCAGACGAAACTACCAGAAAAAACGCAGACGGAACTACCACAAGAAAACACAGTCGAAACACAGACGGAACTGCCACGAGAGAACACAAACAGAACTGCCACAAGAGAACGCATACGGAACTGCCACGAGAGAACACAGACGGAACTGCCGAAAGAGAGCGAAAACTATATGATTTCCTCATGAGAATAGGTAAGTAGCGGATGACAATGGCGTTTGATCATTCGACTCGAAAAAACACAAGACAGAGAAAATAGGCTAGTTGGTGAGGTGAAAAAGCATCAAAGGAGTGACAAAAGAGAAAGAAGAATGGCATAGAAAAAAATGCAAAAACTACGGTGATTTCACTGCAAGAAAAATAACCTATCATCTTCAAGGAGGATACCATGGCTCTGATACCATGTTAGGAACAAGAGACTAAGATAATGATCTGAATAGTGTATTATTCAATATGTAGAAAGGTATAATATACAAGAGGTATTTATAGGTGCTAAATGAATCAGAGTAATAAAGGCATAGAATCCTATAATTAATATACAGATATACTATATAAATATAGACGATACTAATTGATCCTAATTGATGCTAATGATTCTCTAACAGTAAATATTATTAATGTTTTGATAATTAAAAATAATATTTAATTTTTTAATTTTATTTTTCATAAATCATGACAACACGTATTTTCAACAATATTATTACAACTAAATGATATTAAAAAAGCGTAAATTGTTGAACGAAAAAGAAGTGATATATAAGCAACAAAGATTTAATATAACTCATGAATATAATTATACAAAGAAATAAAAAATTTAATGAATACAATCATACAATCACTTAATGCATACGTTTAGCAAAATAAAAATAAAAATAAAAATTATAGCTATCAACCAAATTTCAGTTGTGCAAAAAATTAGTAAGAATTGAGAGAGATAAAAAAAAAGAGAAAGAGGTATGAGATTATGTAAGATGAGATAAAAAAAAAATATAAAGTGAATATTGATTTATATAGTAAATATAAGAATAGGTAATGAGTATAAAAGAAAAAGAGAAAGAATTAGATTTTAATTAAATTTATACATATTAAAAAGAATTAACATTAACATTGAAAACAATAATGTAACTTATATAAAAATAAAAAATAAGAAAATATGAAAAGTTAAAGTAAAAAAAATCGTATAACATTATATAAGATAGGTTCTTATAAAGAGAAAAAAATACAACGAAAATTCTATAATATAAATATAAAGATAGAAAATTGTGCTCAAATCGTGTGAATTAGCTATTTAAGTTGATGTGGTATAATAGTAAAAATAAAAAAAATTAACAATACATTTATAGATTATCTTAAACTTTATTTTAATATATTACTAATAGATAAATAAAATAGATAAATAGATAGAAATAAAGTGGTCCTTTTGGTCATAATTATGACGAAAGAAGAGTAAAATCACATGAATTATTCTCCACATACAAGCGTTTTTCTCATACAAGTCTTTACAAGTTATTTATATTCACGCGCTTCGTGCCGCGTTATTTTTCTTTTTTGTTATCGTCGTCACCAACACCACCTCTTCCTCCTCCTCCTCTTCCTCCTACCTTTTTCATTGGAATTTCTTTTCATCCTTTTATTGTTTTGAATCCAATCAAATGGCTGAGGTGTGGTTCAATTCAGAAGAAAAAAATGTAACATTAGAGGAAACATTTTTCTATATTTGCAGTAAATTTGAGTGTAACACGAAGATATTTGAGTGTATTTTAAAGAATTTTTGGTGTATTTTTATTCTAATAAGTTCTGCATAATTCAAAACTTTCTCTTCCTCTTCCTCATCTTCTACTGCTTCTTTTTTTTTTTATCATCATCACCGTCTTCTTCTTCTTCTTTTCTTATTAATCTTTTCCTTTTTGTTTTACCTTCTCAAGTTTCTTCTTATTTTATTCTCTTAACAAGAATAAAAACAATAAAATCAAACAAAGAAGAAAAAGAAACACATAATGCTGCAAAATTACTTGGAAGAGGATGAACTTACATTCATTTAACTAAAAGAAAGAACGAAATAAGAAAAAATGCAGTATTAGAGAAAATATTTTTTTGTATTTGCAACAAATTTTGGTGTAATACGAAGATATTTGGGTGTAACACAAAGATATTTGGGTATATTTTTATTCTAATAAGTACTGCATAATTCAAAACTCTTCTCCTTCCTCCTCTCTTCATCTTCTACTGCTTTTTTTTTAATTATCATCACCATCTTCTTTTTCTTTTTTTCTTATTCATCTTTTTCTTTTTGTTTTACCTTCTCAAGTTTCTTCTTATTTTACTCTCTTAACAAGAATAAAAACAAAAAAATCAAACAAAGAATAAGAAGAAATACATAATGCTACAAAATTACTTGAAAGAGGATAAACTTACATTCATTTAACTAAAAGAAAGAAAGAAATAAGGAAAAGAAGAAGAAGAAGAAAAAATACAGCATTAGAGAAAATATTTTTCTGTATTTACAGCAAATTTGAGTGTAACACAAAGATATTTGGGTGTAACACAAAGATATTTGGGTGTAACACAAAGATATTTGGGTGCATTTTTATTCTGATAAGTTCTAAATAATTCAAAACTCTTCCTCTTCTTCCTTCTCATCTTCTACTGCTTCTTCTTCCTCATCTTCTTATTTCGTTTTCTTATAATTCTTCTTGGAAGAAAAAATCAAACAATGAAGAAAAAATATATAATGTTGCAAAATCAATAGAAAGAGGACGAGGAAAAAAATTCAGCAACAATAGCAACAATAAAAAGAACCACGATGAGGATGAAAACGCGAAGAAAAATGAGGAGGAATGCAAAGAAGAAGGAGAAGAAGAAGAAGGAGAAGAGCAGGAGGAAGAACGTGAAATATAAATGTTGAAGAAGAACCGTTTCTAATTTCGCGCTATTCAAAGTTGAAAAAACGCGTGTTTACACGCTCTTTAAATTAAGAGTTATTTTTGTTGAGTTTGGACTGACTTGTATAGACTTATATTGTAGCAAGTCTCAAATCACATAAAGTATTTTACTTTCTAAAAATAGTTTATATATTAAAATAAGTTTTGGAAAATAGTTTTCTAAAGTTATAACAGTCATATTTGATAAATCAAAATAAAATAATTTTTTAATAAATACAAGTTATAATAATTATATTTAATAAAATAAAACAATTTTAATAGATATAAACATAATAAAAAATAAGAATAAATATGAATATATATATATATATGAGATTATATATTAGATATTTTTAATTCTAATAAATATAAAATAACTTTAAAGTATTTTTTTTATGTGTTTCAAAAATACTATTAATTAGGCTTAATTTGGTAATATAGTGTTAGAATCTTTCATATTATCAATAAATTTGTGCAACAGATATTTATAGATTAATGACGAATGTAGATGTTACCGACAAAATTAGTGACTAATAAAATTCAACAAAATACGCAGGAGTACGTACTCCTCATCTAGCGCCCCATGAGTTTGTTCATGCTTTGCTAGGGTTTTATTGCGCCGTCTTCATGGTTACACCTTTCTTTGTCTTTTCTTCGTCAAAATCTTTTTCATTTTCTTCTACTTTCTTCTCTTAATTTCTTTTTCATTTAGTTCCCTAATTTCCATTTTCTCTCCCAATTCATTCCTCTTTTAACTCATTCCATTTTCTAATTCACTCATTCCATATATCTTATTTCTCTCTGAAATCATTAAATACCAATTCTGTTTTTCTCTACACCATAAGTAACAAATTAGAGAATCAGAACCCTCATATAATTGATAGTGATCAGGAGGATGACTTGATCGTTTTAGCTTATAAAGATGTTTCTGAAGGAATTCAAGCATGTACACGGAGTCTGTCCGGAAGAATTTTCTCAGATCGGATCTTTTCCGTAGGTACCATGGAAGGAGCTCTCTATGCAATATGGAATAAACCAGAAGGATTAGAGTAGTCGAAAAATCCAGGAACCAGTTTCAATTTTTCTTTGAGAATGACTCTAATGTGACTCGAATTAAGAGGGGTTCACCTTGGTTATTTAAGAGTTTTGTTATTCATGTTCGCAGATGGAAGCAGTCAATAAACATGGAGGATAATCACATCTCTTCTTTTTCTGTATGGACACAATTTTGGAGATTGCCTGAACAATACAAAACACTTGAGGTTGGCCAAAAATTGGGTGGGAGACTTGGTCAAATTGAAGATGTTGCTCTATTTGAAATTAGAGGCAAAGATACACGCATAGTGAAGGCTAAAGTGGAACTGAACGGTGATAAAAGAGTGAGGGATATACTGAAATTGCTTGATCCTAATAAAAAAATGCTGGAAATTGGAGTACGCTATGAACGTATAGGTGTGTTATGTACTTATTGTATAAAATTGGGGCATGAATCTAAGAATTGCCAATGTTTTATTGATGATTCTGCCCAAAACAATATCAAGGAAGATAGAGTTGGTGAATGGCTTAAGGCAGATCAAGTCGGTAGGCGTTTAACTGAAAATAGAGCTTCCTTCAATCCTAATCAACCTCGGGATGGTTCTATTCCAGCTCAACCGAAGAAAAAATCTCCACCTGCTTGGCTTTTTGATAGTTTCTCAAATATGAGTGTGCAAGATGATCAGAAAAAAGAGAATAATGAAAAAATTACTGCCAATTCGGGTTCTAGAGCAGAAAATGAGGGTGAATCAGAAAACACAGGTAGGGCTACTGATACTAATTATTCTTCTAATGCTTTATTGGAGATATCCTATCCCATGAATAATGTCCAACATAATAACAACGTCATATCAAAGCTTAAAAAGGAGAACAAAAAGCCAAACCTGAAACAACTTGCCAGAAAGTCTGTGATAGGTTTCAAACGGAGGAGTGGAGGTAATGGTACTGAAGATATTTCAAAGAAAATTTGTCTCAATGATATTGTCTCTGATGCTATGACAGTGGAGGGTACCAGCCTTCAAGTGGCACTCAAAGAAATATGAAACTGCTCTCGTGAAATTGTCGGGATTTGGGGAGGCCCCTGACAATCCACAAAAAATCAATCTCGACAAATTGAAGAAAAACTAAGATCTTGTGGTTTCAAGGAATGGTTTATTGTGGATCCGGATGGATTATCAGGGGGTTTGGCAATGGCATGGAGGGATGGTTGCACTGTTCAGATTTTACAGCATGGTAGATTCTTCATTACGGCATCAATTCTGACAGTTGGTTCTAATGATCCCTATGGTGTTCTAGGTGTTTATCTCAGTTCAAATGATCAACATAGAATGGCTCAGTTTGCTGAATTAACTTTAGTCACCCAACAGTTCGATGGTAAGGTTGTGTTAATAGGTGATTTTAATGCCATTTCTAATCAATTGGAGAAAGCAGGTGGGGGTGCTAAATCTCCTTCTTCTATTGAAACCTTTAACAGTTTTATTGATGATAATTCTCTGATTGATATTGGTATGGTCGGAAGACCATTCACTTGGTCGAATAGACAGAGGGGTGATGAGTTGATACAGGAAAGACTGGACCGATTCCTGGTAGGAGTTGATTGGCAGCAACTCTATCCCAATGCAACGGTTCTTAGACTGTCAGAATCAGGCTCGGATCACTCCCCTCTTCTCTTAGACTCTAATCCGAGAACTGAGAGTTCTAAATGCCGATTCAAATTCCAAGAAAGATGGTGTTCCAATGATGAAATAAGGCAGATTGTTAGAGAGGTTTGGCATGAACAGATTGATGGTTCAGCCATGTATATCCTAGCTCAAAAAATAAAGCGTTGTCGGCATAAGATTGTCAGATGGCAGCAAGAACACAGATCTAATTCGAAGGTGGAGATTGATTTACTACAGTCTGAATTAGAGGAACTTCGTTTAGCAGGAATTCATGGAGGTGATATCATTTCAGAAATAGAGGACAAACTTGAAAAAGCATTGCAAAATGAGGAATCTTATTGGAAAGATAAGTCTAGAGTCAAATGGCTCAAATCCGGTGATCAGAATACAGCTTTCTTCCATCAGAAATTTAGAAATCGAACCCGAAGGAATAGAATTTGGCAACTAACTAGCAGTGATGGTAAAGTGGCTACTTCAAATACTGGTATTGCTTCTGTGGCTGAATCTTATTTCATGGATATCTTTTCCTCCACTTGTCATGAGAACCCTGAACCTCTGTTTACTGATTTTGAACCTAAGGTTACAGCTCACATGAACCGTAGGCTTCAAAAACCAGTGATTATGGAGGAAGTGAAACATGCAACATTTAGCATTCATCCTCAAAGTGCTCCAGGAGACGATGGTATGACAGCAAAATTTTTTTAAAGCTTCTGGAATATACTTAGTGGTGATATGTTTCGAGCAGTTAAGAGCTTCTTTTCAGGGTGGCAGAATTTTGAAGGGTTTTAACCACACTCAGATCTGTCTTATTCCCAAGATTTCTGATGCTAAAGATATGACTCAGGTAAGACCAATAAGCCTATCTTCAGTCTTTTACAAGATTATCTCCAAAGTATTTGAACATAGACTTCAGAATATGATGAATAGACTAATTAGCCCTACGCATAGTACTTTTATTAAAGGCAGATTAATCTCTGATAATATCCTAATTGCTCACGAGTGTATGCATTACTTGGAGAACTAAAAAAGGGGACTCGAAAATAAAATGGCGCTAAAATTAGATATGAGTAAGGCATATGATAGGGTGGAATGGCACTTTCTTTGGTTTATATTGGAGAAGTTTGGTTTTGACTCGCGGTGGATCATGTGGATTCGAGAATTAGTGACAACTGTTTCTTATTCTATTATTGTGGAAGGACAACCTTATGGTTTCTTCAAACCAAATAGAGGTATTCAACAAGGAGATCCTCTATCTCCCTATTTTTTTCTTTTCTGTGCAGAAGGTCTCTCCATCTTGCTACACAAGGTAGAACAAAACAAACTAATTCAGGGTCTTCAGATACATAGGCGATGTCCCAAGGTCAACCGCCTCCTCTTTGCTGATGATTCCATCTTATTCTGTAAGGCTAATCCTGAAGCATGTTCAAATATCCTGCATTTATTGAATTCTTATGAAAGCATCAGTGGCCAGAGGGTAAATCTTAATAAATCTGCTGTATTCTTTAGCCACAACACTCCCTCCACTACTCGTACACTACTGGCTAACTCTATGAATATTAATCATATTGGGGCTCAAGATAAATACCTTGGTTTGTCTTCTACAGTCTCTAAATCGAAAAATGCTTCTTTTAGTATGATCAAAGAAAAGGTTCGGAAAAGAATCCAAGGTGGAAGCGCAATCCTCTATCCTCAGGTGGTAGACACGTATTGCTTAAAGCAGTGGGAGAAGCTATTCCTATTTATACATTGTCTTGCTTCAAGTTGCCTGATGGTTTAATTTTGGAAATTCACTCTCTACTTTCTTAGTTCTAGTGGGGACAAAAAGGTTCTGAAAGGCGGATGGCTTGGATTAGCTGGGACACTATGACTCGCCCACGAAAAGAAGGAGGCATTGGATTTAAAGATCTCAGAATCCAAAATCTGGCGCTTTTAGGCAAACAGTTTTGGCGACTCGTAACATAGCCTACTTCCTTATTATCCAAAATCCTAAGAGGTAAATACTTTAGCAATGGTAATTCTATAATGGCAGAAATTGGAGTCTTACCTTCTTGGGGATGGAGGAGCATACTGGAAGGCCGAAAGATTGTTGAAAAAGGTCTTAATTGGGCTGTGGGTACTGGAGAGAATATCCGAACCTTTGAAGATCCTTGGCTACCTCATCCGTATCCTTTAATGATTTCTGACATGCCAAATAGTCAGGCTATTTCTGAGTTGGTTCCAAAAGTTAAAGATCTAATTACTGAAGATAGGAATTGGAATCAGAATCTCATTCAAGAATTATTTTTCAAAGACGTTGCAAACAGGATTTTGTCAGTTAAAATTCAACAGATTAGGGACAAATTGCAATGGGATTTGAACAAATCCAAGCAATATGATACAGCTTCAGGTTACAGAATTGACTATTTATTTTACCATCCGTCTCTGGAGCTATGCCCTAATTATATGCAGCAGAAAAAGCCGTGGATTGATCTATGGAAGTTGAACTTGCCTCACAAAATTAAGCTATTTATCTGGAAAGCTCTCCATGGCCGGCTTCCGGTGCTTGCTCAGATTTATCACCGCATCCCATCTATATCACCAATATGCCCCTGCTGTCATGAAGCAACCGAAACAGTCACTCATTGTTTGATCGATTGCTCTAGAATTAAAGATGTATGGTCTCAGAGTTATCTTCGTGACTGTCTTCCCCCTCAGAGTCCTAACGACTTTTGGACATGGTGGACTGCATCAATAGAGATGCTTAACCCTTTGAAGAATGCTGACCGTAATCCTCAATTGCTTGCCATCATTTGCTGGATTTGCTGGAAAGCTCGCAACCAGTTGATTTTTGAAGGTTCTACTTCAATGTCGTCTGCCATTCTAACAAGTTCTGTCAAGTTGCTCCGTGAAATCTAAAGAACTCCCAGTTTAGGTCGTCATCTCCATGAGGCAAGCTCTTAGTTGCATTCAATTTGATTTATTATTCTTTCTTCTTTAAGATTTTTCTTCGTTTTTCGACCACGCACCGTTGGATGAATACATTCAGTGTAGTGTTTTTGAAAAATTCTCACCTTTTATTATGCTGTCCTGCTTTTGGACATCTTTGTATTTCATTTTTCAATAATTAATGAAATATAACCTACTATCTTTAAAAAAAAAATCGACAAAATACAAAATATATAAATATATAATAGTTAATTTGTTTACGTATTTTATCATATATTCTTGTTAATTATAATTAAATTCAGTCAAATCTTTCAACTCCAAATACAAAATAAATTCTAAAACAAGCATTTAGTAAGGCATTCTATAATATTTTTTTTAATAAGCGTTGGTTTGACTATTAAAATTAAAAAATATGTAGTAATAAATATAATAAATAAAATAACACAATTTAAGTATTTTGGGTTTATTATTTAAGCAAAAGGAAATAGAGGATAATATAAATATAGAATTTAAATAAAGTGATTAAAAATTTAAAATGGTAGTGTTTCAATTTTTATAAGTGACATTTAATTTAATTTAATATTATTATATTTTCAAATGTTTTTTATGTATTGAATGGCAATGCAATGCATTGATAATATAAATTGAAAAGTACAAAGTTTTAATACTTACTTACCAAACTTATTTTGAAGTTGACTATTCTCAATTCTCATTGACTAAACACTTTTCAGCATTATTTTTTAATTTAATTTTTGTTCATTGTTTATTTATGATGAGCGAGCGTTTAAGATGAACTATGATAACCATTCTCATACAGTACATATGCATATGCATAGAGTCATAGACAATTTTCCGTATGAGAAAAAAAGTTCCCTGACGATATCTAATTACATTTAATTATTTTAACAATAACAAAATTTTATCTCATTAGATAAAATTGGATACATAAATTAAACGATATTATTAAATTCTATCACGTATCATATTTATAGTAAAATTATTTATGCATAAAATTACATTTAACTATTATTTATGAAAAATATTTTTTTTCTTTTAAATAATTATATTATTATTTGATATCTTCAATATCCTTAATTTCATTATAAAATTTAAATATCTATTAAATAAAATAATAGTTAATTTATACTTAGCAAAATTAACCAATTAGTCAAATTCGTTTAAAGAGAATCAATTAATTTGTTTGCATTTATTGAAGGAAGATATTTTCCTTTATATTCAAAAGAAAATATTATATTTTCCTTGCAAAAAGGCACCAATTACATTTGACAGTCTCTTTAATATATGCTCTATTTGGTAATTTGGGTATCTCCTAAAAAGCTCTTTCTCTTCATCATTTATCATTCTTATTTGTATCACTCCCTAAAACTAAACCATTCTTACACAAATTGTTATGTTTATGTGTGAAAAGAGAATTGAAGAATACACAAATAAATAGAGCGTAGGCAAGTTTTGATTAGAATGGGGAAAAAGAGGGGATCCGAAATGAACATTTTATTTGGATGGTTGATGAAGTTATCTATCAAAGTTAAAATCTTTTTGGGAACATTGGTTGTGCTTTGTGCTTTGGTGGCTCTAGGTTTTACCATCAAAGATCATGAATATTTCTTCATAGTCGCTGAAGCTGTTCATCTTGCTGGGACTATTGTCCTCTTATACAAGCTCTTCACCAAGAAAACTTGCTCTGGTATGATACATTTTATATTTCATATTCCTCAATTATGGGTTTTCATATTTTAACTTTTCATGTTTTTTGGTGTAATATTCTAAATGCTAATTATAAATAATATCAAAATAAGAATTAAGTTAATTTAATCTCCAATCTTCCAATTTTTTTTATAAGATTTCATAGAACTTAAACCCAGATCGTTTCGATAGTAGTAGAGGATGAAAAAATATTCACTTTAGTTATTGAAGTTACATTCGAACCTCAATTTAGATCTTGAAATTTTAATTGTCTCAATTTAATGTCTAAATTTTTTAAATTTTAATCACATTAGTCTTGCGTGGTCTCCGTCAGAGAGTTAACTGAAAAGATTAGGAACTAAATTGAGACAATTGAAACTTCAAAAACTAAATTAAGACTCGAATGTAATTTCAGGATAACCAAATTGAATATTTTCTCAGTAGAGGATTGTAATTAATATAATTGAAAAATAGATGAAGATATAAAATTCTGGGCTCAACTCAATCAATTCTTATTAATATACAAATCAAATAAAAAAATAATTTTCAAATTATCAATTCAATTCTCATGTTATGTCATTTATTCCAAACACATTGTTTGATTTACAATTCAATTGTAAAATTTTTTGGTTCCAAATACACCCTAAGGAATTAAAAGGGGAAAAATTAAAAAAAAAAAGTTTGATTTGGCATTTTCAGGTTTATCACTTAAAACCCAAGAGATCACAGCTTTGTACCTATCAGGAAGATTAATTTGTGGCATGTTGTTGAGAAATGTTGTTGGCATCTACATGTACATTATGCTAGACTTGGTATTTCTCTTGTCAACATTACTCACAATATGGAAGATAAGGTTCAAATTGAAGTCCTCCTATATTAAAGAGCTTGACACTGTACGAGTGCCTTTTATGGTAATACCTTTAATTTTCTTTTGTTAATGTGAATATATTATGTGATTTACATAGAACACTCATAGTTTAATTTATGAATACTATAAGATTTATGTTATCATCAAATTCTCTAGACAAGCAATATTATGAGAGTAATTTCTGGAACTAAGTTGAGTTGATTTAGTAGTATGTTTAAATAAGTGTTACAGGTTCGAATTTCGCCAAGCTGTGGGATACTATGAAAAACTAAAATGAGGGAGTTAATAGTCAAATTAGTTTCTGAAAGATAAGACATTCAAATTTTTTCAATTAAATTGATCATTCAAAGATTGCAAATTAATCATATTTGTTCTCCAGTCACTCCATTAATAATTTTTTTTCAAAAATTGATGTTATAAAACGTTAATTGATAACATATATAATATCTGATAGGTCTAATTGGATATTGACCAAATATATTTATGAAAATTTATTAATTTATATTAGTCATTTTTCTCAATTACAAAAATTTTATTCCTAATATGACTTAGTGACTAAATTGATAGGTGTAAACGACATATTTAGTCAACATCTAATTGAGCATGTTATGTGTCATATATGTTATTAGTTAACATTTCACTCATTATTGGTTGACAAAAATTGTGAGTGGAGTAATTGAAAGACACATGATTAATTCATAATCTTTGAAGGACCAATTTAATTAAAAAAATCTTTTAAAAACAAATTTAAAAAATATCTTATTTTTTAGAAATTAATTTGACTATTAATCCTTCGAACGAGAGTAATTTCTTTTCCCCTGGTTTTATGTTTAAAAGTGTTGCACAGTTGTCCTAGACAAGCAATATTCTTTTGGCATTGTTTACAATGCCGATGAAATTTACCGAAATTGTCCATAAATTAATGGATTTTACATTATCAGCTTTCTCTCCAAAATCATATAATAGGTAAATTTTGACAAATTCGACATAAAAGAACAAAGCATCATTAGAATTGGCATATTATTTTATTTAAACACGGAAAAAAGTTATGGAAATATATACATGATTTATACATAAGTCAAAACAAGAATTGGCCTATTCGTTTGTTCCTTGTGTTTGTTGTTTACCATAGTTCCTTTGAACATTAGAATAGTTGTCTCTAGTATATTTTTAATTAAAAAAAAAAGGCGTACCCATAATTCTGGTATTAGTTTTTATTATATACAACTCATTGTGATTTAAGATTTTCATTTTGTTTGGGGTGAACACGTACTAGAGCTATTGAATAATTAATAACATATACTATATATTGATAATATACTAGGTGGTGAGTTGTGCAATCCTTGCTATAATAATCCACCCGCGTTCAAGTGATTTTTCTTTCACCAACACCCTTTGGGCATTCTGTGTGTACTTGGAAGCCATTTCAGTTTTTCCTCAACTTCGTTTCATGCAAAATGCAAAGGTTAGTCCTCACATATTACACTACAACAAATTGAATAAATTTTAGTTTAACCATTTTTGAGACTATGGTAATCCTTGTTTGCTTCTAGATGGTAGAAACATTTACAGGATATTATGTGTTTTCGCTTGGTATTTCAAGATTCTTGGCATTGGCTCAATGGATAATTCAGGTGAGATAAAATTGTGAATTGAGTTGATTAGTACGTAACGTGAATGATTATATATGTAACATATTTTTTTAGGTAAAATTTTTATACAGTTCTTTTATATATATATATATATATATATATTTTAAATAACAAGAATCAAATTTTAGATTTTTCTGTGTATAAATTCTGATATCATGTTATAAAATTAATTTTTTTTAAATTAAATTAATAAAATATGACATATATACGACTAAAAAAATTATAGGAGCCTAAATCAACAAAGGAGAAGAAATATAAATATGTTAAACAAATAAAACTATATATGTAGCGTCTATATATTGATTTAATTATAATGTATATGTTTATATATATACCACATGAAGGGATTTGTCCACATTAAGTATAAATTTTGCTAATTTACACATCGAATAATTTCTTATGCATAATAAACTTTATCATTCCAACCGTAGAATCAAGTCATATTATCTTGATAATAAAGCTTATCAAAATTAGAAAAAAAAAAAAAAACATACATCAAGAGATATATAATTCATTAGTCATATTCACTTGCATTTTTTAAGACCGTCTATAATTTACGCAAAAATAAAGTATTGTGATGATATATCAAATTAATTTCAAATTTTATAAAATTTTATTAGATTATTCTACATAATGAGATATTAGAATTCAACTATTCAATTAATAAAATTCATCATATATTAAAGATTATTGAATAGTGTAAATCAGTAAATCAATTTTTTTAATTACAGGTTCAACCACAGGTTATTATTATTATTATTATTATTATTATTATTATTATTATTATTATTATTATTATTATTATTATTATTATTATTATTATTATTATTATTATTTAGAAGATTCCGGTGTTTTCATGTTCTTTTGCAGATCTATAAGACTCGAGGATCATATCTATTTTTGCTAGGTAGTGGCAATATTTGGTTCTTGACAGCCTTTCTAGCAGAAATGGTACAATCGTTTATCTTGGCTGATTTTTGTTACTATTACATAAAAAGGTATATATTAATTTTTTGTTTAATTATTCTATTAGTCTCTATAGTTTTACTGAATTTTCAATTAGGTCTCTATACCTTTTTTTTTCGATTGAGTCCTTATACCATATCATATTTTGTATATAACTAAGTTCCTACCGTGATAAAAACACTGGAATTAACTGAATATTCCGTTAAATAAAACGAATATGTCTAATACTTGACTGAATATTTTGTATAGTTTAACAGAATATTCAGTTAATTTCAACGTTTTTGTCATGGTAGTAGCTTAGTTACAAAAACTGATATAGTATAGGGACCTAATTGAAAAGAAAAAGAATAAAGCACTAATTGAAAATTCGATGAAACTATAAAAACCGACAGAATAATTAAACCTTAATTTTTTTTCCCCATTTATTACTGTTTCTAATTAGATTCTATATGAGTTACAATATTTGTTCAATTTTTGCTCCCTTTTCCAGCTTCAAACAAGGCCAACTTTTGAGGAAAATGCCAATTTAAGGCCTGAGTTACAGATTTATAGTGTGTTTAGATTTAAGAACACACCAAACTTAAGATCAGTTGTTGATACATATGCTTTTCCTATTTTTATGTTACAATATATGTTCTGAGGGATATATAAAATGATTTTACACATTTTATGTAAAATGCATACAAATATTTTGAGTGTTATAAGTTATTAATATTTTATTCTTTTAAGAACCAAGTAAGTAGTTTTTCCTAAAGGTAATTAGTAAATATCCCTCTAAAATATTGGCCTTGAGGATTTGAACCCAGTCTTTCAAATCACTGACTTTCTAACTTTGAGTCTTTGATGGCACCAAGCCACCAATCACCATTAATCACAATCGGTGATAAAATCCTTGAACTAAATATCTTATTCTTTATATATCTGTACTTTCATCCAATAGTAATTAAACTTAGGATGAGATAACTTGACATAAGAATATCTAAAATTTTTAGATTTTTTAAATACATTGTTTAGTCTAAGAATACTTATAGAACCAATATATAAATGATTTAGATTTAATGGAATATAAAACGAAGTAAAGTTAGGTGTCTAACCGTTTTTTAAACTAAATTTTCAATTAAGTTATTGCACGCTTTTTTTTTCTTTTGTACATCGGGAGCTATTTTTTATGCACTTTTTTTTCAATGTTATTATTATTGTCGCTGTCCTTGCTACGGTCACTACTATTGTCGCTGTTGTCACTACTGTTTTATTGTCGTTATTGTTTAACTTTTTTTTTTTCTACTCATCCTTTTTTATTTTTATCGTCATCATCTTTGTTGTTTTTATCTTTTTTTTTTTATATATATGTTCAAAAAATTAGAACACACAAATTTTGATGTACAACACATAAATTTTAGTATACAATACAAATTTTTAAAGAATCACATGCCATTGACACCCAACTAATAAAATATCGCTCAGTACATAAATTTTTGAAAGACTATATATCTAAAATATTGACACTCAATTAACAAAATACACACAACACATAAATTTTGGTGTACATCATAAAAATCTTGGTGCAAACACAAACTTTAGTGTGTAGCATAAAAATTTTTAAAAGACAACTTACTTAAAACACTAACTCACTCAACTAATAAAATATATTCGTAGCAAAAATTTATGTGCTATATATAAAAAATTTTATACTATATTAATAAGTTTGTGTTCTGTACAAATTTTTGTATATCAATATATTTGTGTTTTCCAACTAAAATTTTTGTACTACAAAAACACAAAAAAAAGTAATGAAGAGAAAGTCTAGGGACCAACATCTTTATTAAAATTTGATTAGCATTTAACCATAAAAAAAAATGAACAATCCCATACTATTGAATATAATTTCACACTATTAAAAATACTAATAATAACTAATTGATAACTACAAAACACAACTTGCAAACCCCTAGCACTCTTCTTATCATAATCCAGGAGGAATTATTATTATAATATAACGAACAGATCGATACAATAGATATCTTTAATAACAGATAACATCGGATGTAACTTTTAGGGGTGAGCACGGGTAGCGGGTACCTGATTACCCACCCGAACCCGAACCAAACCAATCAAATTGGTTCTGGAACCGACGGGTAATCGGGTCCAACCCGAACCAAACCAATGACATTTGCTGATGATTGGTTCGGGTATCGGTTTTGGGGGCGCAGAACCCGAACCAACCCGTATACCCGATCATAATTAATTAAATAATATATATATATATATATGACTTTTTATGTGTTTTCTAACTCATAACCCTAATCCTATCTCACTAATGTTTAGATTTTAATGTGTTTTAGTTTTAGCTTCTTTCAAAGATTATTCACTAGACTTTTGTATTTAACTTCTAATATTTTTATTGCACTTTTATATTTTCATTAGACAAGATTATTTACTATTAATATGTTTGGATTTTGATGAGTTTAATTTTTAATGTATTTGGTATTTAATATGTTTGCATTATTTCTGTTGATGTTACATGTTTATTGTATTTCTTGAATTTTTAAGATAAAAATTTGCCAATTTGATTTTTTTTTTTTTATGAATTTCAAAGTCATCGGATACCCGCTACCCGAACCGAACCAATCCGCTCTTAATCGGTTTGGTTTGGTTCGGGTACAAGAACAAAAAAATGCAAATCCGAACCAAACCAAACCAATTACTTTTTTATCGATTCGGTTCTAATTTTATCTTGAACCCGAACCAAACCGACCCGTGCTCACCCCTAGTAACTTTGCTTAGCCATTTAATCGTAACTCCATATTTATCTTATTATACTATTATATTTTACTATAAAAATATAAAATATCTGTAGCTTAACACTAATAAATAAATCAACTCGAACGCTTTTCACAAGAGATCTCAAGATCATGGCTTTTAATGCCCCAAGAGCAAAAATTGGTTTACCAATTTATATATTTTTAGGGGGGAAAACTTTTACAAAGAAAAATCCCAAAGCCATCCTTAGAGGATTGAAGATGATTTACTCAACTCCACTAATACATGGATATAACATTTTTCACATTATACCAAAGATTGATGACTACAAGGAGACCAGTGTCATGTTTCCCACTTAAAGAAAACCATTTCATGGCCAACTGCAAGATACAATAATCATTTATAATTCATAATAAATAATTAGCAGATTAAGAATTTTGTGGAAGGAGCCATCATAACAAATTTTAGAGACCAAAATTGCAGGATTGAACAAACTCTAACTCATAGTCAACAAACTTTGTCCAAAGTGGCTTAAACTGATTCATAGCAATGCCAAGCCATGGTTTCATGTTAGCATTGAAGTGGACCACTGCCGCATTGTTGATCTCTTCCATGCTGATGCTTGGGTTATAACCAAGCCCAAGAACATGCCATGATTTCTCTAGTGGCTTTGTGGTTGAGTAGAATGTGATAAGACCTGGAGGTAATGTCCCTAGTTTCCATAATGTCCTGTTCTCATTCTGCAACAGCATCAGCATAAACCAACTTAAATATGGTAAACAATAGTTGTGAGGCATGATTCTAATGCAGAAAGATTGCAAACAAAATATTAATATATCCTAGCTTCTGAAGATGCAGCCTCTGGCACATTAAATAGCAATCTACACATGGGATCATATAGTGAGTTACATTTGAGATTTAAGAATGCAATTTATTAACACCGTTATGGCATAATCAAATTAATAAATCTCTCATAGTCTTACCAGATTCTGCCAATAATGGTACTCTTCCGTGCACTTTTCCCTTCTCCAAGCATCCAAATCAAAGAAATTCATTCCATACGCCCATGCGCAAGCCTTAGGGTTTAATTTTGCTTTAATCAAGGGGTGTGAGAAATTCATGTACTGTGCATATCTATGGAATGATCCGAAACATGTTTCTACAGCTCCATTCACCTTGCCATCCATATCAATCTTCCATAACCCAGTAAGGTCCTTCTGAACCACTATGTCATCATCCAAAAACAGAATCCTGTGGAGCTTTGGATACATCTCAGGCAAGTAAAATCTCAGGTGGTTTAGTATCGACAAATACTTTGGATTCCTGAACTTCATATTTGTAGTGTCCTTTGTGGCGTTCTCAAGCTTGTTTTCAAAGTAAAATTTCTGCAGGTTAGCAGATTCCAGCTGTCGAAGCACTGGCAAGTACGATGAATTCAGGAACGTGTAGTCTTCAACTGCCTTAACCTCAATATGTGCCCCATTATAATCCTTCAACTTAAACATCACTTGCATCGCTCCAAGATTCATCTTATCAGTCACAACATGAAACACATGTTTCCACGGTTCCTTTGCATTCTTTGTGGCTGAATTGACCACAACAGATGCTGCAACGACGTTGTCCGAGAATATGGCATAGTGATAAAGTTTAGGATCTTCGAGTTCTGGAGCAGTAGGCTTCCCCTCATCCAAATACTTCCTGGATGTGCAATCCTCTCCTCCATCAACCTCATTGAGATACAGTGCAAGCTCTTCGGGATTGACTTAGCTGCAATCAAGCTGGAGAAAGCTCCTTGCTTCTTTGCCTTGGTCAACTGCTCATTTACAGCGAAAATTGTGTCCTTCAACTTCTGAATCTTTAGCTGATTATCAAATGATTCTTTGGCTTCACCAATTACTTGGCGAGCTGTCTTAATCCGCTCCTTTACTTCCTTTTCCAATTGGCGAAGCACTGCTTCATCGATTACCCCATCAGAGCCGAAGAGGGCAGTGTACTGAGGTTTGTTCATTAGATACAAGAAGTCCCTTGAGAGTTCGGCAAAAACTCTAACAACCTTGGAGCTCTCAAGCTTGAATTTCTTTGCATAGGATGCATACATCAATGCAAGTATGCGGTGATCCTCGGCTTGCTTCTTGATGTGGTCCAACCGAGGCTTCAATGGATCTGTTTTCAAGGCCAGAATGGATCTCGATACAGATCCAAATCCACGTGCAACACCATCAGAACCCTAGTTCAGAATCCAAACACTAGATTAATCAAAAGATCTCTTTTCATTAATAGACAACTTAGAAACCAAAAGATTTTGAAAAAAAAAAAAACTTTCTAGTGGCATTCGATCTGTTTCATGGAAAATATCCAAACAACAAATGAATCTGGTTCTATACTTCTCAAGTCACTTTCACCTCCCAAAAGTTAAAAGAAAGATGAAAATAAAATAAAAAAAACACCCCCTTTTAGTAACATCTTCACTCAAAGTTTCTTTTTGTTTCTACAGAAATTAGCAAACCAATTGATACGGAGTACAAATAGAAACAAATTGTTCCTCCCACTTGAACTCTGATAAACTTTCGGTTGAATTACGTGAACCAAAAGAAACATAATCACACTAAAGAAGTACCCTGGTCACTTGGGGGGAAAAATCCATTTGTTTCTCGGGAAAATTACCAGGAAAATAAAGACTAAAAAGGAGAGAAAGTAAAGTTTGGGTGTTAAAATAAATGAAGCTCACGATGTTGTTGTTGTGGCGTTGGTGGTAGTGGTGAGTGGTGAAGAGAAATGAGAAAGTGAAAAAAATGCAGAGAGCAATGGAAATAGCAGAGGCTAAGACTCTAAAAGAGAAACTGAAGCTCCGGTTCCCTTTGGTTTGTGAGTTTGCCATTGTTTGGAATCAGCATCAACGCTTGCAAGGGAAATAGCAGAGGCTAAGACTCTAAGGATGCTCCCTGCTGCAGTTAAGAATGGACCGGCTTCTGCAAAGAAAAATGCAATCTTTGATTTTGATAGCTCTGAAGCCCGAGAATAGCAGCTTTGATTAGGAAAATATAAATTTTTCATTAACATATATGTTTAAATTACTTTCACACAAGTATTTCTACGAAAAGATCGAATGCAATGTTAAATTGGACAAAAATATGCAACATAATCAAAGATTTTCTGTATTTAGTATAAGTTATAGTACGCAGAGTAATTAATTAACAAAAATGTATAGCTCTTGAAGCCCCAAAAACGGACAAGAACATCATCTTAATATAATCATCATGCATAAAAAATATCTCAAATTACAAAGGCATCAAGGAAAATAATTACTACATACCTCAGCCACTGGCAAATTCATACAAAACAACATAAAGGATTGTCTAATTTATGTGAAAGCAACAAAAAATTAAGGCCTTCTGCCTTCCGTTTGTCTTTAACTATACTCAAATGACAGGCAAACAGAAGCAGATTAAGGCTCCAGAATATTAATTACTTCATTCTTTCATAAAGTAATAAGGTTTAACACACAAGCAAATTAATGCTCCATTTGAGCATAACAGAGCCCAGAGATTAAAGAGCCCCTACTGAATTTAATCACACATTGAATTTACATCTCATAAAGAGGCAATATCAAAGCTAATCTAATAAAATAGATCGATGAACAAAGAAATTTAAAAAATTGAATTCATATATTTTAACACATCAAGTCATCAATAATCAATTAATTAGAAAACAAGATCTTGAGAGAGGCACAGAAACTAGACGAGAGCAGATCAGTGGAGAGAACTGACCGAAGGCGGGAGAGTTCAGAGGCAGCAACGGGACTGGGGGAGCAGAGAGCAGAGAGCAGAGAGCAGAGCAGCGGCGGCGAGAGCAGATTTGAAGCAAAAACGGAGCAATGGCGGAGAGAGGCACAGAAGAGCAGAAGAGAGCAGATCGGCGACGAGTTCAGAGGTGGCAGCGACGGTGAGAGAGAACAAATAACAGCAGCAAAGAGAGGGGACTGACGCCGGAGATAGAAGTGACCGCCGTTGGGGTGTTTGAGAGATAGAGGCCGGAAGCCCGGAAACGTGTGTGCGAGTGGGAGAAGAGCAGTAGAGATTTGGGGCAGTGAGACTGTGGGAGTAAACTACGCTCTGGTCCAAAAAAATATAATTGTTGGGCTTTTTTAATTTTTAACCAAAAATTACCTATTGTGTGGATTTTTTTTTAAATAACAACTGTCATTTTTTTTTTTTTTATGAATTAACGGGTCTCAGCACAAAAGAAAAAATTACACAGCTTGAATCCTGGCGTTTTCTAACCTAATCTAACATTGGATTATTGATTCAATACCTAATCTAACATTGGATTATTGATTCAATTAGTAGATTACTGGTTGAACCGATTAATTTAATCTTATATAAATAAAAAATAAAAAAATAAAAATTTAAATTTAAAATTATTTTTACTGATATTTTAAAATATTTAATTATTCTAAAATAATATGAAACATGAACAATAAGTATTTTATTAATTTTATTCTATCGTAAATATTTTTATTTTATTTTTATATTAAAATAACTATTATTTTTAAATTTAATAATTTATTAATTAGTTTATATCTATTATACTATTATATACTACAAATATTTGTTAAAAAATAATATTAATAGATATTATATAATTATGAAAAAAAATAAGTGAGTTTATAATTATTATTAAATAAAAATATAATTAATTTAAGAATGAATGTGTTTATAACTAAAATTAAAATCTATTAAATAGAAGTAAACTATTTGATGAAACATATTTATATGTATTATAATTTGCATGTATATTAACATAAAATTAATGTTCTGAAAATCGGACTGGATCGGTCGGTCAAACGGGTTCAATCGAGAACCGGCGTAGAAAACGGTTTAGTCCTCCTGCTAAAACCGCTAATGACAAAATCGCTAGAAAATTGTTGAACCGGCCGGTTGGATTGAATCAGGAACCGACCGGTTCATATGAAATGCTGTCGTTTTGACTTGTTAAGGAAACAAAAAAAAAACCACCCACCCCACGCGAGTTACCCCCTCAGTCCCTCACCTTACTAAACCCGGCTCATTCCAGCTTCCTGGACAAAACACACAGCAAAGCAAGCCCTAGCTCATTCCCAACCCAAAAATCCAGCTTCCTGGATGGAACCGCCGCCGCCATTTGTCTGTGTCAGCGTCTCCGCGGCCTCTTCCTTCTCCTTCTCCTTCTCCGCGGCGTCTCCCCTTTCTAGCTCGGCACGTCTTCCATTCCCAGGTGAAATCGGTGCTCGAGGCCTCCAGCTGGTGCGTCGTGGTGTCGCCGTCGTGTCTTCGTCATCCCGCTATCGTCTTCCTACTGCCAGTGGAAGGTTAGTGAAACTGTGATTTACTGATTTGAGGTTAGTGAAAAGTTGAGTCTATTACTCTGTTTCAGGGATTTGAGCTTGAATTTGTGATTTGTGATTTTTTGGGTCTTTTTATAATGCTGCTGATTTGAGTTTGGAATTTGTGATTACTAATTTATTGATTTGAGGTTAGTGGAAAGTTGAGTCTGTGTTACTCTGTTTCAGGTTTCAGGGAGTTGAGGTTGAATTTGTGATTTGTGATTTCTGGAGTCTTTTGTAATGCTGCTGATTTGAGTTTGGAATTTGTGATTACTGATTTACTGATTTGAGGTTAGTAGAAAGTGAGTTTGTGTTACTCTGTTTCAGGGACTTGAGGTTGAATTTGTGATTTGTGATTTCTTGGTTCTTTTGTAATGCTGCAGATTTGAGTTTGGAATTTGTGATTACTGATTAGTGACTTGTTAAGCTGCTGTTGTTAACTTGTTATGTACTTGTGCTGTTGTTTTGTTTTGGACTTATGGCACTAAGTGTTTTGAATTTTGAATTTGTGATAAGTGATTTGTGATTTGTGATTTTGTTATGCTGCTGTTTTGAATTAATTTAGGGGTGATTATTTGTTATGCTACTGTTTTGAATTAATTTAAAAGTGATTAATGATTATTTCTAGTTATACTTTGCACCATTGCTCTTTTCACTATTTAATGTTTGAGACTGTATTTTGATAAAATCATATGGATTTGGTTGACATTTTATGTAATGTTTTAAATTTGAAAGATATTTAAGCTTTATATTAGACTATAATTATATTTTATGATGTTTATTTATAATTTATTTATTATTTTATTAAACGATTTTTTCAATTGAATGACCGGTTAAAATTGATTGGATCAATAAATCAATGAACCAGTAACTAGAGCGGTTTAATGATCGATCTAGTTTTCCGAACCTTGCATAAAACATGACATCTTGGTGATTGTGAAGGACATTTCTCTTATTGAGAACAGGGATTCAAACCTTATCACGCCACACCCGAGTTCTAAAATAATCATATAATAGAGCACAAATCCCGCCATCTATCTATAACGGATCAACTTCCAAACACTATCATTGAACTATACACTCCTCTGTAAACATACACGATCATTATCTCGGACATCAATGACGAAATAATTCAACTCACATTTTAAAGAAAAATTAAAAAGTTGAGAAAATACCACATCAGCAATCAACTCACAAGAACAATTTCATGCAAATTGGAATTTATTATTTTTTGTCATTATTTTTAGCTATTAATTCCATTCTTTTATTTTAGTAATCTAACAAAATATTTTAGCCCACATTTTTAAATATTAATGAATAATGATTAATTGATGACAAAAGTTCAATGTTTTAAAAATCGGCTCAAACCAATAACTTTAGCGGCTTGGTTTATATGCAGAACCGTCTCCTTTAAAAACTGTTGCGAATCGTTAAACCGGCCAAAAACCGATGAAACCAAACCGGGATCCGTCAGGTTTTTGACAAATTGCCCAATACCATGTCGTTTTGCCCCAAAACCCCTAAATTTTGCCTCAGCTCACACTACTCTCGTATTCGATATTCAAACGCAGAAAAGAGGCAGCCCTAAGCCTCCTTCTCCCTTGCTCTTCTTCAAGCTGTCCAGCCACCGGCGCTGTCGCGTCTTCTCCGCCGCCCTCCGCACTGCTCCAGCGTCGCATCAACGCGTCTGTTCCGCCTCTTCTCGCTGCGCTTGCGCACTTCAGCCTCTGTTCCATCGCGCTTCCATCAATGTTCATCCTCTGTTCCGCCGCGCTCCAGCCCTCGTCTTCCACTTCGAGTTCCTCATCTGTGCTCCCTCTCCGTCATCTGTTCGAGTTTGTGCACCATCTCCCTCAGCTGTGAAAGGTGATTTCTATTCATTGTTCTTGCTGGTACTGGTTTCATCCTTATTACGTTGTTTCTCTTGCTGCTATTTAAAGTTTAATTTAACATCTGTTGTTTTTGTTGTGTGTCTTACATTTTAAACCGTTTATTACGTTGTTGTTTTTCTTCTGTTTCTTACCTAGTACTGCTAGTTTTTCTGCTGCTGTTTTTGAAACTGCCATTGTTGTTACTGATGCTGTGGAAACTCTTATTGCTGATGCTGTCTTATCAATTTTTTTTACCCGCAAAATTTGAATGTATGCTCTTTATTTCAACACTGAAAATGATGAAAGTTCAACTGAAATTTTCCGAAAAGTTAATTCGTTATTTTCTACTTTCCCGTTTATATAACTAAAAGTCTAAGACTGGTAACTTGGTGAGTTTCGATTTTCTCGTCAAATTTTGATTATTTAACTTCGAGCCTTTCCACCTCTGAAATTGTTTCTATCTAAAGGTTAGCATGGGAGTAGTTAGGGTTTTGTAGCTCATTTATAAGATATTGTTTGTAGTAGTTAAAGTTCTGTCTAGCTTAAAACAAGATTCTGCCATTGTAGCACTCATGCACATTGTGTTTGATCAAATGCCTAAAAGAAATTAGAAAAACCTCTCATTGAATGCAATGAATTATTTGACTTTAGTATTTCTATTTTCTTTTTTAATTTCTAGGTCCTGATGGATAAATGGGTATCATAAGTATGTAAAAGAAAATAGTAGTACTGGAAAAAATTGATTATTAGGGATGAATGTTTATCAATTGATTTGTATTTTTGTTAGTTGTGACAGTGTTATGATTCTGGTAAATGCATGAATTAAGTTAAATACTTGCATAGTTTGAATGACATTTTAAAGTTTATATTAGACTATAGTTATGTTTTAGTGTGTTTATTTATGTTTTAATTATTATTTTATAATAAAACGGTTATTCCGGTTGAACCACGGTTAAATCGGTTAAACTAATGAATTAGTAAATCAGTAGCTGGAGCAGTTCAATGGTAGGTTCGGTTTTCAGAATCTTACAAAAAAATAATAAATTTTGATAGTTTCCTAACATTCCTCTTTAAATATTTAAAAATTTATACTGTATTTTAATAAATTTACTTTATATTTAATTAAACAGGTTCGACTACGGTCAGACCATTGAGCCAGTTAGATGACTGGTTCATTGAGCGGTTCTGTTCTCACAACCTTGGGATAAACACTCGACTCGACACTCCTCATTTGCTCCTTCACCGGTGAGTGACCAGAGATGAATAATAAGTTGTAGCAAGTAAAGCACAAAAAAGCAAATGGCCACACCGAAGCCCATATCACCCTTCAGACTCTCTTCACTCCTCCGTTCTGAAAAAGACCCCTCCAAAGCCCTCAAACTCTTCCTCCACCCAAACCCAACCCAACACAAACCCTTCCGCCACTCTCTCCTCGCCTACGACCTCCTCATCACCAAGCTAGGCCGTGCCAAGATGTTCCTGGAGATGGAACAAATCCTCCACCGCCTCTGCCACCACACCACCTTCTGCGTCCCTGAACCCCTCCTCTGCCAAGTCATCACCCTCTATGGCCGCAACCGCCTCCCCTCCTCCGCCATCCGCACCTTCCTCTCCCTCGGTTCCTTCCGCTGCACGCCAACTGTCAAGTCCTTCAACTCCCTCCTCAACGCCCTCCTCGCCTCCCGCGATTTCCAGAATTTCTCAGAATTCGCGTCACGAGTAATGGAATTCACGCAGCCAGATACTTGCACGTTCAACATTCTGATCAATGCATGGTGCTTGAGAGGCAACATTGATTGTGCATGGAAGGTGTTTGATGAAATGCGTGGCCGTGGTGTTCCGCCCAGCGAGGTTACTTTCGGGACTTTGATTAATGGTCTTTGCAAAAGCATGCGGCTGCAAGAGGCGCTGAAGTTGAAGGAGATTATGATAAAGGATCATAAGTTGAAGCCTAATGTTAATTTGTACACCACGCTGATCAAAGGTGGTTGTGTGGTTGGGGAGATGGATAGAGCCTTTAGGATCAAGGATGAGATGGTGAGAAACAATGTGAAGTTGGATGCTGCTGTTTATAACACTCTGATGGACGCGCTTTTCAAGGCTGGGAGGAAGGATGAGGGGTGGCAGATTTTGGATGAGATGAACAAGAATGGCTGCAAACCTGACTTGGTGACTTACAATGTGATGATTGCAGAGTTTTGTAGGGAGAAGAATTTTGAAGAAGTGTTTAGGATTTTGGATGGGATGGAAGGTGGTGGTGTGAAGCCTGATGTTTTGATCTACAATGTGATTATTGGTTGGCTGTGTAAGACAGGGAAATGTAATGACGCAAATGATTTGTTTCAAGATATGCCAAGGCAAGGATGCACTCCGGATGTTGTGACGTATCGCACCCTTTTTGATGGTCTATGTGGATGGATGCATTTGAGTGAAGCTGCATTGATTTTGGACGAGATGTTGTTCAAAGGCTATGCTCCTCTTTCTAGGAGTTTGAACAGATTTATAGATGGGATGTGCAGCGAAGGGAATTTTGAGTTGCTGTTGACAGTTTTGAGTAGTCTGAGTAGAAAGGAAGATATTTTGAATGAGGACATATGGAAAATTGTGGTTTCCATGGTTTTCAAACCAAAGGAGCTGCAAGAAAACTTTGACTTTGAGCTTTTGGATACATTGATCGTGCAATATCAAACATGAATGTAAATAAATTGCTAACTGAAGATCATTCATATCTATGCTGTGGAACTATATTCAGGAGCAAATAATTGTCGTTTACCCCACTGTGCAGTTATTTTACAATTTGCACCAAGTTATCAGAACCTGGGAAACAATAATGCCTTTGGTTGATTTGCCACTGGGTATGTTCATCCTATAAAAGATAATATAATTAATGTACATAGCTAGCCAACATGAAATGTTAGATTGTTATAATATATAAATTAGTTATTTATAGCAGTTCCAGCAGGTCATGCTGCATTTAGCCAAGTGTACTACTGTACTATCTTTTTCCCTTATTGAGGCTTCAGTTTACAAGTGTTGCATACAGATTCTGTGTTTCTGTTATTATGTATATCATTCGCATAACCTTCTCTCATCAGTCATATCCAACATTGCATCCTTGCCTCTTTTTTCTTAAAAATTAAATGTTGATTATTCTCATATTCAATCTTGTTTGACCTTTTTCATTGTTATGCCTTGAGTCTTAATTGGCTTTGGAGTCTAAGTTTTAACTCTTTGGGGTCTATTTACGATGGTGCACAAACTTTGACTAGCAGCTCTGAATTATGGTTGCGGTTAAAGGTGTTTCTTTATATGTTGCTACAAGAATTAGACTTGAATAGTTTAATTCACTATTCTGGTTTTCGGAGTCAATTTTATTGTTAAATGGGCCTAGTATCACTTCGGGCAGGAAGGTTACTTGATTGTGTGTTTAAAGTTGTGAGCATAGCAGCAGAGGCCCAGCACAGATGGCATTCCTATCTGCCTCATACAGTGCTGCATCCGGGTTCTAATCCCAGCTGAGGCTGGTTGTTGGTTTAAGAACCCATGATACCCATGGTAGTGTGTATGAGTGTGTTGTGTGTGTGTGTGAAACATGGGTGTAATGCCTAGGATTGGGGGCTGCCCAATTCACTTGACCAACAAAAAAAAAAAAAGTTGTGAGCATGATGTTTTTCATTTTGGGTTCACTTTTTTTTAGTATAAGTTGAATAAATTTTTGTTGGTATCATTTGATGTAATTGAGAGTGACTAATTATATATTCCTGCCCTTCTTTGTGCTCAGTATTGCTAGGAAAGCAAATTTGGAGAAGTCAGACTTGGAACCAGCTTTGAAAGCTCTGAAGGATAGGCTGATGACCCTGAATATGGTATGTATCTATGGACCTTGTTTTTGTTTCCTCTTGCATATCTAATAAGTGGTTTATATTAAGCTACTTAGCTACATTTTTCTCTATGAAACTAGCTAATTTTTTTCACACTTCCATCAATTTAGGCTGAGGAAATAGCTGAGAAACTATGTGAATCAGTAGCAGCAAGTCTTGAAGGCAAGAAGCTAGCTTCATTAACAAGGATATCTTCAACAGTGCTTATACGATCCAATGGCTCCCTTAATTCTGGCTCTTCCTTTAAATTATTATAAGGCATGTGCTGATGCTGTGGTTCAAAAATCAATACAGGCAACAATGGAAGAAGCCCTTGTGCGTATTTTAACCCTTAGGTGCTCTATTGACATATTGAGGGATGTGCATGCTGCCAAGGAGCAAAGGAAACTATATGTTGCTGAATTTTTTGGAATTAATGGTGTTGGAGAATCTACTAATCTTGATAAGGTGAAGGAGAATAATCTTTTTCCTTCAATTTATTTAAGATTCTATATGTTGGGCTTGCATTTAACCTGATGAAGAGTATATTTGTGCCACCATGTATGTTGCATACTGGCTTCTGCAATACAACATGTTAATTCTTTTTGTTCAAATTGATCGACAAGACGTCAATTTGTGCTGCTTTAATGTTCATTGAGTTTGCGCTAATTTATGCTACTTTAATGTTAATTCTTTTTGTTCAAATTAATGGGCAAGAAGTCAATTTCTGGTGTGTGTATGTGTGTGTGATCTCGAGAATATGCAGGTCAAAATCTTCTATGGTCAATGAATCATTCTCCACTGCCTTTTAGTGTCTCTTATGGAGTAGAATATAGTAATGCATTGTTAAGATTCTGATGATAGTTGTAAGTATTGAAGATATTATTGTAATTAGGAGTTAAAACTTTGTTAGAGAACTTTTGATTAAGATTTAGTTAGAGCATGTTTAGTTTACATCCAAAATTTATTTTTGATGCCAAAGATCAGTTACTTTTCCACCCTCCTTTATTTATTATTTTTAGTTTTGGTTCACTTGAAACTTTTTGTCTTATATTTGGAATATGGTGGTTCCTAACAAGTAGTTTTCCTGTACTTCAATGGGTAGGAGGTTGCTGTTTTGGCATTGCAAACACGATTTTGATTAGTTTCTCTATCCTGTGTAAATAAATAAGACTCGCGTTTTGAAACTTCAATGTTTCATATTAAAAATGCAAATAGGCTAGATCAAAATGAAATAAATAGTTATCAAATTAAGAGTTAAGACTATTGTACTTGAGCAGCGATCATTAAGCAATTTGATAAGCCTTTACTTTTAGATCTGTTCTGTTCTGCATATGTTATATGAATGGTGATTTGGGTGTGTGTGTGTGCACGTATGTTGAAACAATGATTTGTGTTTACAAATATTTGCAGGTTAAGAGAATGAAAGAAACGTTATACTATTCCCTTGTTCTGCAGTATTTAATAACACCAAGTTTGTTGCCCTCATTTATTTATGTTTTCTCTTGGTGTATGGATTAACTCATTCTACAATGCCCTTATTCTAGGATATATCATTTTTTTACTTTGAAACAGTTGGTGATCTGACAAGTAGACTTGGGGTAGATTGTAAACAAATGTGAGTTGGTGGAAATTATCTTAACTTCATATTGTGCAATTCGTTCAGGCCGAATTAGTTGTGGAAGATGAAATACCATATAAGTCATCCCACATGTTAAAAGGCTTAAATTAGTTTTCTCATTTTGTTACGGGACAGATTCATTAATCTACTTGGTGATTTTTTCTTGGCCACTTGGTTTATGTACATTGATGATATGCATCATGTTAGGAGCATATATACAATACTTTAAATGACAAATATAATATTTTATGTTTAAATAATAAATATAAAATATATAAATATAAGAAATATAAATCTTTTTTATTTATAAGATCAATTATCATGTAATAAAATTTTTATAATATTAAAAAATATAAAAATAATATTTTAAATTGCAACACAAATATAAAATAATTAAATTTTGTTTTATATTACCAGAAAAATAATTAGATTGTTATATTAAAATTTTATTAACTAATTACTTTGTTAAAATGTTATTATATAATATAAATTTTATTAAAATATTTATAAAAAAATATAATTCATTTAAAATATTATATATATATAATACATAGAAATGTTGACCTTTTCATTTTTCTATTTTTTTTTTTAAATTATTTTGAACAAAAAAGGGAATATGCACATATGGTCAACACAGTTTCTCAATAGAAAGATTTATACTGGATATGTTGGCCGATAATATTAATATATGGTGGTTCAATTTCATCATCTTTTTTTTTAGAGGTTATCTTCTGATAAATACCCTCATCCTTAAAATTACATAGTCCTAAAATCTAAAAAAAGCAAAATATAAGAAGACTACATTTAAAATCAAATTACATCCAAATGAACTAATGGTACACCTTATTTCAAACAGAACTACACTGAATAAGGAAAGGGTGCTCATTGTCAAATAATTCACATGGGTTTTCATTATTACTGCCACATTGAAAATGCTCTCATTGCCATGTATTCCAAGTGTGGGGCACTTGACGATGCCTTGTTCATATTTGAAAGTATTTAGCAAAGGGATTTTGTCACTTGGAACTCTTTGATCGCAGCGTATGCACAGCATGGGCTTGCACAAGAGGCAATTTCTCTTTAAGAGATGATGAATCAAGGGGTTAATCCGGATGAAGTTACTTACCTTGGCATATTGTCCTCGTGTTGGCATGCTGGCCTTGTTAAGGAGGGTCAAGATTACTTAAATTCCATGATTGAGCATGGCATGGAGCCAGAAATGGATCACTACTCTTGCATTGTGGATCTTCTTGGTCAGGCTGGCTTGCTGCTGGAGGCTTGTGATTTCATCCGAAACATGCCTATTTGTCCCAATGCTGTGATATGGGGTTCACTGCTTTCATCATCTATGCTTCATGGAGATGTTTGGATTGGCATCGAAGCGGCTAAGAGTAGGTTATTACTTGAACCAAGGTGCCCTGCAACACTTCAACAGCTGGCCAATCTATATGCTAGTGTAGGTTGGCGGAATCAGGTAGCACAAGTGTGAAAGTCACTGAAAGACAAAGGTCTGAAATCGAATCCTGGTTGTAGTTGGATTGAAATCAAAAGCAGAGTTCATAGATTTGAAGCACAAGATAAGTCAAACAACAAAATGACTGACATTCTTTTGATCATGGGTAATTTGAATGAGCATATGAGTAGTTTAGGTCTTTAGTCTCAGATCAGATCTCTGGTGAGGAAAATGTTTGGTCTTCATAATGCTAAATGAGGATCTCCATTATAGGGCTGTTCGCATTTCTGGCATTGACTTGCAGTCTAGATTCCATGCATTTTTTGTCAGTAAAACATACATTGATGACAAGACATTCTAGATGAAGTACAAGCAAAATGGACGGTGAAAATCTTCCTTTCATGCAAAGATGTTTTATAAGACTTTTCCTTCATTCAAAGGAGATTATGTATGCAAAACCAGTAACTTTTCTAAATTCTAAAGAATTGAGGATGAATGTGGCTAAAACCAATAATTTGAACCAAGTTTTTCATTCTAACCACCTGCTGCTCTTGGATAATTTGGGCAGCTGCAGGTTTGGTAAAGTCTGGTTCAGTTCCTTGAGAGTTTAAACAGCGCTTTGAAGCTAAAAGACCGCCGCTATCTGTTGGATTTGGTGCAGTGGATGAAGAAGATTTATGCCTATAAGCATCCTCAAATGCTTTGAAGTTTAAACAACTTTTTTGTGGCAGGTTTATTGAATGCTGCAGGATCAACCATGAACATAAGATGATACTGGTGTTCTAGATATAGCAAATAGAGAAAGGTTATACAGATCAATTTGACAATAAAGAAGAAAAGAAAGGTTATTTGAAAGAGCAATACTCAAAATATGTACTAGTTTACTGGATTTTTTTTTTCTTAAATAAGGAAGCCAATAATCTGAGATTAAATTATGTATTTACAATAAGAATAATGCTACACATCTAAGTCTTTTTGTTAACCAAGTCCAATCAAGTTGGTTTAGCATAACAAAAATTAATTATCGCTAACACTATTCTAAGGCTTGTTTAACTTGGTTAGACTCGGTTCATAAAATGCTTGAATGTGTAGGATTACTCGAAATCCATCAAACAAGTTTTTTATTGGAAAACTATAGGGTACCAACATATTATCTGCCAACTTATTGCCAACAATAATTAATTATTATATTTTAAATACATATATAAAGAGACACGTCCCGAAAATAAATCTATAAAGACACTTCTATTAAATACAATTATAAATAAGTGTAATTTTTTTTTGGTAACGTAGCGGGATTGTTTTTTATTTTATTCTACATAGTATCAGTAGTTGGCAGATTTAATTGTAGTAAGACTATTGGTGATTGCATCAGCTTCTGTCCACTTGATAAATGAAAAAGAAAAATGTCTTAGCCATCTTAAATTCTTAATCCTTACTTGTTACTATATGGCCAAGTTTACTTAAAGGCCTTGCTAAAATAAAATAATAGAATTTACTGAAATAGTTACTTTTAACCACTTCTATTAATACTAAGTTACTAACAAAAATGATCGCGATTCATCTTTAGAATATTATTATTGCATACCGGTGACGTTCAATCAAAGTCATGCTTTTCCTTGGATACTAACTTTTCATATTCTAAACTGCATTATGCAGAAAAGTTTACAGCAAGTATTCCTAAGGTAATTGCTAGTGAAATAAATTCATTATTAATAAATATATATAAATTAGTAATAACTAATTTAGCAGGTGATTTCTATTATTTATAAAAGAAAGGGTAAAGAAAAACAGGACAACTTTGTTCAACTGAAATTGAAAGAAGACTTTCTTTCCAATGTAGATCATAATTCAAATGAAAGATCAGCCAAGTCAAAACTTCTATTAACAGCTTTGTTCCAGCACTCCACCTTCTTCTTCCTCACTTCCTCGGTCATTATCGGACGGAAGGTAGTAGCTTTCTTCATCTGTTCCGCCGTATCGAAGATAAAATCCTCTTTCCAAATACCAGCTGCTAACCCAGCAGCAAAGGCTGCTCCACGCGCGGTCGTCTCTATGTCAGATGGCCTAATCACCGGCATTGCAGACAAATCTGCCTGGTGAACAACATTGTCAACAAAAATTTTTCAGTTATGTGAAAAAGTAACAAAACTTCACAAGAAATTTGTAACAAGTGTGGACCTAAAAAGCCTAAAATAGCCAATTAGTAGTATTTAGTTATAGTAGGAATTAGCATAAAAGAAATGATATAAATGAAATAGTATTATGGGATTATTATGTGAAATGTGATTGAACTACTTTCCCACTGAATTTGCAACATCTTCCCATAGAGCATTACTAAGAAGCTTCTTTTTAAAAGTAGAAGAAAGTGCAATTAGTCCATACCTGAGTCTGCATCAGCAAGTTGTTAATAGTTGCACCACCATCCACTCTGAGCACGCCATCTTTTTTATCGTTTCCATAATCTTTTTGCATCGAGTCCACCACATCTTTCACCTGAAAACACATGCTCTCAAGTACAGCACGAGCTATGTGAGCCTTGGTTGTGTACCTTGTTATTCCAATGACAATCCCCCGAGCATCATCACGCCACCACGGAGCAAACAATCCATTGAAAGCAGGAACAAAGTAAACGCCACCCGTGTTTTCAACCTGTGATGCCATAGCCTCTATATCCGAAGCACTAGAAATAATCCCAAGATTGTCCCTAAGCCACTGCACTGCAGCTCCAGCAATAGCAACCGATCCTTCCAGTGCATAATTGGTTTGAGCCTTGGAGCCAAGCTTGTAAGCAATGGTGCTTAGAAGACCATGATTTGACTTAATTACTTTGTCACCGGTATTTAGAAGTATGAAAGCACCTGTGCCATAAGTGCTTTTAGCTTCTCCTTTACGGCACACTTGTCCTAGCATTGCTGCGTGCTGATCCCCTAAACATCCTGAAATTTGTACCCCTTTGATCGGCCACCCGGTAGCAACATTTCCTATGACCTCGGCATTACTAACAATTTTAGGCAAAATTTCACCAGGGATTCCAAGGGTTTTTAAGGTAGCAGGATCCCAATCAAGGGTCTTCAGGTTCATCAGCATCGTCCGAGATGCATTTGATACATCAGTTACATGAAATCCTCCGTCCTTCCCTCCAGTTAAATTCCATATTAACCAAGTGTCTACAGTTCCAAACAGGGCATCTTTTTTCTTTATACCCTCCTTGACGGCGTCTACATTTTCCATCAACCACAGCAGCTTCGTGGCGCTGAAATATGTGCTTATCGGCAAACCACAGCTGTCCACAAAATGACCTTTCCCACCAGATAACTCCTTTTCTAATCTCCTGTTCTCAAATGATCCAATGAAATCTATAAAAATCTTGAAAATGATAATTAACAAAAACATAATGCCTCACATACCAAAAGGAATCAAAGAGTGAGCAACTTCAAACATAAAACATAAACAAAAATATCCAACACATCAATCTAATTTGTTTTCAAGAATATTATGATTGATTACATCTTACAAGTCATGACTTTCACCCCCTGAAAAAAAAAATTTGGAAGTGAATTGAATTCATAAACTAACATCATCTCATTAAAGTGATTATATCTTCCTTTCTGATCTATGTAGCTGACCTCACTTATAACTCCATGTGTCAATCACCATTACAAGGTTCATAATCGTCCAAAACCAACAAATTGAATTGGATTATGTAATTCACTAATTTAAACCAAATTTAAGAATTCCAACAAATGATGAGACAGTAATAGACCTGCAAATCGAAGTGGTACGAACATCCATCCAAACAATAGCATTGTGAAGAGGGGCACCAGTGGATTTGCTCCAAACAAGGGTAGTCTCCCTCTGATTGGTGATGCCAATAGCCTTCAAACCCTTATCCACATTGAATCCATCAGCTGTAGCCTTGTCCACAGCCTTAGCAACACAAACCTTCACACTCTCCAAGATCTCCATTGGATCATGCTCCACCCAACTACCCAAAACCAAACCACCACATATCAACACCAAATCAATAAAGACTCATTCAAATTTCGCAAAAAAGAGATAAACTTTGAATAAAAACAAAGTCGGGTGGTGGTATCAGCACGCAATAGCATAATCCCAGACCAAAAAATTCTTTTTTTGTTTAAAAATACTAAAATTGTTAAATTTTCATGAGAAAATAGAATCTAAATGTTTAAAACTATAAATCGTGAATCAAACTTACCCAGCCTGTGGATAGAATTGAGTGAATTCAACTTGGTGAGATGTAATTGGGCGAGCTGATTTGTCATAGATTATGAACCTGCTGCTACTGGTTCCTTGGTCAATGGCGCCAACAAAAACATCCTCCTTTGACATGTTTCCTTTCTCCTTTGATTGAACGAAGAAAATAATCGATGTTATTCGTCAGAAAGAGGAAAAAGAAAGAGCGCTTTATGGATGCGGGAATGATGGATTATATATAAATAAGAAAATATGATCATAGTTTGACTAAATATCAAATGGGATTTCCTCGGGGATGACGATGATGTTCCTTATTTTCAACAAAATTGATTAGGTTGTTACACTTAACTAAAGTCAAAACAAATAAAAGCTATTCCATTCCCATCGTATTATACTATATTATTATTATCCATATCTTATGACAAAAATGTATTATATTATTTCATTATTATTGGATTAGTGGATTAATAAGATATTTAGGGATGGTAACGGGCCATTAAATTAAAAATAATAATAATAATTCAATTCTATATAAATAGGGTTTGTCGATGATGACAGAAAGAATTGAGTGGTTAAGACTTAAGAGAGCTAAAATCAAGGAACAAATCAGAAGTTGATGTGTGATAGAGTTGGAGTTAAATGAATCATGATTTGACTCTAATAAATACGGTTGCTAAACATGAGATGAAGAATAGCTATTTTTTTTAAAATATGTTAGTAACACTTAAATTTAAAATTAATAGATAAACATAAACATGCGGTTAAATAAATTAAAAAGTGTAATTAATTATTATTTCATTATCCCAATTAAATTTTTAATGTATAATTATATTTATATATTTTTTTATAAATTTAATTTTGATACATTATTAGTGTAAAATAATTTACACAAACATCTAATTATGTATTTTTTTATTAACCGTATAAATAATTGTCTAAAAAAATATAATTAAAAAATTATATAAAATATTCTATATTATCAATATAACGAAATTAAATTTGATTTTTATTAATAAATCTTTCTTGTAATATATATTTCACAAGTGTGATCTATTTAAAAAAAGATATTTTATTATTATGTCTTTCTTTTATTTTTATATTAATTATTAACTAATGATTATTCAATTTTTTTATAATATTCGTAACATTCTTTTTTTATTTTTATTCAATTTCTTAAGTCACATTATCATCAGTTTAAATATATTTGTTATTTTCGTAAAAATTTAAATTCAACGTGTTAGAAATTTTCTCGTGATTTCTAAATCAAAATTTTAATTCAATTTGTTAAGTTAAATCTTTATCTTTATCTTTATTTTTATAGTAATACAAATACAAATACAAATATACAAATGGGAAGTTAAAAATTTTTAGAATTTTATTTATAAATTATAAATTATTATTTGCTTAGGTTGTTACTTTTTAATTTTAAATTAGGTTGTTACTTTTTAATTTTAAATTAGGTTGTTATTTTTTAAATTTTAGGTTATTTTGCTTGGGTAGTTATTTTTTAAATTTTAAGTTATTTATTTAGGTTGTTATTTTTTAAATTTTAAGTTATTTGCTTAGGTTGTTGTTTTTATTTATAAATTATAAATTATTATTTTCTTAAGTTATTATTTTTTAAAATTTAAGTTGTTTTACTTATATGGTTATTTTTTAAAATTTTTTAAAATTTAAATTGTTTTGCTTAGATAGTTACTTTTTAAATTTTAAGTTATTTACAGATTACTTTTTTTAAATTATAAATTATTATTATTTACTTAAGTTGTATTTTTTAATTTTAAATTATTTGTTCATAAATTAAAATTAAAAAAAAAACTAATTTAAATTTATTGTAATTTAATTTTATTACTCAGCTAATAAGTTCACGTAATTATTGTCAACTCAAATTAATTCAAATTTATTTTTAAGCTAATAACGATAATAATTAATAATTACTCAATTAGTTTTCATGTAAAAATAATAATTTTGTTTACATTATATCATCTTTTAGTTAGTTGTTAGGATTTTTATTTCAAATTCAAATCAAAGTCAATTAGGTTTCAAAAAATCTTAACTATGAGTCAATTATAAAAGTACAAATTAGAAATGCATAGCACTACACCTCTCTTACTTAGTACAAATAATTACTCCTTTTAAAATTTTGTGTATACGTATACGAGTGATAAGGTTATAGATCCTACTGAGTTTTGAAAATTCTTTATTATCATACTCAATTGAGATGGTTTGGCTCGATAAAGACGTGAGCTTTCTACCATTTTTTAAAATAATATTATTTTTATATTATTGATATTTTAAAGGGTAAAAAACCTAAATAAGCCAAGGGAGCTGAGAAATTAAGCAAATCCGCCAAATTGAAAATTGCTTCACGAATGAGCCAAAGCACATTACTATATAATTCGAACCAGGTTAATAAATTTATTTAATAAATATATTTGAATTATACCACAAAAAAATATTTTATTCTATGCAAAATAATTTAAAAAATGGCTTAAAAAATGTTAGAAGTATTATAAAATTTGTAATGTCCTAATGACTTAGGACATTAAAGAAATACTCCACATAGTCACTAATAATTTAGAAATTAAAGAAAAAATATTTTTATCATGTATTTACCTAAATCAATAGAATATTACAAACTTTTATAGTACTCCTAACATCTTTTAAGCTATTTTTAAAAATTATTTTGTATTGAATAAAATATATTTTTTAATTATTTTGTATGGAATAAAATATATATTTTTTAATTTTTAAATTATTAATTTTTAATAAATTTTTTTAATAAATTATTAATTTTTTAACAGCATAGTTCGAATTACTATTCGAGGCAAACTTTGACTAATTCGAACCAAATTTTTTGTAATAAATTATTAATTTTTTAACCATAGCATAAATCTAATCCATACAATTATTTTAATATACCAACCATTATATCTATACGGAGCCAATGCTAAATCGAATTCAATTAGTTCGATAATATGAGTTTATGAAAAAAATTGTATTTTATAAAGTTTAAAAATTTTTATTATGTGATAGGTTAGTAACGAGTACATTACAATTTTTTATAGTACTCATCGTAACAATATTTAATTTAATAATTGTTATTAAAATTTTAGTCGTACTCGTTACAAAATAAATAATTAGAATATATAAATATAAAATGAATTGACCGATTTAAAAATAGGACAATCTAATAATGTTAAAAGCCATTTAATTTAAAAACGTAATTTAAAAAATAAATCCTTCACATACTTACATACTTCTAAACACCGAATTATTTATTTAAATAGTTTAATTTTTAGCTAACCTAATATAATAAAGTATGTTTAAATCTTATTATTATTATTATTATTATTATTATTATTATTATTATTATTATTATTATTAGCTTAATTTAAATTACATACACATAATTCGAATCAGATAAATTCGAATTTCATCTTGCATAGTTCGAATCAGTGTGATTCGAACTATTCACACTGCAAATTCCCTCACTAATTCGAATAGGGTTGATTCGAACTATTCATAATGCAAACTCTCTCACTAATTCGAACAAAGTTGATTCGAATAAATAAGTTTTATAGTTCGAATAGATTTAATTCGAATTATATAAAAAAATGATTTTGATTGATCCATGTCTTATTTTTCCATTTAACTTAATCACGTAAATTCTAATGCAAATTAGTTTAATACTGTCATTTACCCTAACTATTAACTAATAATATCTAATGTTAAAAAAGTGAAAATCGAAAAAGAGAAATAATCAGGTTTGCGGCATTACCTCAATATTCAATTATTCATCAAGTATCTATTTCTTGAGATCTCTCTTCTGATTCAAAATCGTGGTGTAACGTGTATCCCCCCTGTTCCGTTCATGGAATAGATGAAATAAACCAAAAAATGGATTTTTGTTCAAGAATGAAATCTTATTGGAACTGTTCAGTTCATCCTTCGGAACCATATCCCATCCCGGATCTGATGAAATAGGATGAATTGAGACAGTATTTTGTAAATACATAATTATCTTGAATATATTAACCATTTCTTTACTTTCCGATCGCCCGGAAAGAACAAAAGAAACATCTTGTTCTTTCTTCAGCAATTTCTGATCTCTAGTAGACCTCTCAGTAGGATTCGAACCCAGATGCAGTTCTGACCATCTGTCAGAGAAAAAAGAACGATTGGCTCTTGTAGGATTCCCAAGAAATTCTTCGATTTCTTCCGGAAGCAGATGATTATTCATCTGCTTCTCACGTTCCATGAATAGTCGGCACATTGAAGAATATCCATTTAATTTAAATCACCCCAAACAAAAGTATAGTAAAAAAGAAATAACAAAAAAAATAACGTTCTATCCGAATCAGACTATTTGCCTTCTTGTAGTCGGATCGCCCAGTTTTTGGAATGCTCCAAATTCTACTTGAGCATCCAAATCGGGGTCGATGCCAGCAAAAACATCTCGGAACAAAGTTCTAGCACCATGCCAAATGTGCCCGAAAAAGAAGAGAAGAGCAAACGAAGCATGTCCAAAAGTAAACCAACCCCTTGGACTGCTACGAAAAACACCATCTGATTTCAAAGTGGCACGATCTAATTCAAAAATTTCACCCAATTGAGCACGTCTAGCATATTTTTTCACAGTAGCGGGATCACTATAACTGACTCCGTTGAGTTCGCCACCATAGAACTCAACAGTTACACCTACTTGTTCAACACTATACTTCGATTCTGCTCTTCGAAAAGGAACATCGGCTCTAACAATTCCGTCTCCGTCTATCAAAACAACTGGAAATGTCTCAACAAAAGTAGGCATACGCCTTACAAAAAGTTCACGCCCCTCTTTATCTCTAAAGATAGGATGTCCTAACCAACCGACGGCTATTCCATCTCCATTATCCATTGAGCCCGCTCTGACCAATTGAACTACAATCCCAGGAAAGGGGCGTACAGCATAGAAATTCTTATGCTTTCATTCAAACCTTTTGTTTTTATTATTTTAGATTATAGAATCGTTTGCTTTAATTAACTGACAGAGACGTATCATATATCCATTATTTTTATTATTCAATTATATAAATAGATATATTTATTGAATTGATATATCAATACGCACTTTAGAGATCGACATGGATTACTTGTAATCCCTTCATTCATTATTGCCAAATCAATTGAAAAATGAATCCATCAATACAAAAGAAATTAAATAAAGAAAGAGTCTTTTTTTTATCTTTTTTTTATTTAATCGTTTTTTATATTATACTTAGAGATCCTAATAAGGATCTAGATCATTAACAAGATTTGAATTTTATATGTATATATGGTCCGTAAAAAAAGATCCCTAAAGTTCATTATGAACCGTTGGGTATCTATCATGAGATTTATGGTCATTATATAGTAGTAAGAAGTATAAAAAAACAAATTCGTTGTATATACATTCGAACTACTGTTGGTCATATTTCTTTTTATCGAGAAATCGAAGAAGCTATACAAGGTTTTTGTCGAGCCCATTTATATAGTATCTAGTTAAGTCAATTTCTGATGCGGATTTGAATTCAAGGATCAATTAGGATCGGGTAGCATCTTAGTTTTTTAAATAAACTTCTACACGAATCAACATAAGCAAAGAAGGGAAGTTTTCAAACCATTGACTAAAACCCATTGTTGAACTTAATCCCACTGAGCAGAATATGGAGGTACTCGAACACTTAAGAAATCTGTAGGACAGGCGGATTCACACCTCTTACAACCGACACAGTCCTCCGTTCTTGGGGCAGAAGCTATTTGCTTAGCTTTACACCCGTCCCAAGGTATCATTTCTAATACATCGGTGGGGCAGGCTCGGACACATTGAGTACATCCTATACATGTATCATAAATCTTTACTGAATGTGACATTGGATTTGGATCTATAATTTTTTTTTAACACCAAAAATGGCAAATTTTCGATCTAGTAAACTCGTAAATAAATCATATATTTAGACACTAGATGAATCAACGATTTACCAGAATTTTGATACTCAAAACCGACTTCTGGATCAATTCATAAGAGGAGAGGGGACCAAGATACTTTGATTTCTTACGTTTTTGCAAACGTGCGAGTTTGTTGAATTACACTATTCAAAATTAATATTTCAAATTTTTGAAGTGCTAATTAGATTTGCACGTATATATAGAATATACTCATAAGGATCACTATTTTTAAATTTAATTCATTATAATCTCTCTTGATAATCTGAATCATATTAAAAAATAAATCATTTATATTAAATAGACATCTATTTTATACTTATCACAATATTTTCCTTTAAATGATTATTTAAAATTATATCTCATTAAGATTTTACTTAAAAAATTTAATAAAAAAAATTAATAAACAAAAAAAAGTACAATATCTTTTATAATGGAATCTGTCTCATTAAAAATATTGTCAAGAAAAATCCAATAAAAAAATCTAACAAAAAAAAGAGTACAGTCTCCCCATCTTATCACCATTATTTAATATATCGAAATCGACGCATTCCAATCTGATGTACCAATCTTTTAAGGAAGTCACTCAGATAAAGATGACTAAAACATCTTTTTTTCTAAATATGTTTTCTATTAATTAAAATTTAATATATAAATAATCGATTAAACGGTGTTATTTTTGTTAAAATTAGGCCCGCCAAATCAATTTTACCAAAAAAATAGTGATTCAAATTTTAAACTGATCTAAATTAATATTCTTTTTTTTATAAAAAATGACTTAAATATTCTTATTATAGAAAATGAATAAAATACTCCAATTATATATATATATATATATATATATATATATATATATATATATATGAACCAAGTCCAAATCTTTTTATGAACCAAGTCCAACCAAACTAAACAATAAAATTTAGAATAATGTTAGCCATAACTGATTTTTGTTATGTTAAACCAACTTAGTTGGACTTGGTTAATAGAAAAAACTTTGATGTGTAGTATTATTCTATATATATAAAATAAGAGTATTTTAGTCATTTTCTATAATAAGGGTATTATAGTCATTTTTTTATAAAAAATAATATTAATTTAGACCGGTTTAAGATTTGATTCACCATTTTTCGGTCAAATTAATTTTTCTGGCATAATTTTAACAAAAATAACACAATTTAATCAATTATATGTGTTAAATTTTAATTATTAAAAAATATCTTTAAAAAAAGACGTTTTAGACGTCTTTATCTGAGTGGCTCCCATCTTTTAAAGGAGTATTTTGGAAGTGACTTTCTACATAAATCTGTCATATTATCGTTTAAGCAGATATGTTGGACATCAATCGTTCCTTGATTTTGAAAATCATGAATAAAAAAGAATTTGGGAGAAATATATTTTGTTCTATCACTTTTGATGTATCTACCTTTAACTTGCACAATGCACGCTGTACTGTCTTATAATCAATTAGTCTACATGATGACAGAATATATTGAATCAAACTCTTGAGTCAAAAACACTCGTGACTTGCTTCATGTATTGCCAGTATTTCAGCATGATTAGAGAATGTTGCTGCTATCATCTGTTTCGTGGACCTTTATGATATAGCTGATCACCATATGTGAATAGGTATCCTGTTAGAGAGACTCAAACCTGCGACTTCTTAGATGAGTATGGAGAGACTGTGTCATTTGAGTTATAATTTATTGGCGAAGAGAAACATTAGCGTTCTAGTAGCACTAAGATATGGTACTTTATGACTAATGATATCTTCATTTTCTTCTTTAGAACGGAATTGATAATTTTTCACATCCAAAGACCTTAATTACGATTATTGGGGTACATAATGAATGTGATTTATCCATGTAAAATCTCTTTAAAATCTTTTTTGTGTATGTTGTTTAATGAATAACGATCCCATTTTTTATATGTTCGATCTATAGGTCGAGACAAAGTTTAGTCTTTTCAAGACCTTTCATTTTAATGAATGTATTTATAATATTATTTATTATGTATGTTTAATTTTAACTATTAAAACCAATTTAATAATACATAAATAAAAACATCACTGATAATCCTTAATAACTTCATTAAAAGCGGTTGAATATTCTACTTCATCATTCTTTGAAAAACACTCTTTTTATTCCAATTGCATGCCACCGTAAGGGTGTATACGGATCGGATCGGACATAGCAAAAAATTCGATCCGATCCGCACAATTTTCATCGGATCGGATCGAATATGATATCCGCGTTTTTTAGTGTCGAATCCGATCCGATTCGCAAATGTACGGATCGAATTAGATTGGATATCGGATATATCTGCATAATTGAACCTTCTCTTTTTAATCATACTAGTATTAAACCCGTGCAATGCACGGACTTATATTTAAATTTGATATGTTAAATTAAAAATAATATTTTATAATTATAAATTTTTTGAGTTTAATATAACACGATCATCGTCATTATATAATAAACGTACTGAATATGCTGTTTAATCTTTATTCAAAGTAAAAAGCAAATAGAAGAGTTTAAAGTCTATAATATTCTTGAACCATAAGGAGGAAGACATGAAAAAAATAAGAACATATATAACTATAATAATAGCATGTCAATTTTACACTAAATTTTATATCAAATGGCTAATAAAAATTTATCGACAACCTAGTATCTTACTAACTTCATTAGAAAAGCAATTGGCATATGATGTGTACTCCTTGTTACACATTTCATCTCAAATCTGAAAACAGAGTAATAGATAAATTTGTTATATCTATAGTAAATTTTTATATAAAAGTGTAAATCATAACATGCTATTAAAATGAAAATAATATTATTCTTACCTAAATATTATTAAAACCTTCTTTAAACACGACATTTGTTGTTGATGACTTTAGATTGCTGTCTTTGTCTAGAATTAAAACCTAAGGCCACTGCGACTCTTAACTCTTGACAAAGCAACATAAAGTTGTTCATAGGTGAACACTAATTTTGACAAGTAAAGTCCTGCATGTGATAATGATTGACCCTGACTCTTGTTAATGGTCATTGCAAAGCATACTGTTAATGGAAATTGTCTCCGTTGAAACTTAAATGGTAACCATGAATTTGAAGGGATCAAGTTCATTCTTGGAATGTACACTTTATCTCCAATATTTTTACTGATCACTACCGTCACTCCAATTACGTTACTACCAAGTTCGTTAACTATTAATCTTGTCCCGTTGCATAAACCTGAAGTCTAGTCTATATTTCGCAGTAGTATTACAGCGACTCCTGGCTTCAAAGTCAACTTGTGTTTCGGTAGTCCCGAACATTTGAGGTCATTTAGGAACTCTGGTGTGAACTACTCTTATTGTACATCTTCATTCTCATCAGCTTGACATGTTGTGTCAGAACTCAAATACTCATTTTCCATCCCTGGAAAGATTGTCAAGACAAAATCGTTTACCTTCTTGACACTCTCAAGCGTGGGTGCAGGAATTGCCCTACTCTGAAAATACTTGTAATCTGACATGTTTTGCAACAAATTTGGATATACAAAGTCTACCAAATGAAAGAGAAGGTCATCAGTAGTTGTAATCAATAGATCATCTATAATTTCAATTTCTGATTCATCACCAACAACAAAACTAATATTTTCATTTCCAACATCAAGTATCCAATTAGTAAATTTCTTCATTTCACCTTCATCTTGATCTGAAGAAGACATTAGAAGCCTCATGTTCGTATGCAGTTTCAGAATCTTACAAAACAACCACAGATGGGATGAGTTAATAGCTGATGTCAATATATCGTGTCTACTCCCTTTCGGAATCATTGGAAGTATCTGTCTTAAATCACCTCCTAGAACTACAACCTTACCCCCAATCTGAAAGCGGTTGAATATTCTACTTCATCATTCTTTGAAAAACACTCTTTTTATTCCAATTGCATGCCACCGTAAAGGGTGTATACAGATCGGATCAGACATAACTAAAAATTCGATTCGATCCGCACAATTTCCATGATATCCACGTTTTTTAGTGTCGAATCCGATCCAATTCGCAAATGTACGGATCGGATCGGATTGGATATCAGATATATCTACATAATTGAACCTTCTCTTTTTAATCATATTTCTATGTAAAAAATTCAATAAAAATATTTTTTCACATTTTTAACTTATTTATTCCTAAAATATTTTTAATCAAATTTTTTTTAAATAAAAAAATAAAATAATACAATATATGAATAATAATTACTAACTAAAACATAAAAACAAGTAAATATAATACTAAACATATATATATTTATTTATTTTTAATTATTATTGTGAGGATCTGTCAGATTGAATATGCAGATGTAGAGCAAATATTCGCGATCCGATCCGTAAAGGGTGTGATCAAATCCTATCCGATATGATCAGTGTGTGAATTGAATTGTATCCGCAATTTTTAAATCGGATGTGAATATTTATCGCAAATCAGTAGATATGATCCGATCCATGAACACCCCTATGCCAGAGTGCATTGCATGCCTTTGCAACCAACTAATCTTCTGCAACGTCACCAACCAACTGTTCCTTGACGGCCTTCTTCCAATGGTGACTTTTAACCTTTTTCATTTCTCCGATCTTGACTCTGTCTTCTGTGTCTTTGGATCCAGAATGATATTCCCTACGGCCCTGCTGTTCAATAAGAACATCTTTTCATGTTTTGATTTTATGATTTTAAATTTCAGTGATTTTATTTTGAATTTTAATTTCTTAAATTGACTATTTTTTTATTTATAAATGGACTATTTAATTTTTTTTGTATTTACAATGAATTACATAAAAATATAAAACCTTATTTACTTGATAATTTTTTTTTTTACTAAAGATATGAGATTCGAACTCGCAACCTCTTAATTGAGTATAGAGAGACTATGTCATTTGAGCTATTACTCATTGGCATTTACTTGATAATCTTTGATAACAGATTAATTTTTAACACGTATTGTACTTTTTATTTTAACTTATAAATAGTTATAAAAATGAATATTTAGTGTAATTTTTAAAATAAAATTATGTTTTTTTAAATTATTTTAATATTTATAAAAAAAATTATAATAATTTTTTTATTTTTTTAAATAAATTTTTTTAGAATTAAAAAATTAAATTAAATTGTTTATTTAAAGTTTAAACTGAACTTAGAGCGCATTAGCTTTCGCTCCGTGCAAATCAAATGCTAGTAAACATCGGCCTTTCGTTAAATAAACCACACGTATATTTTATTATTTTAGAGTTCTAATGTTCTATGTGACCTTGCGGGCTTAAATGTGTCGGGCCGGTCCGGCCCGTTTCACCGCCTAATTTTAATTAGGGCCAGGTGCCTCTTCATTGATCACTCTCATAGCCCGAGTGACTCAACTCTCACAACCACTCTTCACACTCTTTTCCCACTCAAAACCCTCCACCTCCAGAGGCCAGGCTCTCCACACGGCCAGATCCCACTGCCGCTGCTTAGGAGACCGCGACTCGAATCGCCGCCACAGATCCTCGCGTCTCCGTCCAGATCCGTCCAGGTAACCGACTTTCCTTTTCTGCAGTTCTTCTCATGATATTGGTCTGTTCTTTTCCTTCTTTTTTTGAGCCTTTGTTTTTTTATTTTATTTCTTGAATTGTGCTTATTTCTAGTTTTGTATTTTGTAACTCAAAATCTATAATTTCGTTCTGCAGTTCAATCAGCATTTTGGAAAGATATCCGAATGGCCGCATCGGAGCAGCAAGTTCCATCTAGAACTTCTCCACCAGCTCATATTGTATGTAATGTATATTTGGATTCAATGTGTCGAATCTTTCGGCTTTTCGTCGTAGTATGAATGATTGGGTTTTGTAATGATTGTGTAATATAGGTTGGAAGTGCCTTTGTTGATCAGTATTACCATATGCTGCACGAGAGCCCTGAGCTCGTGCATCGCTTTTACCAGGATGTCAGCAAGTTTGGCCGCCCTGAGGAAAATGGCATAATGGGAATTACAACAACAATGGAGGTGAGTTCTCTCTTTTGAATGAACCCTAGCCTACCCGTGTTATGTGCTTGTTTTTGTATGTACATTTGCATTTACATTTGTATGTTTATTGATGTGAGATTATCTTTGAGGCGTAAATGATGGAACACTCAGTCTTAAATTGATACTTATTCTCTGCTTGGGTTTTTGTGACTGAAACATAGGTTATGTTCATGAGTTTGGTTTGGGCAGGGAAGGGAAGGGAAGGAAAGGAATTGAAATATTTGTATCGTTGTATTGTTTGGAGCGATTTTTTTTTTGGGGGGTTGGTTTGGGGCAACTATGTGGGTTTGGTATAGATGGAAAAGTAGAGGTGAAACGTTAGAAGTTAGCTTTTCCTATAATTTTTTACACATTTAATATTTTAAAATTTTTAAAATTAATACTATTAGGAAACCTATTGTGTCTAATTATTTGAGTAAAGATTAACATTGTAAAAATATATTATATTCTCTTGATCTTCTTTTCTACCTTATCTGTTTTAAACTGTTGAGTAAGGTAAGGGTAAGACAAAACTCTTTGGGTTAAATGTTCTTTAGCTTTAACCCCTTAACTTGTTGGCCTCTCCATTTCTTTTTAAACATCCTAATGTACATTTAATTTCTCATCAAGCAGGATATTAATAAGAAGATATTATCTTTGGGTTATGGTGAACTCAGTGTGGAAATTATGTCTGTTGATGCCCAAGAATCTTATGGTGGGGGTGTCCTTGTCCTGGTCACTGGGTTTATAAAAGGAGAGGACAAGATTAAGAAGAAATTTACTCAATGTTTCTTCCTTGCACCTCAAGAGAAAGGTTACTTTGTTTTGAATGATATTTTGCGATATGTTAATGACAATGAATCCCAAGGGTGTGCTCATGATTCCAAATCTCCAGTGACTTCTGACCATGGTAATGTGTGCATACTTTGCAATTTAAATTAAAGCATTTCAATTTATCTCAAGATTTTTCTTCTTTTTCTTCCTTTTAGTGGAAGATCCTTCTGTACGGGTGATGCATGCTTCAGAGCAAATGTCCAAGATAGCTGTGGTTGGTGATAGGGAGGAAGCATTCAATATGGAAAGTGGGGAAGGTTCAGCTGAAGAAGCGGAAGCTCTGATACCTGAAGTTTTTGATGAAAACCCTGATGATTCAAAGCCCATAGCTGGATCAGCATCTTCCAACGAGAGAGTTCCAAAGAAGTCATATGCCTCCATTGTTAGTATCCTGTTACAATACACCCTCTTGTTGCTACCAGATTGCTGAATCATATTTGGAATTCTATTTTTCTTAAATAATGGCAGTTTTATAGAGAATGTGATGTCAAATTTTGCTTGCTCTCTTCCCTAGATGAGTAATAATTTCTCGTTAATTACTATGTCTATCTAACTAGTACATCTTTCAAGGTTAAGGTGATGAGGAAGAGTGAAAAACCATCTTCTACAGCAGCAACCTCTGTGACTACATTCACCAAGAGCCAAGAGCAACAAGGTACTCTATCTCCGCCACCCAGTCGTTCAGAAGCAAATGGTTCCGAGACAAATACTAAAGAAATTGCAAACATTCAAGAAGCTGAAGGTCGAGTGCCCATCTAACTCTACTCTTTGGTTCATATTTTTCTGTCTCGTGTCTTTGTTTATTCCCACTATGTTTATCGCACTGATATTGCTAACATGACTCCTTCCTTTATGACAGCTGAGGGTTATTCTATTCATGTGAAAGGGCTCTCACCCAACACTACACCTTCCCTCCTGGAGAGTGTGTTCAAGAAGTTTGGACCTATTAAGAATGGTGGTATCCAAGTTAGATCACAAAAGGTATAATGCATATTCATTCAAAGATTTCCGAGTTCTTATTATCAGCTTCTAGCTAACATCTATATGCATATGGATGAACAGGGTTTTTGCTTTGGCTTTGTGGAGTTTGAAGTAGCAAGTGCTGCCCAAAGTGCACTTGAGGTAAAAAAAAAAAGATATAAAAAAAATGAGATATACTCCTTGGATTTAAGAATTCCATATACAATTTCAATTTGCATAGCTCATCATCATCTTCTAATACGTTGCGATATTCTTTTAAAATCATGGTTTAAAAGAATGTTCAATCAGGTTATCTTCTAATAATTTTTTTAAAAAATAATATTAAAAGAAAGAAATGTTCAACCAATGAAACTTGTTTGTTTCCTTTTGGGAAAACTTGTTGCATTATGAATTTATAACTTTATGTCTTTAAATGATTAACAAGAGATGCTTATAGTTTTGTCTTTTTAAGGTATTATTATATCCTTAAATGAGCTACTAGTGATGGTTACTTTTGTACAAAAGAAGAAAAAAAGTGGGCCACCAAAGTGATGAATTCTATTTCTACACAATCATATTAAAGGCTCTGTGTTTGGGTATTATATTTACTTGGATCTCTTGTGTAAAAATTATTCTCTTTGTCCTCAAGAAAGATCATATGCATAGTGTCATGTCACTTTTGCAACTTCTTATGCAGTTGCTTTGACATATTTTATTTTTGATATATCTCCTAATGAGCTTGGCTGGTATTCATTTTCCTAAGCTTGTTATTGTCTATGTTGAGTATGTCTTGTTAATATTGAAGCTCTGGCTTATTTGGTACTTCAGTCAGTGAATTGACTCTGATTCAAAAGTTTGCCGTGGCTGATGCTGTCGTTCATGATTTATCTTGGGAGTAGATGGTTTTTGTTGTGGTTCTTAAATAGAAGATGCGTTAGAAGTTTGTCCATTTGTCTTGTTTAAGATGTATTGTGTATAAACTGTTTCCAAGCTGAGTTATTTATGTAGAGTTGTTTGTATTTATTAAGTCAAACTCTTCTATACGGCGTCACATATCCTTGGACAATATAATTGTTTTTGAATGTGGATTTGTGAGTTAACACTTTTCATTGGCAATGTCAGGCATCACCTATTCTGATTGAAGGGCACCAAGTTTTGGTTGAGGAAAAGAGATCAACAACTCGAGGTAAGCGTCCTGCATTCATAACATTTTTTTGCCTTTAGTCTACCTTTCCTTTCCTTGCCATATTTTATTTATCATTTAGCCAAGTGTGAGAAAAGACCCGAGTTATGTTGTCTATTTATTTTCAATTTGTTCTCACTGGCCTAGTCAAGTAGACATCATTGGTGGTCATCCATTTTGAAATTTAAAATATGTTGCATGCAAAGTGAAACTGTTTCTATTTGTTTCCAGTGAATAGCAGGGGGCGATTCCCATCTGGAAGGAGGCCAGGATACAGGAATGAAGGAGCAAGAGAACGGGGAACCTATGGAAATGGGAGAAGCTATGGCCGAGGCGACCCTAACACAAAGGGTGAATTTGGTGGGTATAGGAATGTTAATCAGGGTGGGTTTCTAAATCATGGAGGTGACAGGTACCATCGAAATAATCATCCTGGAGCAAATGGTGGACGGAGGAATCGAAGTGGTGGGTTTTCTGGTACTGCGGCAGTCAAAACTACGGACGCTCGTGTTGCTGCTTCTGCTTGAGCAACCTATTAACCCTTGTGGCCTTTTTGGTGCGATGAACTCATTGAAAGATATTTTCAATTTCAGTCACTTAGTTAAAGGTAAAGCGGCAATGAAGGAACTTCTAAATTTTAATTTGGGGTGGACTAAGATTTTCTTAGGGGTCATTTCTCTTACTATTTTTTGCCATATTAGTGACTTAGGTAAAGGTAGTGCCCTAAATATTTGGTTAGTGGTAGTAGCAGTGTCAATATAGCAGAGGTTAGCTTTTGACCTTTTGTTGCTTCCAGAGTTCTTTAAATATTTTTGGAAGCATGATTGCAATTTTGTGAGAAAAAATCGTCTATTTATCATTTCTGACAGGACAGGCTGATAGTGGCATTATACGCAAAATTCCTTTGTGTAAAACTATAAGACTTAAATTTGAATATGATATTAGAACAAATATTATTGAGTACTCCATTCGTTTGGCATGTTATTTAGTAATGGTTCCTCCATTTGTTTAGGCGTTAAATGTTTAGCATTATGATCAATGTTTTAAGTTCTATATGCTGCATTTGATGAAATACAAAACATCATTCATGAACTTCTTGTTAGATGAATACCAACCATAGCATTTCCTAGTAGAAATGGATGTAAATCTCATTCATGTAGGGGTGAAAAATAGGTGGCAACGTGGATGGGCAAGTTAATTTTGGATTGGTGAAAGATTGATAAAAAAATAAACTAATTTGTTATTTCATAAGATTTATTGAGATAATTGTTTGGGCTTAGATATTTGTCAGCAGAACCTTTTAATTTATTCATTAGTCATTCAGTGTATACTCAATGCACGCATTGAATTGAGTTTATTCGACGCGAATTGGAAAACAAATGGGTACATCAGAGTGGGTTTATATCTGATCGATTGGATTTGATGAATGATTGAACCATGTTATAAACATCAGAGTGGGTTTATATCTGATCGATTGGATTTGATGAATGATTGAACCATGTTATAAACTTATGGTTTATGAGCTTTGTATATAATTAAAAATTAACACTAGATTTATTTAAAATATACATAGACAATAGAGTTGTTTAATATATATTTATTGATGTATAAATTTTGTGAAATTTGACATAGATGAATTTTATTATAGGTTAGAAAATGATATTCGCACACTAAAGAGGTAGTTTCTCATCATTATACTCTTTCCATCACCATGAAATTAATTATAGACTCCATTCAAATTTCACCCATCAGATATTTCTAAAAGTGTTTAAAATAAAAGTTTAATTTTGATGCATTCTTGTCTCAATGTAAAGTAGTTATTTTGATTGATGTAACATTACATAATTGGATACACGTGTAAAATTATTATTATTATTATTTTTTTTTTTTGCAGAATTAACGTATCTGATAGGTTATAATTTAAAGATGATTTACAAAATACACACACATATATATAGTGTAACTTTGTTTAAACTTAAATCAACAAATGCCGTTTAATCTTAAATCTACATGTGCGTTTGAACTCGTGTGCATGTGTATATGTCCGTATCTAATGAGATTGCATATAGAATTCACCATTTATTATACTATTACTAGTGGTAGTGGTACTGCGTAGCTGTCTCACCGTTATTCTATTTTTTTTGTTGTAGGGAGTAGAGACAAAAGTTTACATATTTTTTAATAATTTCTAAAATCGAGAACAGAAAAATGTCTTCTATTTTTTCTTTGGATTAGATTCTCCATTAGTAATTTTACTCTGATTTTTTTTACGGGAAAAAAATAAAATTTTAAACAATAAAATTAGGATAAGAAAAGAGAAAAAAGAAGGGACGAAGAAGATTATGGGTGTGAAACGGGTAAGAGAAAAGAAAAAAGAAGAAATGGTGGAACAATTTCTTTTAGTAGAGAAGTTATTTCCTTACTTTTAGGGATGAAATAATGTGATGAGTTAATAAAAAATTAAGATCAGGAGTATATAAAAAATGATATTCTCATTATTATTGGCACAGATGACAGATCATACTTGTTACAAAATATCTATTACTTAACACTAACCCTTGAGACCAAAACATAAGGGGCATATATGTTAGTAAAAAAATATCATGAATACACGAAAAGTTAATTATCAAATCAACTACCATATGTCTTGTGTTGAATTGGTGATTTGTAGTATATGGCTGACCGCCACAATTTTGCCTAGAAAGTTTTTCGGTTGGGGCAGTGGCACTTTCACTAATTTTGGTTTGGTTGAACTGTAACAAATATTTGGTTGAATTTGAACCAAATATTTTATGAAAAGAAAACACGAGATATAGTGTGCTTTGAACTCCAGCAAAAAAAAGTTCCTTTATTAAAAAATTATATTAATCTTCTAAGTTTTAGAGAGCATAAATCAACTCTAAAAAGCTTTCCACAAGAGCTCTCAAGATCACCATGTCTTTTAATGCCGAAGAAAGGAAGTATGTTTACCAAATAGAAAGTATCAACTTATACATTTACAAATGATTGACGAATGATTACTCAACTAAACACGTTAATATAACATTTTCACATTATTCTAGAAATTAATGAATACAAAGCCTATAAGGTGACAAATGTGATATTTCTCCCTTTGAGGAAAAACATTTCAAGGCCAATTGTAAGCTACAACATTCATTTACTTCAGAATCAACATCCTTTAAGTAACAGTATTTCTTCTTGGAAAGGGGCAAGGATTTTCCAGCCCCACCAAGGAATTCCTTTAACTAACTGTATAATATAAGCATTAGGGCATCATAATTCATAAAAACTAATAAGCAGATTAAGAGCTCTTTGTCGAAGAAGCCATCATAACCAAATTTAGAGACCAAAATTGCAGGCTTGAACAAACTCTAACTCATAATCAACAAACTTTGACCAAAGTGGCTTAAACTGATTCATAGCAATGTCAAGCCACGGTTTCATGTTACCATTGAAGTGCACCACTGCTGCATTCTTGATCTCTTCCATGCTGATGCTTGGGTTATAACCAAGCCCAAGAACATGCCATGATTTCTCTAGTGGCTTTGTGGTTGAGTAGAATGTGATAAGACCCGGAGGTAATGTCCCTAGTTTCCATAATGTCCGGTTCTCATTCTGCAGCAACATCAGCATAGACCAACTTAAATATGGTAAAGAATCTTGTGAGGCATGATTCTAATGCAGAAAGATTAAAAACAAAATATTAACGTATCCTAGCTTCTGAAGATGCAACCTCTGGCACATTAAATAACATTCCAAGACATGGGATCACATTAGTAGTACTTCATTAGATTTGAGATTTAAGAATGCAATTGTTTTAAACAGTTATGGCATAGTCAAAGTAACAAATAATCTCATAGTCTTACCAGATTCTGCCAATAATGGTACTCTTCCGTGCACTTTTCCCTTCTCCAAGCATCCAAATCAAAGAAATTCATTCCATATGCCCATGCACAAGCCTTCGGATTGAATTTCGCTTTAATCAATGGGTGTGAGAAATTCATGTACTGTGCATATCTATGGAATGACCCGAAACATGTTTCTACAGCTCCATTCACCTTGCCATCCATATCAATCTTCCATAACCCGGTAAGGTCCTTCTGAACCACTATGTCATCATCCAAAAACAGAATCCTATGGAGCTTTGGATACATCTCTGGCAAGTAGAATCTCAAGTGGTTTAGTATAGACAAATACTTCGGATTCCTGAACTTCATATTTGTTGTGTCCTTTGTGGCATTCTCAAGCTTGTTTTCAAAGTAAAATTTCTGCAGGTTAGCAGACTCCAGCTGTCGAAGCACCGGCACATATGATGAATTCAGGAACTTGTAGTCTTCAACTGCCTTAACCTCGATATGCGCCCCATTGTAATTCTTCAACTTAAACATCACTTGCATCGCTCCAAGATTCATCTTATCGGTCACAACATGAAATACATGCTTCCACGGTTCCTTTGCATTCTTAGTGGCTGAATTGACCACCACAGATGCTGCAACGACGTTGTCCGAGAATATGGCATAGTGATAAAGTTTAGGATCTTCGAGTTCTGGAGCAGTAGGCTTCCCCTCATCAGAATACTTCTCTGGATGTGCAATCCTCTCCTCCATCAACCTCATTGAGATACAGTGCAAGCTCTTCGGGATTGACTTAGCTGCAATCAAGCTGGAGAAGGCTCCTTGCTTCTTTGCCTTGGTCAACTGCTCATTCACGGAGAAAATTGTGTCCTTCAACTTCTGAATCTTGAGCTGATTATCAAATGACTCTTTGGCTTCGCCAATTACTTGGCGAGCAGTCTTAATCCGCTCCTTCACTTCCTTTTCCAATTGGCGAAGCACTGATTCATCGATTGCGCCATCAGAGCTGAAGAGGGCAGTGTATTGCGGTTTGTTCATTAGATCCGAGAAGTCCCTTGAGAGTTCGGCGAAAACTCTAACAACCTTGGAGCTCTCAAGCTTGAGCTTCCTTGCATAGGATGCATACATCAATGCAAGCATGCGGTGATCCTCGGCTTGCTTCTTGATGTGGTCCAACCGAGGCTTCAGTGGATCTGTTTTCAGAGCCAGAATGGATCTCCGTACGGATTCAAATCCATGTGAAACTCCATCAGAACCCTAGTTCATAATCAAGTCATCAGATTAGTCAAAGATATCTTTTCATTTACCAGACAAATTGGAAACCAAAGGATTTATTTCTAAAAAATTTCCCCTATTCAGTGGCATTTTCTTTTCACTTGGATTTTCCATCTGTTTCTCGAGAAATATCCAACCAACAAAGGAATCTGGTTCTGCCTTAGCTGCCTTACACATCTCAAGTCAATTTCACCTCCCAAAAGTTAAAAGAAAGATTGCAAAAGAAGAAGAAGAAGAAAAAATCTCCCCTTTTAGTAACATCTCCAGTCAATTTCTGTTAGTTTCCCGAGAAAATAGCACACCAACTAAGAACTAATACAGAATACAGCTAGAGTCAAATCGTTGCTTCCACTTGGACTCATGTAACAAGATCCAACTTTCGGTTGAATGTCGCGAAGGAGGAGCATAAAAACAGTAACATAATCACAAAAAAGAACTAGAACAAATCCGTTGGTTTAAAATTACAAGGAAAATAGAGAAAAAGAAAAAATAAAAGAGAGAGTGTTAAAATAAATGAAGCTTACGATTGTGTTGTGGTGGTGGTGGTGGTGAGTGGTGAAGAAAATGCAGAGAGCAAGGGAAATAGCAGAGGCTAAGACTCTGAAAGAGAAAACGAAACTTGTGTTTCGTTTGGTTGGAGAGTTCGCCATCAGCGCTTGCGAATTCAGAAGAATCGAGGCTTGAGTCTGAGTGTGTTAATTAATGTGTTTGTTTGGCAGGCATTCGGGAGTTAATAGCCAACTAGCGATGACGGTAACGCGGGATTAGTGGGAGTCAGACTCGGTGTCGGCGCATTACTTCAACCATTTTTTATTTTTTTTATCAGGCATTTTTGCTAGCAGAAGTGAAAATGGTTGAGAATAAATTGTGTCAATTTTCGCAATTAAATTAAAACTGATTCTCATGAGGATTGTTTAGCGAATTTATTTAAACCAAAACATTTGTTACAGTTTAATTGCAAATTTTGTTTTCTATGGATTTTGTTACGAATGTGATCTTGGTTGTCAATTTATTTTCATATTTATGTATTTTTTTTTTGTTATTCTAGTATTTTGTTACATGCACAAGATAGAATGTAAATACTTAACCAATCCAAATTGATAAATTGATTATTTTTATGAATGTAATGACTTATGACTCAGTTGATCCAGTCCGGTTGAGAGAGGAAACGAAGGTTAGCCGAATTACTTTACCAAACCGGTCACTTAACCAAACCGAGTTACTCGTTAAATCGGCTGTATATTATAGACCCACTGAAATTCGGTTCGACCTGACAGATTTTTATTAAACCCGGTAATCCGGCCGGTTAATTTAACCCGGTCCGGGTCATATTTATTTATTTATTTATTTTTCAATACTGAAACGGGGTCGTTTCAGCCTTTCAGGTGCCTACCTTTTCCCCCTTTCCCTCTCTGAAGCCCTAATTGCTGAAGATCACCCCCAGCCCCCAACGCTATCTCCTCTCTCGACTCCCTTTATCAGTTTCTCGTCACTCTCTCCCACGAGCTCAAGCTCTCGTCAGCTCGTCTCATCTCCGGTCTCTCACCTCTCGTCTCCGGTCTGTCAAGCTCTCGTCAGCTCAAGCCCTCCCTTCCCTGCGCTCGCTTCGCCGGCGGCAGAAGCAGACGGAACTGTATCTGGTCCCTCGGGTGGTGGTGGTGGTCGTCTTCTTGCTTCTTACGGGCTCTGTCTCGCACCTGGTCTCGATCTCTCCCTTCCCTGTGCTCTTCGTCGCCGGTAGCAGAGGCAACAGATCCCGGTGGGCTGGTCTTCATTGTGGGTCTTCTTGCTTCGAGCGTTGCCGTCAGCTTCTCCCTCGCCATCAGGTTCTCCTTCGCCGTCAGCTTCCTTCACCCAACCGGATTTGGTGAGTTCCCCCTGTTCTTTCTGTTTCAATTTTTGCCGCATCACGGCACTTTGATTTTGTTGCTGAAAGTAACTTGTTGCTGAAAGTTGAATGTGTTGCTGAAATTTTTTGCTGATTATCATGAACCTTGAATTTGTTGTTGAAATAATCACTTAGCCTAACTTAGCTTAAGTTTGTTCGTTGCTGAAAATCATTACTGAGTTTATTGAACCTTGAATTCGGTGCTGTTTTGCTGAATAATGACTTCGTTAAATTTTTTTGTTGTTGTAAATCTGTAAATCATGTTGAATTTGTTACTTATTATCATCACTGAAGATTGAATCTATTGTTGTCTTGCTGAAATAATCACTTATCTAAATTTTTTGTTGTAAATCTGTAAATCATCTCTTGGTATGAATATTTTGTTGTTAAATTATTATAGTTGAATTTATTGTTGAAATGATGTTTATGCTCTCTGCAATTGTTTAGTTAAATGTCTTCCCACACTTTCTATTTGTATTATTATGAATTATTTTTGGTATTGATTTGTGAAATATACACAAATGTAGATATAGATGCAAATCAAAATGAAGGAAATGTTGGTCAAGCTTCAAACTTGTTTTATGAAGATATAGATGCCGACTTTCAGATCACCTCTTGAATTTGATTTACTGATTGTTATCTTTTGTTTTTTCTTGTTCTTTAAATTGAGAAAGTATTTTGTACTATTGACTAGTTTATTTTATTTTTTTTGCATTATTTGTTACGTCTAAGAATTGATATTTGATTGTTATTAATATATTTACGAAGACATACATTTTAAGTTTTAACTTTGATTTTAATTTTATTTTTATAATTTTATATTTTATTTAATTATGACCGGGTCAACCGGGTGAATTAGTGACCCACCGGTTGAACCTGTGACCTGGGGACCCAATCATATGACCGGGTCAATTACCGGTTTGGTTCTGATAACTATGTTTTCTTGTACTTCTTCATACTGCACCTGCCTGAAGCCTGAAGGCATACCTGAATCTCTCTGACCTTCTTGTCGCCGTCAAGATCTCACGCCATCTCGCTGAGCTCTGTTGATATCTCTATTACAGCGTTGCTTGCCGTCATCTGCCACTTCCTCCATCCAGGTCAGAAAACCCTTGATAGTAATAAAAAAACAATGCACTAGTCTCTGCCTCCATGAGAAATGTAATTGTTTGTTATGTTGGTCCTTATGACCAAATATTTTAATTTTGAAATACTAGATTGAGAATGAGTTCGTTGAGCAGTGCGGTGCGAGATCTTCAACGCGAATTAGAGAACAAAACCAATGATCTCTCCAAGCTTCAAAAGGGTATTCATTCGTTATTCCTTTGAATCCCCGTCTCTTTGGTTTTTGATATATTAATATTCTTCCAATTTCAGATATTGCAAAGAATCACCAAGTTAGAAAGAAGTACACTGTCCAACTTGGAGAGAACGAATTGGTCCTAAAGGTATAACCTATCCCTAATCCATTCCTATTCCCAATTTCCTCAGATACTATATTTTTCATTTCTTTTCTAACTTTATGTTTGTTTGTTTTGTTAATTAAGGAATTGGATTTATTGAACGAAGATGCAAATGTTTACAAGCTGATTGGTCCAGTGCTGGTTAAGCAAGATTTGGCTGAGGCCAACTCTAATGTCCGCAAGAGAATCGAATACATCACTGCTGAATTGTAAGATTCTTCTCTCTTTAATTTTTTCTCATGCCTATTCCTATTGTTTGCGTTGTAACAAAAAGATTGGATTGGACTGTGTTTTTATAGCCTTTGTTAATTGTATTTGGAGATACAAGTTAGCTATCCATCAAGTTTATTATTTAAGGAACTCACTAGCTAGTTACATAATCAACTTAGTTGTATAACTAACTCGTATCAACAATACATTGCAGTTATTGGTTGATATCTGCCAATAGCATTTGATTGTGAAAACTGGAAAGTGGAAACCAAAATGTTGGGCAACTAAATACCAATGTCCAACAACTACCATACCAGATATGTGTCTGTGCAAAATCACTCATCGATCAAAGATATCCAAAATATGGTGTCCAACCGATGTATAATTCTATTGCTAAACTGAAAATTTTCCATGTAAACACCATTTATCACTTTTAGCAAGTTTGGAAGTGAAACAAGAATTCTTTGAAATGCTGTTCAATTTATTATTTTATTTAGCTGAGCGAGAGTAAGCGGTGAAATTTTGTTGTAAAAGTTTATTGATACCAAAGCCTGCCATATCTGATATCTGCCAATATCTCCTCCATCAACTTCATTTGTGATGCTGCTTTATTGTTTATGGCTTGCCGCTTGTTTTCTTCATCATTTTCACTTTGTAAATATTTCGATTGCTTTATCTAAGTTAGGCATTTTATAACATTATTTTTGTGAAATATAAGTGTTAAATGGTCTCTGCCTGACAGGAAGCGTCTTGATGCAACTGTTCAAGATTTGGAAGAGAAGCAGAATAGCAAGAAAGATGCGGTTTGTACTAGCTCTTCCATGCTTATTTGTGTAGTTCTAGCTTCATCTTCCTTATGGTTTCTTTTATCGCACTTGGATTGTGATACTTAACTCGGATAAGTTGCGTAGCCTCTCCATCTCAAGATCATAAAGTTACATTTATTTAAACCCCCTAAAATTGCCCATGATTAATACAGCAACAACTACATTAGTTGTTGAGAAATTAGAAACTCTGAAATAGTATTTCAAAATAACAATGTTTTGTCTCAAGGACTTGGGTAACCAACACTTTTAAACACTGTATTGGTAGTTTAAATTTCTCAATCCTCAGAGTTCGGAGACTAGTGTGTCTGATATTGTTTTATTATTCAGGGATTACTCTCTTACATGACTATTCCCGTTCTTTTATAAGGAATGATAAAAATTTTAATTATTTATTATATATGTAAAATGATCTTTTGCGAAAAGAATAAGAGATTCTAGTAGTTAACAAAATAATATTTGGTGATTCATCCACCTTATCCAGTGGGAGTTCCAACCCTGTTACATTGAATTGGGAGGCTTAGTGAGAAATAAACTAAAATAAATTATGCTTGAGGATTATTTTCTGGATGTGATCATTCATTGCTACTTAAGAGGACGGACAATAAATTGTGTTTTATTTGTGTGTGAACATGCTTGGATTGATTTGCTATTGCTCACTTGATGTTATATGGATTCTAAATAATGATTGGTTGCATATTTTTCTTCATTTGTCATCTTGTTGTAGATACTAAAATTGCAACAGAGAATTCAGTCCCTTCAGACTTCGAAAGCCAAGGCATAATCCTCGCCGACAGATTGTTTTAGCGTTGTAATAATTTTACTCTGCTAGGGTTGTATGTGCTCTTGTGACTCTTGTTTTGGACTGAAGTTGCATTTTAGGGGTGTTTTATAAATCCTTTTGAAGTGCTATTGTTAATACGATATTCATATCTTTGTTACTACGAGAAAAAAGTTCCAACCAATCTATACAATCGTGATCATCACAATAGAAGAAACATCAATGCTAACTTAGTAAGGTTGATAGTCGATTGGCTTGAACCGGCCGGTTTGACAAAAAATCGACAGTCTGTTCTGCTAGATTTGCTGTCAGGACCAGACCTAGATATGATAAAGTTACTACGAAATATTTATTCATGGGTGGGGCAAGTTCTTCTATTATGGTTCATAGTTTCTCTTGGCTCTATGGTTCTTTTGGGGGAGAGATCGAGCTTCAAGAAATAGTGAATGATCTTATCAATACATAAATATATAACTCTTCAGAAATCTCAATTGTGCTTATATCTATCACTGTAGGAATCGGGTGAAAATCGGTCATTGAGGGTCAAACCTAGTAAAAATCGATCAGTTCAAAGTGAATTGCTTGCGGACTCGTGCAGGTCCATGGGTGCACCTCTGCAAGTTCACTGATGGAACTGAGATGTTTACGCTATTGTTGCTGTGCAGTTTTAGAATTGGATTTTTTAAATTTTGAATTTTACTTTAAAGAGTAAAATAAAGTGTGATCTCTTATTATTTATTTTATAGGTGAGACTAAGCAAAATTATGAGAGAAAAAATATAAAGGTGAGAAGTCTGAATCTATCATTCCAAAATGTATTCCACAAAATTCAAAGTTGCAACTTGAAGCTAACAAGCTTATTATAGCCTTGCTTCCACCTTCCAGACCAAGTTTACATTTATTATGATGTGCACTTATATATATATATATATTTTTAAAATCTTCAATCAAATGTTATTTTTTATTTTTTATTTTATATTCATTTTTTTTAAATTAATAATATTTTTTAATTGTATACAATTATTCTATTTTTATAATTATATGATATTCCTTAATATTTATTTTAATAAATACTTGAAAAATATAATAAATATAAATTAATTATTTATATAATTATTTAATTATAATTCAGTTAATTAGTTTAATCAGTAACCTATTAAAGTATTCTAACTAAATTAATTACCAATTCAATTTTAATAACTATATATAAAATTTTAAACTTGTTATTTATTTATAAGAATGTGAATGAATAAGGTAAATAGAATTTAAACTCTACTCCAATCTTATTTGCATCTTAATTTTTTCAACCTGATCATATTCGATCCAATCGCTAAAAAATAAATTAATTTTCATTCAAATATAATTTTTAGTTTTTCAATATTTCATAGTATCAAATAATATTTATATATTATTATTAAATTAAATTATTAATTCAGTCAGACTATGTTGTACAAAAGAAAAAAAAATTATAGTTTAAATTTTCACTTATTCATTATATGGGGAGATGAGTGATGCTCCACTCTGTTCTAGTTCCATTTCTTGTTCACAAAACCTGTGTCACTGCATTTGGCACTGTAACGCAAAACCCGTGGAATCAACAACAATTGAAGGGTATATTCGAAATGGGCGCTGAAAATGAAGAAGCCCCTGAGAGAGAGCTCAACACTTTGCCTCCTTCTAATGGATGGAAAAACCGCATCTTAATCCCAACCCTTCTTGCAGGTATCACTCTATTCTTATCTTCCTTCTATCATGTTCTCTATTATGAATATTTTCTTACTTCTGTTTTAATTTTATATTTATTTTTGATATTTGGAGTTTTACGTGTTGTGAGAGAGAGAGAGAGAGAGAGAGAGAGAGCTCCTATTTCTTTCTGTCAATCCAAGTGCAACCTATGTGTTTGATTGTGAACTTTTATCATTCCTTTTGGGTGTCTATCATGCCTAATTAATTAATTAATTAATTAATCTAAACATGCTTAAATTGGAGGATCATGCCTAATAGTCTATGATGAATCTTTACCCATTTCTATTTTATGTTTAGTTTTAATGGGAATAGATAGAATGCTACAGAGTGTTGATACTGGTCTCTATTTGTTTTTATTTGTTACCTTATTGATTGTTTTTGGGATTAGGGGTTGCTGGTGCTGGAACTGGGTTAATCTCGAAGCATCAGAAGAGTCTTGGTCTTGCAAATATTACTGCCAGCTACGCTGCTAATTTTGCCATCGTCACTGGTTGCTATTGCGGTAATTGTTTGATTTTCTTATGATCAGATCCTCATCAGTTAAGAGTTTTGTAAATATGTTTTCATGTATTGTGTTTGATTATGTTGTTGTTATAGATTATAACAGTTTGTTGCGTTATACTATTGTATGGACTTCGATCCTTCTTAATTTTCACATAACAGTATCATGTGACCAGAGAAAAAGATAAAATTTTCAAGTTTCATTGCTAGCAATACCATTACCTGTGCAAGAAAACTTATTTGTGTATTTGTCACTTTATTATATCTTCTTTCTATTATCAATGTCATTCTAAATGATGGTGCTGCCCTCCTCTGCTTTTGTCAAATTAAGTTTGACTTCAACTATCAATTTCAAGGGCTCAAATTTGATACATTTTTGTAAAATATCAGCATGTTTGTTTTCAGTAAGAATAAATATCGTAAATCTTCAATTATCTGTGTTAGAACTACATCTTTTAGTCAAATATCAACATTAGAAGTGTGGATGGAGCATGAACATTTGATAATTCAGGTCATTATTTTGGATTAAATTGCAACTATGGTTTGTCGAAATTGTCAGGGGTACGAGAATTTGTGACAGAAACTAGAAAAACAGGACCTGATGATTTATGGAACTCTGTAGTTGCTGGATTTGGAACAGGTGCTCTTCTAGGGCGTCTGCAAGGTCTGGTTCTGCTTTTTGCACTCTCCCTCTTGTTACATGGTGTTTTTTTGTTATTGTAACAATGATATAAATTTTCATGTTTGCTTGACAGGATCAAATATTTTATAGAGAAAAAGATTTACTTTCAACTTTTCCACCCTATCCCCTCAACTCTTTTTTAACGATTCCAACATATTTATATAGTTTGGCATTAATAACTGGTTTCAAAGATGATTAATCATGTTGCTCATGAAAATAGATTCACGAGTATCACTCTATTCGTGCTTAGGGTAATATGTTTAGAATTTAGATTACATTCAAACTTCCTTTCACAGGGTTCATCTAATGTAGAAAAAAGTGTATATTAAAGCAGATATGTTTAAGTTTAGATGTTGAAAATGAAAATAAGGATGAACCAGTTAGACTGAAAGAGAGGAAATTAAAAAATAATGACACAATTCGATGTTGGAGAGTAGAACAAGAATCAGAGAAACACTCAAGCAAAAGAACTCAAATTCAATAGATAGGAGCTGGGATAGCAGTTGACGTTGGTAGAAGTCCCCGCCACCTCATTTGTTAATCCTTAATCTCCATTTCAGGATGTCTCTGAACTAGAAAAATAATGTTACTAAAATTTTAAAAAGTTAAACAAAGAAAGTAAAACTAATATATTTCTATAGTATGAAAATGATATAAAAATAATATTTACTATATATAAAGGGGATTGAGAGTGATTTGATGCACAAATTTTCTTTTCTAAAATAGCCTTCTCATATATTTATAGAAAACCAAAGCTTTTTGTTATTCCTAAGACTCATTTGAACCCAAAACCTCTTATTAGAACAGTAAACCATTTACCATCTTGACTATCTCACACTTATTGCTATTATACACTTTAAATTTTAGAAAAAGGTGGATAGTGTCTAATTGCCTATTAATCTACTAATCATATATAGTTGACTAAAATGATTATGCTATATATGTACCTATATAATGGTAAATAATTTCTCATATATGGGGACCAAGGCGTGGTCATTGTCATGCCTGTCCTCGAAGGTTGCCGAGAAAACTTTTGCCTCCATACTGCCCCCACGAGTAGGGAAAATTTGACCAACTTGGGGTCCCAAATAGAGATCAGTTCCGATCTGGTTCTGCAAAGATACTATTCGTTTTAAGTAGATTGCATTGCTTGGCTGTGAAAATGTATGGATAAATTTGTCACTTAAAATTGCTTTCTTATTCTGGAATTTCAGGCGGTCAACTTGGGGCGGTTCGATACTCTGTCATCTTCGCTGTTGTAGGGACAACAATAGATTATGCTACTCTCAAAGCGAAAGACTTTTTGAGAGATCAAACTAAAATAATACATCAGGATCATGAGAATTCACAGAAAAATGGAAAATGGTTTAGATTGCCAGAATGGTCCCCGATACGGATACTTGATGAGGAAGCACTTGCTAAAAAACGAGCTCAGGAAGAGGAGTTTCTTGCACAGAGGGCAAGGATTCGTAGTCTAAGGGAAGAAGAATCTTGAAAAACTGTACACTATTTTTTGGATGTGATGATTATGCATGTCTTTATCAGAGGTTCGGAACTGTTGAGAATTAAGTTCTAGTCACCTTTTGGATTGTGTGAAGATTTTTCCTCTTCCCTTTCTCGATATTACACATGGGAAATCCATAACTTAGTTGAGTGTTTGTATCTTATTGCATTTTTGAGAGGACTTAATTCATACAGAACTTTCTCATTCTCTCAAGTCTCAATGAATTGGTCAATTCATTTTGTTTTGCTTTTGATGTTCTGTGATGCAGCCAAGACCAAATGGATTGTCTCAATTAGAAAGCGAGGCAATAAGTAGGTAGAACTAGATGACTATTTAAACTGTTTTGTACTATCAATCAATGTATCCAAGCTTATATTAAGAAATATCTACCAATAATTACTTTTTACCATTCTTATAATATCATTATTGTTCATATGATAAAATAAGATTTTATTTATAATTTTATGTATTGGTTTTTTTAATAAAAAGAGTTCAACATATCTTAAGACAAGAAAATATTCTCTAATATAAATCACCTTAGCTCTAACTCAAGAAATTTGGCAGAAAATTCTTATAAACCATGCTCGTCTTTTCACATGTTTCACCAAACAACGAAAAAGGTTAGCAAGTAGATACCGAACATCAGTTAAGCCTTATCCCCCTGTATAGGATTGGTTACATGGATCCAACGACGCAGGGTACTCTATTCTAAAAGAATCAATGTTATATAATAGAGAAAGAAAATGTAAGGATGACTATACTATTCTGATTTTGTTTCCTTTATTAATATGAAGTTTCAATCAGAACATCCATCTCGGCGAAGAAGAATGCACAGGAGTTTGCCGGGGTCTAATAATATGGTCAGGGTTGCGCTTCATGATCGACGAGACAGTGGGGCTGAAAAAGTCATTACTCCTCTGAGAGGTAGCTCCTTGTGAATACATCTTCTTCCCATGACCAAAGCTCCTCTGGTTTTCGGGTGTCGTCCGGCGAGAAGCTTGGTTCCTTTGAGAAGCACCCCATCTATTGTAATTAACACAACTTTGGCTCCTCCCTACTTGTTGAAACTTCCCCTCCCGTGGAGATGTATAATTGCGACTCTCCGCCGTTTCGGCTGAATACATAGTAGTCTCTCCTTCGCTGCTATATCCATTGTGCATTTCTGATACTTCTATGGGAGATGAACTAGACTGAACCTGACTTTGAGCAACATTAACAGAACCTGTTGAGGCAACTTCTTCACTAGGGGTCGCTGGTCTTCGGTCTTGGTTCTGTTTGTCTAACCGGTTTTCTGGTAAAGGACCCTTCAAAAAGTTTTCAGCAGACTTTGGAAGAGGTAACCTTGATGATTTCGGCAAAACTGTAGGTTGAGAGTTTCTTGGAGGAAAATTAATGTCCAAAAGCTGCTTTTGTGGAGTTTCTTTCTTTCCGAGTGGCGCAGCATTTACTCTTGGAGATTCATATATTTCTGGAGTGGGAATTCCCTGTACATGTTCAGCATTCAGGTTTGTGATTAAGCTTTCTTCTTCAATGGTATTAGCAGCAGCATTAGAACTCTGTCCCTGATCCCTTGTCTTCGAGATAGTGTTCGATGAAGATGGAGTGGTGCCATCATTATCAGCAGTTGACTTGAAAACTTGCCTCATTGAGAATGAAGCACACGAATGCTCACTCTTTGGACCAGCAGACATCAACCGAATAAGAGGTAATTTTGGTTTGTTAAGGTCATCAAGGCTACCTTCCCAATGCTGGTTTAACCAATCAAGGATAACAAGAATAGGTATACCAAATTGCATGGGGAGATCCTTCTTCAAAGATGATGAGGATGACGAAGAAGTCGAAGAGGACTTGGTATTTGGCGACGTGGCTAGTTTCATAGGATCACAAACCATAAATGCTAGATTGCCGTGTACATCGAAACCAGCAGAACCTTGGTTCCATGGAATCCCATCAGTTGACAGTTTTATGAGATTATCAGTGGCTATGACCACTTTCCCTTCTCCAACAGTGAGCTCCTGTTTCTCAGTGAAGCCTAAAAGGTAAACTACACTTCCAAGATCCAGGGTGGTTTTACAAGAGGTCTTCAAGTAGTGAGGACACTGACCCTGGGCAATCAATTCTCCATCGGCATCGTCCAAACCCACAATTGTAAGATCTAATACTGAACTCGTAATGAAAAACCTGCAACGATGTCAAAAGAATAAGATCACTGTCACAATAATAAACACTTAATTTTTTCAGATTGGCAAAGGCCGTTGCTCTCAATACAGATCATTCTTTGCTTTTTATTACAAAGAACTTATAAAGGAAAACAAACTATGTACGCCCTTAATGTAAAATTTGGTATTATGGTAAACCCTCTAAAACTAGGGCTGAAAACATCATAGATGAAATCTATAAATAAAATTATTCTTTTAAAAAAATATAACTTATTTGTCTTAGGTGGTTAAGACATGAGAGAAGAAAATGGTAGAGGAAGACCTAAAAAACCATACATGAGGTGGTCAAAAGGAATCTATGCGTCAACAGTCTCATTGTAGACATGATACATAATAGGATGCAATGGCATCATTTGATCCATGTAGCCGACTCCACCTAGTGGGATAAGGCTTCGTTATTGTTGTTGTATTTGTTACCACTATTTTTGAGGGAACACCAAAGAGACCTTAAAGTTATGGATTTGATTTTCCTCTGTAGAAAAAAGAAAAAAGAAAAAGAAAAAAAAACGAGAAAGAAAATATTTCATGAAAGAATGGCTGTGAATCTCTGCGCGTATCTGCCAAAGACATTCCTCTGAAGCAGTGTCCACTCATGGGGGAATAAGAAGGTTGAGGCAACATGACCCAATACCAGCATAGGGAAGCCAGTTTTCTATCTATGGAAATTCCTATATATAACCGAAAAAATCTTCATGGAAACTAAATCAAGAGAGTACCAAACCAATAGCTTAATGCAGTAAAAAAAAGAGGCATACTTCAAACATGAAGAAAGCCTTGGATGATCAATATTCTAGAGAATTGAATCCGAGGAAAACGATCAAATAATGAAATAAAGATTAATTATGAGAGAAAAATGGTGATAGTCCAAAATGAAAATGTCTATAAATTAATGTACGAACAAAAACAAAGTAGGAAGTTAGCAGTAATTTCAGCTCAACAAGCAAGAAAACATACAATATAACGTGGATAGAGGACAAAATCTCATTATTTTTTGGCCTCATGCCAACAACATAGCATAAACTAAATAACTAATTTTATATTTTTCCCCCAAAAAGCTAGCTTAAGGGGAAAGGAGTGTCTGAATATTTATAAAGGCTACTTGGGTAATAAACAAGTTAATGATGGATGTGACCATTAATGAACTGGAAAAAAAAAAGTAAGCTTAAGCAGTTCATAATTGTCATAGAGTAAGTGTTAGCCTTCATTAAGTGGAGAGAAAAAGGAAGGTAAAACCTATGGATTTACTTTTGCAAATACCATTCGAAATCATCTGCAATAACTAATAACTAGGTTTTGCACATCAACACATTTGTCCTATGTATTAGATCATTACTTCATTAGCGAAGAATAATAATAGAGTTTCCGATACATTCAAGGAATATTTTAAGATCACATGAGTGTCTGAGTATTAAATTAATACTCTCCTCCATTCACTACTGGTAAGTTGTTTAAAATTTTCTAACACATTCATAAATTGATGCAATTTGTATGTAGATACATTAATCCATGAATGTATCATAAAAGTCAAAACGACTCATTAAAATGGAATAGAAGGAGTAAGTTACTGATGAGTAATGCTGAGTTTATGGAACATGAGAAACATCATATAAAGAACAAGCAAGGAAAGAATGGTATCTCAACAAAGAGTGGTGAAAGGAATAAATGAACAGGAAAGGCTCAATCAGTGCATTGAACCCTATTAAAACTAAATTTTCTATAATTCTATTCAGGGTGTCATTTCTCCTAAAGCTTTGTAAGGGAGAAAAAAGACTATACCAACAAACTTTTTATCATTATAATTTATTATAAACCAATTAAAGCACAAGAGAGTCTTTTGGTCTGTAACATTTAGAGCTTCTTTTGCTTAAAGAAAATTGCAATGGTATATAGGAAATGAAAAGAAATGGTAGGTGTTAACATTAGATATAGACAACACTAAATTATTTATATATTTAGTTTTGATTTTCCAATAACTTCTGAAGCACAATATTCTAAACAAAATTATTTATAAGCATTATTCACCCTGCTTCTAAGATTCCCAGGTCTAGTATAATATTTACCATTTTAACATTCTGACTTGTTTTCTTGTTATGAACTCTATAATGCACTAAAAGACACGTCTTGCTTGATCTCTTGAACATGAAAGCACCAAGATGCTGAGTATTTATTGGTCAAAGGAACATTTAGCTGAAGATGGCAAGAAGGGCAAACTAACTATAGGTATAACTGTCTTCAGACTTGGCAAACTCATAGATAAAAGCCTAGGCATGGTTCATAACAATCATGAAATATTCAATTAGAGTAAAATTACTATTATTGTAGTTCAACAAGTGAACAAAACCAGTTTAATAATTATGTTTTACTTTTGTAAATAAAAGTCAATCAAATGATAAGCTCCACCTACAACTTATGCTAATTGAAACCAATAATAAAGCTAACAAGAAAACAATGTCACCTTCTAGCTTTGGAATCATTACAAATCATTTGGAATGTAAATATCTAATCAATCCATCTGCTTACGGAAAAGATTTCTAAAAGCAATCTCACTTCAAATAAAATAAATTACAATTCATTAACCAAAAATGAATAAATAAATTACAATTCAAAAAGCTACATCAAACACATAATGCCATTATGACCACTGGCTTAAAGTAACAAACAGTCATAGAAACACATATGAAAAGGGGGGAACCGCCATTTGAACTGTAAAAAATCATTTTGTTGAAAGAATAGTTCTTGAAAGGTGGTTTATTAGTTTCCAGTGCTACAATGATTAATTTAATTATCACCATAGAGTTCTCTTAGTGTTAACAAAAGCTATTTTAGAGACTCATTTGTCAACACATTGATGATTGATTTTCTAAATAGTCACCAGCCATCTCCATTTTCTCTATCCTAGAACCGAAACCAAATTATTTTAACCGACTGATTTCTCTAACAATTCAGAAACCTAATCTGCAAGAAATAGACAGAGTTTAATTTGCAAAACACACCAACAATTCTCAATGTAGTTTCTACTATCACTATCAGCAAATAAGCTCCTGATATTTTATTCCCTAACAAAACTATTTCCTGATATTCTTTTTTTTTTGTTGGAAACATATATCTTCCTATCAAAAGCAATCCTATTCAACCACTCAAAGGAAAAGGAGTTTATCTATTACTACATTTTATAATGACTAATTTTACTATGATATATATATATATATAAACAAAATAAGAGTTAATTTCTATTATAGCAAGTGCTCATAATTTCAGCATTAAAATGAGCTCATAAGATAAGATAAACAAAATCAGAGTTCTGATTCAGGTTGGGAGTACCTTTGAGGAACAAGAGTGGCAGCGACGCCGTTATGCAGCCGGATCTCAGAGGTCTCGGCGGCGACAGCGGACGGAATGTTGGCGTGCGTCGTCAGAAGTAGGTTCCGGTGGATCAAGAATCCGGTGCCGGAGGAGGCAGCAGAGGCGGAGGGGGAGATGGTGGCCATGGCGTGGGCCTTACCGGAGAAAATGGCGGCCTTCATCCGCTCGGACTTGCTGAGGCCTTTGCAGAAGCACCAGGATTCTGTGAGACCAACCATTGCGGTTGGGGAGAGAGAGAGAGAGTGGTGTGGGGAGTGAGTAGTTGGATCTGGGAAATGTGGTGGTGGCGGTGGTGGTGATAGGGAGCATGTGCGTGATGTGATGGGAAGGGTTGTCTTTCTAAAAAGACAAGACAGGGTGTAAGAGTGAGACCCAGAGAAGACAAACGCCGTGGTCGTGAAACCAGTTAAGACTAACAAAGGAAAGGAGCGCAGCCGGAAATCAACAATCAATCATCAATCTACATTCAACACTATAATGTGTTTTTCCACTATTTCTCCGTTAACAAAACTCATCTTTTTAAATAATCAAAACTTTAAGTACGATTTTAGACGTTGAGGTTGAAATTTTTTTTTAATTTTTTTTTATAAAAAATTATTTTTTAAAGATTAACTTGGTTTTTTTTTTTTTTGTGAATGAAAAATGAGCTCAACACATTCGGTGGAGCATACAAGAAAGCATTAAATAAAATTTTGCAACTTCTATATTATTTTCGGCATAGCCATCAATAACATGTGTTACCTCTTGCACCACTCTCTAAAGCGACAAAACGTCTTAGCAACACAATCTTCCACTTCCGCTGTCTTGTTCTGAAAAATGACATCATTTATACACAGCCAGCTGGTCCATATAACTGAGAAGAATCTCACTAACCATGTTTTTCGCACATCTTTTCTCAAATTCATCATCCTCCAGCTCTCAAAATGTTCTTTTATGGAGCCTGGGACGCTCCACACAAGACCCACGTGACTTATCCATGCGCACCACACCTGTCAAGCAAACTCACACGTAACAAACAGATGTTGTACAGTTTCAATTTCTTTACTACACATAACACAGATGTTATCACTTTGTTCAATGATGCCTAATCTGCTCAAGCGATCCTTTGTATTGACTCTGCCTACAAGCACAAACCAAGTAAACAACTCTATCCGCGGTGGAACAATTTCTTTCTAGATTTTCTTTGTGAACTTATAGCTGAGGATATCATCCGTTAACGTCTATACCTGCAAAACCTGCACAAATGAGTTAGTAGTATAGATACCTTCTTTATCAAATGTCCACACCACTCTATCTTGTGTGTATGCTATCAGTCTCACAACTTGCAAGATCTCAAGCATTTGGTTCAAACGGTCGGTCTCCCATTGTCGGAGTTCCCTCCTCCAATGGAAGTTCCACACCCACTCTATCCCATCCCAAAATACACACTCCCCAATCACGGATCCCTTATTATCTGAAATTAAGTAGAGCCTTGGAAATGAGTCTTTCAGCTTCCCCGACTGTAGCCATGTATCTTCTCAAAATCTGGTTAGTCTACCATTGCCTACTTCCATAGCCAACCCGTCAATCATCTTCTGTCTGACTTGTTGCTCCTTGATTTGCAAGTGACAAATATCTCTCCATGGACCCCCTTTTGCTGGTATAGCTTGAGTAGACAATAACTGGCCGGGGTTCAGATTATTGCAAGAGCACACTACCTTCTTCCATAGAGGACACTCTTCCTTAGAGAATCTCCACCACCATTTAAATAACAATGTGGTATTGCGAATCATCGCATCTCCCACACCTAGTCCCCCTAGTTTCTTTGGTGCCTGTATCATCTCCCATTTTACAAGGGCAAGTCCAGGTCGTCCGTCGTCCTTCCCCCAAAAGAATCTTCTTTGCAACAAGATTAATTTTTTGGCCACCGTAACCGGCATTTTGTACAAGTTCAAGTAGTACGTAGGTAGACTATTTATCACAGATTTGATTAGAACCAACTTCTCCACTTTACTGAGTACCTTTGCTTTCCACAAACTCAGTTTCTCTTCCACCTTATCTATTACTGGCTTCCACGTTTTTACTAGCCTCGGGTTTGCACCTAGATTAATGCCTAGATACTTCACTGGTAGATTCGTCGCCTGACATCCTAATAATCTGCACATTTGACCCACCCACACCTGACTGCAATTTACCGGTATCAAACTGGACTTGTCAAAATTAATGCTCAATCCCGACATGATCTCAAAACACCTCAGGAGCCTCTTGTAGTTTCTCACTGTTTCCTCCTCTGGCGGGCAGAACAACATCGTGTCATCAGCAAACTGGAGATGAGATAGCTCTACATTGTCCCTACCAACTAGAAGAGGAGATATTCTCCTATTTTTTACTGCCTCTTCGATCATCCTGTTCAGCACATCTACTACTAAAACGAATAGAAAAAGGTGATAACGGGTCACCTTGTCGAAGCCCTCTTTCCATCTTGAATGGTTTGGATGGAGCCCCATTAACCATTATAGATATAGAAGCTGATCTAATGCACTTTGTAATCCATGCCCTCCATCTTCTACCGAACCCCATCTTTTTCAACACAATATCAACAAAATTCCATTTGACTCTATCATAGACTTTCTGGAAGTCCAATTTGATGATAGCTGCTGCCTTCTTCTTCAGTTTTAGTCACTGTACAGTTTCATAGGCAATTAACGCTCCATCATGTATTCGCCTGCCCTTTACAAATGCACTCTGTGATTCTTTAACTAATCCTGGTATTACACTCCTCATTCTTCTTGTCAACACTTTTGATATGACCTTGTAAATGCAACCAACCATACTGATTGGTCTAAGGTCCTTTATCTCCTCCGCGCCCACAAACTTCGGTGCCAACGCTACCCAAGTAATATTGGAGTCTGCTGGTAGTCTCTCTGTCTCAAAGAAACTTATCACAGCTTTAGTGAATTCCACTCCAATCTTCTCCCAACATCTTTTTATAAAATTCATGTTATATCCATCGCTCCCCAGAGCCTTAGATGATTCACAGTCCCATACTGCTTCCGTTAAAATCATTTTTATTTTAGAGATCAAAATTTTATAAAGGTGACAGCAAAAATAGAGGTAGAGGTAGATCGTGAATAATTTTTTTTTCTTCTTTTGTTTTTTCTTTTCTTCTCTTTTGTCGGAGGAAAAATACTCTCTTTTTCTTATTTTTTATTTTCTAATTTTTTTGTTATAGATAATTTAGTCCAAAATTTTATTATTTAAATAATTAAAAAAGACGATTTTAAAATTTGGTTTTAAATTGTAGGGATGATTTTGTATACCAAATGAATTAGAGATAAAAAAAATTTTCAGCCTATATCTTAAGAACCAAAATCATACTTAATCCTTTCTTGAATAATTTAAGTATTAATTCAATAATATTTTAGAATAATATTTTAAGAATTTTATTTTGATGCACGATCAATTTTATACATATATTTAATCACATAATACTATTATACTTGATGATGACAAACATGTTGAAGTTGAGTTAATAATCCAATTGGATTTGATGTGTTAATTAGTGATGCAAGCCTAAGAAAAAAGAAAATCGGCCCAAAGATTAAGCAAACAAAGGAAATAATGGTTTAAATCCAGAAGCTCCAAGAAAATGTGTGACTGAACTTATATCATTACGAGTAATTCAAAAAAAGAGTGGCTAATCAACAAGGAAGAAAGAAATAAAGAAATCTAGTTCAAAAAGTAAGAAAATAGGCCCAACAAACTAACGAAGTCCAAAGAAAAAAGAAATCTAAAATATTAGTGTGAAGAAAGGAAATTGGACCAAACATAAGCATAAGGTCCAACTAGGTGATCCATGTCCAATTTCACTTACTCACCTAGATGCCAACTACAGAATTTTAAATTCCAATTGCTTCAGAACTTTTTCACTACACCGAACCAAAATTTTATCTTTTTTCTCTTCCATTTTCCTTTACGTCACATCACTCTGAAACAAAGAAAGAAGAAGAAATCAGAAGCTAGGACACAAAAGCACAAATTAAATCTTAGACAAAATCAAAAAAATCTTTTCACTTGTGATACCCAAAATAACTTGTTGAAACTTCCTTCTCCCTCGTACCCATTTTTAAAAAATAAAGAAAAATGGAGGCTATGAAGTTCTATTGTGGATCAATGGTCAAGAAAGGAACTTGGAGCCAAAGCAAGAATAAATGGTTTAGATCCTTAAAGATATTAAAAAAAGGATAAAAGAGAAGATGAAATATATGAATGCATGAAATCTGAAATCTCAACTACAGTCCCATCTCTAAGTCAACTGTGTAAAACAAGGTTTAGGTATGGTAATTGAAATCATACAAAAAAAAAGAACTTTTTAGAATTTGAGTTTCCCTATGAGAGTTCAACGTTTTGGACAATGTTTTTAGATTAAAGAAATATTCCATCAAGATGAAGAGCTTCATAAGAGAATGCTAAATTCGGTTCAATTTATAGCTTTAAAATTGTGAATCATCATCTCCTTCATAATTTATTATTTTATTATTCTATTTTAATGTTTATCTTTGAGTGAAAAAAGGCATAAATATGAGATATTTGAAAAAGTCAAATAGAGAAAAAATGCAAAGAGAAAAATTTGGAGAGAAAAGGCAAAGTTGATTTTAGATTTCTATTTGTTTATATTTTTATTTTGTATCTTGTATCTGATGTACCCCTTGTTAAGTTGGGTAAGCACTTAGTGTATTGAGAGTCTAGGATGTTGCCTAGCCAAATCAATCTTATGTTGAAGTTTGGTTTGTCCCAGATAGGATTATGTTGAGTCCTAGGAAATTAGTGTCTGTAACACTTGAAAGTATAGTGAAAATTCCACCAATATTGTGGTGGAAATTAAATATAGGTTGCATTGCACAAAGCAACTGAATCAGGATATATGCTGGTGCCATCTTCTTTTTCTCTGCACTATTTTGTCTATTTGCGATTTATGAGACAAAACTAAATTGTCTTCTGCATAATCCATCACGCAGACAAATAGAAGCAAATTTTCATTTCCTGATTTTAAGGGTTAATCAATCAACTTAAAAAAATGCCATAGATTCAACCCCTTTTTTTTAGGCTATTAAGAACTTTCAAAAAATAATTATTATTTTCATTGGTCGCGTTAATAGCCATTCAAAAAAATAGAAGTAATTACACGATTGTATAAAATATTCTAAAATGAAATGCATATTTTAAATCAGTGGCATAATTTTTTGTGCTAATACTTTGATTCCTAACTTTTTTTTTATAAAAATATTATTTGTATACTAAAATCAGCTACTAATATATTTATGTATACATATGTATATGGTTTAATTTATTTTCAATGTGTATTATATTCTAATATATATTTTGAATTTGATTCTTTTAAATTTTAGATTTTACTTAAAAATATAAGGTGTGATTTTTTACTGTTTATTTTATAGATAGAAATAAAAAAATATATACAAAAAAAAATTCAAAAATAAAAAATTATATTTTTCTCTTTTAAATAAAAATTTAAAATATAGAGGATGTAAATTTCTCCGTTTAACTCCATTAGTCACAACAGTCCATATTTATATGTCTCTTAATAAGTAATAACTAACCTCTATCATTGAGGTGGAGCGTCAAGTTTCACATATAGTCTTGCAATGTTTCAATCCCTTCCAATATTAGGGATGGCAATAGGGTTCTCTAGGAGTGGATATCCCTCACCTTGCCTTCATCATTTTTAAGAAAATAACTCTTGTACCCTCTCTAATCTTGTCGCATGTCCCCATATTTGTTCATGCAAAAAGACAAATATCCGCGATAATTTAGGATATTACTTTTATTACTTTTATTTTTAAAAAAGAATAAAATAAAAAACATAATTTAATAATATCAAATAAATCAATTTAATTTATATATTAAAAATTTATAATATATTTATTATAAAAAATAATATAAATTGAAGTGAAAATTGAGAATGTGAAATTTTTTTTAATATTAAATTATTAAGGATAATTTTTTTAAAAATAACACAAATTATGTGCTATATACTGTTGTGGGTTTTTACAAAATATCAACGACATTTTATTCTTTTATAACTTAAAAAATTGAGCATTGAGGTAAATATCAAATTAGTATCTGAAAGATTTTGACACTGACAAAATAGTATCGGATTTTTGTTACTGATAATATAGTCCATGAAAGAACTTAAAATTTAACAAGCGGTCCCCTGAACTCACCAGAGCACATTTCCAACGAAAATTGTTGAACATTGTTAATGTATATATCTAGTTGAAATTTTTAATTAAACAATCCAATACATCTTAAAAAATCAAAACACTAAAATCCCCTTTCAAGAACTCCCCCTTTTTCTAACGCACTATCTCGACCATGAATTGCCCCAAACCTAGGGGAAAAAATCTTTGAACTCTAATCCAGTGAAAGATCCCCCAACGCACTCTCTTGCGATTTCGACCATGAATTGTCCTAAATTTACAGATTAATTTACAATTCAAGAAGATTAATAATAATAAAACTCAAGAGAAAGCAAACAAATTTATATACAAAAGAAAAACAAAGCTCAACACAGACACTATAGAAACAAGATGCGAAATCAAACAAAGTCAGAAGAAGAACACCACAGATAGAAGAGGCATGGCACCCAGAAGCAGAAGTGGAGGCAGGGAGGAAAAACGAGGCACAACTGTTGGCTACAAGGGGTTTTGGTGTTTTAATTTTTTAATGTTGTCTTTTCTAGCTACTTCGATTCCAGTAGAGGCTTCTATAAAGGGTATTCAGAAGTGGGCGAAGATGGATGAAGGCGAGGACAGGGAGAATGATTTGTGGTTTTAGGGGGGAGGGGGGGAAGAAGTGTGGTTTTAGGGGGGAAGGGAGAAGAAGGGTGGTGAGAAGGAGTTATTATGTGTTATGTGGAAAGAAGTTCAACAGTGAGAAGCAGTGAAAAAACCATGAACAGTCTAAGAAGCATAAGGGGGGAAGAAGGGTGGTGAGAAGGAGTTATTGTGTGTTATGTGGAAAGAAGTTCAACAGTGAGAAGCAGTGAAAAACCCATGAACAGTCTAAGAAGTATAAGGAGAAGGTTGCTAAGTTTAGGGATTCGATTGAGGATGAATTTTAGTCTATCAATGATCATTATCAAAAAACATGCTGAATGAAGTTTTGGGGAGGGGGAGATTAGAGTTCTAGAAAGGAGGTGTTTGGTGTTTTGATTTTTCAGGTTGGATTAGGTTGTTTAATTAAAATTTTCAACTAGGTCTAAGTTGTAATTTTAGCAAAATATGGTAACTAATTCAGCAGTATTTTGTTGGAGATGTGCTCTGGCGAGTTCAAAGGACACGTTTGTCAAATTTTAAGTCTTTTAAAGATTATTTTGTTAATAATAAAAGTCAGGTACCATTTTGTCAACACTAGAATCTTTTAAGTATCGATGTAGTATTTATCTCAAAAAGTTAACGTCGATGATATTTTGTTTTTTTTTATAATTAAAAATATTATTTTTATAAAATGTCAATGGTATCATAATAATATAAAATATTAAAATAATAAAATATTTTCGTATTTCATATTAAAATTACCTATATATAAAAAATTTTAGCTGAGAATGTGATATTTACAATAAAAATAGAGGTTGAAAATGAGATTTGTGTTGTTAAAAGTGAGAGTTGTGTTATTGTATGAAAGTCTAAAAGAAAAATTGGAAACAACGAAATAAGATTTTAAAATTCTAAAAAGCAAATTCATAAAATATATAAATGAAGGGTATTTGATAATTTTACATTTTGTAAATATTTTACAGATATTCTTCCTCGTTCTTATTTATTCGCAAGAATGGGATATTCATTTTCATGAGGGTTTGCAAAGTAGTCTTTGATTTAAAATAGCAGCTTACTTGACGAGCAACAACTACTTTTCTCTTTACTCTCGTTCTTGTAGGAGGATAATATAGTGCAAGAGGACTTGGGAATGAGGAGGCATTTCAAATTTTTATTATACTTGTGTATTTATTCTTCAACGAACTTTTTTTTCTGCTTATTTTTTATTTTATTCCAATATTCTTTTGAATTGAAGTTCTAGATCTCCTGCGGGGGCGGAGCTACATGAAGAGAAAGAGGGGCAACGGACTCTCTAATTTTAATTTTTTACATATAAATTATATGTAAATTTCATTTTAGTCTCTCTTAAAATTTTATTTTAGTCTTATTTTATTGTGTAAATATTTTTGGTCCCTTCTAATATTTCATCTAATTCCGCCCCTGATATTCTGTTACTTTGCAATTTTGCATCTTGGCCTGTAACTAGTAGTAGTTGGCCTCCAAATTAACATTCAAGAAATAGTCATCAAGAATAATAAGTGATTTACAAGTTACAACTATATTTAACCCTTTTTTACTTTTCTCTAAACAAATGTACATCTTTTATATTCTATCTTAGTGAATGCAACTCTTTTTTGTGCTATATCCCTTTGTATGATAACTTTAAAGAATTCATACTTCTTTTGCAGTTTTTGCATTTGTGTTTTTAGCAAACACCTTATAATTTATACATGGATGGATTTTAGATAATACTAATTAATCTCTTATATTAAGAGTTATATTGACATTTTTTTGACAATTTAGTTCAATGAAACTCCAATTATTTTGAACTTATAAATGAATAAATATAAAAAACTTTTAATAACTATAATCAATTTTTTATCTAATTCAAAAGCATGTTACACAATATTAAAAGTATTTGTTTAACAAATTTTATAAACAAACAGTTATGTAAAATTCTCTCACAACTCACAACAAATACCAAATCTTGAGTTAAAATCCATAATTTCTTAGCTCAAAGATCCCTTATTCACATAAATCACTTACATAACATAATATAATTTTCTTTCATATTTCACAAACACTCACAAAGAACTGTCAAGAGTTATAATGTAGAGGTACCAGCTAATATATTATGGTGGACGGGCCTAACAGAATCTGATATGGCAAGCAACTAACACTAACTAACCATCCTATAGCTTCTCTCAGCAGGAGAGCGAGTTCTCTCATGAGGAGAGCTTTTTAGAACGTAAGGTTCTAGTCGAACCCATACTTGAATATCATCCCTTCCAGCAAAACCAACCTACAACAAGAAAACCTGTTAGATTAGCTATAGTTTTATCCACATATAACACTGAATCAGCAAGTATTACATATCAACATTCACACAACCAACTTATTTACACACCACACATAAAATACACAGCACAAAAGTATGACAACCTTTGGTTTGGAACCAATAGAAGGAAAAGTGATTGCAATCAACCAGAGAATAGAAGAGGATCACAAATCTAACTGCATCAACTTGGCGGGCAAGATAATATCGGAGAAAGAACTAAGTTTCAAGGTAATAAGGAATGCTATTATGGGGATATGGGAAAATTCACAAGGTGTTTCTATTTCGGAGGTAGGAAGGAACAAGGTCCTTATCAGCTTCAAAGATCAGAGAAAAGGGCTTCAAATATTGAAGGAAAGACCATGGAGCATAAGAGGGCAGCTAGTTAACTTGCAGATGTGGAACCAGAGGGAGTCCATACATGAGGTAAACCATGATAAAATGGAGTTATAGGTGCAGATGCATGGGTTCCCACAGGCATATCTCAACAATAACACTGCAAGAATCATTGGAGACAAGATAGGAATAACAATGAAAACAAAGGATCCAAGAAGCAGCAATATGTTGGAGAGATCATTTCTCAGGGTGAAAGTAGCTTTGGATATAACAAGGCCACTACCAACTAGGTTCTGGCTGGCCAGAGAGGACTTGCCAAATACCTGGATTGAATTTAAGTATGAAAGAATTCAGGATAGCTACTGTTTGAAGTGTGGATTATTGGGACATGGGAGGAAGGACTGCCAGAGGCTTCAAGCTATGGCAAGCTAGGATCCAAGTAAACCCAGATATTCATCTGGCCTTGGAGTTAACAAGGCAAAACCGCTCATGTACAAGGAGGCATGGAGAATTGGGGAAGAAACTCCAGACAACAAAGAGGGAGAAGAAGAGGCATGTGCAATCAACCAGGTTGAAAAGGAAGGTGAGGATCTACAGTTCTCAGCTAAGAGTGTCACTGGTGGAATGGGAAGCATTGGGAAACAAAGAGGGAAGGAGGTTGCAAGCGGAAATCAAGGAGATGGAGTAGCACATAGTCATAGTGCAGAGGAGCAGGTAGGAGAAGGTCCGGAAAATCAGCAACTGGAAGAATTTGTGTCAGAGAATAAAGATTTGGAGCAGTTAGGAGAATTGGAAAGATATTTTCTGAAGTTAGGTAAGTTAAAAAAAATTTCAAGAGACTAAGAAAAAAAAGTTAAATAGAGAGGTTGGGAATAATTGGGCCAACAGGCCCATTAAATCAAAAAATACAATCTGCATGGAAGTTGATCAAAGCCCACCAAAAGGTAACAATGATGGACTGCACATGGTGAAGGACAATCTAAGAAAAGGAAAAGCCTAGAATATACAGAGACAACAGAAATAGAATGCAAATACAGGCCCTATTTTATAATGCAGATGTTGAAGGAGAAATGAGGAAAAGGGGCTACAATTAAGGATAAGGAGTTAGTAGAAAACACGGGAGAAACAATAAACAATAGGAAGACCGAAAAGGTAGGGAAAGGAAAGCAAATCTGGGAATTCAGAAATAAGAGGGATGCAGAATGGAAGGACAGGAAACTGATGTCAAAAATAATGCAATGCAGTGGCAACGGAAATTTTTATTATGTTGAATTGCCAAGTGAAGATGAAGGGAAAGGAATTAAGCTTGATGGTGGAACTGATTTAATGGATACAGAGGAGAATTGGGAGGTAGAATTAGCACAGAGTATGGGAATGCAACTGAGTTTGAAGAGGAAGAGGGAGATCACGAAGCCAAAGGCAACAACAAAGAGCATGCAAGATGAACAAAAAGAGTCAGAAGAAGCTACAAGGAAGAAAAGGTACCTGAACATACAAAACATGGCTGAGGAGGCGGCCTTAGCATGCCCCACCTGTAATCATGAGTTGCATAAGTTGGAACTGTCACGGGTTAGCGGCGCCTGCGACAGTGGCGGAGGTGCAGAACCTCTGCAAGCAGTTTAAGCCGAGTATTATCTTTTTGATGGAGACTAAAGCCAGTGAAAAAACTGTTGATAGAATTAGGAGAAAAATCCATTAAGATAAAGTTTTTTGTGTAGAATCCAGGAGTTTGTCCGGTGGATTATGTTTATTTTGGAATGATAATATCAGTATTAATGTTTATGCATGGTGTCTTAATTATATTAAAGCTACTATTAAATATAAGAATGGAGATGAATGGGAATGTAATTTTGTTTATGGTCATCCGAATCCACAGAGAAGGAAAGAATTATGGAAAGAATTATCCATAGAGAATGTAAATCTAAATAAACCGAGAATGTTAATAGGGGATTTCAATGAAATTTTAAATCAAGAAGAGAAAAGAGGCATGGACCCCAAACCAAGAAATCAGATTTTGGTGTTTAGAAAGTTTGTGGATACTAATGCGCTTATGGATTTTGACTTGAAGGGTATGAAATTTACATGGTTTAGTAATCCTAGGAATGGGTTTATTACTAGGGAAAGGATTGATAGGGCCCTATCCACGTGGGAATGGAGGAGAATGTATCCAAATGCTATGTTAACAGCTATACTATACCTTCTATTAGCTCGGATCATACTCCTCTAATTTTGAGGTTTGAACCAAAGGTCAAGATTAGAAAGGAATTTAAATATGAGGCATATTAGGAGGATCATTGGTGCACGAAATTGTGATGTCCAGGCTCGAACAATCCCTGGTAATGGCTCCAAAGCTTGGTGCTTTGATCTCAATACATAATTGTCACAACTTCGATACAACTAACCAGCAAGTGCACTGGGTCGTCCAAGTAATACCTTACGTGAGTAAGGGTCGAATCCCACGGAGATTGTTGGTATGGAGCAAGCTATGGTCACCTTGCAAATCTCAGTCAGGCGGATTTAAACATGATACTTTATTAGATTAAAATAAACAACAAAAGGGATAGAGATACTTATGTAGATTCATTGGCAGGAATTTCAGATAAGCGAATGGAGATGCTTTTCGTTCCTCTGAACCTCTGCTTTCCTGCTATCTTCATCCAATCAGTCTCATTCCTTTCCATGGCTGGCTTTATGTGATACATCACCACTGTCAATGGCTACTTTCGGTCATCTCACGGGAAAATGATCCAATGCCCTGTCACGGCACGGCTAATCGTCTGGAGGCATCACCCTTGTCAATGGCTTCATCTTATCCTCTCAGTGAATAATATGCTCACGCACCCTGTCACGGCACGGCTATTCATCTGTCGGTTCTCGATCATGCCGGAATAGGATTTACTATCCTTTTGCGTCTGTCACTAACGCCCTGCAATCGCGAGTTAGGAGCTCGTCACAGTCATTCAATCATTGAATCCTACTCGGAATACCACAGACAAGGTTTAGACCTTCCGGATTCTCTTGAATGCCGCCATCATTCTAGCTTACGCCACGAAGATTCTGGTTAGGAGATCTAAGAGATATTCATTCTAGCTTAATTCATGTAGAACAGAAGTGTTTGTCAGGCACGCGTTCATAAGGGAGAAGGATGATGAGCGTCACACACAATCATCAACTTCATCACGTTCTTGGGTGCGAATGGATATCTTAGAAGAGAAATAAGATGAATTGAATAGAAAACAGTAGTACTTTCATTAATCTTTGAGGAACAGCAGAGCTCCACACCTTAATCTATGGAGTGTAGAAACTCTACCGTTGAAAATACATAAGTGAAAGGTCCAGGCATGGCCGAGATGGCCAGCCCCCTTGATCTAAGAACAATGCGTTCAAAGATGATCCTAAGATCCTAAGATGATCAAAAGATTAAAAGCTGATCAAAAGATGGTCTAAAAGACTAGTAAAAGATCCTATTTATAATAAACTAGTCACTAGGGTTTACATGAGTAAGTAATTGATGCATAAATCCACTTCCGGGGCCCACTTGGTGTGTGTTTGGGCTGAGCTTAAGTGTAGCACGTGCAGAGGCCATTTGTGGAGTTGAACGCCAGTTTCTGTGCCAGTTTGGGCGTTCAACTCTGGTTTTGGATCCTTTTCTGGCGCTGGACGCCAGATTTGGGCAGAAGGCTGGCGTTGAACGCCAGTTTACATCGTCTATTCTTGGCCAAAGTATGGATTATTATATATTTCTGGAAAGCCCTGGATGTCTACTTTCCAACGCAATTGGAAGCGCGCCATTTCGAGTTCTGTAGCTCCAGAAAATCCACTTTGAGTGCAGGGAGGTCAGAATCCAACAGCATCAGCAGTCCTTCTTCAACCTCTGAATCAGATTTTTGCTCAAGTCCCTCAATTTCAGCCAGAAAATACCTGAAATCACAGAAAAACACACAAACTCATAGTAAAGTCCAGAAATGTGAATTTAACATAAAAACTAATGAAAACATCCCTAAAAGTAACTAGATCCTACTAAAAACATACTAAAAACAATGCCAAAAAGCGTATAAATTATCCGCTCATCAATCATGATGAGTGTGAAAATGTTATTAGAAAGGGATGGGCAGAGAAGGCAGACCAGAAAATGAGAACTGGAACAAATTAATTAAGAGAATGGAAGGAAGCAAGAGGGAATTAAGAAAGTGGAGTAAAGTGACATTCAAGAGAGCAGACCATGAGATCGAGAGGATGAAAGCAAGACTACAAGAGATTATGAGTTTAGATTTGGCAGAGGATAAACAAGAAGAAATTAAGGAGTTAAAGAGAAGAACCACCTTTCTTTAGAAGCAGGAAGAAAAATTCTGGGGACCTGGATCAAGTGGTTGAGGATGGGAGACAAAAATACAGTATTTTTTCATGCGTCTACAATTCAAAGGAGGGACAAAAATAGGATTGAAAGATTGAAAAATGCAAATGGGGAATGGATAAGTGAAGAAGATGAGGTTAGGAAGATGGCTGAAGAGTATTTTAAAAGTTTGTTCAAAACCACTGAAGATCTCAGAATGGCGGATTGCATTGGTAAAATTTCAAAACAAGTAACACAAGAGATAAATAATAGTCTCATTGAAGATATTTCTGATAAGGAGATTAAAGATGCAGCTTTTAGCTTAGGCAGGCTTAAGGCTCTAGGTCCTGATGGACTTAATGGCCTGTTTTTTCAAAAACACTGGGAGATTATAGGAAAAGAAGTAACCACAATAGTCAAGAACTTTTTTAAGGAAGGATCACTAAATGAACAAATTTGTGAAACCACTATTGTCCTGGTCCCGAAGGTAAAGTAGCCAGAAACTCTTAATCAGTTGAGACCGATTAGCTGCTGTAATTTCGTGTACAAAATTATTTCAAAAGTCATGGTGATGAGGCTGAGAAAAATTTTGGACAAGATTGTATCCCCAACTCAAAGTGCCTTTGTGGGTGGGAGATTGATACAGAATAATATTGTCATAGTGCAAGAGGTTTTCCATAGTTTGAGTAGAAAAGGGAATGGGGGATCAAAGAATTTGGCCATTAAAGTGGATATGAATAAAGCGTATGATAGGTTGGAGTGGGATTTTATTGAAGCCACCCTGAAGGCGTTTGATTTTGAGGTTATGTGGGTAAAGTGGGCTATGAAATATGTGAGACGAGTTATATACAGAATTAAAATCAATGAAAAGTTATCAAGAAAGATTAGACCTCAGAGGAGTCTAAGACAAGGGGATCTCCTTTCCCCATATTTGTATATCATTGCAACCGAGGTTTTCACAATACTTAGGGAGGAGGTTCTGAAAGATAAAAGAATATCAGGCATTAAAGTAGCTCGCTCAGCACCTACACTAACCCATCTCCTTTTTGTGGATGACTGTATCATTTTCTCAGAAGCAAATGAGGATGAAATATACCAACTGGTTTCAATCCTTAACTCCTTTACGGAGGCTTTGAGACAAAGGATAAATTTAAAAAAAGCTGGCATAATCTTTGGGAGCCAAATATCTATTCAAAAAAGAGTGAATATAGAGGAGATTCTGAATATGGCCTCTTAGAAAAATTCTGGAAAGTACTTGGGGCTTCCAGCACAATGGGAAAGGTCCAAGAACAGAGCCTTAGCATAGATAGAAGACAGGGTCATGGAGAAATTGAGAGGATGAAAAGAAAAGCTTTTAAATCAAGCGGGCAAAAAAGTATTAATCAAAGCAGTGATGCGAGCAATCCTATCATATGCATGAGTATTGTTAGGTTTCCAAAAGGCTTTTGTCAAAAATTGAGTAATAGAGTAGCTAGATTTTTGGTGGGTTTCAAACAAAAAGGATAGGGAAATTCATTGGAAGAGCTGGAATAAGATTAGCTTAAGCAAAAAAGAGGGAGGCTTGGGTTTCAAGGACCTTTACATTCAAAATTTGGCTTTCCTAGCTAAACAAGCATGGAGGATAGTAGAGAGTCCAAACTCCATCTGGGTGAAAGTGATTAAAGCAGTGTACTACCCAAATGATAATTTTTGGGATACAAAGAATACAAGTAACTCCTCTTGGGCATGAAAAAACTTGATTCAAGGAAAGAATTTTTTGAAAAGGAATGGAAGATGGATAGTAGGAGACGGGACTAAAGTGAGAATTTGGGAGGACAATTGAATTTTGGAAACAAATAAAATACAGGAATGTAGAAGGCCTAAAGTTAAATATGTAAAAGATTTGTTAAAGGAGGGGGAAGGGTGGGATTTAAGTAAGCTCACTACCTGGTTCAGGCAAGAAGATATAGAAAAAATTATGAGAACCCCAGTAAATATTATTGATAGAGAAGATAGGTTTATCTGGCCTCATACATTTGATGGCAGGTATTCTACTAGGTCAGGGTACAAGGTGGCGAGAAAAGGGATTTCAAAAGCTGGTGTAGGGAGCCCTTCGACAAGTGAGGATATGGAATAACTTATGGAAGAAATATGGGGATGTCAGGTCCCACAAAAAATTAAGATGTTCTTATGGAAAGCTGCCCACAACATAGTGCCAATGTATGCTAATTTGTATAAAAAAAAAATTACTAACAGTCCTATGTATTCTATTTGTTTGCAGGAACCAGAGACAACAGAGCATGCCATGCTATTATGTCCATGGACTAGGGCAGCATGGTTTGGATCCTAAGTTCAATGTAGCCCAACACCACAAACAGTTACAAGTTTCGATGCATGGATGCTTAAACAGATAGGAAGAATTAAGAAAGATGGGAGAGAAAGTCAAGATAGGCTCATTAGCAAACTAGCTTTCCTAATATGGGAAATATGAAAATCAAGGAATCAGGCACTTCACTAACATGTCAGCATCAATCCAAAGACAACTATAATGAGAGCTAGACTAAATGAACAAGACTTCATAGATAAGGAAGAACGACAACGAGTAGAATCACAGACAACTAAAAGGGACAGAGCTAGGAGGATTACCTGAAAACCACCACCATTGAATTGGGTCAAAATTAATGTTGATGCAGCATATAACAAGAGTTCTGAAAGTGGAGCAATATCAGCAGCAGTTAGAGATCACAGGAAAAAAATGATTACAGGTTCTGTAATAAGGATCAAGGCTAGTTCAGCACTGGCAGCAGAGGCAATGGCAGTTAGGAATGCTCTGATAATATCAAAAAACATGCAAATGGAAAAAGTAATCATTGAGACTGATTCACTTACCTTAACACAAGCCGTCAAGTCCAAAGGTAATATAGGTGAAATACAACCTATACTTCAAGACATAAATTTGCTGATGGAGAATTTCGACAAATGTGGTATGACGTGGGTACCCAGAGAAGGTAATGCTTTAGCCCACTCCATAAATAAATTGGCTGCAATGAATAATCTAGGATCTTGATGGTGCTTGGAACCGCCAGAGACAGTCAGGATGATTATGAACAGAGAGGCAATAAGAGCAAGTCCAATGCTTAAAGAGCAGATCACACGCGTATATGCAAGCAATTTGGAAAATGAAGTTGACAGAAGAGGTGATAGCGAAGGTGGAAGCCAAGGCCCAGTTGGGAGAGGAAGAAACAACAACCAAAATTTACAGCGGTGCCAAGTCAGAGCTGATGATGAATCTCAAAATAGCAAGCAGCAATATCAACCTTAAGAACCGTCAATAGTGGGCAAGCTTAACGAAAATGGAAGAGAGAGGAGTTTGCAAGGTGGAATAATTTTGAAGGCCATGAGAAGCGGCGACGAGGGAAGGCGATTGGGGTTGAGGAACTATGGCACGGTCAACGGGAGTACCCATCGGCAGCATCAGGTAGACGGCGATCAAGAGTGCTTTCCAAGAAGTGAAGCAGAGAGTGAAGTCATCCCAGCAGACCTGATTAGAGAGAAGTTACGAATTTCAAGCCATGGCCAAGATGGAGGTGTTGCTAGAGGGGATGAAGGAAACACGGTGAGGAATCCCAACGACGACGGCGGATAGCCATGCGGCAACACAGAGAGCAAATCAACACGGTAACGATGAGGTGTGGGAGCAGCATCTTCTTTGCATGGGGAGGCAACATTGTAGTGTCGATCTTTGGGTGTTTTAGCCATGAAAATAGAACGCAGTTGCAGTATGCAATTTTGGGTAGAAGGATCTCCAATTCCGGGTCGGGTTGGGTTATGGAGGTGTTTGGTCTGGACCTTTTTGGGCACCAGACAATGACCAAAAAAAAAAAACTAACCATCCTATAACATAACTAACATAACCAATTTAAACTCCTTTTGTTACATTAGTGTTACTACTTTTACCAAAAATTGAACAGGAGCAAAACTACATTGTAAAAAAGGAAAGCAATGACTCCCCTAATTTTGATTTTTTACATGTAATTTATATATAAATTTTAATATAATATTATTTTATTGTATAAATATTTTTTACCCTTTTTAATATTTTATCTAACTCTGTCTCGAAACTGAGAAAAAGAAATTATCAACTCACTCCATTTCTATTTCTAGTACTGAAGGCAAATTTTATTCACGCCACACACACAAACAAACATACATAGCTTGCCTGTTATATATAGCAAATTCATGAACCTTCGGGCATTTGTGGATTTCATCATAAACTTTTTTCTTCCCTTCTAAACGATGGAAAAACAAAACGTGTTTTCTTTTATTTAATTATTTTATTAGTCTCTATAATTTTAACAAATTTATAATTAAGTTTTTATATTTTTTTTAATTAGATTTCTACACTACTTTTAATTTTGTAATCAAGTACTTTTTGAGTTAATAACGTTAAAACTAATAGAATATTCTTCTCAAAAAATGTGTGATAAAAAATTTAATTAAATTTTTAATTATAGATATTTTTAATTTACAAAAAATTATTCTATTAATTTTAATATTTTTTATACTGACAAGGACTTAATTACAAAATTAAAATAAAAATTTAATTAAAAAAATAAAATATAAAGATCTAATTATAAATTTAACGAAGGTATAGGACCAACCGTTTAACTAAATTTTTTTTTCTTTCATGAGTGAGATGTTTTATATTTAAATAAAAAGAGTGCATGCATTCAAATAACATTATTGTTGATAACTCAAGTTTCAAATCATGTACTAAGGTAGAAAACCACCATTATTATATGCCAACAGATACAATACTCAACAACATTATTACATTAGACATACACCATACTTCAAAAACTTTTAGGAGGGGAGGAAAATTCAAAATTAACCATGAATGCTCCAATTCAACAAATGAAGCAAGCTAGGACAAGAGAACAAATTGTCCAATAAAAACAACTCCTAAGCTATGTTTGGATTCTTTTCCTAATACAAAGACAAAAAAGATAAATATAATTTTTTTCCCCACTTTTTAGCAAGTATAGAAGAAAAATTTTTTATATATCCCATCATAGAGTTATGTTCCAAAATAATTTTTGAGATTAATCACATATATTAAAATATTTTTTAAGATTCTAATTATATCAATTATTTTTTTGATATTGAAAAAAATATACCACAGTAATTTTTAAATGGCGTAATGAATCACTTGATAAAAAAGAATTAAGAGACTAACATAGTACATTTTATCAATCTCTAAAACTTAATTAATATAATTAAAATTTCAAAAACTATTTTACTACATACGATCAATATAAAAGACCATTTTAAAACAGAAATTTCCATCTTATAACCAAACAATCTTTTATCATTATTTCTATCTCAAAGATAAATTTAGATACTCTAAAGCGACAAAATTGGTAAAATAGTAAAATAAAAAGTTAATCACTATTAATTTTGTAACTTTTATGAAATATATATTCCATTATCTTAATTTAAGAGTGATTAACTCCTCATTTTACTACTTTACCAACCTCTGATCTTCATCCCTCAAAGATATAATCCAAACACATCCAACAAAAGAAAAACAAACTAGTAGTAACTCATTCCTTGATTCTTGCCTATAGGAAAGGACATGGCATTGGCAAATCCATCATTTAGAGTAGGGTGAGTGTCAAACCAGCCAAGTTGTTCCACAAGCCTCTTGACAAGTGCACCAGCAACATAAGTAAGCAAAGATGCCAACACTCCAGAGGTAACATAATACAACACTGTGGTGAAGTATATAACATAGCTGTTACTATTTGGTCTCCTCTGAGTATGTGCTTTGCCCAATGCAAGCAATGTCAGGCCAATTAAAGAAGCCACCGCAACCGCCGCCAGCTTCAGCTCCTTGTCGTCGCTCTCCCGGAACGAAAATCCGTACACAACCGGCGGCAATAGTCCGAATATTAGGAATGATAGAACAGCAACAAATGTGTGAAGATAGAAATTATCTCTTCTTCCAAGTAACTCGTAGTATTTATCAACCCCTGCTTCATTTTCTGTTTCCTCTTCTCTTGCTTTTGTGTTTTTTAGGTCTCTAAGCTGTGAATGCATGCATACATATTAGATTAGCATATATATCCAAATTCACTTAAATTACACCACAATTAAAGGGTGTTCTAATAATAATGAATATAAAATGCATTTTATGTGATGATAATAGTAATAAGAGAAAATGATAAATAAATCTTGAGCTATCTAATTAAAAATACAAAAATGTCTCCCATTTTTTAAAACGTAAGATATCTAAATTTTTTGGGATAATTTATTTATTTTTATATATTTTAAATAAAGGAATTTAAATGTTTTGCATTTTGAAAAGTAAGAAATATATTTATATTTTTAATTAGTTAATCAATAACGATCTATTTATCTTTTTTATTAGTAATAAATAAAAAGAACAATGTTTTAAACAGAACTCACATTATGGATGAGGAGAACGAGGCCACCAATGAGGTTTGCAATAGCCAGAGCAACAATGTTCACTGCAAACAAAAATGGATGAATAGGTACAATTAAGATCAATGACTAACGAATAAACAATTCAATTTCCAACATACATATATTGTATGTTTTAATTAGTGCAATTAATGAAAAGTTACATTATTAGTAATTAATTAATTAATAAAAATATTATTTGTACACAATAATAAGTCAACAAAATTAGTCATTATATATTTAATATTTTTATACAAATATATATAATTTAATTTAATTTAATTTTAATATGTATTTTATATTTTAATATATATTCTATACTATACTAATGACTGATTTTGATGATTAATTTTAGTTTATATCTAATATGATTGATTAATTAATTTGTTAATTTTTGTAATTTTATCTAATTTTTAATTATGTTTTAATAGTATATAAGTCTGTAACTGAATTATTCTATACTAAATATTTTTTTTTATAATATACAAGTCTATAATAGAATTATATTCATTTAAAAAAAATAAAAGTATATAAGAGGTTATTCTTCAATAAATAGTTAAATATGAGATGATTATTTGAAAGCAATAATATATAATTATTACCAACAAGAAACTAAAATTAAAGCAAGATATTAAATTAGAGAGAAAAAAAATTGATGAAGATGATGAGTACATACATGTGTTAGCATCAGCACTGGCTGAAGAAGTGACAAGACTAAGACTTGCTAATAATTCAGCCAAACCACCATATACAAAGCTCTTAAGAACTTCCCACCCTTTATTGCTGCTTTTAGTTGCTATAATCTCACCCTCCTCTGTTTCTCTTGGTACATTTGGAACAATAGTTATAACTTCTTCTGGGTTTGGCTTTGGAGTTGGAGTTGGAGTTGGCCCTGATCAATCAAAACATAATTCCTCATTCATAATTTCAATATAAACTTATTAGTGTTCAAAAGGATATTTTTGTCATTTTTAATATTTTTATCATTTTTAATATAAACTGCTCCTTAACTATAAAATGACAAAAATATTCTTTAGAAGACGTTTCATAAACATTTTTAGAGAGAATATTATATGCAAGCTAATTAAATATAAAGTGAAAATTCGAATGTAGTTATTTTAGTATATAAAATTAATATTTAAAAATTATTAAATAATAATTTAATTAAATATATTAAATTATTTAATAATTTTAAGCTTTTAACTATCAATTTTATATGAAGAATATAGTTAATAATTATAAGATACAAGGGTATATATATATATTAAATAAAGAAATAATACGATCTTATCATTTTGTATTTATTTTGTTTTAAATTATCTCTGATGCAGAATTTATTATTAAGTAGTCAATTATACCCTTAAATTAATTATCATGTTAATGAAATTAAATAGGTTTTTGTTTATCATATATAAGACGCCATTGTCAAATAATATAAGAGTAGCTTTGTAAAATGGACAATAATAATTTGGACGAAAAATAATAAAATTATCAGACCTATTCACTATTCTTGCAGTCTTATTAGCTAGGGGAAGAAATTTTCAAAGTTGTTATTATCCCTTAAATTAATAAGTATGCTTCTTAATATTCAAACTTATTATGTCTTTATTATAACCAAAAGTCCAGCTGTTTACCACTTGCTACTACTCCACAAACAACTAATATTCTAACAATGATAATGATTTTATTTACGTCGTTTATTTAATTGATCAATTAAATAATAATTAAACTGGTTGGATGAAAGAAATAAGTTACCTGGGGCTGGAGCACTAATTGGTAGGAACCCAGAAAACCACTCTCTACCTGTTCAAAATTAAAGAAATTAAGAACTTAATTAAAGTCTGGATCTAAAATGCATGCTAGCTCATAAATTGAAAAATATCTCACACATACATAAATATATAACAAACTAACAAGAGTGCAAGTTAATAGGATTGAGCCATTAATAAAGGCTATTGATGACGATGAAAGAAATATAAAAAATTAAATATTATGTATATGTTATTTTTATATAATTTTAATATATATTTTAAATTTTTAAATTTGTAAGTTGAATTCAACATACTTTCGAATACAAATAAGATAGTCAAAAGATAAGAAGAAGAAAATAACACACTAAGCGACAAATTAACAATCATAAGCGCCCACATAAAATATAAAATGAAAAGAAATTAATGCCACCATCACGAAGATATTATGTATGTGAATATGACTTTTTAGGTTAATTGACCATGCATATAGAAATAAATTAAGTCAAAGGGTAAAATTATATAATTTTTTTCTAAGATTACGATACTTATTAGTTATTAGTTTATTTATTATGTCCAAGTCTGATGCCTACCTTCCTTGTGTGATATGTTATTTCATATTAATATAATGATTTAGGTGATATGTATTTTTAAAATACATATTAAAATTATTATTAGCAAAAAGTTTTTAATTTTTTATTTAATAAATTTAAATTTTATATTTTCATTAAAAATTGAATTAATAATTTTATTATATATTCTTAAATCACATATTAATTAAATTATTAATATAAAAATATTATCATATTTTATCATTTTTTATTAACTTATCCATAAATTAGGAATCGGAAAAACAGTTTCTCAAAATTCATTAGTAAGGGACATATTAATCCTCTCACGTACAAAAGAAAACTATTTTTTAAATTAGCTAATTTTTAAAAATTTAAAAATAAATGTCATATTCAAATATTGAGAAATTATTTTATAGTAATTTACATGGTTACTACTCCGTAAATAACAAAGAATTTGTTTGACACAAAAATCACTAAAATCTAATTTACGAGTTCATTCTATTTTTCTCAAATAAAAGGTGTTATATAATTTATACACTTAATATGATTAATATTATATATTTCACTAAAAATTAATTACTAAATTATTATTTACATAAAATACATATTAAAAATGTGTAATGTAACACATGACTAATTTGATAAATATATATAAACATAAACATTTATTTGCACATCTGAGTGATGTGAGTGCTTGAGAGTGCAATAATATGTATTATGTTTAGAGTGTAATTTAAATATATTGATGAGTCGTATAATTATATATATCTATCGTTTAATTTTGGATGATTATATACGCAGTCAATATAAAATGTAATTATTTTTTTTTTTTTTTTGAGATGACATTATCTAATTAGATAATATAAAATGTAATTATTTTTTTTTGAGATGGTATTATCTAATTAGATGCACGTATCCAAATTTTTATATTAACAATATATTAAAATTAAATTATTATACGGTAGAAATTTAGGTGCAGTCGATTTCACGTGAAGTTGATACCTGAGAGCCGTTAGATAATTTGACTGATTTGACTAAATTTTCATTTAACAGCTCTCAAATATCAAATTCACATGAAATCAACTTCACCTAAATTTTCATCTTATTATATTTATATGCGAAAATTAGAAGTAAAAATAATTAAGTACCCTTTTGAATGAGGAAACCGAAGCATGCAGAGCATATGACTGGAGGTTCTTGTTGTTGAGTAAATTGTGGAGAATCGGTTTCTTTTCCAGTTTTGCATAAAACCACTTTTTCTATGCAAACGTTACATTTAGGGCAATAGAATTCATGGTTTGGTGGCATAATATATATCTTCTTCAGATATATTTCTCTTATTTTCTCCGTCGTTGAAACTACTACCCCTATTGGTTCTTCTTCTTCCAATACTTTCTGGGGATTCACTTCATGAGAAGAAGAAGAAGAATCAGAAATGGGTAACCAATTTTTTTCCTCATGTTGCTGATGGTGGTATGTTCCTTTCTGATGTATTAATATTGGACCAAACTCGTTTGTGTTGTAATTAGTCGCAGAAGCTGTTCATTAATTACATGAACAAGTTAAATTAGTAAAAAATTCATCAACTCAGGAACAATAAAATATATATAATATATATGTTTGTGTATATAAATAATTGCCAACAATAAAAATCCTTCATGTATATGTTCTTTTTCATTTTTTATATATTATATATGCAGGTGACATTATTGTGAAAAAAGAAAATATATAGCTTTGATTTAGTTAATTCTCAAATTTTTGAATTACTATTTATTATTTGCATATATTTAAATACAAAAATAAGAATTACGAGTAGTTTTTGAAAAAATAAAAAATATAATTAAAAAAAATGATATTATCAATCTAAAATTATTATTATTATTATTATTATTATTATTATTATTATTATTATTATTATTATTATTATTATTATTATGCTGTAACATATATTATACATAAGCATGCAAACTATATATATTGTACATAATTTGCTGTAACATATATTATACATATCCATAATTTTTTAGTTTTTTATTTAATTTTAAATTTTTACTGTTTATTTTTTTTAATTTATATTTTTATTTTTTTTTAAATATTTATTACATATAATTTGAAATTTTTATATACATAGAAATAAAAAAATAATATTTTTAAATAGTAAATATAAAAATTAATTATTTTTATTTATGCAACAGACTTAACAGTTAATATCTAATTAAATATAAAAGTATACACGTTAAATTGTTTTAAATTTTAGATAACGAATGTTAAAATTAATTATTAATAAAAATTAGACTTTTTCGTATAAAAATAATAACTAAAAATCTTATTATTTGATTTTTTATCTACAAATACCTTGATCTTTTTAGTCAAAAACTTTTATCGACTTACAAAAAAAAATAATTTAATTTTATAAATCTTTTATACTATATATAAGTGAACCATACTTTTAAAAAATTTATATTATATTACGGATAAAAATACTAGTTCTTAACTAATAATTTCATATAAAAATAATTATACTTAACTTTTTAGCCTCTGCATACATAATATAATAAGAAGCAGATGAAGATAGAAGAAGCTTTATTACCGGCATCAACTTCATCAACAGCAGTAGTAATAAGATTAGTGTTAATAGTAAACTGAGATATAGCCTTCGCATCTCCAAACACCACTTCCTTTCGATGATAATCATTCACCATTAAAGGCTGCTCCAGTTTCTGTGCCACAGCTTCCATTCTTATTACTTGGATAAAAAAAAAAAACACACTAATTTTCTTTTTCTTTTGGACTCAAGTGTGTGTGTCTCCAAACACAGCCTAATGCCAATTTATATATATTGGCACATATTGTGTGTGTGAAGAGACTTGGTGTTTTCTGTGCATTTAATTTTCTAGGTGTATGTGGATGCAACTTAGTTAAAATTAAATAATATATCTTAAATATATATATTGTGAAAGGTTGACGTTAAGATAAAAGAAATAAATATGCCACATGTTTTGTTTACGTCTGCAAGGTTGAAGGCTACTAAATTAATAATAATTACAGCTAGCTAACGTTTACATTATCTTAATTTTATTACTTTCGAATATTGCATGATCTTCGATTACATATATTTTAGCTTATTACACTTTATTATTAATTACTTAGAAAATTTTTATAGGTAGTTATACCTTACCTTGTTCGATCAATTATTAACAAAATCAACAAAATCAAATTGTTTATTAGATTTTCATTCAATTATTGTATGCACCGTGGATTGCACGTTGATCGTTAATATTCATCAGTATCTTATTGAGAATTAGACAATAATATGCTAATTTTTTTAATCCTTGTTTAATTATTGTAAAATAAAAGAAATAATATATAAAAATGAAAATCTGCATTTTGATAACTCAAATTAGCTAATGAGTTATAATTCAAATGACATAGTCTTCCCATATTTATCTAAGAAGTCACGAGTTTGAGTCTTCCTATCTTTGGTAAAAATAAATATAAAATAAAAAATTAATTTTTAGTTAGTTAATATTAATTAAATTTTTTATTGTAAAATTATTTTTTTTTTAATCTTTATCTTTTTGAGACTTTAGAATTTAAGATTAAAATTTAGAGTTTAAAATTTATAATTTATAATTTAAAGTTTAAATTTTAGAATTTAAAATTTAAAATAAAAAATAATTTTAAAAAAATTAGTGACTAAAATTGGTTCCGGTTGAAATTTTTAATAATCTAAACAAAAATTGCAGTTATTAAGCGCTAGTAAAAATAATTCAATATTATGTCTATATTAATCAACTAATTATTGTAAATCACTATTGGTCCTTTAAATTATAAAAATTTAATTTATCTTTCAAACCATCGTCTGAGTTTGTAAAAAAAATATAAATGTTTTGTGCAAACATAATCCTAAACCCTAAATCGTTTGTACATGCATAGACATAACCAAATACAAACTTACAAAATAAAATAAAATCTGTAGCATAAGAATTACATGATATATTTTTTAAATAAGAAGTTAAAAGATAAATATTAATATGCAGATAAGATAATCTGATCTATAGATCACGTATTGTCTTATACATTCATATTTTTATTTTTTACTTGAGAAATATTAGGTAAATAAATTATTTTTTAAACTAAATTTATCTTAGTTTTGTTTGTTCAACTAAAAATTTTAGTTATTAATCTCTAAATTATTATACTAACTTGAATAAACTTAATTATTAAAATGACTTGATCATATGACATTATTTTTATTTTACTCATGTGTATATATATATATATAGTCATTTTAATATCACTATATTATGATAGTTACGGTAATTATATAATATTTTAAAAAATATTACTAAAATATAAAAAATATAATTTTAATTTTAATAACACTTTATAACTACCATAGCAATTAGCATAAACATAATAAAATCAGAATTATATATATATTAATTTGTCACTATATAAACAATCATATGTGAATGTAAAATCCGTGACCCATTATTAATTAGAAAAATATTATTTGTACACTAAAATCAGCCACTAATATATTTATGTATAAATATATGTGTAGTTTTATTTATTTTTAATGTGTATTTATACTCTAGTATATATTTTATACTAATAGCTAACTTTGGTAGCTGATTTTAGTATACACGTAACATAACCCTATTAATTATAGTAATGTTTTTCCTATTCTTCTTTTACGCGTATTCATCTGGTTCCTGACTTAGATCCTTCTTCTAACAACCATGACCATTTCTTGTTTAACTATTTTTCTTTTGTCCTCATATGGAAGAGAACTAGAGAAGCATCATTCTATTACTTCCTACCAATCTTTTGGATTTTTTTTTTTTTTTTGCTTTTTGAATGAAATATCTCAGTTTTTCATACTTAAATAATTTTTTTGTTCTTATAAAATATTTGGTTTCATTCCTTATAAATATTTTTCTTTTAGTTTAATTCCAATAAATATTTAAGTTTTAGTCCCACTGTTAAATTTCGTTTATATAAATAGATATATACATGCAGTGTAATATTACAATAATGACAATTCGTATGTATGATTTTGCTAGAGAGCTAACTTTTTTTAAACTAATAATTAGCCAAAAAAATAGTTAATAAAACAAATATTAAGGGATAGAGAAAGACAAAATTTAAAAGAAACGTTTCTTGAAAAACTTAATTCTCAATATTTTTCCTTATACCTAATAATATCCTATTACCTATAGCGATTTAAATATTTAATACTAAAAAAAAACTACTAAAATTGAAGCGAGTATTAATGGATCTTAATAAAATTTAACTTCTAATCCTACTTAATACGATTTATATCATAGAAAATCCTAATTTGCATTTTTCAGAAAACCCCACACATTTATAGTAATTTATGAGCAAATTTTCAGCCCAAATATTGTGATAACCTCATTGACAAGTAAATTGTTAAAAGACTAAACATTTTATACATTTTCGTATATATGCGGCATAAATCTAACTCTCAATAATAAGTTAGTAACAATTTATGTGTGCAAAAAGTGACATAATTCTGGTGACATCATTGTAGTGACATCACTGAGTGTGGAGGATAAATTACATATATTGAGAATGGAAAACTTTCACATTCCAATTTTCAAATACATTGTAAAATTAATAACTAAAAAATAAAAATATTTCTTGTACATGTAATAACCTTTCATTAAGATTATACATATGTGAGAAAAAGGTACGCATACATTATTTTCATAGAAGACATAATAATAATAATAATTGTTAGAGATATAATTATTTATATTGTCTCTTTTCATCGACTTAAGTTTTTGAAATGAGTGATTTCATAATATAATAGCAGAATTTTATGTCCAAAATATTTAGAATTTGATCCTTAATGAATCTAAAAAAAAAAAATATAAGACAAATTAAATAAAAAAAGACTTATTTAAAAATCAAGCAAACTCAATAAAAAATTTTGTTCAAAAGAGAGTCTTAGAAATATAACTATTTATGTTATATTTTTCTTTAATTTAAGATTTTAAATTTTTTGGATGAATGGTTTGATGACTTTTCTTAATAATAATAACAAAGTTTAATTATTCTGTTAGTTTCTATAATTTTATCAAATTTTCAATTAGATCTTTATATTTTTTTTTCTTTTCAATTAGGTCCCTAAACTATATCAGATTTTGTAAGTAAGTTCTCACAGTGACAAAAACGTTAAAATTAACGGAATATTCTGTTAAACTATATAGAATATTCAGTAAAATATTAGGCATATTTAGTTTGTTTAACGGAATATTCTATTAATTTTATCGTTTTTGTCACGATAAAGACTTAATTACAAAATCTGATATGGTATAGGAACTCAATTAAAAAGAAAAAAAAGTATAAAAACCTAATTAAAATTTAATGACTATAGAAATCAACTGAATAATTAAACCTAATAACAACAATTTTTTGGCTACCATATGATGTAAAGAAGGCGTTGCAACTTGCAAAAGGCATGACAGTGTATGTACTTTAATTTCTTGATGGCTTCATTACTATTTCCATTCAACTACCTTCACAGTAATAATTTGTTGAGAAATTTATCATGAAGCCAGTTAAGTTGGTAAAAATATTGGTTCAAAGTTGTCTCCTAGCTTAGATGAAATTTATTGCTTCATTTATTGGCTTGAATTGAATTCACAGTAGCAGTAGGGGCTGTTTTGAAATTAAAAGCACTGATGCTATAATAACTCAAAAAAATTAAATATACATAACTTTCTCTTCTTCTCACAAGCAACGCGTTTTTTCTTCTTCCTTCTTTTAATAATGGTTTAATTTTGGGTTATATAATAAGGCTCAAAACTCAGAACGTTATCCACACGCCAAACACGTACTAATAAAACAAAAGATATCAAAGCTTCATAAAACCATAATAAATATAAGGTTTAATTATTCTGTTGGTCTTTATAATTTTGTGAAATTTTTATTTAGATTTTTATTTTTTTTTCTTTTAGTTGAATTCTTGTACTAATTTTTTTTTAATTAAGTTTTTATACTTTTTTTTATTTTTATTTGAATTTCTGCACTAATTTTTTTTTAATTGGGTCTCTATATAATTAAGCCAATTATTACCAAGAGGGACCTAATTGAAAAAAAAATTTAGTGAAAAGACCAATTAAAAAAAAAAGTATAAAAACCTAATTAAAAATTTCACAAAACTATAGAGACCAACAGAATAATTAAATCTAAATATAAAGTACTAGTTTTTATTATAAGCAGTAATAGGAGGATAATAAACTTTTGATAAAAAAAAACAAATTAAAATAATTATTGATGGTATAGTTTACCAATTTTGTATCCGAGTTAAGAGTCACACATCTTCTTCGCCCATGCATCATTACAATTAATTGGTGAATAAAAATAGAGTTATCATAATTAATTATTAGACCTGATATTACCTAAAAGCAATCAAGCAAGTTCTTATAATTCTTTACTATATCTTCATCCTCCTGTAGACAGACTTAGGTTTAATTTAGTTAAACTTTTATTTTTAAGAGTAATTTATAAAAACTAATTTTAAAAATTAATTTTTTAAGAATGGTAACATCTGTATTTAATAAATTAAATTAAAAATACCTTTTAATAAATACAAGTAATTATAAATATATTTGGTAAAATATTTTTTATAATAAAAAATATTATATACTTGTTTAGATGCTATTAAGTTGATAAAAAATTTTTAATGAAAAAAGATTTTTTTTTTAGCATATTTGGTAAATTTTTAGTAGTAAAAATAAAAGTATTAGAAAAAAAAAACATCTTTTTGAGAAGCTATAATTTACATCTTTTTTTAAAAGATCTTTCTTCTTAAAAAAAAGATATTTTTTACGTAATAAATAAAAAAATATTTTTACTTTTATATGGTTATACCCAAACATAATTGATATATAAAAAGATCTTTTTGCATGAGATATCTAAATATAAAATTATTTTTATTTTTCTATAAGATCGTTTAAAAAAAGATAACTTGAAAAAAGATATTTTCTTAAAAGTTTACCCAAATAAATCCTATAATAGACATTAATTTAAGAATTAAATTTAAATATTAATTAAGATATAAAATTATATTAGACTTTTTAATTTGGATAAATACAAACTAATTTTAAAAGCTGTCTCTTAAGTACTTTTAAAAACACTCATAAATTTTAAAAATTGTAAGCATAATGTTACGGTAAATTTTAGAAGGATAAATTTAACAGTATTTATATAGTTTTCTGGAGTGTTTGAGAATGCTCTAGATGGTTCCGAAACGTTCTAGAATATTTCCTAGAAGGTCCCGGAATACCCTAAAAGGTTCTAGAAGACTCTGGAAGGTCATAGAGTATTCTAGAAGAGTGTAGATGTATATAGAAGTATAAAGAGTGGTATGGAATAATCTAGAAATATTTAGAAAGTTGTGATAGGATAGATATTTGTAAAGAAGGTTCTGGATGATTAATCTGGACCGTTGATTATATTTAATCCTAACCATCCATTGAGGAGGTGGATGGCTATAAATAGGGGTGAGAGTTAGAGTTTGTGTATGTGTGAATCATTTGTAAGAAACACTTGAGCAATAAAGTGTTCTTCCACCAAAGCTTCATTTCTCTTGTGTTCTCTTGTATTCTTAGCTTTCTTGCTAAGTATTGAGGGTTAGGCTGACTTGATCTTAGCTCAAGAGGTTGAGTAAGTTCGAGTGCCGGTACAGTAGCGTTGGAGTGTGTCCAAGGCCGTACGTGACAATTTGGTATCAGAGCCTGGTTCGAGAGGGAGCACAAGTCGCTTGTGGGTATGGCTTCTAGTATCACCATGGAGCATGTTGAATCTCAAAGGGGAAGGAATGCTATTCCTTCTCAATAGGGAGGCAAGAAGGTCCGTTCTTCAAGTGAGTCTAGAGGTAAGGACTCTAACTTCTTAGAAGAGAGAGTTTCTATGTTGGAGAATGTTCTATCCTCTGTGGATGAGCGTTTCCAAAGGATAGAACATGATAAGGAGACCCTCGAGGCTCACGTGTTAGGAAAACTAGATGCTTTCAAAGAAAGCATGCTCCAAATTGAAGAGAAATTTGAGAATTCCTTAAAGCTATTTGAGGAAGTTCGAGTTTGGTTTGAGGAGGCAAAATCTCGACCAACCATTATGAGGGAGACGACAAAGATTGATCTCCCCAAGCCAAAGGAGTTCAAGGGCGTAAGGGACGCTCACAAGGTGGAGAACTTCCCATGGCAAATGGAGATGTACTTCGAAGGCCAAGGGGTGGTCGAAGAAGCAATAAAGGTACGCACTGCAGCTCTCTACCTTTCTGATAATGCTACTTTGTGGTGGAGGAGAAAGTGCGTAGATATGAAAAAGGGTACTTGCAACATAGACACATGGAAAGATTTCAAAAGGGAGTTGAAAAGATAATTCTTCCCTGAGAATGTGGTTTATGAAGCAAGGAAGAAGTTGAGGGAGTTGAAGCACAAGAGTATGATTAGCGACTACGTAAAGGAGTTCACTACTCTCACGCTTCAAATCCCCAACTTAGCATCAGAGGATGCATTTCTTCTTAATTGATGGACTCCAATCTTGGGCAAAGCAAGAACTACAAAGAAGGAATGTTAAGGATGTCGATGAGGCCATCGTGGTGGCCGAATCACTCATTGAGTATCATAGGGGAGACTTTAAACCCAAGTCTTCCTCCAAGCCTAGTTCTGCTAAAGGTAGGGGAGACAAGGGGAAGAGTTTCTCAACCAAGAAGAAAGGAAAATACTCTTCAAAGAAAGAGTACGAAGAAAAGAAGAAGGCTTTCGTGCCCAAAGGAGGATGTTTCGTGTGTAAGGGACCACACCAAATGAAGGATTGTCCCAAGCTAGGGACTTTGGCATCTATCGCCGAGGAACGAGAAGCTCAAACTCAAGTAACTGAGTGTGTTGGATCTATCCAACACATAAATGCTGTGAAGGGCAAAGAGGCAAGCACTGCAGAAAAGAAAGGCTTGATGTATGTCAAAGCCTTTATCAATGAAAAACCTGTCATGGCTATGATCGACACTGGTGCTACACACAACTTCATCACGCCTGATGAAGCAAAGAGGCTTGGGTTGAATATCACCGAAAAGAATGGCTAGTTCAAACCCGTGAATACCAAGGGTGAACCCCTTAAGGGAGTAGCAAAAGGGGTTGAGACGACTCTTAGTTCTTGGAAGGGCCTTGTGAATTTCTCAGTAGCACCCATGGACGATTTTAAAATAGTCATCGGGCTCGATTTGCAAAGGAAGGCAAATATAATACCTATGCCATACTACGACGTAGTATGCGTCATGGAGAAAGGGTCTCCATGCATGGTCCCTACAGTCTCTAAAGTTGGCGGACCATCGATACTTTCTGCTATGCAACTCAAGAAAGGGTTCAAGAAGGGAGAGATTACATATTTAGCTCTATTACAAGAGGAGTCAACATCCGAAAGAGAAGATGTCCCTCCCAAAATCAAGGAAGTCTTTGAAGAAAATAAGGATATAATGCCTCCCGAATTGCCAAAACAACTACCACCTAGGAGGAAGGTGGACCACAAGATTGAATCGGAGTCAGGAGCAAAGCCGCCCGCCTCAACATCGTATAGGATGGCACTGCCAGAACTCGAGGAGTTGAAGAAGTAACTCAAGGATTTGTTAGATGCTGGGTTCATCCGTCCATCGAAGGCATCTTATGGCGCACCAGTCTTGTTCCAAAAGAAGGATGATGGTTCATTGAGACTATGCATCGACTATCGAGCACTTAACAAGGTAACCATCAAGAACGAATATTCCATTCCTTTGATAGCCGATTTGTTTGATCAACTTGGTAGAGCCAAGTGGTTCTCAAAGCTAGATTTGAGGTCAAGATATCACTAAGTAAGAATTGCCGATGGTGATGAGCCTAAGACCACGTGTGTCACGAGGTATGGATCGTATGAGTGGTTGGTGATGCCTTTTGGCTTGACCAATGCTCCTGCGACCTTCTGTACCTTGATGAACGAGATCTTTCGACCTTACCTTGATCAGTTTGTAGTGGTCTACTTGGATGATATTGTTGTCTATAGTAATACCTTGGAGGAACATGTAGAACACTTACGAACCGTGTTCAAGATCTTGCGAGAGAATAACCTATATGTGAACAAGGAAAAGTGTTCCTTTGCAAGGGATGAAGTCCACTTCTTGGGACCCATCATTAAAGATGGAACTCTCTGTATGGATCAAGGAAAGGTGAAGGCTATCAAAGAGTGGGAGTCGCCAAATAAGGTATCTGAATTGCGGTCATTCATTGGGTTGGCTAATTACTATCGGAGGTTTATCAAGGGATACTCCGCCAAGGCTGCACCATTAACTGATATTCTCAAGAAGAGTCACTCTTGGAAATGGTCAAAGGAGTGTCAAAAGGCTTTTGATGAGTTGAAAGCTGCTATTACAGAAGGACCAGTACTAGCACTACCCGACTACTCAAAGGTATTTGAAGTCCACACTGATACTTCTAACTATGCTATTGGAGGGGTTCTGATGCAAAAAGGACATCCGATTGTCTTTGAGAGTCGCAAGTTGAATGATACAGAGAGGCGATACACTGTCCAAGAGAAGGAGATGAACGCGGTAGTGCATTGTCTGAGAACTTGGCGTCACTACTTGCTTGGTTCACACTTCATCGTCAAGACAGACAATATAACTATAAGCTACTTCCAAACTCAGAAGAAGTTAAGCCCTAAACAAGCTAGGTGGCAAGATTTCTTGGCTGAGTTTGATTTCGAATTTGAATACAAGTCAGGCAAGACTAATGTCGTAGCAGATGTGCTGAGTCGCAAGGCTGAGTTAGTGGTCATTTCTATGGTTGAAGGAGATATTATGCATACCATCAAGGAAAGGTTGCATCACGATCCATTAGCCAAGAAGTTGGTTGAGTTGGCTAGAGAAGGTAAGACCAAAAGATTTTGGTTAGAAAACGACCTTCTCTACACTAAAGGGAGAAGACTATACGTCCGTAAATGGAAAAATCTAAGAAAATTAGTGAGGGAATGCCACGACACCAAGTGGGCTGGTTACCAAAGTTAGCGAAGGACCTTGGTACTCATTGAATCTTCTTATTATTGGCCTCAAATGAGAGATAAAGTGGAGAGCTATGTGAAGACTTGTCTTGTGTGCTAACAAGATAAGATTGAAAACAAGACACCAAGCGGGTTGTTAGAACCTCTGCCTCCATCAGAGCAACCGTGGGAAAGTATCTCTCTAGATTTCATCTCTGCCTTACCGAAATCCGAGGGGTTTGGATCTATTCTCGTGGTAGTGATCGATTTTCGAAGTGCTACCTTTATACCTGCCCCTACTGACTGCACTGCAGAGGAAGCAGCACGACTATTCTTCAAGAATGTGGTGAAGTACTGTGGATTGCCTAAGAGCATCATTAGTGATCGAGATCCACACTTCATAGGACAACTATGGACAGAGCTGTTCAAACTCCTTGGGTCGGAGCTTCATTTCTCAACAAGCTTCCATCCTCAAACCGATGGGTAGATTGAGAGAGTGAACGCTTTACTTGAGTGTTACTTGAGCCATTTTGTAAGCGCTAATCAGAAGAATTGGACAAAATTTCTAGACATTGCTCAGTTCTCATACAATCTGCAAATGAGTGAGTCTACAGGGAAGAGCCCATTCGAGATTGTGACTGGACAACAGCCACTTACACCTCACTCTCTTTCTTCCTCTTACCCAGGGAAGAGCCCTGGAACTTATCATATGATTAAGTCATGGGAAGAACAAGCAGATGTCACTCGTTCTTACCTCGACAAAACTACCAAGAGAATGAAGAAATGAGCAAATAAGAAGAGGAGGCTTGCAAGCTATCAAGTGGGAGACAAGGTAATGATCAAACTTCTTCCACAACAATTCAAAGCCTTTTGCAAAGTTCATAAGGGTTTAATCCGCAAATACGAAAGACCATTTGAGATCATTGGACGTGTTGGGGAGGTTGCTTACAAAGTACAACTCCCTCCCTCTATGAAGATCCACCCGATCTTCCATGTGAGTATGCTTAAACCATATCATGGAGACGAAGACGAACCGAGTAGAGGTGACTCGAGTCGTGCTCCGCCTGTGGTGATTAGATCCTTTGATAAAGAAATCGAAGAGATCTTAGCTAATCGCATCGTGCGACGAAGAGGGGTACCACCAAGTATCCAATACTTGATCAAGTGGAAAGGGCTCCGATAACCGAAACTAGTTGGGAAACTCGTGAAGATCTGTGGCAATTCCAAGAACACCTAGGGCGCTATCATGAACAGAATGCGACGAGGATGTCTGCGCATTAGGTGGGGGAGAATGTCACGGTAATTTTTAGAAGGTTAAATTTAACGGTGTTTGTATAGTTTTCTGGAGTGTTTGAGAACGCTTTAGATGGTTCCGGAATGTTCTAGAATGTCCTAGAAGGTCCCGAAATACCCTAGATGGTTCTAGAAGACTCTGGAAGGTCATAGAGTATTCTAGAAGAGTGTAGATGTATATAGAAGTATAAAGAGTAGTATGAAATAATCTAGAAACATTTAGAAAGTTGTGGTAGGATAGATATTTGTAAAGAAGGTTCTGGATGATTAATTTGGACCGTTGATTAGATTTAATCCTAACCATCCATTGAGGAGGTGAATGGCTATAAATAGGAGTGAGAGTTAGAATTTGTGTATGTGTGAATCATTTGTAACAAACATTTGAGCAATAAAGTGTTCTTCCACCAAAGTTTCCTTTCTCTTGTGTTCTCTTATATTCTTAGCTTTCTTACTAAGTATTGAGGGTTAGGCTGACTTGGTCTTAATTAAAGAGGTTGAGTAAATCCGAGTGCCAATACGGTAGCATTTGAGTGTGTCCAAAACCATGACAACAAGCACATAAACTTTTTGATTTACCAAACCTAAAATGAAATACTTGTGCACAATTTTATCTTCGAAAAGTTTTAGTGAACCAAACCTGTGTTTGATTTATTATTTGCATCATTTAAATAAACGTTTATTGGCTTAGAATGATGCGTCTTTGTGTTTGAACATTTTTTATCAACATCGATCAATGTGAATTTGGGTTTTAAACAATCGTTTTCTCAATGTAAAGCTTTAAAAAACTTGTTTTGACACAGATTTTTTTCGTTGCTTACTATAAAGTAAGAATTAGTGTCTTTTTTGGTAAGTGTAAGAATTAGTGTCTTAACTTTCCAAATTTGACCTTCATCTATCGCAACTTACTCAACTTGTAACAGGTAGAAATCAGGAAGAACTTCTTTTAGTTTTCAATATATACACGCAAAGTGAAGATTTTTTTTTTATTTGGATCTTCTAAAATTTGAATTTCACTTTAAAGAGTAAAGTGTGATCTCTAATAATTTTTTTTTATATTTATTCTTGGTCCCATCTATAAAATTAATGGTAAAAGATCACACTTTACTCTCTAAAGTGAATTTCAAACGTTAGAGGAGCCAAATCCATTTTTTTTTTTTAAAGAAAAGCAAAGGTAAGAAAATACATCGAAGTTTTGTTCTAGTATTTAAAATTTAATAGTGAAAATAAAAATTATACAAGTATTATAAAAGTTAAATTTATATAATTTTGTGAAATACTAATATTCATATAATTATTTACATGCCTTGAAATATTAGATTTAAATTAAAATACATAAATTAATCCCGTTAGATGTATATTTTTTATAGTAAGTACCATTTTGACAATAATATTTTTTTAACAACGATTAAATACTGACTTTTTATTTTGTTAATTAAAAAATTATTTAATACACAATTAATTAATAATAATCGTATTTTTATAGAATATTTAAAATGTTTGATATATGAATAATATTTTTCTATATAAATCAAATAAAAAATATATAAAATTATGTCCTTTATATAGTAATTTTATGCTAAGAGTAATTTTAAAATTCTCATCCAAACAACATTCATTTTTCAATAAATCACATTCGTAATTGGTTAATTATATTTTCTCATTTCTAACAGGAAACATTGTTTTTTGACTTTTTTCCCCCCGACAAATTCTAATGCCCTCTCCAAAATAAATAAATAAATAAATAAATAAATAAAGAGTGTAATGCTCTTAAAAGTTAACTTATTATTATAAAAAAAATTAAAATATCTTTGTTGAATTTAAAAAATAATAACTTTATTTTTTACAATAATAAATATATATTTAATTGAATTTAAAAGCTCAAATACTATTTAATAAGTATTTTATTTGTGCTGCCAATGAATAATAGCTCAAATGACATAATCTCCTCATACTCAATTAAGAGGTTACAGGTTCGAGTCTCATATCTTTGGTTAAAAAAAAAAAGGTATTTTATTTGTGCTGACCATATAAAATTTTTGATATAGAAAAGACCTAGCCTTTCATCAACTCATATTGGGCAAACAATGAAGTAAGGTACTCCAAGTACATGAACCAAAATTAACCTACAATGTGGACCATAGATGCTAAAATCTACATATGCACTTAATTCGGATGTAGCACAAAAGTAAGAAGGAAAAGTGATTTTTTTTTTTATCTTTGGCACTAAAATTTTTTCATTAAATTGTGATGGTGAGAAAAGATCAACACTTTGGAGTAAAAAAAAAAAAAAATCAATAATCAATAGTACTGATGTGGTTGTTACAAATAAGGATAAAGTGCTACCAAAAAAAAAAAAAAGCAAACAACAAGGAGAGTAAGGACAACACACACTTTATTTATAGGTATTCAATCCGATTCAATTTGGTAAGACAAAATTGTCAATCTAGATCTATAAAGAGTAAAATAGGGTGCAGATCGGGTAAAGTGCGGGTTGAACCTTAATTCTATCCAACCAACTTGAACCATGTATATGTATATATTATATATTTATATAAAAATATATTTTAAGTGGATGTTGAACCAAAAACTTCTCACTAAATGCAAAAGATACTTAGTCATTAAGAGAAGATCAATAATTAATAATTTAATATGTTTTTTTTTTTACATAAAAGTCAGTTCTATTTTAAATTATCATCAAATTATATAATAATATTGCACCTTTTTAGTAACTTGCGCCTTGCGGGTAAAGTCGGGTACTCACGGATTAAGAATGGATAGGTTAGGGTCAGAATATTCTCAGCTCGCAGATAAATAGGGTTAGGGCTTGATCCAAATGCTACCATATCATACTCATTACCACTCCTAACACTCATATTCCTTTGCTACTGCAACTTTATTCCTTTGCGTTTTTGCACTTCTGCTATCCCTAACACTCTACTTTTAGGAGAAGAATACAACTACGTTCCTGTATTTTGTGCTCAGATTTTATTTGCAAGAAAAGCATTAATTTTTGGAAACAATATACCTATACAAAAAGAGTATAGGAAACATTTCAAGTGCATCGAGGAGTATCGGTGCACCAATTATTTTAACCGTTGATTTCAATTAATATATATTATATATATTTTTTATAATTCAGATCAACGGTTAAAATAACTGGTACACCGATACTCCCGGTGCACATGAAATATTTCCAAGAGTATATATTATGCCAAACTTTGAGGTTAAGAAAAGAGCACAAATTTAGTTCTTTTTAGAGCATTCTTGCTTTAGATCTTCTTCTTCATTATTTACTTGAATGTTATACTTTGCTAGTTTATTTTTCTTTGTTTCAAGAAAAAGGCTAATATGTGAATGATGAGTTTAGAAAATTTGAAATTATTGTGATGATCAAACATTGTTAAAAATATTAATTAGAAAAATTGTTTATTTGATTTTTGCTTCCAATTATTTGTTTAATGATTTTGTTTAGTGTACAGATTTTGATTATTGGGCTAAAAGTAACATAAGCCCAATATGTTGAGGAAATATTCAGCCTTTGTACAAAAAGAATTTTAAGCATTGTGGCTGAATTATTTTGCAAATATTATTTGGACCAAATATCATGTGAATAGTCTAAATTAATTTTTGTTGTGAGACTAACAAGCCTTGTTCCGAAATTGAAAGAAGAAAGAAAGTAGTGAAACATGCTTTCCACGGTTACCTTTTTCCATGGGTTATGGAATTCAAAGTTTAATTAAATTAAATGCATGCATTGGTAACAAGAAAGAGAAAATTCAAATTGATTTAATTGCATTAAATGTTCCACACGTTATTATACATAGGGGAATGGAAGTGGGATTTAATTTAGTTTAATTTCATTCATTGCTTCCAAAGTTTCTTCTTTCTTCTCTCTCCTCTCTCTCTTCTTCGGTCATGTCAACAGGAAGGAAGAAAGAAGAAGTTATCAGAAAAGCAGTGAAGCTATGAAGAAAGAAAAAAGGCTAGGGTAATGGCTTTAGCGAAAAGAAGATCTAAAGCATGGCGTGGCTGAGATTTTTGCCACAAAAGGCAAGATGTGAAGAAGAAGCCTCAAGATCTCCACGCCAAAAATAGAAGCAATCGGCCTTGGTCAGAGAAGAATATCTCTGTGGTGAAGTTCGTTTCCACTTTTGTTCATCCAAGACAGAAGGTAGCTACTGTAATTACATGGAGGAAGAAGCAAAAATAGAACAGATGGAGCTGTCAAGGATCAAGAGTTCATTAAGGGTCAGAATTCTTTCTTGGGGACAAAGTCAAGATGGAAGGCTCAGATTGATGAAGTTTGATGAGAAGGGATGAGAGAGAGGTACATGCATGTTGATTTGCTTGCGGTTTCCCTCTCTCTTCTCTCTGTCCAAACCGGTTGTATGTGATGGAGAAGATATTGGTAGCTTGGTTGAACTGGTTTCAACCTTGGAAGCTTCCCCTTCTATAATAAGGGTGAACGACCAAGGGTTGAAGTAAGGAGAGAAAGCACAAAGTTTTTGTTTTCTTTTCTTTAGTTTTGTCTGTTTGAGTCTCATGTTGAAAAAGGCAAACAGAGTGAGGTTTGTAAGAAAAAGTCAGTGAGAGAAAAAAGGCTGAAAGTGCAAAATTAAAGAAAAAACCATAGATGTCTAAGAGTTCCTTTGTACATCTGTGTTGTGTTTCATGATCCTGTGGGAATTCCCTTACAAGTTGGGTTAGCACTTTGCGGTTGAAAGCTTGGGAGTTGTCCAAGTCAAGTTTAGTTTTGGAGATAGATTCTAAACTTGTCCTGGATAGGAATGGGTAGTTCCTAGAGAAGAATTGGTGTATGTAATCAGTTGATTATAGTGAAATTTCGTCACTGTTGTGATGGAGACTAGATATAGGCGGTATTGCACTTAGCAGTTGAACCATGATACTTCTGGGTGTGATTCTCTCTTTCTCTTCTACTCCATTTCTGATTCTGTTGCGTAGGAGACAAAATTGAAAAATATCTCCTAATCGGTTACGAGACAAAAAGAAAAAGTCTCTTGACTTGTTATGAAACAAAAAGTAAAAATATCTTCTGAAACTATCTTAAAAGGCAGAAAGTTATACACAGCAAAAAGGGGCTAAAATTCAATCCCCTTCTCTTAGCCACCGATTACCATAAGTGAGAAATTTATAAAAGTCAATGAGAGAATAGGCAAAAAAGATATACTTGGAGAAGAAGTCATTGATTATGTCAAATCCTTTTAATATAATTTCTATTTTGTGTCATGAGTTTGACAGGTTCTCCTTGATAAGTTGAGAGAGTACTTAATAGAGAAATTTAAGTTAGGCTAACTTAGTAGTGACAAGCTTGGTTAAAAGCTTGTGTCTTTCATTAGTAGGATTACAAGAATCTTAGGGAGTTGGTAATTATAATTTTTCTGAAATTATAATGAAAATTCTATCATTATTATGGTGGAGAATGGATATAGATCACATTACTAAGTGGTTGAACTAGGATATACAGTGATGCAAGCTCTTCTTCTCTGCTCTATCTTTTATATTGTCATTATGAGACAAAAATAATTGTCTTATGCTAAATCATTTTAATAGACACTACAGTAACAAATTTTCAAATGTGTTTTGGTATTCCTTTTAAAAGAGGTCCTAAATTCAACCCCTTCTATAAATCATTAAAAATCTTCAATTAGTATCAAGAGACAAGGTCTCAAACATCGAGTCTAACAACTTGGATAAAAGATTCAAATGACCAATGTGAAATCAAATATGGTGACTTACACACTCATCGAAGGGTAATCCAAGAAAAGACCTCCATTCTTTAATAATAAAAGCTACACCTATTGAAAGAAAAGAATAAAAATATTTGTGTAATTCATGAATTACAACATTTAAAAGATAATCATGAATGTTCCTAGGGGTGTCCATGGATCGGATCGTATCCGCAGATCCGCGGTAAATATCCACATCCGATCCGAAAATTGCGGATACGATCCGATCCGCAAATTGATCGGATCGGATCGGATCTGATCCGCACCCTTTGCGGATCGGATCGCGGATATCTGCTCTACATCCGCGTATTCGATCCGCGGATCCGCACTATAATAATTAATAAATAAATAAATATATATATATTTGGTATTATATTTACTTGTTGTATGTTTTAATTTGTAATTATTATTTATATATTGTATTATTTTATTTTTGTTATTTAGAGAGAGTTTGATTAAAAATATTTTAGGAATAAATAAGTTTAAAAGTATGAAAGAAATATTTTTATCGAATTTTTTACATAGAAATATGATTAAAAAGAGAAGGTTTAATTATGCGGATATATCCGATATCCGATCCGATCCGATCCGCAAATGTGCGGATCGGATCGGATCGGCTCCGGCACTAAAAAGTGCGGATATCATATCAGATCCGATCCGATGAAAATTGTGCGGATCGGATCGAATTTTCGGCCATATCCGATCCGATCCGATCCGCGGACACCCCTAAATGTTCCAGACATTCCAAAGAAGACAAACAATGAAGGAGATGTGGTTCCAAAAGAAGAGAATAAGTGGGCTAATGAAAACAAGAAGAAAGTGGAGCTCAATGCAAAAACAATCAACATGATGCACTGTGCTATTAGTTTTGAAAATTTTCAAAAGATCTCAAAATGTAAAACAATAAAAGAGATTTGGGATAAATTCTAAATCACATATAAGGCACAAAACAAGTGAAAAAAACAAGGATTAATATGCTAAGAAAAGAGTATAAAATGTTATCTATGAAGGAAGCATTAATGAAATGTTTGAGAGATTTTTAATCATCTTCAACAACTTAGATGCTATGAAAATGACACATTTTAAACTAGTGTTAGAAAAAAAAAATTCTTAAAAACCTTACAAAAGAGTGGAAAACGAAAAGTACTGTCATAACCGAGAGTAACAACCTTGACAAAATAACCTATGATAAGTTGAGAAAAAAAATTTTAGCTTATGAAATCACACACTTTATCCAAGACACAAAAAAAGAGTGACTATAAAATTCAAAATAGAATCATTAGAAGATGATTTCATTTATCTAAAGACGAAATTGTGTTTTTCTTTTTTCATTGTTTGTCCAATGAGTCCAAGAAAGATAAGTCTTTTTAATATTAAAAAATTTTAATATATGGCTGTACAAATAAAACACTTATCAAATAATATTTAGATTTTTAAATTTAACTAAATATATGTTTGTAATCACAAAAAATATAGATGTTTTTTAAACTCAACAATTAGTAAAATTCTAAATTATAAAGTTCGAATTTTAAATTCTAAACCATTTATATAAAAAATATAATAAAAAATATTTAAGAATAATTTTTTTCTCTTATTTTAAAAAAAAGAGTGCTAGAAAGCCAACAAGTTTTGTGATTTGTAACCATCAATTAGCCATCATTAGTATTTTTAATGGTATGAAATTTCATCAAATAGTATGAAATTACTCACTTTTTTTTTTGCTGGTTAAATACTAAGCAGATTTTCATAAAAGTGCTGACCCCTAGACTTTTTCTTTTACATTAGTTGATTAATTTTTTTCTCCTTTATCCCCCCTTCCCACCTTTTTACCTTTTTGGAAGGAGTTTAGGGGAATTAGTTAATAAAAATAAGCAAGCCAAAAAGTCACAAAGAAAAATGAAAAATCCAAGAAAACAAAATATAAAGCAGTTTACACGAACCATTAAGAAAATGACTTAAATAAAGACTAAAATTTTGCACAAAAAGTTGCGAATATTTAGAATATTTTTCCCAAAAATATAAATTGGTCCATGCTTTGTTACACCAGATTATGAATACATGAAAATTTAAATATGAGTTCTTAATAAATCTCTCATCACAGGTGTGCTCAACATGCAGAACCCAGGACTATCAACCTAACAGGATGATACCTTCTTTTTCTTTTTCTTTTTTTCCCTGACAAGAACAGGATCATACTTGAAATGACTATAAGATACAGAGAGACAGACTGAGTCAGATAACATTACACTTTTAAAGGGGGAATACATCTAGCTTATTAAAAAACAAATGCAATCTTCAATTAGAAGTGCAGCATGAGAGCATTATTCAATTTCAGATGGCTGAGAAGGTGCAATATCAGGCTTTCAAGGACTCTCCGGCTTTCACTAAATCTTCAAGTGCCTTGGAGATCTGTGCCTCCGACAAGCCTTCCAGTTTGATTCCTTTCTCAACACCAAAATCTAACATAAAGCAACAAATTACAAAAAAAGGAGGGCTCAACTACGCAGATAATCATTTCAAAATATAAATAAAATAAAAAAATCATATTAGAAGAAAGTATCAAAGGCTCACTAATGATCGATATCATGACAGTAAATATGCAGTGTAATTAACCTGAAATGTGTGGATTTATTTCTTATACACATTTTATGTCAATGGAATCCTTAAGCACTCTTCAAGGTCCTCCAAAATCTGTAAATAATGGTAGGAATTTGTTATCTTTATCCCGTTTCTGAGTTATTATTATTATTATTATTATTATTATTCACACAAGGTATCAAGATGTCTTTGTATTGAATTGTCAGACTCTTCATTAGTTCTTATCTGTGGTGCACAATTTGGTGGAATGTGAGAAGACAATATATCAACTAGGATGTTATTGTCAAGATCCCCTTTAGTACAACAACAACAACGACAACGAAGTCTTATCCACTAGGTAGGATCAATTAGATGGATCAAATGACGTCATTGTGTCTTATTATATATCATGTTTATAGTAAGACCTTTTACACATCAATCTCCTTTAACCACCTCGTGTATGGTCTTCTTTTGGTACGATTAAACATTTTCAAAAATTTAGTATGCAATAGCAAGAAATAAGAAGAAATAATGAGATGTGAGAATAAAAGGTAGTAAGCAATGTGTTCCAACATAACAGAGCGCTAGTGGTTGAAGATCAAGGCAAATACTAAAGCAAGAGAAAAGAAATCATAACCTACATAAGATTCTTGACTCCTACCAAATATAGCTACCTTGTTCACTTAAGGCTTTTCCAAGTGTATAAATATAAAGACTAGAAGAGCATCTGATCAAAAGGGTAGACAAGATGAGAGATAGCTCCCTTAGTTAGGGACAGAAAAAGACCTAAAGAGACCATGAATAAGGTGATCGGAAGAAATCTGAGCTAAATAAGCTAATTCTGTATATGATTCATGACAGGCTGTAACTGCACCGTCTGATCCATGCAGTTGACACCCATATAGTGGATAAGGATTTATAGTTGTTGATCAATATTTAAGAAAAGAAAACAATATTTTATTTTCTTTCAGCAATTGTTCATATGGTATTTTTTTTTGAGCAACAATGTATAATTTCAGAACGGGGATAGATTTTGCAACTAGGAAGATGCAAATTTATTTTGTTTTATATCCAGTTTGCTGAAAATTGGAGCATCTCAGTTTTCAAAAGATGTAAAAACTCATCCCCATAAAATTATTCTCTCTCAAATGTGGTTATACATTATGTCAAAATGATAGGAAGGAGGGCGATTTGCAAATTGGGAACCAGTTCGCAGGAATGAGCTTACTCAGCCAGAGTGCTGAGTAAACCAACAGCTAGTTAATCAAGTAGGCCACGCATCACAAGATACGTAAATTGGAACGCAAGGAGAAATGACCACGAGTCCCAACTAAATGGAGGCAGTTCATTCACAGGAATGTTCTGCTGCTATCCAATCTGATCTATCAAATTCTTAAAAATTATGTCTCACATGATATGGAAGGAAGAAATCAGCAGCAATGAAGATCATTGCTAATTGTGATTGTAATTGGCTGTTCAGTGTGGATTCTACTGTTTCATTTGTTTTCATTCATTTCATCCTAGATATGCTTGTTCTGTTACATATTATTCTAAAAGTCAAAATTATTTTTTATTAATAATATGGTGACGAATTCAGATTAAACAGATAAGAACAGGACATAGATGGTGATACCATATCTTGCCCATAGTTGGGGTTCCGCTCCACTGCATTCACGGATCAGTATTGGCAATTTCGGGTTCAAAGTCTTAAGTTCCTTATAGTTCTTTTCCACAAATGTCCTAAGATAATGAAAAAAAGAACATTAATTGATACTCACCTATCTATAAGATGTAAGTAATCAAATCACACTAAGATATGTAAATAATAAAGTGGTGATATTTCCCCCCAAAAAAAGTGAATATAAATATAACCTTGCAGGTGAGCTTGCAGGTGACGACTGGCACATCAAAAACCTAAGCTCCCTTATGTTCTTTGAAAGATGTCCTCTCCATGCCATGGATTCCCTAGCTCAATTTAATAATTTATTTCAGATTTTTCCTCATCACGAGGCAATAAAGAAGGGAGGTAAAACTAAAACCCACAAACACAATGTAAGATAAACTAATACAGGTAGAACTGCCCAAAGTTGCAATGCTAAGCTACAAAGAATTGACAATCAATTAAAAGGCCCCAAAAGTATACACAAAATTCTACTACTTGGAAGTTGGAAACATACTTGCAGTGTTCTTTCATTGCACATAGATGTAAAAGTCTACATGCCAATATTATGAAGACTGATCTCAAAAACAAAAGTTCCAAAAGCAAGAGAATTTTAAAGTGTCTGAACCCCCAAGCATTCACCCAGACAACAACTAACTAAACTCGGGTTAAGATTTCATGATTATTATCATTTTCAGCCCAACCATTATTGAGTTTTCTCCCAATAAGCAAGCAATACTGAGCAATATGATCTAGCAGAAGTTCTACTGCCCAAATTTGGCCACTTATTTACTAGAATTTAAAAAACTTGAAAGAAGAAAGTAGAAACTGCATATTCAAATCATATTACAAAAGTACAACCCTATACCTAGACCCTGATTGCAGAATATCCTTGAAATTCAATAAAATCATAAACAAGAACCATGATAAAAATTTCATAAAAAAATACATAAATACTTGGGAAGACTTACAACAACAGATCCAAGGTAAAATTGGATACTTCTACACAATACTAATTTCTGGAGAACAATTACAGCGAAAAATTGGAATGTACTGATCCAGGGAAGAAAAAATAAAATGAAGCAGCATCTCCACAAACTATAATGAGAAAAAATTATAGACAAAAAAATTACAGATAAAGAAATTAATCAAATTATAGCTAACAAATCTTTGAAAATCAGTATGAAAATGACATTTATTCTTATCATATTCCAAAACCCCGTATCGAATCCTCTAGGTTTTGAACTTGATATCAGTATCAAGAAGCAGGGTTTTAGATTAGACATGTATGTATACAATAAGAAAATCAAACCAAAATTTTGAACAGTTAATGTGTAGTTAGTTTACCTGAATGTAATGACAAAGTTTGAATGGCGTTGTTGCGTAAGAAGCCACGAAGTGATGGATACTGTGATTGTGGTAACTAACTGGTTTCGCTTCACTTTTGGATGAAGAACCAAAGCTAACAGGAGGGTAGGCTTGTCATTTCCTTGACATTTATATTTGTTTTTCACTTTTTCTTAACGTATCTACTGGTTCGGACTTCTGAAACGTGTGGGTTTGGACTTTGGTGTATAATGTTTTTTCAAAACAATATTCTACTATATATTTCCATGACATTTATATTTGGTATTATTACTATTATAACTTTGCAAATTTAATAAATAAAAACATAGAATAAAATATTAGTATAAAATAAAATAAACAGCATTTTTATGTGAATTTTCTAAAACGAAATTGATTATATTTGTATTTTTATTGAGTATTTTGACTTTTCTACAAACAAATATTGTCCCGATTTAAATAGTGTAATATGTTATTTATTGAAATATGATAGTCGGAATTTGTTATTGACTACGTATTGTATTTTTTAAAATTAAAAATAGTAAAACAGATATTCACTTTTGACAAATTGTATTTTTAAAATATTAAAAAATAAAAAAACATTTTGCCATCGACGAATTCACTTTTCAAAAACTAAAAAAGATAATTCGTCATGGACAAATTGCCAATGCGCTGCCAAATTCACCTTTTAAAATTTACAATTCGCCAACAATGAATTCTATTTATTCTCATATTTTTAAAATCACCAACAATCTCCACTTTTCGATATTTTACCTCCCAATAATCATATGAATTTTTTTTTACTTAGAAGAATATCATCTTTCCAAGTATTATGATTTCGCCAACAAGAAAGAGTGACATTTTGATTAACATATGAATTAACTAATTTAAAAACAACACTCTATATACCACTTTTCATTGATTTAAACAATATTATTTGATAGTATCAAACACCTAACTCCACCTATGTTGCATAATCAATCTCAAGTCCGGATAAAACAGAAGGGTTACGTTAGGCTCTCGACAGGCAGCATAAAAGCTTAGTCGAATCTTCATGACATATATCAAAGATACATGATAGGACGCAAAAACATAGTTTGATCCATGTAGCTGACTTTATCTAGTGGATAAGACTTTGTTCTTGATTTGATAGTATCAAATCATGTACAAATTTGCAATTGTCCCCAAAATAGCACCGCCCACGAGCATAATATCTACATAGCTGCTTTTGCTTGTGGATTTCTCTGTTGTTCAGCAACGGAAGAAGGTGATTAGCACTAGTCAAAGGATTTCTTTGTGCAAACCTGTTTCTCTCACTAGGATGGTATTGGTATTGGTATTGCTCTTTTTGTTTGGAGTGGAGGTCACCAAGTTGAGCTTTAATGATTGGGTCAGATGAGTGCTTCCAATCTTGCTGGTTATTTACATGGTTAACACCAAAAGATGTCGATTCATTCGATCGTCTAGAACTAACGGACTTACCCCCCTGTTCAGTCACTACTGATGGGAATGGTGGTTTTTCTTGATTAATGGCAGATACAGCTGAACTCTTAGATGGGAATGCTGGTTTTTCTTGATTAATGGCATGAGGATGATGTATTACTGAATGCTTTCTGGAGACCCTGAATATTTGTAGAATGTAGAATGTAGAAAGGACATCACATAATTTTACAAACATAAACAAGAAGGCTTGAAAAGTCCAGAATTATTTAAGGTACCTGTTTTCCACAATTGCTTTTCTGTTCACTTTTTCTTGTACCCTTGCTTCTCTATCTTCCCGAGCAATAGATCCCCTCGAGTGTTTCTCCGTCAATATTTTCTGCCTTTCCCCTTCATCCTCCCATTTCTGAAGTGGAGAATAGAGACACATATGGTAATAAAGATTAAATGATGAGAGGAAGAAGGTTAAAAAAGAATGATGGGGGAAGAAGGTCTGTCAAACAATGAGAACCTGTCTCAAAGTCTTCAACCTATAAAGGTTTCGACCCTTAATCAATAGGGGATGAAGTGGAGGAAAAGGCTTTTCTCCTTTGCTCCATAGTACTTCAATCTACATCAGAAAGAAAAAAAGATGCACACATTGTTACTGGAAGGAAAAGGAAGAATGAATGGTTCAAAATGTTGAAAAAAAAAATAGTAGCTTAATTCATGAACTACGGGTTTAACAACTATGATAATAGCATTCTTCTACTTGGAAAATAACCTCGGCTTAAATCATTGATGACCAATGCCACCATAAAGTCAGCATCATGTAAGAACATTTTTCTTAGGGAATTTCTTAGGTGAAGAGTAGAATTGGGTGAACTAGGAAAAATTCTCACTAAAGAACAATCCTTTTCTTCATTGGACGGTACAATACACATTTCTCTTTTTCTTACTGTAAAAGTATGCTGCTGTTTGGCAGTGCCATAGCTTTCTTTCACTATGCGGCCTGCAACAGTCCTTTTACCACATGATGGACCGCTGGCACTTCTAGATGCTATGTTGAACCTGAGAAAACCAATTCTGATAAGGAAACAGGAAAAAGATGGCAGTAATTGTAACATCAACAAAACCAATAAGGCAACTATATGTACTTATGTGTCAAATTTAAAATAAATGAATAAATAAATGCTGTCTATTAGACGTATTGTATGCTTTCTTGTGTTGTAAGCAAGGTAGATCTTTATTATCAATCACACACTGAAAGTTATTTGAAAAAGGACAAAAGAAGTAAATAAAGAAACAGAAACAGAAACAGAACAGCTTACATACATTTCATAAACATTCTGCTCAAACAAAACAACATCCCCAGTGCATGCATCACCTGCATTACACTTTTCATTAGATTCTGAAGACCGTGATATTTAATTATTCAAGAACTATAAGAATATGAGTGGCATAACCACCATAGTTACAACTTTCCAGTCTATAGTGAATTATAGAAATTGTCTTTACATCCTCATTGACACTAGAATTGTAAAGTGTAAATTTCACCAACTGGTGAAAGGGAAAATATTGGAGTTGATGATGAGTAAAAAACATATACTTTTTAAAACAAAGTACTTAAGGGGCAAAAATGGAGGGGAAAACAAACATCTACAATGTTTCTTTTAATTTTTAAACATATTAGTGAGTATTATCATATTGTTACTTGTAAACATCCCTGACAAAAACGAATTCTACAAAGAGGTTTAAAATTTAAATCAACATATCTCACCAAAGAAAAAAAGTTCAACACAAATTTTTTTATTTTGAAAATTATTAGTATTCACTCACCTTTACAGTCCAATACAAAGCTAGAGGGTGGGTACTTTCTTTCCCCTCCACCATTTATGATCCTGGAAATATAGCAGAATCAGAAATGCCATGTGGTTTACCAAAGTAAGCAATTGTTTTATTTTAAATAATAATAATTATAATAACTTACTGCAGATGCTCCTTAATACGCTGGACAAGTACATCCTTATTTCCAGATAGCCTCAGACAATTCTTTCGCAAATACAATTTGCATTCGTCAACTTTCAATCTCTCTAGCATTCCCCCTGTCAGCCAACACAACAACAGAACATCAAGGAAATCTTTCAAAACTAATAACAACCCACCTCAGTGGCTAACAATTTAGCATTTCAACATCTCTTTGGCAGCTATTGGTTATTGTCCCGAGACAAAAGAGACAAGGGCATTGAGGACAAAGATATGTTTGGAGAAGGGAAACAAATCAACCAAATAATTCCGAAAAACCAATGAAAAACCTGAAACATGAATCCAATTAATTTAAAAACCAGTACAGAAAAAACCACAGCCCTTTCATTTAAATTCTGAATATGCCTCTCCCAAACTAAGTGCCATTAGAATTCTTTCCAGTTCCATATCTGACATCATAATCTCCAGAGCAGTCCCCTACTACCCTGTCCTTTCTTCGCTTGATCCACTCCCAGAATTTTCAAAATAATTTCTGCTCTTCCTAATAGAGGAACACAATAAACATATTCCAGGACTAATTTTAAGCTAATTTCATTATATCCAAGAGGAATGGAGACAGGAGGCATATCTCTACTATCTTTGCACAAGGGAGACTTGTTTTCACTACATGAGTAACTAATAATAGCTTAGGGTTTCATTGTCTGCCTACATTTCCTCTATTTTAATTTCGCTCATTTGATCATAAACATGAAGAAATCAAGAAACAAATCTCAAAATTATATATATGTATGACGGAAGAAATACTGAAATAGACACCAACCTTTGATTAACCTTTCAACCCTCTCAAAATTCGCTTCGTTAAAAGCAGGTGTTGTTATCTCTATCTCTTGTGGATTTGTACCATCAACAACTCTGAAAGCAAACACCAGATTAAGAGAAGCTTACCATCAACTTGCATATAGATTCTGAATCATGATTAGTTCAAACGGGAGAAGATCAGATAAATAAATACCTTGCTTTTGCCTTGTTCGTGGAAGGTGAGAGTGAGAGGTACGAGAACTTGTTCTCCGTTTCTTCATAACAAGGATCTCCTTCGAAATCGTCACAGTAGGAACCCTGGTCGCTGCTGAGTTCGTGTGGCTCCAAAGGTGAATGTTCGTTCGTCATTGATTCTGTTTCCTGCTTGAGGCTATTCGGTTCAGACTTCAGAGTTCAGAGTTCAGAGGGTTAATAACAATATATATGAATATGATTTCATGACCGTTGCCAGAAAGACTTCACAATTCTAGGAAGGAAAAATTCTAGGGGCATCAATTTTATCAAATTCTGGCATGTAACCATCAAAATCAAAGAAGAGTGAGTTATTGGATAAAATCTCACATTAATTTTACACCATTAAAAACTTCATTGATGGCTATTTGATGACTATAAATCCTAAAAGTTGCTGGCCCCGTAGCATTCCTCTTCTAGGAATAATAAATAGGACAACAATTTAATAGAATTAGGCGTAGAATGCGCTTGAAATTACAATTTTGTCTCCAATAAATATCGCCCGTCTCACCGAGGTTATTCGTAGATTGGAAGAAGTTAGTGTCTGTTTGGATTACAGGTTGTAGATTGTACAGAAGTTTATATAAAATTAATTTTGTAAATTTAATTTTGATAAAATTTAAATTTGTGTTAATGTGATTTATGTTTGACAATTTTTATATTAAAATAGATTATAGTAAAATAAATGTTATTTGAATTATACTATTTAAAATTATTTTTAAATAAAAAATTATTAAAAAAAATATCAATTTAAATAATTTTTATATTATCCTATCATTTTACTTTAGATATTTGAATAAATCTTATTAATTTATTTTATAATAAAATTAATATTTATTTACTGAATTAAAATAACATATAAAATTTGACAAAATATATTTTAACACATAAAAACACTAAAGAGAGTACTATATATTTTATAGGTTTAATTACTCTATTGATCTCTATAGTTTTGCGAAATTTTCAATTAGGTTTCTATATTTTTTTTTTCATTTTAATTGGGTCCATGCACCAATTTTTTTTTCAATTAGGTTCTTCTTGGTAGTAATTAGCTTAATTGTATAGGGACCCAACTAAAAAAAATTAGTGTAAGAACTCAAATAAAAAAAAGTATAAGGACTCAATTGAAAAAAAATTTGGTGCAGGGACCCAATTAAAAGGAAAAAAAGTATAGGAATCTAATTGAAAATTTTACAGAACTATAGGAACCAATAGAGTAATTAAACCTATTTTATAATGTCAAACAAAAAGAAAATGTTCTATAATCTTTTTAGTACCGTTAGTATTCTTTAATTTAGTATCATTTTGGACTATAAATTTTTATTATTCATGACTTTTTTGTTACTTATAATTAGTATATAATAAAACAAAAATAAAATACAATAAGAAGTACAATAAAAAAAATTTTATACAAACGTAGTATATAATAATTACAACCAACATATATCATATGAACAAAAAAATTACCATAAAAAATAAATAAAATTCATATGAGTAAAACCAAATAAAAAAATAAAAAATTTTATACACAATATAAATATAGTACAATAAAGATAGAAAAAATTTATATAAACAAAAAATAATAAAAATAAGAATTTATATTAACAATAAATAAAAAAATACAATAAAAAATAACATCAGAACACTAAAAAAATAACATCAGAACAAAAAAATTTAATATAACAAATATTTATCATATAAATAAAAAATATAATAAAAAACATAAAAATCAAAATATGAAAGAGAATACTAAAAGTAATAAAAAAAATTAAAATATTTACCTTGACAATGATTGAAACAAATCTTAAAGATTTTGATGAAAAAAAGTTTGAAACGAAGAACATACACAAAGAACTACTGTAAAAGTTATATAGTTATTTGCTTCTTTTTTATAGAAGAAAATGAAGGGGATGATTGGTAGAAAATGAATAAATTTCTCATCTAATTTCTCAACGGTGATCAGTCTTCTCCAACGTGAACGCAGAAGTTAGAATTTTTAGCTTCACGTGAACGTGAAAGCACTTTTGGGTTGAAAGTTCTAAAAAGCTGCTAAACATACAAATGGGACATTCAAGACACTCAAACGGGCTTCTCTCTTTTCCAAAATGAACCCTAAATACACCCTTAAAAGTTGAAAAGTTCACTCGAGTTTTTTTCCCCCAAAAATTAGGAGTGAGATTCGAACTTGAGATCTTAAGTAAGGATGAGGAGACTATATGTTATTTGAACTATAACTCGTTGTCAAAGACTCAAAGTTCACTCGAATTTTTAACTGACATTGAACTCAATCACTCATTATAATAAAATAATAGAATTAGCTAACGTGTCTAAAGTTAAACTCAATATAATAAAATAATGGAATTGAATAAACTATTATTTATATTCATAAATTTTGTACATGTTGATAAAAGTACCAATTAAACAAAGAAATTAACGTTGTATTTATAAAAGATGGATTCCATATGACAACAATTTTAGTTTTTTGTTGACTTTTTAATAAAGTTTTCAAATTATGCCCTTTACTTTCTTCTCAAAATTTCAAATTTTCACAATTTTTTCCACCACTAAATCTTCTCTGATTACCATTGTCTTTTCTCCCTTTCTCCACTGCCACTACTCACCGTCACCACTATTGCTGCCATCATCCTTACTCTCTGTCAATTGGTAGTATGCAACACTCAAAAACTCTCTTTTTTACCACCACCTCCCCTGATTTTAGAGTATTTGAGGACAAAATAATTACACAGGGGCTCGTAGAGATCCAAAAGCTCACTCTTCTTTGCCACGTCCATGTTGACCTTGAAGATGTTCGGGTTAGGTGCTGACCAGATGGCTGTGGTGCGAGATGGAGGCAGAGATTGACTCACCAGAGGAAGGCGCGATCTTGACATCGCCTACTCCATGGCCAACTACGTAAGGCAAGTTTGCTTCGTCGAAGAAAAGTCGGTTCCGCGCCAACCAAATGGCACGGAGATACTCTAACAGTAGCTCCTGTCCCAACTGATCGACGACGCTGTGGAATCTGTTGGAGTCATCGTTGGAGAGAGTCCATGGCATTGAGCTCTGGTTCCTCCTCTAGTTCATAATGTTGTGCTACTCCTTCTTTGAAGTTTCCATTGAAGACTTCCTTGCACACACACAAACGTGCAAAACGAGTGAAAAACATGCACACGTGCGAAACTTGTGAAAAATAAAAAAACTAAAATAAAAAAATCACAAAAAACACACACATGTGCGAAATGACCGAAAAACATGCATACGTGCTTAAAGAGCAAAAAACACAAAAAAACACACACACGCGTGCGAAACGAACGAAAAAACACACACAAAAAAATAATAATTAAAAAACACAAACGAGGGAAAAACACACACACGTGTGAAACGTGTGAAAAACAAAAAAAACACACACCAACACATGTACACACATGCGAAACGAGCGAAAAACACACAAAAAAATAAAAAACCACACACACGTGCGGAACGAGCGAAAAACACGTGCGAAAACGAGCGAAAAACACACACGTGCAAAAAGAGCGAAACACACACTTACACATGTGAAACGTGCGAAAAACATACACACATGCGAAATGACCGAAAAACACGCACACGTGCGAAAAACAAAAAAAAATATACACGTGCGAAACGAGCGAAAAACACACACGTGCGAGAGAGCAAAAAACACAAAAAATATACAGACACAGACACACACATGCGAAGCGAGCGAATAACACGCACACGTGCGAAACGAGCGAAAAAAAAAAACACACGCGGAAAACGAGCGAAAACACACACGTGCAAAATGAGCAAAAAACACAAAAAAACAAACAAACGTGCGAAACACGCACACGTGCGAAAGAAGCGACAAACACAAAAAAAATTAAAAATAAAACAAAATAAAAAAAAATCACAAAAAATACACACACGTGCGAAACGAGCGAAAAACACGCACACATGTGAAACAAGCGAAAAACAAAAAAACACACACATACACGCGCGCGTACGAAACGAGCGAAAAATACGTACAGGTGCGAAACGAGCAAAAAATACAAAAAACACACACGTGTAAAACGAGCGAAAAACACACACGTGCGAAACGAGCGAAAAATACGCACACATGCGAAACAAGAGAAACACACAGAAAACACACACAGACGTGCAAAACGAGAGAAAAACACACGCACGTGCGAAACGAGCAAAAAACATGCGCACGTGCGAAACAAGAGAGGAAAAAACACACGCACACACGTGTGAAACGAGCGAAAAATACACACACATTTTTTTATTTATTGCTCATTTTATTTTTTTGTGTTTTTCGCTCGTTTCGCGCTAATGCGTGTATTTCGCTCATTTCGCACGTGTGTGTTTTTTTCTCCTTTCACACGTGTGTCTATGTGTTTTTTTGTGTTTTTCGCTCTTTTTGCACGCGTATGTAATTTTACTTGTTTCAAACGTGTGTGGGTGTGTGTTATATCATCTCGAATTTTTGAAAATTGAATAATAAATTAATTATAATTTATTATTTTCTTAAAAAAAATATTTTTCTAAAAATAATTAAATTAAATTTATGATACTTTTAGTTTAAAATTTATTAAAATTTTTAAATAATTTTTATTATAATACAATATTTTTTAAAAAATATAAAAATTATTATTATTATTATCTTTATATTTATTATATGATCATTATTAAATTAATATTTATTTTTCTTTCCTTTTGGCCGAAACCATTACGGAAGCATAAACAGAGGAAAGGAAATGGGAACTCGGTGTATATATATATGAAAAAGTCTCAGTAGATTTTGTGGGTTTTAGCTATTAATTAGTCATTAATAATTTTTTAATAGTGTAAAATTATATTTAAGAATATAGAATCATTTAATTTTTTTTATGGTTAAGTATTGGCCAAAATTTAATAAAAATATTGACCCCTAACTTACTGTGGATCACATTTTTATTGCATTAATCATAATCATTCAAATATATGAATAACCATATGTGTATATATATGAAAAACCAAGACACCTAATCCTAACGTGGCGTGAAAGTAATATATATATATATATATATGAAAAATCAAGACACCTAATCCTTTTTATCACATTTAATCATCATCACCCAGCTTTCTTTGGTTCCATTTCTCTTCGTTCACTAACGGTAAAAGTGAGAGACCGAAGCTGCATGGAGAAAACCGTAACCCCACTAAAATTTTCGACTTCGATTTTTTTGCAATCCGTAACTTCAATAAAAAATCTAATCCGGTAAAAGTGTTCGTATTTTCTCTTCTATACATTCAAGGACGGACCTACATTAATGGAAGAGGGGGCATTTGCCCCACAAGGTTTAAAAAAAACACTAATACTTATATATATATATATATATATATCATTATATTATATTTATTTTAAAATAAAATATAAATATTTTTTATGTTTTATGTTAAAAAAAATATTTTATTAAACTTAACATTTAATAATAATTATATTGTTAAATTTGATTTAGCATAAAATAAAAAATTAAATAAATAAATAAACTCAAAAATAGTGATAATTAATTTTATTATATTAGTTAATTAGCTGATAATTAAATTAAGTTATATTAGCTTAGTTGTCCACTTAAGTAAGTATTGTGAGTTCGAATTTCGTCTCGTATATATAGTAACTCATTAGCCCTTTTAAATGAAATTCAAATTTTTTATAATTAATCCTTAATTTGTTGGGTATCGTAGGAACAAAAAAAAAATATCTATACCTAAATTTTATTATATTTTTGTCTCCACAACTAAATTTTTCAGGGTCCGTCACTGTATACATTGGTGTTATTTTTGTCTGGTAGAAGCTCACGGTGACATAGCTCATCTTCCCATTGAGTTCGGCCATTTGAGTTCTAGGAGGCACAGACGATTTCTGACGCTTTCCTCTTCAACAACTCAGTCAAAAAGCTTCTCCGGAGTTTTCGTTAATTTTGATTTTATACGGAGATAAGGGTTTTACTTTAAAATTAACAGTTTTTAATTTAAGAATGCCCAAAAGTATAGTAAATAATTGCAAATATGTTAATAATTATAATATTATTGAGATTAGATTTCTTTGCTGTGAATGATTGACTGTGATTTTGATTGATTTTGGTAATTAATTTGATTGATTCTGAATTGAGTACTAATTTGGATTGAGATAAGTTAAGGAATGATGGAAGTGAGGGAGTCGTGAGGGTGGTGAAGTCTATTTTTAAAAGGAGGTTCTGTCCGAATTCTTGTAAAAAAATATATACGAAAAAGTGATTTTATTTTGAAAACCTTACAAGCTTATTTTGAGAAATAACTCTATATTAGAAAAAGATTTGGTTTACATATTTACTCATATTGAGAAAAGGATTTTGTATTCAAAGTTTGAGTTATAAATTTATACTAAGGAGTGACTTGGGTTTGATTAAATAGCAAAAGAACTGAAAGGGAGCTGAATTTTATTAAAATGGAAAGTGGCTTAGCTTCAAAGAAAATGTTTTAATTACTAAAAAATTATTTGACATTTGAAAAGGTTGAGAAATGGTTTTGTTGGAACCTTGAAGGGTGGAAAAGTCCGAATTTTAGAGGAAATGCTGCAGAAATTTTTATAAAACTCCGAAACTTTGTTTAACTCATTATTCAAAAGAAAAATTGATTTAAGACTCATACTACTTGGTTTTCAATTTATCAAGAAAAGTACCATGTCTTAAGTTTAACCTATTAAGAAAAGATTCTTATTTTAAGTTATAATTTGAGTTTGGTTTATTAAGAAAAAGAGTTTTTATTAAACGTTAAGAAGTTTGACTACCTAGAAACTAATCGATTTAAGGTTATAATAGACGAATGAATATGTGGTGATGCGGAGGTGTGATTGATTATTTGGTGATGCGGAGGTAGGGTTAACTACTAAAAACGTCTCCGAATTATTGAAACGCTAACAAAAATACACCCGAATTTTATTATTGACAAAAATGCCTTTAAATAATTTAAAAATACAACAAAAATACCCAACAGTAAATAGTTATTTTTAAAAAACACCTTAGAGATTGAATTTTGATGCAATTTTTTGCAAGCATGATTAGAAAAATAAGATATTATTATTCTTAAAATTTGGTAATTTTTTTCTGAATATATTTTTTTTGTAAATTTTTAAAAGTATTATTGGTTGTTAACAAAAAAATTATATACTTAACAAAAAATTACAAAATTTTAAAGATAATAATATCTCATTTTTCTAATCATGCTTGTAAAAAATAGCATCAAAATTCAATCTCTAATGTTTTTTTTGAGAAAATACATATTTAATGTTAGATAATCTTGCAAAAAAACTAACATTAAATATGTATTTCTCAAAAAATACATTAGAAATTGAATTTTGATGCTATTTTTTGTAAACATGATTAAAAAAATGAGATATTATTATTTTTAAAATTTGGTAATTTTTTGTTAAGTATATATTTTTTTTGTGATTTTTTAAAAGTATTATTGGTTGTTAACAAAAAAATTATTAAAAATAATATACTTAACGAAAAATCACCAAATTTTAAGAATAATAATATCTCAATTTTATAATTATTCTTGCAAAAAATTGCATCAAAATTTAATCTCTAAGGCATTTTTTAAAAATATATATTTACTGTTGGGTATTTTTGTTGTGTTTTTAAATTATTTAAAGGTATTTTTGTCGATAATAAAATTCGAGTGTATTTTTGTCAGCGTTTAAATAATTCGAGGTCGTTTTTGGTGGTTAACCCATGTGTAATTAAGCGGTGATATGGAGGTACGTTTAATAATATACGTGATGCATAGGTGTGCGTACGTAATTGGTGATGTGGAGGCATAATAAAGAGAAAGAAAATGAGAAGCTATGTATGAAAGAGATAACTGGAATGGAAAGTGAATCATGAAAAGTGTATGATTGAATGAGCCTTGTACCAAAGTGCTAATGCGGAAGTGCCCGCTTGACTGATAGCCTGAGGTTGCTAATGCAGGAATGTCCGCATAACTGATAGCATATTGCTTGATTGAACAGGCCTTTGTGCCAAATTGCTAATGCAAAAGTGCCCGCCTAACTGATAGCCTAAGATTGCTAATGCGGGAATGTTCGCCTAACTGATAGCCTGTTTCTACCGTGATGCCAAGATATCCTAACTGACATACCCATGATGGTAATTGTGCCTGACTGACACGGTAAAGAGACCATATTCGGGGTTCGCCCCGAGTAACGTCGGGTTGCGGGTAGACAACTGATGTATGAGCTCATGGCCTGCATAGGAAAGACATTCATCATATGCATTTATATGAATTGCTTGAGTGTTCTGTGTGCTGTGCTATATTGTTTGTGAATTCCTTGTACTTAGTTTATGTGTGAACTGTTTATGTGCTTGTATTGCGTGTCTATTTGTGCTTGTTGGTTCCTGTATATGTCAAGGATTAAGATAGCCGAGAACTGATTACTGTAACTCGAAAACTGAGTGACGTAACTGGGATTTGTTTAAAGTAAGTTTTGACGAATTCTAATGGTAATTAATTTAAAATTATAAAGCAATTATTTGAAACTTATTTCCTTACTCTCATGGCATTCACTGTCCCTACTGAGAACATGCGAGGACGACGTTCTCACCCTCCTACAGATTTTTCTTTCAACAACAGGTTCAGAAATCCTTGGCATGGAGCCGCGACTGAACATCGGAGCTATATGTAAATATGTATCTGTATTTTCTGTAGTTGATTTAGCCTTAGACTTTTCCCTCACCATTTATTGTCTTTGATTTTTTTTGGAGGGGTAGGATTTGTATTTGAGAATCTTGGAATAAGTCTATGTATATATTGCTATGTGAGTATATATATTTTTGTGATTAAGAGTTTTAAAGTAAAGACCTTTCGATTTCTTGACTAAAATTGCGGTTCGTGTTCGTGAAGGCTCAATATTAAATAAAGATAGTATAAAATAAAAAGGTTTAGAGGTAAGTAACGCCTAAGCTTTTAGTACGATCATGAGGTGCTAAACGTTAGAGTGTTACATGTGTATTTTTCGCTCGTTTCGCACATGTGCGTATTTTTTGCTCATTTTGCATGTGTGTGTGTTTTTTGCTCATTTCGCACGTGTATATTTTTCGCTCGTTTTGCCCGTGTGTGTGTGTGTCTTTTTGTGATTATTTTATTTTTAATTTTTTTGTGTTTGTCGATCGTTTCACACACGTGCGCATGTTTCGCACATGTCTGTGTGTTTTCTTTGTGTTTTTTGATCGTTTTGCACGTATGTGTATTTTTCGCTCGTTTCCCACGCGTGTGGGTGTGTGTGTGAATGTTTTTTTTTGTGTTTTTATTTCGTTTTGCACGTGTGCATATTTTTCACTCATTTCGCACGTGTGCGTGTTTTTCGCTCATTTCACACGTGTGTGTATTTTTCGGTCGTTTCGTACGTGTGCGTGTTTTCACTCCTTTTGCACGTGTGTGTGTTTTTCGCTCGTTTCGCACGTGTGTGTGATTTTTTTCTGTTTTTCGCTCGTTTCGCACGTGAGCGTATTTTTCGCTCATTTCGCACATATGCGTATGTGTGCTTTTTTTGCTCATTTGTACGTGTGCGTGTTTTTCATTCATCTCACATGTTTGTGTGTTTTTAGCTCATCTCGTACGTGTGTGTGTGTGTTTTTCTTGTATTTTTCACTTGTTTCGCACGTGTGTGTGTTTTCGCTTGTTTCGTACGTGTGTGTTTTTTTGTGATTATTTTATTATATTTTTAATTTTTTTTGTTTTTTCCCGTTTTGCACGTGTGCGTGTTTTTTGCTTGCTTCGCACGTGTGTACATTTTTTTTGCAATTTTTTAAAATTTTTACTTTATTTTTTGTGTATTTTTCGCACGTTAGCGTGTTTGTCGCTCGTTTCGCACGTCTGCGTGTTTTTCGCTTGTTTCGCACGTGTGCGTGTTTTTCACTCGATTTGCACGTGTGTGTGTGTGTTGTGGGTGTGTTAACTTTTTCGTTCATTTTGCGCTTTTGTGTGCGTGTTTTTTCGCTCATTTCGCACGTGTGTGTGTTTTTTGCTCATTTCGCACGTGTGTGTTTTTCGCTCATTTCGTATGTGTGTGCGTGTTTTTTTGCTCGTTTTCACATGTGCGTATTTTTCGCTCCTTTCGCACGTGTGTGGTTTTTGTTCGTTTCGTATGTGTGTGTGTTTTTTTATGTTTTTCGTTCGTTTCGCACGTGTGTGTTTTTCGCTCGTTTCGCACGTGTGTCTAAGTGTTTTTGCTGTGTTTTTTGCTCATTTTGCAAGTGTTTTTTTTGTATTTTTCGCTCATTTCGCACGTGTGTGTGTTTTTCGCTCTTTTCCCACCTGTGTGTGGGGGTGTGTGTGTATATTTGTGTTTTCACTCATTTCGCACGTGTGCGAGTTTTTCACTCGTTTCACACGTGTGCATGTTTTTCGCTCGTTGTGCACGTGTGTGTGTTTTTCGTTCGTTTTGCACGTGTGTGTGTTTTCTTTTTCGTTCATTTCGCACCTCTGTGTGTGTGTTCTTTTTCACCCGTTTTGCACGTGTGCGTGTTTTTCTTTCCTAACGCACGTGTGTGTGTTTTTTCTCGTTCGCAGGTGTGCGTGTTTTTCACTCCTTTCGCATGTGTGTGTGTTTTTCACTCATTTCGTACGTATGTGTTTTTTGCTCGTTTCGCACATTTGTGTGTTTTTTTGTGTTTTTCGCTCATTTCGCACGTGTTTGTGGTTTTTGCTCGTTTCACACGTGTGTGGGTGTGTATTTTTTGTGTTTTTTGCTCATTTCGCACGTGTGCAAGTTTTTCACTCGTTTCACACGTGTGTATATTTTTCGCTCGTTTTTGCACGTGTGTGTTTTTCGTTCGTTTCGCACGTGTGGGTGTCGGTGTGTGCGTTTTCTTTTTCATTAATTTCACACCCCTGTGTGTGTGTTTTTTTGCCCGTTTTGCACGTGTGCGTATTTTTTTCTCTTTTCGCACATGTGCATGTTTTTCGCTCGTTTTGCACGTGTGTATTTTTCGCTCGTTTCGCACGTGTGTGTATTTTTTGCTCGTTTTGCACGTGTGCATCTTTTTTGCTTGTTCTGCACGTGTGGGTGTTTTTCGCTCGTTCTGCACGTGTGCGTGTGTTTTTGTGATTTTTTAATTTTTTTAATTTATTTTTTTATTTTTCTGTCTTTTTCGCTCGTTGGCGCACGAGTGCGTGTTTTTTGCTCATTTCGCACGTGTGTGTCTATGTGTTTTTCTCTCGTTTCGCACGTGTATGTGATTTTCGCTCGTTTCACACGTGTGTGGGTGTGTGTGTGTGTTTTTTTTTGTGTTTTTCGCTCGTTTCGCAGTATGCGTGTTTTTCGCTCGTTTTGCACGTGTGTGTTTTTTTGTGCTTTTCGCTCGTTTTGTACGTGTGCAAATTTTTCGCTCGTTTTGTACGTGTGTCTGTGTGTGCTTTTTGTGATTGTTTTATTTTATTTTATTTTTTATTTTTTTTCTGTTTTTTGCTCGTTTTGCACGTGTGTGTTTTTCGCTCTTTTTCACGTGTGTGTTTTTCGCTCTTTTCGTATGTGAGTGTATTTTTTGCTCGTTTCGCATGTATGCGTGTTTTTCGCTCGTTTCGCACGCGTGTATGTTTTTCACTCGTTTCACACGTGTGTGGGTGTGTGTGCGCGCGCTTTTTTTTTGTTTTTCGCTCGTTTCGCATGTGTGTGTGTTTTTCACTCATTTCACACGTGTGCGTGCTTTTTGCTCGTTTTGCACGTGTGTGTTTTCTTTTTCGCTCGTTTCGCACCTGTGTGTGTTTTTTTCGCTCGTTTCGCAGGTGTGCGTATTTTTCGCTCGTTTCGGACGTGTGCGTGTTTCTTCGCTCGTTTTGCAGGTGTGTGTGTTTTTCGCTCATTTTGTACATGTGTGTATGTGGGTGTGTGTGTTTCTTTTTCGCTCGTTTCGCACCTATGTGTATATGTGTTTTTTTGCTCGTTTCGGACGTGTGCGTGTTGTTCACTCATTTCGCACGTGTGTGTGTTTTTTGCTCATTTCGCACGTGTGTGCATTTTTTTCGCTCGTTTCGCACTTTCTCGTTTGCACATGTGTGTGTTTTTTACTCCTTTCGCACGTGTGTGTCTTTTTTGCTCGTTTAGCACATGTGTGTGTTTTTCTGTGTTTTTCGTTCGCGACACGTGTGTGTGTTTTTCGCTCGTTTTGCACATGTGTTTATTCTTTTTTTTGTCTTTTTCGCTCGTTTCGCACGTGTGCGTGTTTGTCGCTCGTTTCACACGTGCGGGTTTTTTCGCTCGTTTCGCTCGTGTCTGCGTGTTTTTTTCTTTGTTTTTGCTCGTTTCGCACATGTGTGTTTTTTGCTCGTTTAACACACGTGTGTCTATGTTTTATTTTTGTGTTTTTTGCTTGTTTTACACGTGTGTGATTTTCGCTTATATGTTGGTGTGTGTTTTTGCTCGTTTCGCATGTGTATGTATTTTTTGCTCGTTTCTCGTTTGTGTGTTTTTTTATTATTTATTTTTTTTGTGTTTTTCGCGCCCATATGTGTGTTTTTCGCTCGTTTCGTACGTGTGTGTTTTTGTATTTATTTTTTTATGTTTTTCGCTCATTTCGCACGTGTGTGTCTTTTTTTTTATTTTTTGCTCGTTTGCACGTGTGTGTGTGTGTGTGTGTGTGTTTTTCGTTTGTTTCGAACCTGTGAGTGTTTTTCTTTATTTAATTATTTTTTTGTATTTTTTGCTTGTTTCGCACATATGCGTTTTTTCACTCATATCACACGTTTGTGTGTTTTTCGCTCGTTTCGCACATGTGGGTGTTTTTATCGTTTCGCATGTGTGTTTTTTTTTATTTTTTTGTATTTTTCGCTCGTTTCGCAAGTGTGTGTGTTTTTCTTTGTGTTTTTTCCTCTTTTTGCACGTGTTCGTGTTTTTCTCTCGTTTCGTATGTATTACACGTGTGTGTGTTTCTTTTGTTTTTTCGCTCGTTTTGCATGTGTCAGTGTTTTCGCTCGTTTCGCACGTGTGTGTTTTTTATTTATTTTCTATATGTTTTTCGCTCATTTTGCAAGTGTGTGTGATTTTTTCTATTTTTTGCTCGTTTAGCACGTGTGTGTATTTTTTGCTCATTTCTCGTGTGTGTTTTTTTATTTTTTATTTCTTTGTGTTTTTCTCTCGTTTCGCACATATGTGTGTTTTTCGCACGTGTGTTTTTCGCTCGTTTCGCACGTGTGTTTTTTTCTATTTTTGGCCTGTTTTCGCACAAGTGTGTATTTTTCGCTATTTCTCTCATGTGCATGTTTTTTTTTATATTTTATATTTTTGTGTTTTCCGCTCATTTCGCACGTATGCGTGTTTTTCACTCATTTCGCACGTGTTTGTGTTTTTCGCTCGTTTTCGCATCTGTGCGTGTTTTCTGCTCATTTTCGCACGTGCGTGTTTTCGGCTCATTTTCGCATGTGTGCGTGTTTTTCACTCGTTTCGCACGTGTGCGTGTTTTTCGCTCGTTTCGCACATGTGTATTTTTTATCGTTTCGCACGTGTGTGCTTTTTTTATTTATTTTTTATCGCTGGTTTCGCACATATGCGTGTTTTTCGCTCGTTTCGCACACGTGTGGGTGTCTTTTTTCATTTTTGTGTTTTTCGCTTGTTTCGCACGGGGGTGTGTGGTTTTTTTTGTGTTTTTCGCCGTTTTGCGTGTGTGAGTATTTTTCGCTCGTTTCTCACGTGTGTGTTTTTGGCTCGTTTTGCACGTGTGTGCGTTTTTTTTTTCACTCATTTCACCCGTGCGCATTTTTCGCTCGTTTCGCACGTATGCGTGTTTTTCGCTCATTTAGAACGTGTGTATCTTTCGCTCGTTTCGCATGTGTGTGTTTTTCGCCCATTTCGCACTTGTGCGTATTTTTCGCTCGTTTCGCATGAATGTATCTTTTTCGCTCGTTTCGCACGTGTGTGTGGTTTTTTTTGCGTTTTTCGCTCGTTTCCCACATGTATATGTGTGTGTTTTTTTTGTTTTTTGCTAGTTTCACACGTGTGTGTTATTCGCATGTGTGTATTTTTCGCCCGTTTCGCGTGTGTGTGTGTTTTAATTTTTTTGTTTTTTCACACGTTTTGCACGTATGCGTGTTTTTCGCTCATTTAGCTCGTGTGTGTGTTTTTCGATCGTTTTGCACGTGTGTGTTTTTCGATCGTTTCATATGTGTGTGTTTTTCGCTCATTTTCCACGCGCGTGTGTGTTTATCAAGGTTCAAAAAACCGGACCGGTCATCAAACCGCTCTAGTCACTAGTTCACTGGTTTACTACTCTAACCGGTTCAACCGGTGGTTCAACCAGAAAAACTGTTTTAGAATAGAATAATAAATAAATTATAAATACACATCCTAAAATATAATTATAGTCTGATATAAATCTTAAAATTCTTCAAAATTTAAAACACTACATAAAATATCATCAACCAAATACATATGATCTTATCAAAATCCAAACTCAAAAGTTAAAAAGTAATAAAGGCATATCTAAATATTAAATCCCAACATCATGGTTTATCAATCATCAAAATCCGCAAGAACTTGTTGCAAATCTGCTTCGGTGGGATGATCTTCACCTTCATTCCCACCTTGATCAGCAGAAGAATCAAGAGATGCAGCATAAAGACCACTACTACCACTGCCACTTTGATATAAATCAGCATCAATTTCACCTAATAAAATAGACATGTTATCATTATATTATAAACTAACATTCTAATAAATCATTAGAAACTAAATATACTATACTCACGCAATAAGTCATCCACATTACTAGGAAGATCAGGCTCTTTCTCTACAACCTCTTCAGTCACCCAAAAGTCAACTTGACTGATACTTTCATAATCAATTGGATCATATTGTGTCTTTTGCTTTCTTTTTTCTTTTTCCTTCCTAAAAAGTTAAATACAATATATGAAGATTTAATAATTTACAAATTTGTTATGATAAAGATTACAAATGAAACAATATAGTATTTCATGAAACATATATTGCCTCATCAATTGCATCCTCTACCTCATCACCACCCTCTTCACTAAAACTTACTTTTCTTTTCTTTTTGCTGGTCTGAATATCTTTCAACAAACTTTCTATCTATTTTTCCACATCATATGGAACTTTAGGACATTTTTTCACGTCTCCAGTAATCTTTGCTAGATGTTTCTTCATCCTGTGAATTCCACCTCCATTGAAAACTTGTAGACAAAATAAACATTGATATTGTGGTTTTCCATTCACCATTTGTAGAGCAACATATTTCCAAGCTAAATCTATTTTTCCCCTAAGGTTAGAAGAACCTTGTGACTGACTATCGTTAGCACTACGGGAATTAGGATTAGCAGCATCATTCGGAATAGGAGTATCGACAGGCATGTTATTATTCACAGAAGCATTGTTATCAGCTATTGCTTCTTGATTAATACTATCTTCCATAACTGAAATTAATAAAATATATATGAAATTAAAAAGTAAAAACAGCCACAAGCCCACAACACAACACAACACAATGAACATACACAGAAATTGAACAGTTCACAGATGAAGTTCCAGAAATTGAACAGTTCACAGATGAAGTTCCAGAAAATTAAACAAAAATCTAAGTTCAGTTCACAGAGGAAGTTGAGCTGCAAAATAGAAGACCAGCCAACTTAATTTTCAGATTTTTTATTTCTTATGCTGAGCAGCAAACAAAAATTGAGCCGAGGACCAAACACAAATTGACCAACAAATAGAAATTGTGCAACAAACAGGAATTGAGCTGCAAAATGGAAGACCAGCCAGTTAATTTTTGGATTATTAATTTTTTATGCTAACCAACAAACAGAAATTGAGCAGAGGAACGAAGAAGGAAGAAGATGAGCACTGAGCAGAGGAAGTTCACAGAGCAAGTTCACAGAAATTGAACAGTTCACATATGAAGTTCACAGAAAATTAAACAGAAATCTAAGTTCAGTTCACAGAGTATCAATTTCATGCATGTTTCTTATACTAAAGAAGATGAGCAGAGGCGAAGAACAAAGAAGATGAGCAGAGGACGAGTCACTCACCTGGGGTCGATGGAGGGCTACCGGTGTTGACTGTTGAGGACCGCGCGATGAGAGGGCTACTGCTTGCTGGTGTTGAGAAGATGAAGACGATGGAGATGGAGGGCTACTGGGTAGGAACCAGGCGACGGTGGAGATTGGAGGGTTACTGGGGCTGAGGATGGCGACACCAGGGGACGAAGGATGGCGACAGGGGGCTATGGTTCAGGGCGGCTAGGGTTCTCCATTGGAGATGATTCAGATGAATCATGAATGAATGGGGTCGGGGGAAGAAAGGGGGTGGGGTGCTCCACGAGCGGGTCGGGTCAGGTTCTTTTTTTATTTTTTTTAAAATCATAAAACAGCGTCGTTTAGCGTAACCGGCCGGTCACTGGTTTGGTCCAACCGGCCGGTTTTTGGCTGGTTCACTGGTTCTTGAGCGATTCTTCTTTGCACGGTTTTCAGACGAGGACCGGACCGTTTGTAGCGCCGGTTCACGGTTAAACCGGTCGAACCAGTTGGTCCGGTCCGGTTTTCAGAACCTTGGTGTTTATCATTTTTGTGTTTTTCGTTTGTTTCGCACGTGTGTGTGTTTTTCGCTCGTTTTGCATGTGTGTGAGCGTTTTTTTTGTGGTTTTCGCTCATTTCGTCGTGTTCGTATTTTTCGCTCATTTGACACTTGTGTGTTTGTTTTTTATTTATTTTTTTGTATTTTTCGCTCGTTTCACACGTGTGTGTGTGTGTTTTTTTTTTAGTTTTTCGCTCGTGTATGTGTTTTTTGCTTGTTTCGCAAGTGTGTGTATGTGTGTGTTTTTTATTCTTTTTTGTGTTTTTCACTTGTTTCGCACATGTGTGTGTTTTTTATCGTTTCGCACGTGTATGCTTTTTTTTTTGTTTATCGTTAGTTTCACACATGTGCGTGTTTTTTGCTCGTTTCGCACGTGTGTATATTTTTCGCTCGTTTCGCACGTATGTGAGTTTTTCGCTCGTTTTGCACGTGTGTGTGGTTTTTTTGTGTTTTTTGCTCGTTTCGCACGAGTGTGTGTGTTTATTTTAATTTCCTTGTATTTCACTCGTTTTGCACGTATGCGTGTTTTTCGCTCATTTAGCACGTGTGTGTGTGTTTTTCGCTCGTTTTGCATGTATGTGAGTTTTTCGCTCGTTTTGCACGTGTGTGTGGTTTTTTTTTGTGTTTTTTGCTTGTTTCTCACGTGTATGTGTGTGTGTGTGTTTTTTTTTTGTGTTTTTCGCTCCTTTCGCACATGTGCGTGTTTTTCGCTCGTTTCGCTCGTGTGTGTTTGTCTCTCGTTTCGCACGTGTGTATGTAATTTTTTTTGTTTTTCGCTCGTTTTGTACGTGTGTTTTTCACTCGTTTCGCAGCTGTGTCTCTGTGTGTTATTCTTTGTGTTTTTCGCTCTTTTCGCGCGTGTGCGTGTTTTTCGCTCGTTATGCACGTATGTGTGTTTTTTGGCTCATTTCGCACGTATGTGTGTGTGTGTGTTTTTTTTGAATTTTTTTTGTGTTTTCGCTCGTTCTGCACGTATGCATGTTTGTCGCTCATTTCGCACGTGTGTGTGTGTGTTTTTCGCTCGTTTCGCTCATGTGTGTTTTTTATCGTTTCGCACGTGTGTGTTTTTTGTGTTTTTCGCTGGTTTCGCACATGTGCTTGTTTTTCGTTCGTTTCGCACATGTGTGTTTTTCGTTCGTTTCGCACATGTGTGTTTTGGGTGTGTTTTTTTCATTTTTATGTTTTTCGCTAGTTTTGCAGGTGTGCGTGTTTTTCGCTCGTTTCTCACGGGGTGTGTGGTTTTTTTTATTTTTTGCTTGTTTTTCCCTTGTGTGTGTTGTTCGCTCGTTCCGCACGTGTGGGTATTTTTTTTGTGATTTTTGCTCTTTTTGCAAATGTGCGAGTTTTTCGTTCGATTTGCATTGGTGTGTTTTTCGCTCTTTTCGCACGCGTGTGTGTGCTTTTTTTGTGTTTTTCACTCATTTCGCCCGTGCGCATTTTTCGTTCGTTTCACACTTGTGTGTTTGTTTATTTATTTATTTATTTGTGTTTTTCACTTGTTTCGCATGTGAGAGTTTTTTAATTTTTTTTTTATTTTTCGCTCGTTTCGCACGTGCGTATTTTTCGCTCATTTCGCACGTGTGCGTGTTTTTCGCTCGTTTCGCATGAATGTATGTGTTTCGCTCGTTTCGCACGTGTGTGTGGTTTTTTTTGTGTTTTTCACTCGTTTCTCACGTGTATGTGTGTGTGTGTGTGTATTTTTTTGTATTTTTCGCTAGTTTCACACATGTGTGTTTTTCACTCGTTTCGCACGTGTGTGTATTTTATGCGTTTTTCGCTCGTTTCGCACGTGTATGTTTCTCGCTCATTTCGCACGTGTGTGTATGTGTGTGTTTTTTATTCTTTTTTGTGTTTTTTGCTTGTTTCGCACATGTGTGTGTTTTTTATCGTTTCCCACGTGTATGCTTTTTTTTGTTTTTTAGTTTATCGCTGGTTTCGCACGTGTGCGGGTTTTTCGCTCGTTTCGCACGCGTGTGGGTGTGTTTTTACATTTTTGTGTTTTTCGCTCGTTTCGCACGGGGTGTGTTATTTTTTCTGTTTCTTGCTCGTTTCGCGCGTGTGTGTGTTTTTTTCGCTCGTTTCTCACGTGTGTTTTTTTATTTAGTTTTGTTATTTTTTTCGCTTGTTTTGCACGTGTGTATGTGTTTTTTTGTATTTTTCGCTCGTTTCGCACGTGTGTGTTTTTTGCTTGTTTCGCATGTGTGTTGGTGTGTCTGTTTTTTATTATTTTTGTGTTTTTTGCTCGTTTCGTACGTATGCGTGTTTTCGCTCGTTTCGCACATGTGTGTGTTTTTTATCGTTTCGCACGTGTGTGCTCTTTTTTCTTTTTTTTCTTTTTGCGGGTTTCGCACATGTGCGTGTTTTTCGCTTGTTTGGCACGTGTGGGTGTGTTTTTTCATTTTTATGTTTTTCGCTCGTTTTGCACATGTGCGTGTTTTTCGCTCGTTTGTCACGGGGTGGGTGGTTTTTTTTATTTTTCGCTTGTTTTGCACTTGTGTGTGTTTTTCGCTCGTTCCGCACGTGTGGGTGTTTTTTTGTGATTTTTGCTCTTTTTGCACGTGTGCGAGTTTTTCGTTCGTTTCGCACGTGTGTGCGTGTTTTTTTTATGTGTTTTTCACTCATTTCGCCCGTGCAAATTTTTTGCTCGTTTCACACTTGTGTGTTTGTTTATTTATTTATTTGTATTTTTCGCTCGTTTCACACGTGTTTTTCGCCCGTTTCGCATGTGTGTGTTTTTTAATTTTTAATTTTTAATTTTTTATTTTTCACTCGTTTCGCACGTATGCGTGTTTTTCACTCATTTAGCACGTGTGTGTGCCTTTTGCTTGTTTCGCATGTGCGTGTTTTTTGCTCATTTCGCAAGTGTGCGTATTTTTCGCTCGTTTCGCACGTGTGTGGTTTTTTTTTGTGTTTTTCGCTCGTTTCTCACGTGCATGTGTGTGTTGTTTTTTTTTGTGTTTTTCACTAGTTTCACACGTGTGTATTTTTCGCTCGTTTCGCACGTGTGTGTATTTTTTGCTCTTTTCGCAAGTGTGTGTATGTGTGAGTTTTTATTTTTTTTTTGTCTTTTTCGCTCGTTTCGTATATGTGTGTGTTTTTTATCGTTTCGCACGTGTGCTTTTCTTTATTTTCTTTGTTTATTGCTGGTTTCATACATGTGCGTGTTTTTTGCTCATTTTGCACGCGTGAGGGTGTGTTTTTCATTTTTGTGTTTTTCGCTCGTTTAGCACGGGGTGTGTGGTTTTTGTTGTGTTTTTTGCTCGTTTTGCACGTGTGTGTCTTTTTCGCTCATTTCTCACGTGTGTGTTTTTTAATTTATTTTTGTTATCTTTTTCGCTCGTTTCGCACGCATGTGGGTGTATTTTTTTCATTTTTGTGTTTTTCGCTCGTTTCGCATGGGGGTGTGGTTTTTTTTATTTTTCGCTCGTTTTGTACTTGTGCATGTTTTTCGCTAGTTCTGCACGTGTGAGTGTTTTTTTGTGATTTTTGCTCTTTTTGCACGTGTGCATGTTTTTCGTTCGTTTCGCACGTGTGTGTTTTTCGCTCGTTTCGCACGTGTGTGTGCGTTTTTTTGTGTATTTTTCACTCATTTCGCCCGTGCAAATATTTTTTTCATTTCACACTTGTGTGTTTGTATATTTATTTTTTTTGTATTTTTCGCTCGTTTCACACGTGTGTGTTTTTTATTCGTTTCGCATGTGTGTGTTTTTTAATTTTTAATTTTTTTATTTTTCGCTCGTTTCGCACGTATGCGTGTTTTTCGCTCATTTAGCACGTGTGTGTGTCTTTTGCTCGTTTCGCACGTGTGTGTTTTTCGCTCGTTTCGCACGTGTATGTGTGTGTGTTTTTTTGTGTTTTTTGCTAGTTTCACACGTGTGTGTTTCTCGCTCGTTTCGAATGTATGTGTATTTTTTGCTCGTTTCGCACGTGTGTGTGTTTTTTTAATTTTTTTATTTTTGCTCGTTTTACACGTATGCGTGTTTTTCACTCTTTTAGCACGTGTGTGTTTTTTGCTCGTTTCGCACGTGTGTGTTTTTTGTGTGTTTTTCGCACATTTTGCACGTGTGCGTATTTTTCGCTCGTTTCGCATGTATGTGAGTTTTTCACTCGTTTTGCACGTGTGTGTGGTTTTTTTTTGTTTTTCGCTTGTTTCACACGTGTATGTGTGTGTATTTTTTTGCGTGTATTTCGCTCGTTTCACACGTGTGCGTGTTTTTCGCTCGTTTTACACTTCTTTGTGTTTGTCGCTCGTTTTGCACGTGTGTGTAATTTTTTTTGTTTTTTGCTCGTTTTGCACGTGTGTGTTTTTCGCTCGTTTTGCACCCGTGTTTGTGTGTTATTCTTTGTATTTTTCACTCTTTTCTCACGTGTGCGTGTTTTTCGCTTGTTTCGCATGTGTGTGTTTTTTGCTCATTTCGCACGTATGTGTGTGTGTGTTTTTTTATTTTTAATCTTTTTTGTGTTTTCGCTCGTTCTGCACGTATGCATGTTTTTCGCTCATTTTGCACGTGTGTGTGTTTTTCGCTCGTTTCGCTCATGTGTGTTTTTCATCGTTTCGCACGTGTGTTTTTTTGTATTTTTCGCTGGTTTCGCACATGTGCTTGTTTTTCGTTCGTTTCGCACATGTGTGTTTTTCGCTCGTTTCGCACGTATGCTTGTTTTTCACTCGTTTCTCACGGGATGGGCGTTTTTTTCTCGCTCGTTTTGCACTTGTGTGTTTTTCGCTTGTTCCGCACGTGTGGGTGTTTTTTTGAGATATTTGCTCTTTTGCGAGTTTTTCGTTCGTTTCGTACGTGTGTGTTTTTCGCTTGTTTCGCACGTATGTGTGCGTTTTTTTGTGTTTTTCACTCATTTCGCCCGTGCGCATTTGTCGCTCGTTTCACACTTGTGTGTTTGTTTATTTATTTATTTGTGTTTTTCGCTCGTTTCACACGTGTGTTTTCACTCGTTTCGCATGTTTGTGTTTTTTAATTTTTAATTTTTTTCGCTCGTTTCGCACGTATGCTGTTTTTCACTCATTTAGCACGTGTGTGTCTTTCGCTTGTTTCGCATGTGCGTGTTTTTCGCTCATTTCGCACGTGTGCGTTGTTTTTTTGTGTTTTTCGCTCGTTTCTCACGTGTATGTCTGTGTGTTTTTTGCTAGTTTCACACGTGTGTATTTTTCGCTCGTTTTGCACGTGTGTGTCTATTTTTTGCGTTTTTCGCTCGTTTCGCACGTGTGTGTTTTTCGCTCGTTTCGCAAGTGTGTGTATGGGTGTGTTTTTATATTCCTTTTTGTCTTTTTCGCTCATTTCGCACATGTGTGTGTTTTTTATCGTTTCGCACATGTGCTTTTTTTTTATTTTCTTTGTTTATCGTTGATTTTGCACATATGCGTGTTTTTCGCTCGTTTCGCACGCGCGTGGGTGTGCTTTTTATTTTTGTGTTTTTCACTCGTTTCGCACGGGGTGTGTGGTTTATTTTGTGTTTTTTGCTCGTTTCGCACGTGTGTGTTTTTCGCTCGTTTCGCACGTGTGTGTGTTTTTCGCTCGTTTCTCACGCGTGTGTTGTTTTATTTATTTTTGTTATCTTTTTCGCTCTTTTCGCACGCGTGTGGGTGTGTTTTTTCATTATGTTACACAGTTTTGCTCTAAAATATTATATTATGTTATTATGTTAGAAAATATTTTTATTTTTTTAAATGTTATTTTTTATAATGAATATATTATGAGTTATGTTGAATTATATTAAATTGATTATTTTATGATTATTATATTATAGTTTTTTTTTGTTAATTTATTCAAAAATTTTCAAAGAATATCCATAAATAATCGTGGGTATCTGCATTCACTAAGGGGATAATTAAATAGGGGGATTTGCAACGAAGATGGAGAGCGGACGGGGAATTTTTTTTTTAAACGGGAGCGAAGAACGGAAAAAGGGGTCCGCCGTACCCACACAAGTATCTATTACTATATCTAACTAACAACGAAAATTCAATTTGAGCCAATTTGAGATAGGACACATGAACTTTATCTGCATTGGGTTTTAAGACAATGAACTTAATTCGGATTTAGGATCCTAACAATAGACCTAGGTTGATCTTACTCACGTGAGTTAATATTTTGAGTCATTACTGTAATAAATACTATACTATTAAATATGATTATATATAGTATATATAAAAGTTAGGTATACTTCCAATAGATTTTATAATCAAACTAAAAAAAATCTAATTATTTTTTTTAATTTTAAATATTATTTACTATCTTAATGAAATTGTGAATAATATAATCACTCATATAATTAATGTAAACCCCGCTAAAATCAGTAAATTATTAGTTAGTAAATTGAATTTTAATTAGGAAAGTTAAAAATACAAAACTAATATCAAAATAGGATAGAGCTCATCGAAACGAGAATTTTGATACCAATTTCGATAATTTGGCCCAAAATCGGATCGGAAGGGCCGAACCGGTTGAACCGGGGCCCAAACCGGACCCATGGGTTCAACCGGGCCCCTAACATAAATGAAGCAGCAGCTTCATCTTCTCCATTTCACCACAGCAACGAAAAACACAGCAAGGGGGAGAAGAGAAGAAACCTAACCCTCACCATTCCTTCCAACTACCATAACTTCCTCATCCGGGCTCCGATTGCCGCACTGTTCGCGGCCACGCGCTCAGCGCGTCGAGCTCTACCTTTCTATCCAAACAATTTCTCTGGTAAGCCTTCTATTGAGTTCAGAATCTCTATCCCTCTTTCTTTGGTAAACTTGAAAACATATAGTGAATCTTGTCCAATTTTTGTGTTCCAGGTTCAAGTTAGCTTCCGGAACTTGTGGGCTCAAGCTATTGAGCATATGGGTATGGTAAGAACACCTTAACCCTAGCCCAATCTTGTTTTTGGTAATAGAAAACTGAATTGGAACATATATATGTGTATTAGGTGTAGTTTAAGAGGGTGTTTATGCATTGAACTTGAATTTGGATTACTTGGAGCTTTGTTGGTGACAAGGCTTGCTTTGGGGCTGTTTGATTGAGCTTGGAGGGGCTGTGATTTTATGTTGAGAAGCTGCCTTGGGTGAATTAAGTGATCGGCCAAGGTATGGTTTAAGTTTCGCACGTTTAATATTTACGGTGTTGTGAAAACTTAGGTTAGAGGAACCATAGAATAAGTTAGATTGTTTGTTGTATTTAATGATTAGCCTTGTAATGTTGTTAGAATATATTTGTTAGTGAATTTATATATTAGAATTATGAGGTGTGAAAGCTATTAATGGTGTGCTCTTATATTTATTTATGATGGATTAGAATTGGTGTTTGTTAATAAGGATGTAGAGTTGTGTTGTGGTGGTATTGTATATGCTGTAACTAATTATGTAATGATCGGAATTGCATGAGACCAAGTTTGGGATAAACTTGGGAATATAAGGAACTAAACTGAAAAATTTGGGACCTTTTTGTTAAATATACAATTTATGGCAAATTTTTAAAGTTAGGTTGTTAAATCTGTCCAGCAGCAGAAAAGATCAAACAGAGTAGCAACTTGTTTGTCTTGCTGCGACTTTTACGAGTTGAGTTTTGGAGCGAAACCAATTTTGTTATAAAATTTGACTAACTTTCTTTATTTCTATAAAATTTCAGAATTTTAAGAGTTGAGGATTGGGAGCTGTGAATTTTTGAATATTGGTGGTCAAAACTGAAAAGAAACAGATTTCAGCAAGCTATGCATCAACTTCCAATGCTTGTAACTCTTAGAATTAAATATAAATTGGGTTGCATTTAAGACACACTTGTTTCTGGATGAGCTAGGGGTTCTCAAATCAAAATTTAGCTTAATTGGAGTTTTGTAATAAAAGTTATTCCAATTGAAAGGTACTAAGCTTGTTGGTTTTTAAAACAGATTTTGTCTCATTTTTACTTAACTTCCAGGTAATGTAACTTTTTCATTAAAAATGGTATTGACTCAGAACCAATTGAGAAAGAAACCTGGATGAGTAAAGTTTAACTACATTAATTTTCAAAGTCATTGGATTTAACTTGGATTTTTTATTGAATTTTGAATATCACATGCTGCTGCTGTTTTTCTGGTTTTATGCACTGCAGAGCAGTCACGGTTTTTCCTTTATTCCTGAGGCTAGAAAAATCAGAAAATTATGATATTTAGTTTGTTAGAAAGCTTATTTCAATATGAACGCCTGGACATAAAGTTTGTGCAATTCCGAGTTCATTTGCTATATTAGAAACAGAAAAGAAAATAGAGTGTCGAGGATGTCTTAGTGATAGTCATGAGTTCGAGAAGTTAAAGTTCAATCCTCATGTGATGTGATTGATTTAATGTTAGAGTTGGGTTGATTTTAATATTATTCAATATTAAGAAGGATGAGAAGAGTTTGATAAAAAGTTTGGTCAGGACCCGGAAAGGGTAATCAAGATGAATTATAAGGGAATGACGATGAAGAAATGTGAAAGGGAGGTTGTTAATAAAAGGAGTTAATATGCCATGGCTTGATGAATGATTAAATAATGATTATGACTATGAAATGGCTTATGAATAATGCTATCTGAGATACGAGTTCCCTGGGTAAGAGCCGTGGATCGCCATCACGTGTTCCAGGTTGAATCTCGATACTCTGTTGACCCTACGTCGTAAGGGTGACCGGGCACGTATAAATTCCCGGGTATGGATAGCCCCCATTGAGTGATTTTATGAAATATGAATGTGAACTCTATGCATAGACTCTTGGGGATGCGCGACGGGGGACAGTCTAAGGTTTTCGGACTTGTCAGGTTGGCTGGATAACCGACAGATGGGCCCCATCAGCCAAAGGACAGGCATGCATCATATGCATTTGTTTGTATTGATTGCTATGCATTTTTTTGGGTATGCCTAATTGATATATATTACCTGCTATTTGTTATACTTGCTATTTGTACTATTTGATCATTACTTGTGCGTGAACTTGTTTGGTTGCTTGTTTCTGTTACGTTCTGAATGATGAAAGGATGGAGGAAACGGAGGAAATGGTTTGGTGTTAGGTTAAGCTTGAACTTGAGTAAGTTAGGCAGATTTAGAATACCTACCCCTGTTTATGGCTTCTGTTTAGTACTTAAGTTGGATAATTGAATAACGGAGTTCTAGGATTACCTATGGCATTCTCAGGACCGTATTTCTTATGCGCGTGGCACTTTTACCATGCTGAGAACCTCCAGTTCTCATTCCATATTGTATTGTTGTTTTTCAGATGCAGGTCGAGAGGCTCCTCGCTAGACGTCTGGATCTTGGGAAGCGAAGTAGTCTTTGGGTGTATTTTGGTTTTTGGTTGTATATATGTATATATTTGTTTAGCTTACTCTCCAAGTAACTTGTGTATGCTGCTCCTCTTAGAGGATTAGGGAGAGATAGGAGTTTACTTTGATGTTTTGGTGTATTTTGGGGATACTTAAGTATGTTTATATGTATATATATATCCTCCGGCCAGCCTTAGCTTCGCAGGCTGAGTCAGGGGCTAGTTATGCTGTTACCTTGGCTTTCCTTTATCCTTCCGCTTATCTTTATCATGTTCCTATTAGGTCTCTTAGCATGCAAGTAATCCTATTCCTTGAGCGTTGCGCTTTTTATTTTGCGATTTTGTTTACCCGTTTTGTTTCAAGGCTCCTAGTATATTATTTCTTTCAGTATTATATGTATATCTTTACTGTTTAGAGGTCTGTTATACCACACTACCTCTGTTCTACGACTTAAGCGTAAAACACTGTGTAGTAGGGTGTTACATTATGGTATCAGAGCAGTTCGTTCCTATAGAGCCTGAGGACGGACTGATTATGCTTTTGTGCATTCTCTGTGTATGTGTTTATGTGATATTAGGATATCTAACTGATATATGTGGCATAAACGTTCCTGAGCATGCATTTGGGACTTAAAGCACTGAACTTGTGATATTGAGACTGATCAACTTGATATCACCTGTTTGGTGTGTATAGGGACCAGATGTCTACTCGCGGACGCGGACGTGGACGCGGGCGTGGTAGAGGCCGAATAGGCAATGCCATGCCTGAGGCATCAGGAAACACTCCTAATCCCATAGACTTCATGGCTGCATTAGGCAATATGGCAGCAGCAATGCAAGCGACAGCTGAAGCCCTGGGAAACCAAATTAATAATGGAAACAATGGTAACAATGACGAGAATGGTCCAATGTCACTGCATTCCTTCCTGAAGGTTCACCCTCCAACTTTCAGAGGGACCTCGAATCCTACCGATGCCGATAACTGGATACAGGCCATTGAGCGGGCGTTACAGGCTCAGCAGGTTCCTGATGAACAGTGGGTTGAGTTTGGGACCTACCAGTTGCATGGTGAAGCTCAGCACTGGTGGCAGGGCATGAGGCGCATTCTGCAGCCTGATGGGATTGTGATATCTTGAGAGTTGTTCCGAGATGAATTCTATAAAAAATATTTCCCCACTTCAGTTAGAAATGCCAGAGAACTTGAACTGCTTCAGCTTAAACAGGGACAGATGACTATCACTGAGTACACTAGTAAATTTGAGGAATTGTGCCGCTTCTCACGCATCTGTCAGGGAGCTCCTGAGGACTTTGCTGAGTGGAAATGCATAAAGTATGAAGGAGGCCTTAGGAGTGACATTCAGAGCTTTGTGGCGCCTATGCAGATTCGGGTGTTTTCTGAGTTGGTAAATAGGAGCAGGGTGGTAGAGGATTGTGTTAGAAGGGCTGCAGCAGAAAAAGGGGGTCTGAGGATGCCATTCCAGAGGACCACAAGGAGAAATTTTGCACCCAGAGGCAGACAGTTCAAGCGTGGTAGCTTTGTTCCTCAGAATAATCAGGGGCAAGGCAACTCCAGGAGGCCGAATACCAATGCTAATCAGGGAAGGAGACAGGGTAAGCAGCCACAGCAGGATATGAGTTGCCACAGATGTGGAAAGTATCATTCAGGACAATGTAGGTTTGGGACTGGAGTCTGTTACTCCTGTGGGCAGCCGGGACACTTGGCTAGTAGTTGCCCAGAAAAGAAGAGATATGAGACAGGCAGGGTGCAGCAACCAGGAAGGGTATACACTACTTCCTCTATAGGCGCTGAGGGGTCAGAGGCATTGATCCGAGGTAAATGTGAGATGGCGGGTAAAACTTTGAATGCTTTGTTTGATTCTGGAGCTTCACATACTTTTATTGCATTTGAGAAGGCTGATGAGCTAGGATTGAAAATAGTAGTACTGGGGTATGATTTAAAGGTATATAATGCTACCCACGAGGCTATGGTGACTAGATTAGGGTGCCCCCAAGTTCCTTTTCGAGTACAAGGGCGTGATTTCGTGCATAACTTAATTTGTTTGATGATGACTGGTCTTGATCTCATTCTGGGATTGGACTGGTTATCCAAGAACCGCGTTCTATTAGATTGCTCGGCGAAAATAGTGTATTTCATGCCTGAAGACACTGAAGGGCCGGTTGGAGTGAATAACTACTACTTGAATTCCATGATGGTGAACTATTCTGGGGCTGAATGTCAGGGGATATTGTTGCTAGCTGCGGGTGTTTCGGGTGATGATCAAGATTTGGAACAAATCCCAGTTGTGTGTGAGTTTTCGGAGGTGTTCCCTGATGATATTGATGAATTTCCACCGAAACGGGAAGTTGAGTTTGCTATTGATTTAGTACCTGGGGCTGGACCAATCTCGAGTGCTCCTTACAGGATGTCGCCTATGGAAATGGCCGAATTGAAGTCTCAACTGGAGGATCTGTTGGGTAAGAATTTTATCCGACCAAGTGTATCTCCGTGGGGTGCGCCAGTATTATTGGTGAAGAAGAAAGATGGAACCATGCGCTTATGTGTTGACTATAGGTAGCTGAATAAGGTTACAGTGAAGAATAAATATCCGCTGCCAAGGATTGATGACCTGATGGACCAATTACAGGGAGCTGGCGTGTTCTCCAAGATTGATCTACGATCCGGATACCACCAGATAAGGGTTAGAGATGAGGATATCCCAAAGACTGCCTTCAGAACGCGCTATGGCCACTATGAATATACCGTGATGTCCTTCGGACTAACTAACGCTCCGGCGATATTCATGGATTACATGAACAGAATCTTCCATCCATATCTGGATAAGTTTGTTGTTGTGTTTATTGATGACATTCTTATCTATTCTAAGACCGAGGATGAGCATGCAGAACACTTGCGAACAGTGCTACAAATTTTGAAGGATAGGAAGTTGTATGCCAAGCTATCCAAGTGTGAGTTCTGGAAGTCTGAGGTGAAATTTCTTGGTCATGTGGTGAGTAAGCAAGGAATAGCAGTGGATCCTGCTAAGGTTGAGGCGGTGATGAATTGGGAGCGGCCAACTTTAGTGACGGAAATCAGGAGTTTCTTAGGCTTGGCGGGTTATTATCGAAGGTTCATTAAAGGGTTTTCACAACTCGCTTTACCCTTAACGAAGCTGACCAGGAAGGATGTTCCTTTTGTGTGGACTCTCGAGTGTGAGGAGAGTTTCCTTGCCTTAAAGCAGATATTGACTACCGCCCCTGTATTAGTGTTGCCTGAGCCGAGAGAACCATTTGAGGTGTACTGTGATGCGTCCTTGAAAGGTTTAGGATGCGTGTTGATGCAGCATCATAAGGTTGTAGCTTATGCCTCACGTTAGTTAAGACCTCATGAAAGAAACTATCCGACTCATGATTTGGAACTTGCAGCCGTTGTCTTTGCCTTGAAGATTTGGAGGCATTATCTCTATGGAGTAAAATTTCAAGTCTTCTCGGACCATAAGAGTCTGAAGTACCTGTTTGAACAAAAAGAATTGAATATGCGTCAGAGGAGGTGGATGGAACTTCTGAAGGATTATGACTTCGAGCTAAACTATCATTCGGAAAAGGCGAATGTAGTGGCGGATGCTTTGAGTAGAAAATCCCTATGTGCTGCTTGGATGATGCTGAGAGAGGAAGAGTTGTTGAGAGCCTTCGAAGGATTGAAATTGGGAATCAGAGAAGAGTTTGGGACTTTATGCTTAAGCCAATTACAGATCTCAAGCGACTTCAAGGCTGAACTGATAAAGGCTCATCAGAACGACCAAGAATTGTATAAGATTTTGCCGGCGATTGAGAAAGGCAAGCAATGGAGAGTGTTAGAAGATAGAGATGGATTGTGGAGGTTCAAGGGCCGGATAATTGTGCCAGATGTTGGGGATTTGCGACATAACATATTGGAGGAAGCTCATAAGAGCGGGTTCTCCATTCATCCTGGAAGCACTAAGATGTACCAAGACTTAAAGATGATGTTCTGGTGGCCAGGAATGAAAATTGATGTGGCGTTACATGTTTCTAAATGCCTAACTTGTCAGAAAGTTAAGATCGAACACCAAAAGCCAGCAGGAACCCTTCAACCTTTGGAGATTCCACAGTGGAAATGGGAGAGCATTGCTATGGATTTTGTTTTGGGCTTACCAAGGACTCGGACCGGTTGTGATGCTATTTGGGTGGTTATAGACCGGTTGACCAAATCAGCTCATTTTCTGCCTATTCGGATAAGTTGTTCTATGGAGGAGTTGGCGCGCTTATATATAAAGGAGATTGTGAGGTTACATGGCGTACCTTCCACCATTGTATCGGATAGAGATCCTCGCTTTACATCACGGTTCTGGGGTGCATTTCAGCGAGCTTTTGGCACTCAATTGAGCTTAAGCACTGCCTATCATCCTCAGACGGATGGCCAATCAGAAAGAACAATCCAAACCTTGGAAGACATGTTAAGAGCTTGTGTTTTGGATCAACCGGCGAACTGGGATCGATATATGCCTCTGGTAGAATTTGCTTATAACAATAGCTATCATGCAAGTATTGGAATGGCTCCATATGAGGCTTTGTATGGAAGAAAATGCCAGTCTCCATTATGTTGGTACGAAGCAGGAGAAAAGAGCTTGATAGGACCAGAAATGGTAAGTGAAACCACTGAGCAAATAAAGAGAATTCGGAGTCGAATGCTTGAAGCTCAAAGCCGTCAGAAGAGCTATGCTGACCGAAGACGGAAGCCCTTAGAATTCGAGGAAGGAGAACACGTCTTCTTGAAGGTTACTCCGACCACTGGAATAGGGAGGTCCATCAAAACCAAGAAGTTAAATCCCCGTTACATTGGGCCATTCGAAATCCTGAACAGAATTGGACCAGTGGCATATAGGATCGCATTACCACCACATCTTTCAAACCTGCATGATGTGTTCCACGTATCGCAACTTCGTAAATATACTTTTGATCCTAGTCATGTCCTAGAGCCGGAATCAGTCCAAGTGAGAGAAGACCTGACGCTTCCAGTAACTCCGGTTAGGATTGATGATACCAGCACCAAACGTCTCCGCGGAAAGGAAGTTTCTTTGGTGAAAGTAGCTTGGAGTCGGGCAGGTATTGAAGAACATACCTGGGAGCTTGAATTAGAGATGCGAAAGGACTACCCACACCTCTTTTTAGGTAACTCCCTCTGAATTTTGAGCACAAAATTCCTAGTTAGGTGGGTAGGATGTAAACCCCGCTAAAATCAGTAAATTATTAGTTAGTAAATTGAATTTTAATTAGGAAAGTTAAAAATACAAAAATAATATCAAAATAGGATAGAGCTCATCGAAACGAGAATTTTGATACCAATTTCAATAATTTGGCCCAAAATCGGACCGGAAGGGCCGAACCGGTTGAACCGGGGCCCAAACCGGACCCATGGGTTCAACCGGGCCCCTAACATAAATGAAGCAGCAGCTTCATCTTCTCCATTTCACCACAGCAACGAAAAACACAGCAAGGGGGAGAAGAGAAGAAACCTAACCCTCACCATTCCTTCCAACTACCATAACTTCCTCATCCGGGCTCCGATTGCCGCACCGTTCGCGGCCACGCGCTCAACGCGTCGAGCTCTACCTTTCTATCCAAACAATTTCTCTGGTAAGCCTTCTATTGAGTTCAGAATCTCTATCCCTCTTTCTTTGGTAAACTTGAAAACATATAGTGAATCTTGTCCAATTTTTGTGGTCTAGGTTCAAGTTAGCTTCCGGAACTTGTGGGCTCAAGCTATTGAGCATATGGGTATGGTAAGAACACCCTAACCCTAGCCCAATCTTGTTTTTGGTAATAGAAAACTGAATTGGAACATATATGTGTGTATTAGGTGTAGTTTAAGAGGGTGTTTATGCATTGAACTTGAATTTGGATTACTTGGAGCTTTGTTGGTGACAAGGCTTGCTTTGGGGCTGTTTGATTGAGCTTGGAGGGGCTGTGATTTTATGTTGAGAAGCTTCCTTGGGTGAATTAAGTGATCGGCCAAGGTATGGTTTAAGTTTCGCACGTTTAATATTTACGGTGTTGTGAAAACTTAGGTTAGAGGAACCATAGAATAAGTTGGATTGTTTGTTGTATTTAATGATTAGCCTTGTAATGTTGTTAGAATATATTTGTTAGTGAATTTATATATTAGAATTATGAGGTGTGAAAGCTATTAATGGTGTGCTCTTATATTTATTTATGATGGATTAGAATTGGTGTTTGTTAATAAGGATGTAGAGTTGTGTTGTGGTGGTATTGTATATGCTGTAACTAATTATGTAATGATCGGAATTGCATGAGACCAAGTTTGGGATAAACTTGGGAATATAAGGAACTAAACTGAAAAATTTGGGACCTTTTTGTTAAATATACAATTTATGGAAAATTTTTAAAGTTAGGTTGTTAAATCTGTCCAGCAGCAGAAAAGATCAAACAGAGTAGCAACTTGTTTGTCTTGCTGCGACTTTTACGAGTTGAGTTTTGGAGCGAAACCAATTTTGTTATAAAATTTGATTAACTTTCTTTATTTCTATAAAATTTCAGAATTTTAAGAGTTGAGGATTGGGAGCTGTGAATTTTTGAATATTGGTGGTCAAAACTGAAAAGAAACAGATTTCAGCAAGCTATGCATCAACTTCCAATGCTTGTAACTCTTAGAATTAAATATAAATTGGGTTGCAACCAAGACACACTTGTTTTTGGATGAGCTAGAGGTTCTCAAATCAAAATTTAGCTTAATTGGAGTTTTGTAATAAAAGTTATTCCAATTGAAAGGTACTAAGCTTGTTGGTTTTTAAAACAGATTTTGTCTCATTTTTACTTAACTTCCAGGTAATGTAACTTTTTCATTAAAAATGGTATTGACTCAGAACCAATTGAGAAAGAAACCTGGATGAGTAAAGTTTAACTACATTAATTTTCAAAGTCATTGGATTTAACTTGGATTTTTTATTGAATTTTGAATATCACATACTGCTGCTGTTTTTTTGGTTTTATGCACTGCAGAGCAGTCACGGTTTTTCCTTTATTCCTGAGGCTAGAAAAATCAGAAAATTATGATATTTAGTTTGTTAGAAATCTTATTTCAATATGAACGCCTGGACATAAAGTTTGTGCAATTCCGAGTTCATTTGCTATATTAGAAACAGAAAAGAAAATAGAGTGTCGAGGATGTCTTAGTGATAGTCATGAGTTCGAGAAGTTAAAGTTCAATCCTCGTGTGATGTGATTGATTTAATGTTAGAGTTGGGTTGATTTTAATATTATTCAATATTAAGAAGGATGAGAAGAGTTTGATAAAAAGTTTGGTCAGGACCCGGAAAGGGTAATCAAGATGAATTATAAGGGAATGACGATGAAGAATGTGAAAGTGAGGTTGTTAATAAAAGGAGTTAATATGCCATGGCTTGATGAATGATTAAATAATGATTATGACTATGAAATGGCTTATGAATAATGCTATCTGAGATACGAGTTCCCTGGGTAAGAGCCGTGGCTCGCCATCACGTGTTCCAGGTTGAATCTCGATACTCTGTTGACCCTACGTCGTAAGGGTGACCGGGCACGTATAAATTTCCGGGTATGGATAGCCCCCATTGAGTGATTTTATGAAATATGAATGTGAACTCTATGCATAGACTCTTGGGGATGCGCGACGGGGGACAGTCTAAGGTTTTCGGACTTGTCGGGTTGGCTGGATAATCGACAGATGGGCTCCATCAGCCATAGGACAGGCATGCATCATATGCATTTGTTTGTATTGATTGCTATGCATTTTTTTGGGTATGCCTAATTGATATATATTACCTGCTATTTGTTATATTTGCTATTTGTACTATTTGATCATTACTTGTGCGTGAACTTGTTTGGTTGCTTGTTTCTGTTACATTCTGAATGATGAAAGGATGGAGGAAACGGAGGAAATGGTTTGGTGTTAGGTTAAGATTGAACTTGAGTAAGTTAGGCAGATTTAGAATACCTACCCCTGTTTATGGCTTCTGTTTAGTACTTAAGTTGGATAATTGAATAACGGAGTTCTAGGATTACCTATGGCATTCTCAGGACCGTATTTCTTATGCGCGTGGCACTTTTACCATGCTGAGAACCTCCGGTTCTCATTCCATATTGTATTGTTGTTTTTCAGATGCAGGTCGAGAGGCTCCTCGCTAGACGTCTGGATCTTGGGAAGCGAAGTAGTCCTTGGGTGTATTTTGGTTTTTGGTTGTATATATGTATATATTTGTTTAGCTTACTCTCCAAGTAACTTGTGTATGCTGCTCCTCTTAGAGGATTAGGGAGAGATAGGAGTTTACTTTGATGTTTTGGTGTATTTTGGGGATACTTAAGTATGTTTATATGTATATATATATCCTCCGGCCAGCCTTAGCTTCGCAGGCTGAGTCAGGGGCTAGTTATGCTGTTACCTTGGCTTTCCTTTATCCTTCTGCTTATCTTTATCATGTTCCTATTAGGTCTCTTAGCATGCAAGTAATCCTATTCCTTGAGCGTTGCGCTTTTTATTTTGCGATTTTGTTTACCCGTTTTGTTTCAAGGCTCCTAGTATATTATTTCTTTCAGTATTATATGTATATCTTTACTGTTTAGAGGTCTGTTATACCACACTACCTCTGTTCTACGACTTAAGCGTAAAACACTGTGTAGTAGGGTGTTACAATTAAAATAGTTCATCCTAATATATACATGACACTACATCTATCAAAGATTATTATATGTGATAAATTATTTCTTGATTTTTCTAAAGATAATTTATATGTAAATTAACTAATCTTTATAATATACAATCTATTGCATAATTTTTCTCCTCTTAATATGGATAAATTGATGAATTTAATATATAAAATATAATTTATATTATTTAACATAGGAAATAAATAACTTAAACCATTATCTAAAACAATAAATATAATAGTACAAATACCTATATATTTATTAGTATTAAAAAATATACAAATAATACAAAGATGATTTTTTTGGTAGAAAAACAATAATAAAGGTTATTAATTAAGTTAATTACATAATTAAAAAATTATGAATACTTTTTTAAATAATAATAAAAAATAATATCACTATTTTTACATACTACAAATTATATATTAGCTTTGTTAAAAAAATTAAATTATATATTAGATATTATTATTTGTGTACTAATATATATATAAAATCGATTATTAAGTTATAATTAATTTCTAACTTAATTTTTGGCAATTAAAATTTAAATGATTGAAATTATTAAATGCTGAATATTTTGCAACTAACTAATTTTGTTTTTGTTATTAAAATTTTAAAAAGAGTGAGTTGTTAATCAATTCTGAATTTAAATTTAAATTTAAATTTAAATTTGTGTAAGAAAATATTTTGAATTATTTTTACTAATCAGAATTAATTTTAAAATAAAAAATTATTTTATACATCATATTATAAGATAGTGTAGTCATTCATTTTTTTAATGACAATTATTGTCAAATAAAATGATATAAAAATAGAAAAAATATATTTACCAATCTAGGAATAATAATTTATTTTTTAATAGAATAAATTATATATTGAATAACAAAAGTTATTATAGTTTCTTTTTACACAAACTAATATACTCAACGACGGTGTTTTGGTAATATTACCAAGAAATATTAATCAATCTAATAGTTTTTGTAATGACATAAGTTTATAAGTTTAGAAACTTGAAAATTATGTCATAAAATATAAAATTTTAACCAGTAACAATGTTGATCATATTGTTTGACTTCCTAAATGAATATGATACCAATAAATAAAACTGTCACAATTAAATTTTAACAAAGACAAATCTTCATAAGTATTGCTGTCATCAATGAGAATTGTTCTACTCTCAAGACAAATACTATTTTCTTTCACTGTATTTTCCAATTCGGCAAGTTGAGAACTAATCGTCTACGGATTGAACCTCCATTTATTAAGGGTCTGCCACTAGCCAATGAGTTGTTACATACACAAGGCGGGATTCGAAACTCTAATACTTACTTAGGTAGACGAGTGAGATGACCACTCAACCAATCCAAATCAATTAAGATAAATATTAATTATTTTTAATAATTTTTACATTAAAAATAATTAAACTTTGATTTTAATTATAATTTTATAAAATATTTATAGTAATAATTATTATATATATTTTTTGTTTAATCTTTTTTAATGTAAAAATTTATATATTTTTACATATACTAGTTATACATAAAGAAAAAAAAGAAGAGTTAAAATAACAAGCTAAGAGCAATAAAAATGATGATTCTTATAATTTTGTGTGGTCATCTATATATAGTAGACCAGAAGACTATGATTATCTAACAAAATTAATTTGTATTTATTGCATTCAATTTGAATAAGTAAGAAATCATCTTATTTTAGTTTAGTCTTTAATTCAGATGATTTGAATTTGACTCAATACCAAGATTCAATTTTGCCGATTTTTTTTAAGTGACGATTTTTGCTATTACTTGAATCGGTACAATCAAAGGTTCCTGGTTCGACTGGTCCGATCAGTTTTTCGAATCTTGGTATTGAGCCAAATTTAAATTAATTGAATTAAGAACTAAATTTAAATAAGATAATTTTTTACTTATTCAAATTGAATGTAATAAATACAAATTAATTTTGTTAGATAATAATGGTCTTCTGGTCTTTTATATATATGGCCAAACAAAATTATAAGAAGTATCATGTTTATTGTTCTTGTTATTTCTACTCTTTTTTTTGTTTTTTTTTTCCTTTTGTTGAATTTTTTTTATGTATAAATATACTCAAAATGAGAAGGCATGTATGAGTATTTCATTGATTTTTTGTTTGACGAACTGTAGTTCGAAAATGTTCCAATTTAGACATTCTACTACTGCTGATGAAAGTTGGATTTGTAGTAATTTAGTGTGGACAGTGTACTTTTTATATTATTGGATAGAAGAATATTTGTTAAAATGAATATACTCATTGTAATGAATTTTCTTTGTTAATATTTTATTTTTTACCTAACAAACATCCATATTGAATATATTATTTTCATCAGAAGGCCTACATGATTGATTAATAATTCTGTGTAAAAATACTCTTGTGGTGACTAAGCACTATATCGTTAACTCGCTAACACTACTAAAAAACTAGTTATTACAGACAAATATTTCCAACAGATTTTATCTCACGGAAATACAGACAGAATTTGTGAGAAATTTTTTGTCGAAAAAAAAATTAGCATAAATTACAGACAAAAAAAGTGAATTCGCCGATCATTCTATCAAAAAAATTAATTTTTTTTCGTGAAAAATGATTACTAACAAAAAATTCGTCTGTAATTAAATGGACAAAAATACTTCATCATTTTATTAAATTATTACATATAAAAAATCTGTCAATAATTTAAAATATTCCATCAAAAATGTTGAATTAAACCTAACCTACTCCCTCTCTCTCTCCGTGGCAGCCCCCATTCAAACTGTTTCGAGCTCCATTTACAAATGAAACACGTTGAATCTGTTCTGTTCTGCTCTGTTCAAGTAATTTGTAATTCAATTAAATATTGTTTTGTTAGGCACTAAAAACCAGCAACTATGGTTCTGAACCTATGCTTCAAAATTGTGGAATTTCTATAAGCACTGGCTTTACTCAAGTGGATGGTCGTGTTCTGCCTTCGCCAAGGGTATTTAATATTTATTTTTGTCATTGTGCTCTTGAAACTTGTTTATTGTGTGTTGCCTTGTTGTTCTATTTGAACTTGTGACCTGAGGTTTTTTTATTTATGACTTGGAAGGTCACTTGTTCGAGAAATGATTTTTCTCATTTAGCAAATGCTCTAGTAACTTGTTTTTTTCTTGACTCCCACATGAAACTAAATGAAAGTCCTTTTTAAAAATCCTTTGTTTGGAATATGGATTTACATGGAAAAATTATCTTTTTGCTACTGTCATATCTAAATGCTAGGCTGCCTTTGATGAATTATAAATTATTTTAAAGTTCCCTTTGCTGTTTGTGGCGTGTTGGTATTATTTTTTGTTTCTTTTTTTTTTTACCTACCTAAGCAAATGATGTTAAGTTCTTGCTAGTAGTTATTCTTGTTTGAGGTTACTTGCTTGTTAGATTTACAGAGACAAATTCTCACAGACAACTATCTATGTAAACTTCATGTACGTTTGTGTTTGATTTTTATGTTACAGAAGAGGCAATTCGAAGATCTACTGCACAAGAGCAGGATGATATTCAAGCTTTGATGTTTGTTACCTTATTTATATATATAAAGGATTCTGTTATACTTGCTGTATTTGTTACCTTATTTCTGGTTTTGGAACCTTTTAAGTTATAACTCCATATTTATGATTTTGTCCTGTGAAATGTTAGCTCGTAGAGAAGTAGTAATTAGCGTATGTATCACATTCACAACTGTGGCGCTAACATTGCACTCTATCTGTTTGTATAAATGTCTCACCCAATAACTGAAAATTTTTTGCAGCAAAACCGTGTTATTTTTATTCTTGTAACAATTACAGCTTTTGATAAATGGAAACCAAGTCATTTGAGGAACCTTATTCCACCGACGATGAGGTCTACTTGCAAAATGCAAGTGATGAAGATGATAATGACAGTACCTTTTCTTCCAGTTCCACCACCAAGTTACAGTTCAGGTCTTTTCTTCCTTGATATGTAGTATATACTTGTGAGAGTACTCAAGTGAATTCTTTGAGTGAAAAAAGCATTTGATCTTAATGGTAAAAAGTTGAGTCCTCATAGAATTACCGGAAGCTAGATGCAGATAATTAATACCAGAAAGGAAAAAATTGATATTATCAATGAGGGCAAGAAGTATGGAACCTGCAATAGGAACAGAAACAATGTGAAAAAAGAAGTTAAAAGAAAATGGATTTCTAAATCAAATTATATAAAAGTAATTAAAGAGCAGTGAGGAAAAATTCACTTACTTATCCCAAATTGAGTTTTTTGGAAATACATTGGGGTATTTTACTACTGGCTGCAATACAAATAATTGTTTAGATATATATACATAACATATAGAATAAGTAAAAAAAATTTAGACGTACAAAATATGACATTTATTCTCTCTCTCCACATTTACTCACACATATATAATACCTAAAAATATGATAATAATACCAATATTTCAGGAGAAAAAAAAAATAAAAAACCTTAAACAAGCTCTACCCCATTAATATGTGAAGAAAAGAGAATAACATTTACCTTCAAATTTAGTGGAATTTTATTCTTTGAAAACTTTTTGTTTCTTTAATTTGAAATTAAATGTGGTTAATTAATTTTTAAGATTAAAATAAATTTCCCTTTACTTACATTTGGTCATTTAGATCAAATGTTAATAACTTATGTCCGTAAAAAACAAGTTATGGTCATGTGAAAATTAAAGAAATATAAGGCAACAACAAATGTCACAAGTAATTCTTTTATTCTTATTTAGGAAAATTATTTATTTATTTATTTATTTCTTATTTTCTCTTCCAGATGCAAAAAAGAAATATATGAACTTGTAAAGAAGCGGTGAGAGGAGGCTGACAATGTCAATGAGGTAATCAATAACTTTTCCATGTGTGTCATCTCCAGGTCTATTTATTCATTCACTGTTGATTATTGTTTTATTGTTCATTGCCGATGGTCTTGCTGTTGCTGGGCAAGTTGATACCTCTCTGTTTACATAATGCACTATTTTTTACTTCATCCTACTTTCAATCATTTTTGTTCATACCTCTCTGTTTACATAATGCCAAATCTATGTTTGCTGGGCAGCTCGAGTATTACAGGTTCTTTACATTGCTATTTTAAAAAAAAAAGATCTTAATCTTTGCTCAATTAAATTAGCTGTAAGACTAACAAACAATTATATTGCAGATGGTTTGGTTCTAGGATTGGCTCTTGCATTCATTCTTGGTGCAGGACTTCCTTTTGGAGCTAAACTATTTACAAGAGATGTTGATGTCCTCCACCTCATAAAAATTGGAATACTTGTAAGTCTATTTCGTGTACATTGGTATCTAATCTTTTCAGCACCCTAAATTTGTGGGACTTATATTTATGTTTGATTGTTTCTATCAGTTTGTTGCAGCCACCCAACCCATCAATGCTTTGGCATTTGTATTTTTGCAGACTATAATCTATCTCCTTACGTGAGGTATTTCGTTATGCCCTCTTTGTGTTTGATTAAAATACAACATTCTTTTTCCATTTTATTCTTACATTCATCTGCTTCATTTTGCAGATGGTTATTACAACCCTGGGTGATCTGCATGGGCTCTATCCGGGGATCATATTGCAAAATAAGGTTTTGAGGATTAAGGATAAGTCTACTGATCAGGTTCAAACATCCCTTTGAGAAAATTTTGTACAAGTTGTATGTATTGCTAAATAATAAGTAGTGCCAACCCCACTTTGTCGGGAAGAAATTGAAGAGATAGATAAATGGCTAACTCATACCTTAATCACGTTGGTGTTTGTTAATTAGTTAATTATTAGACATATATGGAAAATTCTAAGTAAAAAGACCTCAGCAAGAAAAACCATTTTGAAACATCGTCTGAATATAAAGAAGAAAAAAACTACTCCTCCTTCCATGTATCATAATGTTAGACAAGAGGACTGCTCTAACTTACATTGATTCTAAAAACGAAAATGGTTGTTCATAATATTTAACTTTGAGATGTTTCCACTAGCATACACGGGAACAAGTAGAAAGTTCTGAGGTGTTTAGAATATTTTATTCCATTTCAAAATTATATTCCTTGATATGGTTAATGGTTATGGTTATGTATCTTATGTAGTATTGATTTGACTAATTATTTTCCTAAGTATATCTATATGGAGGATTTTAGGTATATAACACTTGGATGGGTTTACCTGGTCACTGTTGGGCATCATAATTGTCCTGTTTTTGTGCTGAATTATTTGGTCAGAGTGTCATTGCTAATTGGCTGAGATGTCATGGTGTCTCTTTCTGATTGTGCGGTTTGGATGAGATGGCGTCTTCACAAAATGTCGAGTTGGAGGCAGCCAACTTTCTGCATAAACTTATTCAGGATTCTAAAGATGAGCCAGCTAAGCTGGCTACTAAACTCCATGTTGTATGTCTATTTCTATTCCTTGAATGAAATTTATGTTTGTTCTTTACTCTATTTGTATAAGACTCGGCATTCTTGCAATTAATTTGATGAGTGTTTCAGATATTACAACATATGAAATCCAGCGGGAAGGAACATTCAATGCCATATCAAGTGATATCAAGGTAAAATACCTGCCACTCAAACGTAGCACTCAAAACATGTGCAAATACAGATTTTTTTTTCTTTAGCTTTGTTTTTCAAAACTAGGTCATGGTACCCCTTTACCGTTGCTGTAGTTAGATAGGAATCATGGGATAATAAAACTTAAAAAATCTAAGTTCATTTACCACTTTGATTTGTATATTAATTAGTAAAACTGTTATATTATTATATTTTTTGCCCAGGGCTAAATTTATATCTGCAGAAGAAAGAATTGGTGTCACTTTTGATGATTTTCCTGGCCAGGATTATATAAAGAGGGAATTGTGAGAGAATGTACAAATTTTAAAGAATGATGAGGAGTTTCAAGACTAAGAAATTTATTGTCCAAAAGGTGTGCTTCTCGATGGACCTCCAGGAACTAGTAAAACTCTACTAGCTAAAGCCATTGCTGGGGAAGCAGGGTTGCCTTTTTTGCGGCAAATGGCATAGATTTTGTAGAGGTGATGCCTGTTCTCCAAAGATATTTACCCGCATTGAATAGAAAGTAGCAAGTAGAACTTTGGAATATAATTTCTATTCAACTTTCAAATTTAAAAATAATTTAATTCTTTAGGAGAATGAGGATGTAGATAAAATTTAAATTAAGCACTCATTTGGTTTTCCTAAGATACATGCATATCAGTTTTGATCTAAATGTGCGTGCAGGTCTGACATTGATCAGAGTGTGCTGGTTGTGATCATACCTAGATCATATGCTCTACTCTATAAATGAATGAAACTTATACCCATGAAGTGTGGAATATTGAATGCATAAAAATTGTCTTCATCTTTAAAGTTAAAAATATTTAATTTGTTCTTCTCCCAGATGTTTGTAGGGGGTTGCAGCATCACGTGTTAAGGATCTTTTTCTTCTGCCTTCGTCTGTATTTATTTATAAGAGGTGGATTTCCATCCCCTTAGGAGCTTGATAGATCTTCATTTTTATTCCCATGACTGATAATCTCTAAAAATATCCATTTTAATAGGGGTATGCTTTTAATTGGCTTCCAGGTTACAATGATGTTATTTGATATTCTAAACTTAAATTTCAGGTGCTTGTGATAGGTGCTACAAATAGATTAGACATTCCTGCTTTATTGAGGAAGGGTCGTTTTGACAAGATCATTCGAGTTGGTTTGCCATCAAAGGATGGAAGATTTGCCATTTTGAAGGTGATTTCCTCCTCCGACAATTTATGCATAATGAACCTTGCTTCGAGAAGTATTTCATTGTCTGTATCCATCTTTTTTCGTGTGTAAACTAGGTGCATGCTAGGAATAAATTCTTTAATTACCGACAAAAAATCCGTCGAAAAATTTGTCTCTAATTACCGACGGAAAATCCGTCGGAAAATCTGTCTCTAATTACCGACGAAAAATTCGTCGAAAAATCTGTCTCTAATTACCGACGAAAAATCCGTCGGAAAATCTGTCTCAAGGGGAAATGGAGGGAAAAATTTACAGAGGGAAAATCTGTCGGTAATTGGTAAAAATCTGTCAGTAATTTACCGACGAAAAAAATCCGTCGATAAATAATTTTTGACGAGGCTTTTACATAGGGACAAAATCTGTCGGTAATTAAAAATCCGTCTGTAATATAGACCAAATCTGTCTGTATTATACAATTTTCTAGTTGTGTAAAGTTAATTCTTTTATGATTATGCCAATGTATAACACTATATAAAAAAAGGTTAAGTATGATTTTGGTCCTTAAGATAGGGGGTGAAAATTTTTTTCGTCCCTAACCTTTTTTTACTTACAAAATTGTCCCTAAGGTTTAACTTAGTTTTAAAATCATCATTCGGACCAAAATACCCTTCTCTTTCTTCCCCAAAATCAACCAGAAGCAGAAGCAGAAATAGAAACAGAAATAGAAGCAACAACAATAAAACAATGTAATAAACATTAAAAAAATGGATAATAGATCAACAAATCTATATAATGAAACAATGTAATTAACCAGAAGTAGAAGCAGAAGAACAGCAACAACAATGAAACAATGTAATCAACCAGAAGAAGAAGTAGAAGCAACCAGAAGTAACAATATAAAAGAATCATAATAAAAAATCAACAACATAATAAAAGTAGAAGCAGAAGCAGAATGGAATTAGAATCAACAACATAATAGAAACAGAAACAGAAGAATAATAACAGCGACGAGTGACCGGCGAGGAGGACGAGGAGCAGCGGCGACCGGCGAGGAGCAGCAATGACCGACAACCGAGCGAGGAGGAGAAGCAGAAATGGCGAGTGGCGTGCGACGTCCACCTTCGCAAATCTGCTGGCATCGACGACGAGGAGTAGCGGCGAGGACCGAACGATGAGGAGCAGCGGCGAGGAGCCAACAACGAGGAGCAGCGGCAGCAGATTCCCTTCCCCTCCCATTCCCCACCTTCCCTTCCCATTCTTCTTCCCTGAAACCCCCCCGCGTGATTCCCTTCCCCAGCACTTTAACTCGTTCTCTTTTTTTTTATATATTTTTTTAATTAGTGGTACTTTGGTAATAAAAATTAAAATTTTAGTAAAAAGGACGATTTTATAACTAAGTTAAACCTTAGAGACGATTTTGTAAGTAAAAAAAGGTTGGGGACGATTTTGTAAGTAAAAAAATGTTGGGGACGGAAAAAATTTTCAGTCCTTATTTTAGGGACAAAAATCATACTTAACCCTAAAAGAAACTAATTAGATTTCATTTGTTTTCAATGAGGTGAACGAGTTTTTAGGCCTAATCGTAGTTAGAGTTGAGGAAAGTAAAAAAATACTAATAATATAAATACTGCTTATTTTTAATACTCAATAATAAAAAATATAAAAATTAAAACTAATATTATTCTATACAAAATAATAAAACATATATTATACTCAAAATATATTCAATCAGTATTTGTTATCATAATTTATCGATTACGTTATGACAAATATGGTTATTAAAAAAATTAAAATTAACTTACACACTATTATAATATGTCTTTTTTTAAAAAAAAAAAAGTCCAAAAAATATCTGTAGATACTCGAAAAAATTTGCGTTTTTTGAAGAGAAAATAAAACAGAGACTTGCAAAGATGGGAAAGGAGCTCGCCATGCTCTTTCTGAGTATCCATTACCATACCTAATTAGCAACAGAGATCTAATCTAAGCCGATTTGAAAGGGGATACGTGAACTTTATCTACATTAGGATTTAAGGTAATGAACTTAAGTCAAATTTGGGACCCTAACAACGTGCTTAGATTGATCTTGCTTTCTTTTGAGTCAATGTTATAACAAATATTATATTATATATACAAAAGTTTGATATATTTACAAGATAATTTTTTATTGAAATTAAGAAAATTTTTTAAGTATTTTTTTCTTTTAGTTTTTAAATATTATTTACTAATATAACAAAAAAGTAAAAATAACCATAATTACTCACATAATTAAAATAGATAATTCTAAATATACATGACACTATATGTATAAAAAATTATTATATATGATAAATATTTTTTTTTTGTACTGACTATTTATATGATTTATTGCATAATTTTTTTCTTAATATTTAATAAATTTATGATACAAGATATTATTTATTTTATTTAATATACAAAATAAGTAATTTAAGTCATCATCTAGGATAATAAGTATAATAGTACAAATATTTACTTACTTATTAGTATTGAAAAAATATATAAATAGTATAAATTAATATTTTTTTAGTAGAAAAATAGTAATAAGTTAATTATATAATTTTAAAAAATTGTAAATAATTTTTTAAATAATAATAAAAAATAAGATTACTATTTTCACATATTACAAAGTTTATAAAAATTTTTTAACAATAAATCAACCCTCAATAAATTATACATTAGCCCTATCAAAAAAATAAATAATTAATACATTAGATATTTTTATTTACATACTAATATATATTATTGATTATTAAGTTATAATTAATTTCTAACCTAATTTTTGGTAATTAAAATTTAAATAATCGAAATCATTAAATTCTATATATTTTGCACCTAATTTATTTTATTTTGTTATTGAAATTAAAAACATGATCAGTTGTTAATTAATTCTAAATTCAAATTTGGGTAAGAAAAAAAATGATTTTAAATTTTATCTCACTAATCATAATTAATTTTAAGATAAGAAATTACTTTATACATCATATTGTAGGATAGTGTGGTCATTTGTTATTCTTTAATGGCAAATATTATCAAATAAAATGTTGTAAGAATTAAAAGAAAATGTATTTACATATTTAGAAAATACTAATTTATTTTTCAATCAAATGAATTATTTTATTGAATAACAAAAATTGTTATTGATTTTTCTTCACATTAACTAATACTCAACGGTGATGTTCTGGTAATATTACAAAAAAAATTTAATCAATATAATAGCTTTTATAACGATACAAGTCCATAAGTTTGAAAACTTAAAAATCATGTTATAAAATATGATTGTTTTGACTTCAAAAATGAATACGATACCAATAAATAAAATTGTCCCAAGTAAATTTTAACAAAGGTAAATCTTCATAAGTATTGCTAGCAATGAGAAATTGTTTTGCTTAAAGACAAATGCTGTTTTTTTTAATGGATTTTCTAATTCCGCAGGTCGATGACTAATCCACCGTGTATTGATGTTTTATTCATTAAGGATCTATCACTGGCAAATGAATTGCGATACACAAGATGGAATTCGAACCACAAATACTTACTTAAGTAGACAAATGAGATGACGGCTCGACTAACTCAAATTAATTAAAAATACTAATTATTTTTAATATTTTAAATTATAAAATATTTATAGTAATAATTACTATATATTTTTTGTTTAAATTTTTAACAAAATTTTTTTATATAATTTTATATATTATCCTGTGCTTTACACGAAAATATACACCATTTAATTAATTAATTGTGATAATAAATAAGTTCAAAAGAAATGAAAAAAAAAAAGAAGAAAAAGACCTTCTAGGAATTAAATAAATGCATAAGTTAATTAGTCATTGACCTACAAAAGAAAAAAAACAAAAAAAGAAAGATTAGAAAGGATTAAAAAATTATAAATGTAATTATTAAATTTCTAAACACAGTGCACTAAGCCCCACCGCCACTGACAACCTATATAAGAATGCGAAACTCTTCTCAAGTTCACTCCTCAATTGCACTTCCTACGTTGGTTGTGATTTCTCAATAAGCGGTTCTTGTTCCTCTTAAATTTGGTTTTCTGTGATACCATTGTTCTTTATTTTCTCTTCTTCTTTCCCAATTGCTAGGTTCTTTCTTTCTCTGCTATAACATTGAATAATGGGCACGGAGTAATGTGATAAGGCTTTACTGTGGGTGAATTTTGGAGACTCGGTTCAACAAAATTTCTACCGTAAATGCGAGGAGAATTGTTGGTGCTTTTGCAAAATCTGATTGATTAGGGTTTTAAAGAATGTATGAATCAACAATGGTGAGTGAAGAAACTTTATTATCTGCACGTTTCGGTAATGGGGATGATTCCCCCCTTTTTGTTGTTGGTTCTCTTTATAAAGATCCCGCCCCCTTTTCTCTTTCCCATCTCCCGAAAATCTTTTGCATTTTGGTGCTTAACTTCGGAATCCATTGTAAAGATGGCTTTTTTTGTGCAAGAAAAGAAAAAGGGTTTGCTTTTTTATTATGTTGTTAGTTCTTGGTTATCGTGGGAATGAATTGGTTTTGGACAAGTTAGTTTTTCTGTGATTGGAATTACAGACAATTGAGTTTTGCCATTTGATAGTTCTGGGATGCACTATTTTCTCTCTTCTGGACTTTGAATTTATTTCAATTCTACCTTGCATAATGTATGTTTGAGCCTTTTGGAAAAAGAATTTGTCGCAGAATGATATATAATTGATATTTACAGCATGACAAACTTAGTTACAGAATTTTTTTCAATTCTTTTGCGATGATTTTTTTTACTATGTGGATCATATAACATGTTGTCCCTTGAAAAGTTGTGTAATGATTTGTTGATGATAAAATTGTGTGATAATGTCCATGATGCTTATGATCCTAGAAAACTAAAATGTGTGGAAGGGTAATATAGTTGGCTTTTTCTGTCCAATTATATTGATACGTAATCATATATGTGGCTCTATGAATTGTGATGAAGGATTTTAGTCCTTATGACCCGATAAAATCATTTTGATGAAGGATTTTATTCCTTATGACGTGATAGAATTGGATAAGATGATATGCGTGGCCCTACGAAATTGAATTGTGGCAAAGTATCTTAGTCCCTATGATTCAAGAAAATCGGATACAATAATTTGTGGTCCTATGAAATTGAATTGTGATGAAGGATCATAGTCCCTATGACCCAAAAAACTCAGATATAATGATGCATGGCCCTATGAAATTGAATTGTGGCAAAGGATCTTAGTCGCTATGACCCGACCCGAAAATATCGGATACAATGATGTGTGGCCCTATGAAATTGAATTGTGGTGAAGGATCTTAGTCCCTATGACCTGAGTTTATTGGATATGATGATATGATTGACCCTTATGTTGCAAAATGATGTTATTTGGCTTTTTTTGACCCATGAATATTGAAGTTTGATAGTAAACCCTATGACCTTAAAATTTGGCGAAGGGTTTCTGGCTCCAAATGTGGTGAAGGATCTCTTGTGTCCAAAATACTGTTTTTTTTCTCTCTAATGTTTCTTGTTCATGCTTTGAAATTTATCAGAAAGAGTGAACAGTAAAATCTGATTTTTCTTACTGCAAGTAGCTTTGCACAAGCTGCTCAAGCGTTGAAAGATGAGATAATTATTTTGTTGAAAATGTCAGACAAACAGAAAATAATTGAGTGACTGAATTCATTATCAATTTGTGCTTTACAAAATTGTGTGCAAATCGTTGCTCTTATGGAATATATTCATGTCCAAAAAAGAAAAAGGTTTGCTTTCGATTATTGGTGTTATTTTTTTATTATCTTGGGGATGAGTTAGTTTTGGAAAGGTTGGTTTTTCTTCATTCCCCCAACTATTTTTCTGTTATTAAGGACAGTTGAGTTTTGCCATTTGATAGTTCTAGGGATGGACTGTTTTCTTTGTTATTTTTATCATTTGGATGCAACTCTGGACTTTGAATTTATTTTAATTCTACCTTGCACAATGTATGTTTGAGTGTTTGAGAAATGCATTTGTTGCAGAATGATATAGGACTGACTTTTACATCATGACAAACTTAGTTGCAGAGTTGTTTCAATTCTTTTGCGACGATTTTTATTACTATATGGATCAAATAAGATGTCCCTTGAAAAAATTGCGTAATGATTTGTTGATGGTAAAATTGTGTGATAATGTTGATGATGCTTATGATCCTAGAAAAATGAAATGTGTGGAAGGGTAATTTAGTTGGCTTTTTCTGTCCAATCACATTGAAAAGTAATGACATATGTGACCCTATGATGAAGGATCTTAGTCCTTATGACCCGATAAAATTGTAATGATGATATATGTGGCCCTGCGAGATTGGATTGTGACGAAGGATCTTAGTTCATACATGATTATATATGTGGCCTTATGAAGTTGAATTGTGATGAAGGATCTTAATCCCTATGACCCGATAAAATCCGATACAATGATGTGTGGTCATACGAAATGAAATTGTGATGAAGGTCCCTATGACCCAAAAAAATTGGATATGATGAAGTTTGATGGTATATGTTATTTGGCTTGTTTGACCCATGAACATTGAAGTTTGATGGTTTAATTGACCTTATGACGTTGAAATATGGTGAAGGATCGTTTGGCTCCAATGTGGTTGAAATGCGGTGAGAGATCTCTTGGCTCCAAAATAGAGTTTTCTTTCTCTGATGTGTTCTTGTTTATGTTTTGAAATTTATTAGAATATTGAACCGTGAAATCTGGCTTTTCTCACTACAAGTAACTTTGCATATATAAGCTGCTCAAGAATTGAAAGATGTTATATATAAACAGAAAATAATTGAGTGATTGAATTCATTATCAATTTGTGATGGACTTTACAGCATGGCAACTTAGTTGCAGAGTCATTTCAATTCTTTTGTGATGTTTTTTTTGTTCACTTACTAGTACATCAAATTAAAATTTTGTCCGTTGAAAATAATTGTGCAATGATTTGTTTTGATGGTAAAATTGTGGGATCATGTTCATTATTCTTGTGAGCCTAGAAAAATGAAATGTGTGGAAGAGTAATATGTTTGTTCTATATGACTGCAAAATCAAATTGTGGCGATGTATGATATATCTGGCTTTTTCTATCCAACAATATTGAGATGTAATAATATATGTGGCCTTGTGAAATCGAATTGTGATGAAGGATATTAGTCCCTATGAGTCTATAAAATTGGATATGATGGTATGCTTGACACTTACTTTGTGAAATGATGTCATCTGTTATTTTTTACTCTAGAATATTGAAGTTTGATGGTATAGTTGATGATATGAAGTTGAAATGGTGAAGGATCTCCTAGTTCCACAATAGAGTTTTCTTTCTCTATTAGCACAATATGAAATTTATCAAATCTAGTTTTTCTCATGCTTGAAATTTATTCGTACTGGAATCTGGTTTTTCTCAGGCAACATACATAGGCTTGCTTCGAGAATTGAAAGATGTCATAGATATGAGTGATTGAATTCATTGTTAATTTGTGTTGCACAAAAAAAGTATAGAACACATACTCTTTGAATTTGTCATTCTAATTCTCTATACTAATCTATTATAACATGTATGCTAATCTATGTTAATCAGTCTCATTTTGAGATTCTTCATCAATCTCAACTCAAGGGAGATGCGAGTTGGTGGAATACATGTTCACTGCAAGGAATTGTGAGACTTCCCATGGGATGATCATATCCACTTCCCATGAGATGATCATATCCAAACTCTTCCTCAATTTCACTCAACTCTTAGAATGAAGCTTGGTTCAAATATGAAATGGGAATCACATAACGCTTTTGATTATCTCCGACATACACTGCAAGATAACCCTTTGGGACTTGTACGAATTTTGAAACAAATTTTGAAATTGCTTGCTTAGCTGAGAATGATGCCTTTCCCCATTTTTCTTGTGTATGTAGGGAATGGAAAGAGCAAGGGAAAGCTCTAGTGCTTAAGAAGAAGGTGTTCAAGTATTGATCTTCAGATTGCCAGGGAGTTGTGTTGTGTTGTTTCTGAAGGCAAGAGAAATGATTGTTGAAGGGGGATAAAAGATGGGGTCATGCATATGAAATCACGTGATGCTGTTTTAGAGTCTCAAACAATGGCCAATAATAGATCATAGCCTCCTACATGTTAAGGTGTAACAGCCAACTAGTATATATCTCTGAGATGAATTATTATGAAGTTGAAAGCTATAGATAAATGGACTTAAGAGGCATCTATGCAAACTAAGTCTAATGTTGCATCATGTTTCCCATAGTTTGAGAAGTTCCACATTATGTTGCCCTTGAAAGGTGAAGTTTATATAAATACTTTGTTTAACAAACCCATAGATAAGGTCCTGAATCTTGATCATCATTTATTGATTTCATTATCAGCACCTAAGACACGTGAGATGTTACCAACTAATGGAAGAGATATACAGTACATTGCAAGAGCAAGAACTAGGTTTTACTTGTGCATTAATAAAGATTTCTATCAATACCATGTGATTTCTTGTGATCCCTTGTACATATTACGGTAGACCCATCTTATCAAATATTATTTCTCAAGGAAGTCCTTAGTAACTATATGCAGTGTATGTACTCAAACAAAAAGGAAGAATTCAGTTATGATAATCCAAATGGAGGTCTCACAATTTCATGCAGTGAGGATGCATTTCTAAACTTCAGTTCTCAATTTTCCCTTGGAGCTCAATTTTTGTAAGAGCCATTCAGTCATTCACTTGCTTATAATTTTGTCAGATTGATGATCTATATTTACTTGTTCAGTATATCATTTGAACAAGTTAAATTCATTAGAGAATTGAATATAACAATAGCAACAAGTGTTTTAAGTTGCAACAGTATCATGCCACAAGTTCATAACTACTTTCTCGTTCAGAAAAAAACCTCTACAATTCCATTGGATTGAAAGCATGATGGAAAGTCTCCACAAGACAGAGAATGAAGTGCCATCTGTATAAATATCTCTCAACTACTTAACTAATTTATCTACATACTAATAGCATGATCTACATCTCATTCAAGCAAGAATCGATGTTTAAAAACTCATCCTCACTGCACGGAATTGTGAGACCACCCATTGGATGATCGTATCCATATTCTTCAACTTGACTCAACAATTCTTGAAATAAAGGTTGGTTTAAGTATGATATCAGAATACAAATCGCCTCATGTTGTCTCCAACATAGACTGCAAGGTAACCTTTTGGTACTTCAAGCCCCTTGGAAATTGTTTTTGCTGCCCTTTTAATACTTGGAATGCGCAAACCCATATTGTGTATTGATTTTTCAAAGAACTTGTATGATAAATATTTCAGTTAGGATACTTGAGGATGCAAATGACTTGTGTTGCTTTAGACCTCAAGAAATTTGGTATATATGGATGCTAAGGAAAGTAGGGAACCTTTAAATCAATTTCCAACTGAAATTATTTTTGAGGAGTGATAAGGGATCACATGGCATTGTCTTGGAGGTGTTTCTATGGATTGCTAAGTTGAAAAGGATTGCGTACCCTACTCCGATATAGTGGCTAACAAATTAACCTCTTGAAAGAAAAGATATATACACAGCATAGGTGACACCAAAAATATGTCCATGCATTAAAACATACTTAATCTATTAGTAGATATGCTTTAGACATCACACGTTCTCTTTTTATTCTCTTTTTATTTTTCTCTCCCTTAGGTGAGTGTTTTTCGCTCGTTTCACGCGTGTATTTTTTTAATTTTTTTGTGTTCTTTGCTCGTTTTGCACGTGTGTGTTTTTCGCTCGTTTCACATGTGTGTGTGTGATTTTTGTGTTTTTCGTTAGTTTCACACGTGTGTTCTTCGCTTGTTTCGCACTGCGCGTTTTTCGCTCGTTTCGCACGTGTGTGTATTTTTTGTGCTTTTCGCTCGTTTCGCACGTGTGTGTATTTTTTGTGTTTTTCGCTAGTTTTGCACGTGTATGTTTTAGGCTCGTTTAGCACGTGTGTTTTTTATTAATTTTTTTATAATTTTCGTTCATTTCGCACGTGTATGTGTTTTTCTTCTTTATTTTTTTCTGTGTTTTTTCCTCGTTTCGCACATATGGGTGTTTTTCGCTCATTTCGCACATGTGGGTGTTTTTTATCGTTTCGCACGTTTTTTTTATTTTTTATTTTTTTTGTGTTTTTCGCTCGTTTTGCACGTGTGCGTGTTTTTTGCTCGTTTCGCACGCGTGTGTGGGAGTTTTCATTTTTGTCTATTTCGCTCGTTTCACATGTGCGTCTTTTTCGTTCGTTTCACACGTGTACGTGTTTTCCCTCGTTTCGCACATGGGTGTGGTTTTTCTCTGTTTTTCACGTGTGGGTGTTTTTCGCTCGTTTCGCACGTGCGCGTATTTTTCGCTCGTTTTTCACGTGTGTGTTTTTTGCTCTTTTCGCACGTGTGCGCTTTTTTTGGGGTTCTCGCTCATTTTCCATGTGTGCGTGTTTTTCGCTCGTTTTTCACGTGTGTATGTGTTTTTTTGTGGTTTTCACTCATTTCGCACGTTTGTGTATTTTTTTGTTTTTCGCACGTACGTGTTTTTTGCGCGTGCATGTTTTTTTGTATTTTTCGCTTGTTCCGCATGTGTGAATGTTTTTCACGTGTGCGTTTTTTTATTTATTTTTTATTTTTTTGCTTGTTTCGCACGTGTTTTTTTTGTATTTTTCGCTCGTTTCACTCGTGTGATGTTTTTTGCTCGTTTCGCGTGTGTATTTTTTTTATTTTTTTGTTTTTTTGCTCGTTTCGCACGTATGCGTATTTTTCACTCATTTCGCACGTGTGTGTTATTCGTTCGTTTCGCACATGTGTGTATTTTCTTATCGTTTCGCAGTTATGTGTGTGTTTTTTTATTATTTTTTGGTGTTTTTCGCTGGTTTCGCACGTACGCGTGTTTTTCGCTCGCTTCGAACGTGTGTATTTTTCGCTGGTTTCTCACGTGTTTTTTTTTTGTGTTTTTCACTTGTTTTGCATGTGTGGGTGTTTTTAGCTCGTTTCGCATGTGTGTCAGGGTTTTTATTTTTGTTTTTCGCTCGTTTCGCACGTATGTGTGTTTATCTCTCGTTTCGCATGTGTGTGGTTTTTTTTTGTGTTTTCCGCTCGTTTCGCACGTGTGTGTTTGTGTTGTGTTGTGTTTTTTGCTAATTTACCACGTGTGTGTTTTTCGCTCTTTCGCACGTGTGTATGTGTGTTTTTTTTGTGTTTTTCGCTCGTTTTGCATGTGTGCGTGTTTTTCGCTCGTTTCGCACGTGTGCATGTTTTTTTGTGTTTTTTACTCGATTCGCATGTGTGTGCTTATTTATTTATTTTTTATGTTTTCACTCGATTCGCACGTGTCTGTGTTTTTTTTTGTATTTTTGGTTCGTTTTGCACGTGTGTGTGTTTTTCGCTCGTTTCGCACGTGTGTTTTTTATTTATTTTTTGTTTTTCCTCGATTCGCACGTGTCTGTGTTTTTTTTTGTATTTTTGGCTCGTTTTGCACGTGTGTTTTTCGTTTGTTTCGCACGTGTGTTTTTTTATTTTATTATTTTTTATATATTTCGCTCGTTTCGCACATATGCGTGTTTTTCACTCATTTGGCACGTGTGTGTGTTTTTCGCTCGTTTCGCATATGGGGTTTTTTTATCGTTTCGCACGTGTTTTTTATATTTTTTATTTTTTGTGCTTTTCGCTTGTTTCGCACGTGTGCGTGTCTTTCAATTGTTTCACATGCGCGTGTGTGGTTTTTTTTGTGTTTTTCACTCGTTTTGCACGTGTTTTCTTTTATTCTTTTATTGTATTTTTTTCGCTCGTTTCGCACACGCCCATATTTTTTGCTTGTTTTGCACGTGTGTGTGTTTTTATGTGTTTTTCACTCTTTTCGCACGTGTGCGTGTTTTTCGCTCGTTTCACACGTGTGTGCGTGTGTTTTATATTCTTTTATTCTATTTTTTCGCTCGTTTTGCACATTCCCGTATTTTTCGCTCATTTTGCACATGTTTTTTTTTCTTGTTTGGCACGTGTGTGTTTTTATTTGTGTTTTTTGCTCTTTACGCACGTGCGCGTGTTTTTCGCTCGTTTCGCACGTGTGCATGTATATTTTTTGTGTTTTGCTTGTTTCAGACGTGTGTTTTTCACTCGTTTCGCATGTGTGTGTGTTTTTCTTTGTGCTTTTTCGCTCTTTTCACACGTGTTCGTGTTTTTCGCTCGTTCTGCACGTGTGCGTGTTTTTTGCTCGTTTCTCACGTGCGTGTTTGGTTTATTTATTTATTTTTTTGTTTTTCCCTCGTTTCGCACGTGTGTGTCTTTTTTGTGTTTTTCGCTCGTTTCGCACGTGTGCGTATTTTTGCTCGTTTCGCACATTGTGTCTTTGTCACTCGTTTCGCACGTGTGTTTTATTTTATTTTTTATTTTTTATGTCTTTTTCACTCGTTTCGCACGTGTGCGAGTTTTTCGCTCGTTTCGCGCGTGTGTGTGTTTTTCTTTGTGTTTTTCGCACGTGTGCGTATTTTTCGCTCGTTTCGCACGTGTGAGTGTATTTTTTTGTTTTCTACTCGTTTTGCATGTGTGTTTTTTATTTTTTTTTATTTTTTTGCTCGTTTTGCACGTGTGTTTTTTTGTATTTTTCGCTCGTTTTGCACGTATGTGTTTTTCGCTTGTTTCGTACGTGTTTGTTTTTTGCATTTATTATTATTTTTTTTATTTTTCGCTCGTTTCACACATATGTAGATTTTTCGCTCCTTTTGCACATGTATGTTTTTCGCTCGTTTCGCACATGTGGGTATTTTTTTATCATTTTGCACGTGTGTTTTTTTATTTTTTTGTGTTTTTCGCTGGTTTTGCACGTGTGCGTGTGTGTTTTTCACTTGTTTCGTACGTGTACGTGTTTTTCGCTCGTTTCGCACGTGTGTTTTTTTGTATTTTTCGTTCGTTTCGCACGTGTGTGTTTTTCGCTTGTTTCTATGTGTATTTTTTTGCTTTTGTTATTTTTTGTGTTTTTCGCTCGTTTCGCACATATGTAGGTTTTTCGCTCATTTTGCACGTGTGTGTTTTTCGCTAGTTTCGCACATGTGAGTATTTTTTTTATCATTTTGCACGTGTATTTTTTTATTTTTTTGTTTTTTTCGCTGCTTCCGTACGTGTGCATTTGTGTTTTTCACTCATTTCGTACGTGTGCATATTTTTCATGCGTGTGTGGTTTTTTTTGTTTTTCACTCGTTTCGCACGTGTGTGTTTTTTTATTCTTTTACTATGTTTTTCACTCGTTTCGCACGTGTGCTTTTTTTGCTCGTTTCGCACGTGTGTGTTTTTCGCTCTTTTCGCACGTGTGCGTGTATTTCGTTCGTTTCACGCGTGTGTGTTTTTTGCTCGTTTCGTACATGTGCGGCTTTTTCGCCAGTTTCTCACGTGCGTGTTTTTTTATTTGTTTTTGTGTTTTTTGCTCGATTCGCATGTCTGTGTGTGTTTTTGTGTTTTTCGCTTATTTCGCACGTGTGTTTGTTTTTTTATTTTTTTTATTTTTCTTGTGTTTTTCGCTCGTTTCGCACGTGTGTGTATTTTTTTGGTGTTTTTCGCTTGTTTCGCACGTGGTCGTGTTTTTCGCTGATTTCGCACGTGGTCGTGTTTTTTGCTCGTTTCACACATGTGTATATTTGCTTTTGTGTTTTTCGCTCGTTTCACACGTGTGTTTTTCGCTCATTTCGCACGTGTGTGTTTTTCTCTGTGCTTTTTCGCTTTTTTCGCATGTGTTCGTGTTTTTGCTCGTTTCGCACGTGTGTTTTTCTTGTGTTTTTCTTGCTCGTTTTGCATGTATCAGTGTCTTTCGCTAGTTTCGCACGTGTGTTTTTTTTATGTTTTTCGCTCGTTTCGCATGTGTATTTTTTTTGGTTTTTCGCTCCTTTTGCACATGTGTGTGTTTTTTGCTCGTTTCGCACATGTGGGTGTTTTTTATCGTTTCACATGTGTGTTTTCGCTCGTTTCGCATGTGTGCTTTTTTATGTTTTTCGCTTATTTTGCACATGTATGTATTTTTCGCTTGTTTCGCTCCTTTTCCACATGTGTGTTTTTGCTTATTTTGCACATGTGTGTATTTTTTGCTTGTTTCGCTCGTTTTGCACGTGTGTGTATTTTTTGCTCGTTTCGTACATGTGGGTGTTTTTTATCGTTTCGCATGTGTATTTTTTTATTTTTTTGTATTTTTCGCTGGTTTCGCACGTATGCGAAAAAATAAAAAATAAAAAATGCACACGTGCGAACAAGCGAAAAACACAAAAAATAAATTAAAAAACACGTGAGAAACGAGCGAAAAATACAAAAAAAGTACACACGTGCAAAACGAGCGAAAAAACACAATAAAAGAATAAAAACATACACGCGTGCGAAACGAGCGAAAAAACCTAAACGTGCAAAAAGAGCGAAAAACAAAAAAAAAACCGCACACAAAAATGAGCGAAAAACAGAAAAAGATAAAACACACACACGTGTGCGAAACGAGTAAAAAACATACGCGTGCAAAACGAGAGAAAAACTTGCACACGTACAAAACCAGTGAAACACACAAAAAAATACACGTGCAAAATGATACAAAATACACACATCTGCAAAACGAGCGAAAAACACGCACATGTGCGAAATGAGCGAAAAACACGCATACGTGCGAAATGAGTGAAAAACAAAAAAAATTAAAAAACACACATGTGCAAAATGTGCGAAAAACACACACATGTGTGAAACGAGCGAAAAATACAAAAAAAATGGACACGTGCGAAACAATAAAAAAACACACACGCGCAAAACTAGTTAAAAACACGCACAGGTGCGATAGGAGCGAAAAATATGAAAAAAAACACACACGTGCGAAACGTGTGAAAAACGCAAAAAAAAACACACGTACGAAACGAGCGAAAAACACACAAAAAATAAATAAAAAAAACACACTTGCCAAATGAGCGAAAAACCCGCACACGAGCGAAAGGAAGAAAAAACACGCACACATGCGAAAAGAGCGAAAAACACAAATAAAAAGACACACGTGCGAAACCAACAAAAAACACATGTGCAAACATGCAAAAAATACGCGCATGTGCGAAACGAGTGAAAAAACACCATAAAAGAATAAAAAAAATACACACACGTGCGAAACCAGCGAAAAATCCACACGTGCAAAACGAGGGAAAAAGACAACAAAAAACCACATACACGCGTGCGAAATGAGTGTAAATACGCACGCATGCGAAACGAGCGAAAAACACGCAGACGTGTGAAACCAGCGTAAACAAAAAATAAAATAAATAAAAAAACACACGTGCGAAACTCACATGTGTGAAACGAGCGAAAAACACACGTGCGAGATGAGCGAAAAACACACATACGTGCGAAACAAGCGAAGAATACAAAAAATAATAATAAAATAAAAAATACACACGTACGAAAAAGCGAAAAATACAAAAAAACCACACATATGTGAGGAACGAGCAAAAAACATAAAAAAATAAATAAAAAAACATACAGTGCGAAACGAGCGACAAACACTCACACGTGCGAAACGAGCAAAAAACACACACGTGCGAAACAAGCAAAAAACACACACGCATGAAAATAGCGAAAAACACAGAAAAAGACACACACACATATACACATGCGAAACGAGTGAAAAACACAAAAAAACCACACACACGTGCAAAACGAGTGAAAAACAAATACGTGCGAAACGAGCATAAAACACAAAAAAACACACACGTGCGAAACGAGCGAAAAAACACACACGTGCGAAATAAGCAAAAAACACGCACACATGCGAAATGAGCGAAAAATACACACACGTGCGACACGAGCAAAAAACACAAAAAAAACACACACGTGCGAAACCAGCGAAAAACACACGTGCGAAACGAGAGAAAAACACAAAAAAATAAAAAAACAAAAACACACGTGAGAGACGAGCAAAAAACACAAAAAAAAAGCACACATACGTGCAAATGAGCGAAAAATACACACGTGCAAAACGAGCGAAAAAACACAATAAAAGAATAAAAAAACACACACGTGCGAAATAAGCAAAAAAATCCACACGTGCGAAAAGAGCGAAACACACAAAAAAACCACACACCGCGTGCAAAACGAGCAAAAACACGGACACGTGCGAAACGAGCGAAAAACACAAAAATGATAAAACACACCCACGCGTGCGAAACGAGCGAAAAATACACACGTGCGAAACGAGAGAAAAAACACAATAAAAGAATAAAAAACGCACACATACGTGCGAAACGAGAAAAAAACCCACAGTGCAAAAAGAGAAAAACACAAAAAAACTACGCACCCATGCAAAACGAGCAAAAACATGCACACGTGTGAAACGAGCGAAAAACACAAAAATGATAAAATACACCCACGCTACGAAAAGAGCGAAAAACACAGACGTACAAAACGAGAGAAAAATACGCACTCATGCAAAACCAGTGAAAAACACAAGAAACAAAACACGTGCGAAACGATAAAAAACACACACATGTGCGAAACGAGTGAAAAACACACAAGAGCGAAAAACACGCATACGTGCAAAACGAGCATAAAACACAAAAAATTAAAAAACACACGTGCAAATTGAGCGAAAAACACACACATGTGTGAATCGAGTGAAAAATACAAAAAAAACACACACACACAGGTGCGAAATACTAAAAAAACAGACGCGTGCAAAACTAGTGAAAAACACATACAAGTGCGAAACGAGCGAAAAATACATAAAAAAACACACGTGCGAAATGAGCAAAAAATACGCACACGTACGAAATGAAGGAAATACACAAAAAAACACACACACACGTGCGAAACGAGCGAAAAACACAAAAATAAAAAAAAATCAAACTCACACGTGAGAAACGAGCGAAAAACACGAACACGTGTAAAAAGAGCGAAAAAGCACAAAGAAAAACACACATACACATGTGCGAAACGAACGAAAAACAGCCATGTCCGAAATGTGCGAAAAACACAAATACACAAAAACACGCGTGTGAAACGAGCGAAGAACGTGCATACGTGCGAAACCAGCGAAAAACAAGAAATAAATGAATGAACACATGCGAAACGATAAAAAACACCCAGATGTGCGAAACAGGCGAAAAACACACACACGTGCGAAACAAGCGAAAAACACACACGTGCAAAACGAGCAAAAAAATGAAAAAAAAGCACACACACAAGCAAAACGAGCGAAAAACACACGTGCGAAACAAGAGAAAAAGATGCACACGTGCAAAACCAGCAAAAAACACAAGGAAAAAAAATACACGTGGGAAACGATAAAAAACATACACATGTGCCGAACGAGCGAAAAACACACACACGTGCGAAATGAGCGAAAAACACGCATACGTGCGAAACGAGCGAAAAACACAAAAAAACTCACACGTGCAAAATGAGCGAAAAATACACACATGTGTGAATCGAGTGAAAAAATACAAAAATAAAAACACACACATGCGAAACACTAAAAAAACACACACGTGCAAAACTAGCAAAAATACAAAAAAAACACACACACCCAAAACGAGCGAAAAATATGCACACGTACGAAACGAACAAAAAACATAAAAAAACACACACACACACACGTGCGAAACGAGCGAAAAACACGCACACGTGCAAAACAAGTGAAAAACACAAAAATAAATAAAAAAATCAAACACATACGTGAGAAACGAGCGAAAAACACGCACACGGGCAAAACGAACGAAAAACACGAACACGTGTGAAAAGAGCGAAAAAGCACAAAGAAAAACACACATACATATGTGCAAAACGAGCGAAAAATAGCCATGTCCGAAATGAGCGAAAAACACAAAAACAAACACACGCGCGTTAGAAACGAACGAAAAATGCGCATACGTGCGAAACCAGCGAAAAACACCAAAAAAATAAAAAAAAATAAAAAAACACACATGCGATACGATAAAAAAACACCCACATGTGCGAAACGAACGAAAAACACACACGTGCGAAACGAGCGAAACAAGCAAAAAATACACACACGTGCGAAAGAAGCGAAAAACACACGCGTGCAAAACAAGCGAAAAATACAAAAAACACACACACATGCGAAACGAGCAAAAAAATAAAAAACACACACGTGCGAAACGAGCAAAAAACACTCATACATGCAAAACGAGCAAGAAAACACAAGAAAAATACACACACATACGTGTGAAAAGAGCTAAAAACACACACACGCACACGTGTAGAACGAGCGAAAAACACAAACACAGGTGAAAAGAGCGAAAAGGCACAAAGAAAAACACACACGTGCGAAACGAGTGAAAAATACACATGTCCGAAACGAGCGAAACATACAAAAAAATACACACGCACACGTATGAAATGAGCGAAAAACACAAGAAAACACACACGTGCGAAATGAGCGAAAGACACACATGCGAAACGAGAAAAAAATACACACGTGCAAAAAGAGCGAAAAATACGGAGATGTGCAAAACGAGCGAAAAAATACAATAAAAGAGTAAAAAACATACGCACACACGTGCAAAACGAGCGAAAAACATGCACACGTGCGAAAAGAGCGAAAAACAAAAATAAAAACACACACGTGCAAAACAAGCAAAAAATACAGGCATGTGCGAAACGAGCAAAAAAATACAATAAAAGAAAATACACACGTGTGAAACGAGTGAAAAACGCAAAAAAAAACACACACGCGCGTGTGAAATGGTTGAAAAACACGCACACGTGCGAAACCAGCGAAAAACATAAAAATATAAAAAATAAAAAAACACATGTCCGAACCGATAAAAAACACCCGCATATGCGAAACGAGCGAAAAACACACACACGTGGCAAATGAGTGAAAAACATGCATATGTGCGAAATGAGCAAAAAATATAAAAAAATAATAAAATAAAAAAACACGTGTGTGTTTCTTGCTCGTTTCGAACGTATGTGTGTTTTTCGCTCGTTTCGCACGTGTGTTTTTCACTTGTTTCACACGTGTGTGTTTTTCGCTCATTTCGCATGTGTGTCTGATTTTTTTTGTGTTTTCCGCTCGTTTCGCATGTGCGCTTGTATTTCGTCCGTTTCACACTTATGTGTATTTTTCGCCCGTTTCGCACGTGTGTGGTTTGTTTTTGTGATTTTGACTTGTCTTGCACGTGTATATAGGTGGGTGGGTGTGTGTGTGTGTGTGTTTTTCGCTATTTTCATGGGTGTGTGTTATTTGCTCGTTTCGCACGTGTGTGTGTGTGTGTTTTTTTGCGTTTTTTACTCGTTTTGCACGTGTCAGTGTTTGTCGCTCGTTTCGCACGTGTGTGTTTTTTATTTTTTTAATATTTTTTGCTCGTTCCGCACGTGTGTCTTTTTCGCTTGGTTCGTATGTGTGTTTTTTTATTTTATTATTATTTTTTGTATTTTTCGCTCATTTCGCACGTGCGTGTTTTTCGCTCGTATCGCACATGTGGTGGTTTTTTTGTGTTTTTTGTTGGATTCGCACGTGTGCGTGTTTTTTGCTCGTTTCGCACGTGTGTGTGTTTTTCGCTCGTTTCGCACGTGTACGTGTTTTTCGCTCGTTTCGCACGTGTACGTGTTTTTCGCTCGTTTCGCACACCTGTGTGTGGTTTTTTTCTGTTTTTTGCTCGTTTCGCACATGCGCGTATTTTTTGCTCGTTTTGCTCGCGCATATTTTTTGCTGGTTTTGCACGTGTGTGTGTGTTTATTTGTCTTTTTCGCTCTTTTCGCGCGTGTGCATGTTTTTCGCTCGTTTCGCACGTGCTTGTGTGTTTTTCTTTGTGTTTTCGCTCTTTTCGCATGTGTGCATATTTTTCGCTCTTTTCGCACGTGTGTGTTATTTGTGTTTTTTACTCGTTTTGTACGTGTTAGTGTTTTTCGCTCGTTTTGTACGTGTGTGTTTTTTTATTTATTTTTTTTGGTTTTCACTTGTTTCGCATGTGTGTTTTTTCTGTAGTTTTTGCTCGTTTTGCACGTGTGTGTTTTTCGCTTGTTTCGCACCTATGAGTGTTTTTCTTTATTTAATTATTTTTTGTATGTTTTGCTTGTTTCGCACGTATGCGTGTTTTTCGCTCATATGGCAAGTTTGTCTGTTTTTCGCTCGTTTCGCACAATTGGGTGTCTTTATCGTTTCGAACGTGTTATTTTTTTTTTTTGTGTTTTTCGCTAGTTTTGCATGTGTGTGTTTTTCTTTGTGCTTTTTCGCTCGTTTCTCACATGTGGGTGTGTTTTTCTTTCTGTTTTTTCCTCTTTTTGCACATCTTCATGTTTTTCACTCGTTTTGCAGGTGTGTGTTTTTCGCTCGTTCCGCAAGTGTTGTGTTTCTTTTGTTTTTTTGCTCAGTACGCATGTGTCGGTGTTTTTCACACGTGTGTGTTTTTTTATTTATTTTTTTTATGTTTTTCGCTCGTTTCGCACGCGTGTATTTTTTTATTTCCTTTTTTTGTGTTTTTCGCTCGTTTCGCAAATATGCTTATTTTTTTTCTTATTTTGCACGTGTGTTTTTCGCTCGTTTCGTACGTGTGTTTTTTTATTTTTTATGTTTTTTGCTCATTTCGCACGTGCGTGTCTTTTTTTGTATTTTTTGTTCGTTTCGCACGTGTGCATGTGTTTTGCTCATATCGCACGTTTGTGTGTTTTTTGCTCGTTTCGCACGTGTCGGTGTTTTTTTAATTTTCTTTTGTGTTTTTCGCTGGATTCGCACGTGTGTGTGATTTTCTTTGGGCTTTTTCGTTTGTTTTGCACGTGTTCGTGTTTTTTGCTCGTTTTGCACGTGTATTTTTCGCTTGTTCTGCACGTGTGTGTGTTTGTTTTGTATTTTCCCTCGTTTCACATGTGTCAGTGTTTTTCGCTCGTTTCGCACGTGTGCATTTTTTATTTATTTTTTATGTTTTTCGCTCGTTTCGCAAGTGTGATTTTTTGTCTATTTTTCGCTCGTTTTTCACACGTGTGTGTATTTTTTTCTCGTTTCTCATGTTTGTGTTTTTTATTTTTTATTTTTTGTGTTTTTCTCTCATTTTGCACGTATGCGTGTTTTTCGCACACTTCGCACGTGTGTGTCTTTCGCTCATTTCACACGTGTGATTTTTTTATTTTTTATATGTCTTTCGCTCGTTTCGCGCATGTGTGTTTTTTTATATTTTTGGCTCGTTTTCGCACCAAGTGTGTATTTTTCGCTCGTTTCTCGTGTGTGTTTTTTTATTTTTTTATTTTTTTTGTGTTTTTCACTCGTTTCGCACTTGTGCGTGTTTTTCGCTCATTTCGCACGTGTTCGTGTTTTTCTCTCGTTTTTGCACGTGTGCGTGTTTTCTATTCGTTTTTGCATGTGTGCGTGTTTTCCGCTCGTTTTTGCGTGTGTTCTTGTTTTTTGCTCGTTTCGCACGTGTGGGTGTTTTTCGCTCGTTTCGCACATGTGTGTTTTTTATCGTTTTGCACGTGTGTGCTTTTTTATTTTTTTTTATCGATGGTTTCGCACATGTGCGTGTTTTTCGCTCGTTTCGCACGTGTGTGTATTTTTCGCTCGTTTCGCACGCGTGTGGGTGTCTTTTTTCATTTGTGTTTTTCGCTCGTTTCGCACGGGGTGTGTGGGTTTTTTTTTGTGTTTTTCGCCGTTTTGCGTTTTTTTGCGTTTTTTGCTCGTTTCTCACGTGTGTTTTTTTATTTATTTTTATCTTTTTCGCTCGTTTCGCACATGTGTGTGTGTTTTTCGCTCGTTTCGCACGTGTATGTATGTGTTTGTTTTTTATTTTTTGTGTTTTTCGCTCGTTTCGCACATGTGTGTTTTTATCGTTTCGCATGTATGTGCTTTTTTTTTTGTTTTTTGCTCGTTTCGCACGTATGTGTGTTTTTCGCTCGTTTAGCACGTGTGTCTTTCGCTCGTTTCGCACGTGTGTGTTTTTCGTTTTTTTCGCACGTGTGTGTGTTTATCGCCCATTTCGCATGAATGTATGTTTTTCTCTCATTTCGCACGTGTGTGGGGATTTTTTTTTGTGTTTTAAGATTGTTTCTCACGCGTATGTGTGTGTGTTTTGTGTGTTTTTCGCTCGTTTCACATGTGTGTGTGTTTTTTGCTCGTTTCTCACGTGTGTGTATGTGTGTGTTTTTTTTATTTTTTGTTTTTTGCTCGTTCTGCACGTATGTGTGTTTTTCGATCATTTAGTACGTGTGTGTTTTTCGCTCGTTTCGCACGTGTGTGTTTTTTTGCACAATTTGTATGTGTACATTTTTCGCTAGTTTCGCATGTATGTGAGTTTTTCGCTCGTTTTCCCCGTGTGTGTGGTTTTTTCGTATTTTTCGCTTGTTTCTCACGTGTATGTGTGTGTGTTTGTGTTTTTTTGCTGGTTTCTTACGTGTGTTTTTTCCGGCCGTTTTGCATGTGTATGTGTGTCTGTGCGTTTTTTTGTGTTTATCGCTCATTTTGTATGTGTGCGTATTTTTCGCTCGTTTTGCACTTATGTGTGTTTGTCGCTCATTTCGCACGTGTGTGTGTAATTTTTTTGTTTTTCGCTCGTTTCGCACGTGTGTTTTTTGGTGTTTTTGGTTGGTTTCGCACGTACGCGTGTTTTTCGCTCGTTTCGTACGTGTGTGTATTTTTCGCTGGTTTCTCATGTGTGTTTTTTATTTTTGTGTTTTTCGCTCGATTTGCGTGTGTGTGTTTTTTGCTCGTTTCGCATGTGTGTGAGTGTTTTTATTTGTGTTTTTCGCTCATTTCGTACGTGTGTGTTTTTTGCGTGTTTTTCACTCGTTTCGCACGTGTGTGTTTCTGTTGTGTTGTGTTTTTTGCTAGTTTACCACGTGTGTGTTTTTCGCTCATTTCACACGTGTGTATGTGTGTGTTTTTCGCTCGTTTCATACGTGTGTGTGTTTTTTGTGTTTTTTAGTCGTTTTGCACGTGTGTGTGTATTTTTTTGTGTTTTTTACTCGTTTTGCAAGTGTGAGTGTTTTTCGCTCGTTTCGCACATGTGTGTTTTTTTATTTATTTTTTTAATGTTTTTCACTCGATTCGCATGTGTCTATGTTTTTTTTTGTATTTTGGGCTCGTTTTGCGCGTATGTGATATTGCTTGTTTCGCACGTGTGTGTTTTTTTTATTTTTTTATGTTTTTCACTCGATTCGCACGTGTCTGTGTTTTCTTTTGTATTTTTGGCTCATTTTGCACGTGTGTGTGTTTTTCACTTGTTTCGCACGTGTGTGTTTTTTTTATTTTATTATTTTTTTTATATTTTTCGCTAGTTTCGCACATATGCGTGTTTTTCACTCATTTGGCACGTGTGTGTGTGTTTTTCACTCGTTCCGCATATGCGGGTGTTTTTTATCGTTTCGCACATGTGTTTTATATTTTTTTTGTGTTTTTCGCTTGTTTCGCACGTGTGCGTGTTTTTTAATCGTTTCACACGGGCATGTGTTTTTTTTTGTATTTTTCACTCGTTTTACACGTGTGTGTTTTCTTTTATTCTTTTATTGTATTTTTTCGCTCGTTTCGCACATGTCCGTATTTTTCGCTTGTTTTGCACGTGTGTGTTTTTATTTGTGTTTTTCACTCGTTTCGCACGTGTGCGTATTTTTCGCTCGTTTCGCACGTGTGTGCATGTGTTTTTTTATTCTTTCATTTTTTGTTTTTTGCTCGTTTGGCACATTTCCGTATTTTTCGCTCATTTCGCACATGTGTGTTTTTTTCCTCGTTTTGCATGTATGTGTTTTTATTTGTGTTTTTCCTTCTTTTCGCACGTGTGTGTTTTTCGCTCGTTTCACATGTGTGTGTATGTTTTTTTGTGTTTTTCGCTCGTTTTGCACATGCATGCATATTTTTTTTGTGTATTTCGCTCGTTTCAGACTTGTTTGTTTTTCACTCATTTCACACGTGTGTGTTTTTCTTTGTGCTTTTTCGCTCTTTTCAAACGTGTTCGTGTTTTTCGCTCGTTTCTCACGTGTGTGTTTGGTTTTTTATTTATTTTTTGTGTTTTTCACTCGTTTTGCACGTGTCAGTGTTTGTCGCTCGTTTCGCACGTGTGTGTTTTTTATTTTTTATTATATTTTTTGCTCGTTCCGCACGTGTGTGTTTTTCGCTCGTATCGCACATGTGGTGGTTTTTTTGTGCTTTTTGTTGGATTCGCACGTGTGCGTGTTTTTTTCTCGTTTCGCACGTGTGTGTTTTTCACTCGTTTCGCACGTGTACGTGTTTTTCGCTCGTTTCGCACGTGTACGTGTTTTTCGCTCGTTTCGCATGTGTGCGTATTTTCGCTCGTTTCGCACGCCTGTGTGTGGTTTTTTCTTTTTTTGCTCGTTTCGCACGTGCGCGTATTTTTTGCTCGTTTTGTTCGCGCGTATTTTTGCTGGTTTTGCACGCGTGTGTGTGTTTATTTGTCTTTTTCGCTCTTTTCGCACGTGTGCATGTTTTTCGCTCGTTTCGCACGTGCGTGTGTGTGTTTTTCTTTGTGTTTTCGCTCTTTTCGCATGTGTGCATATTTTTCGCTCTTTTCGCACGTGTGTGTTTATTTGTGTTTTTTACTCGTTTTATACGTGTTAGTGTTTTTCGCTCATTTCGTACGTGTGTATTTTTTATTTATTTTTTTTGGTTTTCACTTGTTTCGCACGTGTGTGTTTTTTCTGTAGTTTTCGCTCGTTTTGCATGTGTGTGTTTTTCGCTTGTGTCGCACCTATGAGTGTTTTTCTTTATTTAATTATTTTTTGTATGTTTTGCTTGTTTCGCACGTATGCGTGTTTTTCGCTCATATGGCACGTTTGCCTGTTTTTCGCTCGTTTCGCACAATTGGGTGTTTTTATCGTTTTGAACGTGTTTTTTTTGTTTTTCTTTGTGCTTTTTCGCTTGTTTCTCACGTGTGGGTGTGTTTTTCTTTCTGTTTTTTCCTCTTTTTGCACATCTTCGTGTTTTCACTCGTTTTGCACGTGTATTTTTTGCTCGTTCCGCAAGTGTTGTGTTTCTTTTGTTTTTTCGCTCAGTACGCATGTGTCGGTGTTTTTCACACGTGTGTGTTTTTTTATTTATTTTTTTATGTTTTTCGCTCGTTTCGCACGTGTGTGTTTTTTTCTAGTTTTCGCTCGTTTCTCGTGCGTGTGTTTTTTTATTTCCTTTTTTTGTGTTTTTCGCTCGTTTCGCACATATACTTATTTCGCACGTGTGTTTTTCGCTCGTTACCTCGTTTCGCACGTACGTGTTTTTTTCGCTCGTTTCGCACGTGTGTTTTTTGCTCGTTCGTACGTGTGTGTGTTTTTTTATTTTTTTATGTTTTTCGCTCATTTCGCACGTGCGTGTCTCTTTTTGTATTTTTTGCTCGTTTCGCACGTGTGCATGTTTTTTGCTCATATCGCACGTTTGTGTGTTTTTTGCTCGTTTCTCACATGTCGGTGTTTTTTTATTTTCTTTTGTATTTTTCGCTGGATTCGCACGTGTGTGTGATGTTCTTTGGGCTTTTTCGTTTGTTTCGCACGTGTTCGTGTTTTTTGCTCATTTCACACGTGTGTTTTTCGCCGTTTCGCGTTTTGTTGCATTTTTTGCTCGTTTCTCACGTGTGTTTTTTATTTATTTTTGTTATCTTTTTCGCTCGTTTCGCACATGTGTGTGTGTTTTTCGCTCGTTTCGCACGTGTGTATGTGTCTGTATTTTATTTTTTGTGTTTTTCGCTCGTTTCGCACATTTGTGTTTTTTATCGTTTCGCATGTATGTGCTTTTTTTTTTCTTTTCGCTGGTTTAGCATACGTGTGGGTGTTTTTTAATTTTTTTTGTTTTTTGCTCGTTTCGCACGTATGTGTGTTTTTCGCTCGTTTCGCACGTATGTGTGATTTTTGTTCATTTAGCACGTGTGTCTTTCGCTCGTTTCGCATGTGTGTGTTTTTCGCTCATTTCGCACATGTGCGTGTTAATCGCTCGTTTCACATGAATGTATGTTTTTCTCTCGTTTCGCACATGTGTGTGGATTTTTTTTGTGTTTTAAGATCGTTTCTCACGCGTATGTGTGTGTGTTTTGTGTGTTTTTCGCTCGTTTCACATGTGTGTGTGTTTTTCGCTCGTTTCTCACGTGTGTGTGTTTTTTTTTGTTTTTTGCTCGTTCTGCACGTATGCGTGTTTTTCGCTCATTTAGTACATGTGTGTTTTTCGCTCGTTTCGCACGTGTGTTTTTTTGTGTGTTTTTTGCACAATTTGTATGTGTACGTTTTTTCGCTCATTTCGCATGTATGTGAGTTTTTCGCTCGTTTTCCACGTGTGTGTGGTTTTTTGTATTTTTCGCTTGTTTCTCACGTGTATGTGTGTGTTTGTGTTTTTTTTTTGTGTTTTTTCGCTGGTTTCTCTCGTGTGTTTTTTTTCGGTCATTTTGCACGTGTATGTGTGTGTGTGTGTTTTTTTGTGTTTATCGCTCGTTTCGCACGTGTGTATATTTTTCTCTCATTTTGCACTTATGTGTGTTTGTCGCTTATTTCGCACGTGTGTGTGTGTGTAATTTTTTTGTTTTTCGCTCGTTTCGCACGTGTGTTTTTTGGTGTTTTTGGCTGGTTTTGCACGTACGCGTGTTTTTCGCTCGTTTCGTACGTGTGTGTTTTTTTTGCTGGTTTCTCATGTGTATTTTTTATTTTTTGTGTTTTTTGCTCGTTTTGCATGTGTGTGTTTTTTGCTCGTTTCGCATGTGTGTGAGTGTTTTTATTTGTGTTTTTCGCTCATTTCGCATGTGTGTTTTTTTGCGTGTTTTTCACTCGTTTCACACATGTGTGTTTCTGTTGTGTTGTGTTTTTCGCTAGTTTACCATGTGTGTGTTTTTCGCTCATTTCGCACGTGTGTATGTGTGTGTTTTTTTTTTTGTGTTTTTCGCTCATTTCGCACGTGTGTGTGGTTTTTGTGTTTTTTAGTCATTTTGCACGTGTGTGTGTGTGTGTATTTTTTGTGTTTTTTACTCGTTTTGCAAGTATGAGTGTTTTTCGCTCGCTTCGCACGTGTGTGTTTTTTTATTTATTTTTTTATGTTTTTCACTTGATTCGCACGTGTCTGTGTTTTTTTGTATTTTTGGCTCGTTTTGCACGTGTGGGTGTTTTCACTTGTTTCGCACGTGTGTGTTTTTTTAATTTTATTATTTTTTTATATTTTTCGCTAGTTTCGCACATATGCGTGTTTTTCACTCATTTGGCACGTGTGTGTGTTTTTCGCTCGTTTCGCATATGCGGGTGTTTTTTATCGTTTCGCACATGTGTTTTTTATTTTTTTTTTTGTTTTTCACTTGTTTCGCACGTGTGCGTGTTTTTCAATCGTTTCACACGGGTGTGTGTTTTTTTTGTGTTTTTCACTCGTTTTGCACGTGTGTGTTCTGTTTTATTCTTTTATTGTATTTTTTTCGCTCCTTTTGCACATGCCCGTATCTTTCGCTTGTTTTGCACGTGTGTATTTTTATTTGTCTTTTTCACTCGTTTCGCACGTGTGCGTATTTTTTGCTCGTTTCGCACGTGTGTGTGTGTTTTTTTATTCTTTCATTCTTTGTTTTTTGCTCGTTTGGCACATTCCCGTATTTTTTGCTCATTTTGCACATGTGTGTTTTTTTCCTCGTTTCGCATTTATGTGTTTTTATTTCTGTTTTTCCTTCTTTTCGCATGTGTGTGTGTTTTTCGTTCGTTTCGCACGTGTGTGTATGTTTTTTTGTGTTTTTCGATCATTTCGCACATGCCTGCATATTTTTTTTGTGTGTTTCGCTCGTTTCAAACATGTTTGTTTTTCACTCGTTTCGCACGTGTGTGTGTTTTTCTTTGTGCTTTTTTGCTCTTTTCAAATGTGTTCGTGTTTTTCGCTCGTTTCTCACGTGTGTGTTTGGTTTTTTATTTATTTTTTGTGTTTTTCGCACGTGTATGTTTTTTTTTATTTTTCGCTCATTTCGCACGTGTGTGTGATTTTTTATATTTTATTTTTTGTGTTTTTCGCTTGTTTCGCACGTGTGGATTTGTGTGTGTGTATTTTTTTGTGCTTTTTGCTCGTTTCGCACGTGTGCGTGTTTTTCGCTCGTTTCGCACGTTTGTGTGTTTGTCGCTCGTTTCGCACGTATGTGTTCTTTTATTTTTTATTTTTTTATTTTTTTGTCTTTTTCACTCGTTTCGCACGTGTGCGAGTTTTTCGCTCGTTTCGCACGTGTCTGTGTTTTTTGCTCTTTTCGCACGTGTGTGTATTTTTCGCTCATTTTTTATGCGTGTGTATTTTTCGCTCATTTCGCATGTGTGTATTTTTTTTGTGTTTTCTACTCGTTTTGCACGTGTGTTTTTTATTTTTTTTTATGTTTTTTGTTCCTTTTGCACGTGTGTATTTTTTTGTATTTTTCGCTCGTTTTGCACGTGTGTGTTTTTCGCTTGTTTTGTATGTGTGTTTTTTTTGCTTTTATTATTATTTTTTGTGTTTTTCGCTTGTTTCGCACATATGTAGGTTTTTCGCTCATTTTGCACACGCGAGAAAAGATCGAAAAACACAAAGAATAACACACAGGGACATGGGTGCGAAACGAGCGAAAAACAAAAAAATTACACACACAAGTGCGAAACAAGCAACAAACACACATAAGTGCAAAACGAGCGAAAAATACGCACATGTGCGAAAGGAGCGAAAAACACAAAAAAACACACACATACACGTGCAAAACGAGCGAAGAAATACATGTGTGAAACTAGCGAAAAAACACAAAAAACACAAACACACACATACACGTGAGAAACAAGCGAAAAACACAAAAAAACCACACACACGTACAAAACGAGCGAAAAACTCGCATACATGTGAAACGATCAAAAACACGCACACGTGCAAAATGTGCGAAAAACACACAAAAAACACACACGTGCAAAATGAGCGAAAAACACACACATGTGCTAAATGAGCGAAAAACACGCATACGTGCAAAACGAGAGAAATACAAAAAAATTAAAATAAACACACACACTCTTGCGAAACGAGCAAAAAACACAAAAAACCACACACACGTGCAAAACGAGCAAAAAACTCACATACGTGCGAAACGAGCGAAAAATACACACACGTGCGAAAAACACGCGCATGTGTGAAACCAGCGATAAACAAAAAAATAAAAAAAACACACGTGCGAAACGATAAAAAACACACACATGTGTGAAACAAGCGAAAAACACAAAAAAGAATAAAAAACACACACATACACACACTTGCGAAACAAGCGAAAAACACATACACGAGCGAAACGAGTGAAAAACTAAAAAAAAACACACACGTGTGAAACGAGAAAAAAATACAAAAAAATAAATAAAAAAACAAACACACAAGCGTGAAACAAGCGAAAAACATGCACACGGCGAAATGAGCGAAGAACACAAAAAAATGCTCACACACGTGCGAAACAAGCGAAAAACACAAACGTGCGAAACAAACGAAAAACACAAAAATGATAAACACACACATAAGCGTGGAAAATGAGCGAAAAACACACACGTGTAAAACGATCGAAAAACACACACGTGCGAAACGATCAAAAAACACACACACGAGCTAAATGAGCGAAAAACACGCATACGTGCAAAACGTGTGAAAAACAAAAAAATTAAAACACACACACACGTGCGAAACGGGTGAAAAATACCCACATGCAAAACGAGCGAATAACACACACGTGTGAAACTAGCGAAAAAGAAAAAAACACACACACACATATACACGTGGGAAACGAGCGAGAAACGCAAAAAAAACCACACACACGTGCGAAACGAGCGAAAAACAAACATTCATGCGAAACGAGCGAAAAATACGCACACGTGTGAAATGGGCGAAGCACACACGCGTGCAAAACGAGCGAAAGATACACACGTGCTAAATGAGCGAAAAACACGCATACGTGCGAAATGAGCGAAAAATGCGAACGGGCGAAATGAGTGAAAAACAAAAAAATGCACACGTGCGAAACAAGCGAAAAACACACACGTGAGAAATGAGCGAAAAACAACAAAAAAACCACACACCCCCGTGTGAAACGAGCGAAAAACACAAAATGAAAAAAGACACCCACACGTTTGCGAAACGAGCGAAAAACACGCACACGTGCGAAATGAGCGAAAAACACGCATACGTGCAAAACGTGTGAAAAACAAAAAAATTAAAACACACACACAGACACGTGCGAAACGGGTGAAAAATACCCACATGCGAAACGAGCGAATAGCACACACGTGTCAAACTAGCGAAAAAGAAAAAAAAACACACATACACGTGGGAAACAAGCGAAAAACGAAAAAAAACCACACACACGTGCGAAACGAGCGAAAAATAAACATTCATGCAAAACGAGCGAAAAACACGCACATGTGTGAAATGGGCGAAACACACACACGTGCGAAACGAGCGAAAGATAGACACGTGCTAAATGAGAAAAAACACGCATACGTGCGAAACGAGTGAAAAATGCGAACGGGCGAAATGAGTGAAAAACAAAAAAACGCACACGTGCGAAACGTGCGAAAAACACACACGTGAGAAATGAGCGAAAAACAACAAAAAAACCACACACCCCCGTGTGAAACGAGCGAAAAACACAAAATGAAAAAAGACACCCACACGTGTGCGAAACGAGCGAAAAACACGCACACGTGCGAAATGAGCGAAAAACACGCATACGTGCAAAACGTGTGAAAAACAAAAAAAAATTAAAACACACACACAGACACGTGCAAAACGGGTGAAAAATACCCACATGCGAAACGAGCGAATAGCACACACGTGTCAAACTAGCGAAAAAGAAAAAAAACACACACATACACGTGGGAAATGAGCGAAAAACGAAAAAAAACCACACACACGTGCGAAACGAGCGAAAAATAAACATTCATGCAAAACGAGCGAAAAACACGCACATGTGTGAAATAGGCGAAACACACACACGTGCGAAACGAGCGAAAGATAGACACGTGCTAAATGAGCAAAAAACACGCATACGTGCGAAACGAGCGAAAAATGCGAACGGGCGAAATGAGTGAAAAACAAAAAAACGCACATGTGTGAAACGAGCGAAAAATACACACGTGAGAAACGAGCGAAAAACACAAAAAAAACCACATACCCCGTGTGAAACGAGCGAAAAACACTAAAATGAAAAAAGACACCCACACATGTGCGAAACGAGCGAAAAACATGCACACGTGCGAAATGAGCGAAAAACACGAACATGAACGAAACCAGCGATAAACAAAAAAATAAAAAAAGCACACACGTGCGAAACGATAAAAAACACACATGTGCGAAAAGAGCGAAAAACATGCACACGTGCGAAACGAGCGAAAAACACCCACACATGCGAAAACAAGTTGAAAACACGCACACGTGCGAAAACGAGCAGAAAACACGCACACGTGCGAAAACGAGCGAAAAACATGAACACGTGCGAAATGAGTGAAAAACACGCATACGTGCGAAATGAGCGGAAAACACAAAATATATAAAAAAAACACACACGAGAGAACGAGCGAAAAATACACACTTGTGCGAAAACGGGCCAAAAATAGAAAAAACACATGTGCAAAACGTGTGAAATATGCGAAAACACGCATACGTGCGAAACGAGGGAAAAATACAAAAAAATAAAAAATAAAAAAACACACACGAGAAACAAGCGAAAAATACACACACGTGCGAAACGAGCAAAAAATAGAAAAAAAATCACACACTTGCGAAACGAGCGAAAAACATATAGAAAATAAATAAAAAACGCACACGTGCGAAACGAGCGAAAAACACTAAACATGCGAAACGAGTGAAAAAAACAAAGGAAACACACACGTGCAGAATGAGCGGAAAAAACACACGTGCAAAAAGAGAAAAAAAATACAAAGAAAAACACACACCCACACGTGCGAAATGAGCGAAAAACACACACACTTACGAAACGAGCGAAAAACACAAAAAAAATAAAAAAACACACGTGCGAAACGATAAAAACACCCACATGTGCGAAACAAGCGAAAAACATACAAACGTGTGATATGAGCGAAAAAACGCATACGTGCGAAACAAGCGAAAAACATACAAACGTGTGATATGAGCGAAAAAACGCATACACACAGGTGCGAAACAAGCGAAAAACACACACACATGCAAACGAGCAAAAAATACAAAAAAAAAAGACACACACGTGCGAAATGAGCGAAAAACATAAAAATATAAATATAAAAACACATACGTACGAAAAGAGCGAAAAACACACATATGGGCGAAACGAGCAAAAAACCCAAAAAAAATAAAACATAAAAAAACACAAACAAGAAACGAGCGAAAAATACACACACGTGCGAAACGAGCAAAAACACATATGTGGGTGTGTGTTTTTTTATTTGTGATTATTTTATTTTATTTTTTATTTTTTTGTGTTTGTCGCTCGTTTCGCACGTGTGTGTTTTTCGCTCGTTTCGCACGTGTACCTGTTTTTTGCTCGCTTCTCACGTGTGTATTTTTCGCTCGTTTCGCACGTGTGTGTTTTTCGCACGTGTGTGTGGGTGTGTTTATTTTTTTTTTTGTTCATTTCGCACCTGTGTGTGTGTGTGTGTGTTTTTTTCCCTCATTTCACGCATGTGCATGTTTTTCACTCATTTCACACGTGTGTGTTTGTTTTTCGCTCATTTCGCACATGCGTGTGCTTTTTGCTCGTTTCGCACGTGTGTGTGTTTTTCGCTCATTTCACACGTGTATGGGTTTTTTTTTGCTTCTTCGCACATGTGCGTGTTTTTCGCTCGGTTAGCACGTCTGCATGTTTTTCGCTCATTTCGCACGTGTGTTTTTTGCTCGTTTCGCACGTGTGCGTGTTTTTTTTCTCGTTTCGCTCGTTTGTGTGTGTATTTTTTTGTTTTTTGCTCGTTTTGCACATATGTGTGTTTTTTGCAAGGTTTTGAAAACCGGACCGGTCATCAAACCGTTCTAGTTACTGGTTCATTGGTTCACTAGTCTAACCGGTCTAACCAGTGGTTCAACCGGAAAAACCATTTTAGAATAAAATAATAAATAAATTATAAATAAACACCCTAAAATATCTTCCAAATTTAAAACACTACACAAAAAATTATCAACCAAATTCATATGATCTTATCAAAATACAAACTCAAAAATTAAATAGTAAAAAAAATATCTAAATATTAAATTTTGACTTTGAGGGTTAACAGGATCACTTAACACCTCAGAGAATAAGCAAGCATAACATATCACCAACTACCTATACACTTTGACTCTCCTTCCACTACCATCATCATCATTTATCAATTTATTTATATATGGCATTGGCAAGTAGCTATCCTACTCATTCAACAACAACCAGCATTTGATTTGATTTCCATTTTTAGCATTCAGCAACAACCATTACAAAACAGCAGCATAACAACAACAGTGCCATAACAAAACAGCAGCATAACAACAATAGCAGCTTAACAAGTCATTAATCACAAATTCCAAATTCAAAACTAGAATCCAACATCACATTGCTTGGTTTGATATCTCTGTGAACAACACATTGTTCCCATTCTGTGAACAACACATTGTTCCCATTCTGTGAACAACACTTGATATCTTCTTAACAGCAACAACCAAATCTAGATCAGCAAAGTAGCCTCTATACACTGCTCCAAATCCACCTTGGCCTAACTTCCTGTTTGGGGAAAAATCATTGATAGCAAAGACAATCTCTTCATAAGAGAATCTTCTTAGTCCTGCTCCTCTTTCAAAATCATCAATAATAGAGCTCACCCTCTCTATTTGGGCATCCTTTTTCTTGCTCTTCCATCTTCTAAATATCACACAATCACAGTGCCATAACAAAACAGCAGCATAATAACAACAACAACTTAACAAGCCACTAATCACAATGAAAAATAAAAAAAATCCTCAACAAGACCATATCTAAATTCTGCCTACAGCATTCAACAATATTGCAACAAACAAATTAGGAGCCATCAGAACTAGTAAAACACTATCAGCAACTGCCATCAGAACCATACATACAGAACCATACAATCAGAACCATACATAAAAATTTACAAATTTGTAAAATTTCACCATTAGCAACCAGCAAATACAAGACAGAACCAAAAGAAGAATTGAAGAACCAACCTTCAGAACCAAACTTGAAACAGTTGAAACCAAGACCGAAGCAGACTAGGGTTCAGTGAAGAAGAAGAAGAACCAAAAAATTGAAGAAGAAGACCAAAATTCAGTGAAGATGAAGACGAGAAGCCACTAACCTGAGTCCGTGCCGAGAAGCCAGCGAAGATGAAGAGCCGAAGAGGACCTGCCGAGTTACTGGGTTCCGGACACGAGGAAGAGGAAGAAGCGGCGGTGCTGGGGACCTGGGACGGCGGCGGCGCTGAGGACCTGGGTTAGCCGGCGACGATGGAGGGCTAGGCGACTAGGGTTTCTTCGATCAGAGTTCTCTGTTCTCCAGTACATGAATGAATGAATGAATGAATGATTGGGGGAAGAGGGGAGGGGGGTTTGGGTCATGCGTGGATGATCCGTTTCTTTTTTTTTTAACAATTTTAAAACGGCGTCGTTTACTCTGAACCTGCCGGTTACCGGTCCGGCCCAACCGACCGGTTCTTGGCCAGTTTGACGGTTTTTCAGTGGTTTTCCTACCAACGGTTATAGGGAGAGGACTGGACCGCTTGCATTGCCGGTTCCCAGTGGAACCGGTTCGACCGGCCGGTCCGGTCCAGTTTTTAGAACCTTGGTTTTTTGCTAGTTTCGCATATGTGTTTTTTGTGATTTTTTAATTTTTTTAACTTTGTTTTTGCTTTTATTTTTTTTTATCGTTTCACACGTGTGTGTGATTTTCACTCATTTCACACGTGTGTGGGTGTGTGTTTTTTTGTATTTTTTGCTCGTTTCATACATGTGTGTGTTTTTCGCTCGTTTCGCACGTTTGCGGGTTTTTCGCTTGTTTCGCACGTCTGTGTGTTTTTCACTCGTTTCGTACGCGCGCGTGTGAGTTTTTTGTGTTTTTTGCTCGTTTCGCACGTGTGCGTGTTTTTCTCTCATTTCGCACGTGTGTGTTTTTCGCTCATTTCGCACATGCGTGTGCTTTTTGCTCGTTTCGCACGTGTGTGTGTGTTTTCGCTCATTTCCCACATGCGTGTGTTTTTCGCTCGTTTCGCACGTGTGTGTGGTTTTTTTTGCTTCTTCGCACGTGTGCGTGTTTTTCTTTCGGTTAGTACGTCCGCATGTTTTTTGTTCGTTTCGCACGTGTGTGTATTTTGCTTGTTTTGCACGTGTGCGTGTTTTTTGCTCGTTTCGCTCGTTTGCGTGTGTATTTTTTTTATGTTTTTTGCTCGTTTTGCACATATGCGTGTTTTTCGCTAGGTTCGCACATGTGTGTATTTTTTTGAGATTTTTAATTTCTTTTAACTTTGTTTTTTCTTTTTTGTGTTTTTCGATCGTTTCGCATGTGTGTGTGGTTTTTGCTCGTTTCACACGTGTGTGGGTGTGTGTGTGTGTGTGTTTTGTGTTTTTTGCTCGTTTCACACATGTGTGTGTTTTTCGCTCGTTTGCGTATTTTTTGCTCGTTTCGCACGTCTGTATGTTTTTCACTCGATTCGTACGTGCGCGTGTGTGTTTTTTTTGTGTTTTTCTCTCGATTCGCATGTCTATGTGTGCGTGTGTTTTTTGTCTTTCGCTCGTTTCGCACGTCTGCATGTTTTTCGCTCATTTTTCACGTGTGTATATTTTTCGCTCGTTTCGCACGTGTGTGTCTATGTGTTTTTTTGTGTTTTATGCTCGTTTTGCACGAGTGTGTTTTTCTCTTGTTTCGCACGAGTGTGTTTATATGTGTTTGTGTGTGTTTTTTTTTCTTTTGCTCGTTCCGCACGTGTGTGTCTGTCTTTTTTGTGTTTTTTTGCTCGTTTTGCACGTGTTTGTGTGATTTTCGCTCGTTTCACACGTGTATGGGGTGTGTGTTTTTGTGTTTTTTGCTCGTTTCGCACTTGTGCGTGTTTTTCACTTGTTTTGCACATGTGCGTATTTTTCTCTCGTTTTGCACTTGTGTGTGTTTTTTCTGTGATTATTTTAGTTTATTTTTTTTATTTTTGGTGTTTGTCACTCATTTTGCACGTGTATTTTTTTCTCATTTTGCACGTGTGAGTCTGTGTTTTTTTTCTTTTTTTCTACTCGTTTGCACGTTTGCATGTTTTTCATCCGTTTCGCACGTGTGCGTGTTTTTTGCTCACGTGTATGTGTGTGTGTGTTTATTTTTGTTTTTCACTCGTTACGCACGTGTGTGTGTTTTTTCCTCGTCTGCATGTTTTTCGCTCGTTTCGCACGTCTGTATGTTTTTCACTCGTTTAGTACGCGCGCGTGTTTTTTCGTGTTTTTCGCTCGATTCGAATGTCTGTGTGTGCGTGTGTTTTTTGTCTTTCGCTCGTTTCGCACATCTACATGTTTTTCGCTCATTTTTCACACGTGTGTATTTTTCGCTCGTTTCGCACGTGTGTGTCTATGTGTTTTTTTTTTGTGTTTTATGCTCGTTTTGCACGTGTATTTTTCTCTTATTTTGCACGAGTGTGTGTGTATGTGTTTGTGTGTTTTTTTTGTCTTTCGCTCATTTTGCACGTGTGCGTATTTTTCGCTCGTTTCGCACGTGTGTGTATTTTTCACTCGTTTCGCACGTGTGTGTCTCTGTGTTTTTTTTGTGTTTTATGCTTGTTTAGCACGAGTGTGTTTGTATGTGTTTGTGTGTGTTTTTTTGTCTTTTGCTCGTTTCGCACGTCTGCGTGATTTTCGCTCGTTTCGCACGTGTATGGGGGGTGTGTTTTTGTGTTTTTTGCTCGTTTCGCACTTGTGTGTGTTTTTCACTCGTTTTGCACGTGCGTATTTTTCGCTCGTTTCGCACTTATGTGTGTTTTTTCTGTGATTATTTTATTTTACTTTTTTAATTTTTTGTGTTTGTCACTCGTTTTGCACGTGTATGTTTTGCTCATTTCGCACGTCTGAGTCTGTGTTTGTTTTTCTGTTTTTTACTCGTTTGCACATTTGCGTGTTTTTCACCCGTTTCGCACGTGTGCGTGTTTTTGCTCACGTGTGTGTGTGTGTGTGTGTTTATTTTTGTTTTTCACTCGTTACGCACGTGTGTGTGTTTTTTTTTTGTTTTTCGCTCGTTTTGCACCTGTGCATGTTTTTCGCTCATTTCGCACGTGCGTTTTATTTTGTGATTTTTTTATTTTTTAACTTTGTTTTTTTCTTTTTGTTGGTATTTTTTGCTCGTTTTGTACGTGTATGTGTTTTATTGGGTTTTTCTCTCCTTTCACACATGTGCGTGTTTTTCGCTCGTTTCACACTCGTTTCCCACGTGCGTGTGTTTTTCGCTCGTTTCACACTCGTTTTCCATGTGCTTGTGTTTTTCGCTCGTTTCACACTCGTTTCCCACGTGCGTGAGTCTTTCGCTCGTTTCGCACGTGCGTATGTCTTTCGCTCATTTTGCACGTGCGTTTGTCTTTCGCTCGTTTCGCACGTGCGTGTGTTTTTTCGCCCGTTCGCACGTGTGTGTGTGTTTTTTGCTCGTTCGCACATGTGCGTGTTTTTCGCTCGTTTCGCACCTGTGTATGTTTTTGTGTGTGTTTTTCGCTCGTTTCGCATGCGTTTCTTTTTTTTGTGTTTTTCACTCGTTTTGCACGTGTGCGTGTATTTCACTCGTTTTCGCACATGTGTGTGCTTTTTGTGATTTTTTAATCTTTTTAACTTTGTTTTTTTTTTTGTGTTTTTTGCTCGTTTCGCACGTAATGGGTGATTTTCGCTCGTTTCACACTTCTGTGGGGGGGTGTTTTGCTCATTTCACACATGTATGTGTTTTTCGTTCGTTTCGCACGTATGCGTGCTTTTGGTTCGTTTCGCACGTGAGCGTGTTTTTTGCTCGTTTCGTACGTGTGCGTGTGTGTGTTTAGTTTTGTTTTTCGCTCATTTCGCACATGTGTGTTTTTTGCTCGTTTCGTACGTGTGTGTTTTTTTGTCTTTCACTCGTTTCGCACGGGTGCGTGTGTTTTGCTCATTTCGCATGTGTGTGTGTGTGTTTTTCGCTCGTTTTGTACGTATACGTCTATGTGTTTTTTCTTTTTTTTGCTCGTTTTGCACGTGTGTGTGATTTTCGCTCGTGTCACATGTGTGTGTGCGTTTTTGTGATTTTTGCTCGTTTCGCATGTGTCCGTGTTTTTTGCTCGTTTTGTACTTGTGTGTGTTTTTTCGCTCGTTTCGCACGTGTGTGTGTGTGTGTGTGTGTGTGTGTGTGTTTTTTTGTCTTTCGCTCGTTTCGCACGTGTGCGTGTTTTTTGCTCGTTTCACACAAGTGTGTCTATGTGTTTTTTTTTTGTGTTTTTTCTCGTTTTGAACGTGTGAGTTTTTCGCTCGTTTCACAAGTGTGTGTGTGTGTGTGTATGTGTGTTTTTTTTTTTGTGTTTTTCGCTCGTTTGCACGTTTGCGTGTTTTTAGCTCGTTTCCCACATATGTGTTTTTCGCTCGTTTTGCACGTGTGCTTGTTTGTTGCTTGTTTCTCACGTGTGTGTGTGTGTGTGTGTGTGTGTGTGTGTGTGTGTGTGTGTGTGTGTGTGTGTGTGTTTTTGTGTTTATTTTTGTTTTTCACTCGTTTCGCACGTGTGTGTATTTTTCGCTCGTGTGTGTTTTTTTATGATTTTCGCTCGTTTTGTACGTGTGTGTTTTTCGCTCGTTTCACACATGTGTGTGTTTTTTTGGTGATCTTATAATTTTTTAACTTTTTTTTTTCTTTTATGTGTTTTTCGCTCGTTTCGCACGTGTGTGTGATTTTTGCTTGTTTCACACATGTGGGGGTGTGTGTGGGCTTTTTTTTTTTGCTCGTTTCACATATGTGCGTGTTTTTCGCTCGTTTTGCACGTGTATGTATTTTTCGCTCGTTTCGCTGGTGTGTGCATTTTTCACTCGTTTCGTACGCGCGCGTGTGTTTTTTTGCTCGATTCGCACATGTGGTTCTTTTTTTTGTGTATTTCACTCGTTTTCGCACATGTGTGTGTTTTTTTGTGATTTTTAATTGTTTTAACTTTGTTTTTTTCTTTTTTGTGTTTTTCGCTCGTTACGCACATATGGGTGATTTTCGCTCGTTTCACATGCCTGTGGGTGCGTGTGTGTTTTTTTTGCTCGTTTCACACATGTATGTGTTTTTCGCTCGTTTCGCACATATGTGTGTTTTTCGTTCGTTTCGCACGTGAGCGTGTTTTTTGCTCATTTCGCATGTGTGCGTGTGTATGTTTATTTTGTTTTTCGCTCATTTCGCACGTGTGTATTTTTCGCTCGTTTCGCACGTGTGCGTGTGTTTCGCTCATTTCGCATGTGTCTGTGTGTGTGTTTTTCGCTCGTTTCGCACGTGTACGTCTATGTGTTTTTTTCTGTTTTTTGCTCCTTTTACACGTGTGTGTGATTTTCGCTTGTGTCACACGTGTGTGTGTATGTGTGTTTTTGTGATTTTTGCTCGTTTCGCACGTGCCCGTGTTTTTTGCTTATTTCGTACTTGTGTGTGTTTTTTCTGTGATTCTTTTATTTATTTTGTTTTATTGTGTTTGTCGGTCGTGTCGCACGTGTGTCTATTTTTCGCTCGTTTCGCACGTGTATGTTTTGTGCTGGTTTGCATGTTTGCGTGTTTTTCGCTCATTTCGCACTTGTGTGTGTTTTTCGCACGTGTGTGTGGGTGTGTTTGTTTTCTTTTTCGTTCATTTCGCGCCTGTGTGTGTGTTTTTTTCCGCTCATTTCACACGTGTGTTTGTTTTTCACTCATTTCGCACGTGTGTGCTTTGCGCTCTTTTCGCACGCGTGTGTTTTTCGCTCGTTTCGCACGTGCGTGTGTTTTTCACTCGTTTGCACCTATGCGTGTTTTTCGCTTATTTCGCACGTGTGTACGTTTTTCGTTCGTTTCGCACGTGTGTATTTTTCGCTCATTTCACACGTGTGTTTGTGTTTTTTGCTCGTTTCACACGCGCGTGTGTGTTTATTTTGTTTTTCACTCGTTTCGCACGTGTGTGTGTTTTTCGCTCGTTTTGCACATGTGTATGTGTGGTTTTTTTATGTTTTTCGCTCGTTTTGCACGTATGCGTGTATTTTCGCTCGTTTCACAGTTGTGTATGATTTTCACTCATTTCACACGTCTGTGGGTCTGTGTGCGTGTTTTATTTGGTTTTTTTCTCGTTTCACACATGTACATGTTTTTCGCTCGTTTCGTACGTATGCGTGTTTTTCGCTCGTTTCGCACGTTTGTGTGTTTTTCACTCGTCTTGTACGCGCGCGGGTGTATGTGTGTTTTTTTTGTATTTTTCGCTCGTCTCGCACGTGTCCGTATTTTTTGCTCGTTTTGCACGTGTGTGTGTGTGTGTGTGTGTTTTTCGCTCATTTCGCACGTGTGTGTCTATATGTTTTTTTGTGTGTTTTTTGCTCGTTTTGCACGTGTGTATGATTTTCGCTCCTTTCACACTGTGAGGGGGTGTGTGTGTGTGTTTTTTGTGTTTTTCGCTCATTTCGCACATGTGCGTATTTTTGCTCACTTTGCACGTGTGTGTGTTCTTTAGTGGTTTTTTTAATTTGTTCACTTCATATTTTTTTTGTGTGTTTTTCGCTCGTTTCGCATGTGTACGTGTTTTTTTGTCGTTTCCCACGTGTGTGTTTTTCGCTCGTTTCGCACGTGTCTGTGTGTTTTTCCTGTGTTTTTCACTCGTTTCGCCCGTGTGTGTATTTTTCGCTCGTTTCCCACGTGTGTGGGTGTGTGTGGGTGTGTTTTTTTTTGTGTTTTTCACTCGTTTCTCACGTGTGCGTGTTTTTCTCATGTTTCACACGCGTGTGAATTTTTCGCTCATTTCGCACGTGTGTGTGTTTTCTTTTTCACTTGTTTCCCACCTGTGTGTGTTTTTTTGCTCGTTTCGCACGTGTGCGTGTTTTTCGCTCATTTTGCATGTGTGTTTGTTTTTCGCTCGTTTCGCACGTGTGTATTTTTTTTCCTCGTTCGCACAGGTGTGTGTTTTTTGCTCCTTTCGCATGTGTGTTTTTTTGCTCGTTTCACACGTGTGTGTGTGTGTGTGTGTGTGTGTTTTTTTCTATTTTTCGCTCGTTTCGCACGTGTGCCTTTTTCGCTCATTTCGCAGGTGCGTGTGTTTTTCGCTCGTTTCACACATGTGTGTTTTTTTTCTGGTTCGCATGTGTGTGTATGTTTTTCGCTCGTTTCGCATGTGTGCGCCTTTTTTGCTCGTTTCGCACATGTGTGTGTGTGTTTATTTTTGTTTTTCACTCGTTTCGCACGGGTGTATTTTTCGCTCGTTTCGAACGAGTGCATTTTTTGGTGTGTTTTTCGCTCGTTTTGCACGTGTGAGTGTTTTCTGGTTGTTTCTCACGTGTGTTTTTTTGTGATATTTTTTTTTATTTTTTTTTATTTTTTTGTGTTTTTCGCTCGTTTCACACGTGTTTTTTTTGCTCGTTTCGCACGTGTGTCTATGTGTTTTTTTTTGTGTTTTTCGCTCGTTTCACACATGTGTATGATTTTCGCTCGTTTCACACATGTGTGGGTGTGTGTGTGTGTGTGTGTGTTGTTTTTTTTGTGTTTTTCGCACGTGTGCGTGTTTTTTGCTCGTTTCGCACGTGTGTGCATTTTTCGCTCGTTTTGCAAGTGTGTGTGTGTTTTTTTTGTGTTTTTCGATCGTTTCGCACGTGTGCGTGTTTTTCTCTCGTTTCGCACGTGTGTGTGTTTTTCACTCGTTTCGCACTTGTGAGCGTCATTCAATGCTGCTAGTCACTTCCTCAGTTGACTCTAAAGCAAAATCAAAGGTATTTATTTGACTTTTAAATTGTTCAATTTGATGCATGATTTATGATCTTTGAATATTCTTCAGTTGGTATTGAATTTGATTGTAGTTCAAAATTTGGCTTCATTTTAATTTTTGCAAATTGCTGAGGTGTGGGAGCATTGCTCGTTGGAGAAAGACATCAGGTGTCAGATTAGGGTTTCGAATAGGGATGGTAGCTGGCAGCGGCGGTGAAGGAAGAAGAAGAGTGAGAGTTGTGAATGTTTAGAATTTGGAAAAGAAGGTAAAGAATGAGGATAATTTAGAAATTTTATTAAAAAGTCAACATAAAATTAGAGTTTGGGTACTATTGTCACACCGAACCAATTTATCATGGGTACAACATTAATTTCTTTATTTGATGGTACTTTTGTCAGCGTTCACAAAATTTATGAAAATGGTAATTTATTCAATGGAATTAGTTAATGTGTCTTACGAATACATGTATGGCATATGATAAAATTATTAATAGTATAAAACTTTAATTTTTTAATAAATAAAAAATAAATGTACTGAAAACCTAAATTTTTTGTATTGCCAATAAATTTTTTCAATTTGTAATCTTAAAATGTGTTTTTATTTTTTAGAGCACAAGTTAGGCAGTCAAACGATTTCTAAACCAAGTCCCAATCTAGTGTGCTTGTTATACGCACTTTTTCAAAGTCATCACCGTCATCATTTGCTTCTTTTTCATTGCATTTCTTCAGAGCTCATTTTCTTCTTTTTCATTGCATTTCTTCTGCGCGTTTCTTTTACAACAACGTTGTCATCATCATTGTCGTCGTCGTCTTCTTTTTCTCTTATTCTTTTTCAATGTTATCCTTTTTTCCTTCTTATTCTTCTTTTTCTTCTTCAACGTCTTCTTCTTCTCTTATTTGATTTCTTCTCTTCCTTTTTTTTCCTCTTCATCCTTTTTCATTAACATCATTGGTATTGTCTTTTTCTTCTTCTTCTCTTATATATGTTTAAAAAATTAGAGTACAAAAATTTTGACTCACATCACATAAATTTTGATGCACTAGCAAAATATGCACAATATGAAACTTTTAATATACAATACAAAAATTTTGATGCACAATACAAAAATTTGGTATACAATACATAAATTATAAATTTTTGAAATACCACATATCCAAAACATTGACACCCAACCAACAAAATGTATACATTACATAAATTTTTGTGCACAATGCAAAAAATTTTGAAGGATCACATGTCAGAACATTGACTCAACCAACTAACAAAATACATTCGCAACAAAAATTTATGTACTATGTACAAAAAATTTTGTTATATTAATAAATTTGTACTATGCACAAAAATTTTAGTGCTATATCAATAAGTTTTTGTGCTGAAAAAATACGAAAAATAAAAAGCGATGACACTTGTACGCTTTTTTCATTAGGTTTGTGCTAACTTGGTTAAAATTAGTTACAAAATCATTTGTACATATAGTATCACTGATCTATAAAAATATATCTTTTATAAATATTTTTTGTATTATTAGTTTTGATCAATTAATCGCTACAAAATTGAATTGGTTCAAGCAATTTATGGGTTAAACGATTCTCGTATTTTTTATTACTTTTGAAATTTTCAAAAATTAATTCTATCATACAATTTGAGAATATGCTCTGTTCCTAGTCGATAAATTCAAAAGAAGTTTAATTATGCACAAACATTATAAATTATAGTTATTTAATTATATTTTTTTAGATAATTATTTATATGATTAATATAAAAAAATTATCATTTTTGCTGATGTATTCATATGTAATTTAATATATATATATATATATATATATATATATATATATATATATATATATATATATATATTTTATACTGACAATACATTAAAATTAAATTCTTGTACATTAAAATTAAATTCCTTTAAAAGATTTAAATTGCTAATTTAAAATTTCCAAGTATAATGTCTAAAGTATACAAAAAAAGAGTTTAAGAAATGTATTTGCAATATTTCTTTTTTTAATATTAAAACAAATAGAAAAGAGAGAAAAAATACCCATACAAAATTAATATTCTAAAATAACATGAGACTTGTTAGAGATATAATAATTTACATGTCTCTGTCTATCAATTTTAAACTTAGATACATGATTTTACTACATAAACAAACCCATAAGTTCTTTAGAAAAAAATTATATAAATAATCTCTCATGTCTCATGTAAATACAATTAATTTCTACTTTAAAAAGCATAACATTAACACCACAGAATAAGATAAAAAGAAAGAAAGTTCACCGTTTTTCCATACAAATTGTGTTTAATTGACCATCAAAGATAGTGGGGAAAAAAAAGAAAAAAAAGGGGGGGGGGGAGAGAAGGGTTGGGAAGAAAATATGCATAATGTATAATAAATGCACTTCAATCATGTCTTTTTCAAGTAAATAGTTAAATTAGTCCCTGAAATATCACTCGTTTTTTAAATTGGTCTCTAAAAAATTTTTTTAATCAAATTCGTCCTTTAAAGATTTTAAATTAGTCATATTAGTTATTCTGTTATTTTGTTTGTTGATAGTGTCAAATTTGCTTATGTGACACATTAAATGACACTCCAACACATACCTATCAGTCTTAATTGACTATTAACATAATAAATTTATAAAATTAGATCAAATCAAAACCTAATTGTGGGGAGAATTTAAGGCATTGGAATTGATTTTATCTAATTTTATAAATTAATCATGTTAATAGTCAATTAAGACTTCTAGGTGTGTGTTAGGGTGTTACTTAACGTGTCACATTAGCAAATTTTGACATCATTAACAAACAATGTGACAGAATAACTAGCATGACTAATTTAAAATCTTTAAAGGACGAATTTGATTAAAAAAATCTTTCAGGGACCAATGAGAATGAGTGATTTTTCAGGAACTAATTTGACCATTTACTTTGTCTTTCCCTGCAGGGACAGAGAAAGAGAGAGCCTTGAATATTTACAAGTGCTACACACCCCTCATGATCATTCACACTATTTTCTCCCCCTTTGATCTCTTATCTGTTGAGAAAATAATTCACACATCCAAATGATCATTTGTTGCTCCACCAAAAGCAGCAACACTGAAGAAGCAAAAACAAACAAATACAAGGATCAGTATGGTGAATATTCCAAACTTATCCATTTATGTCTCATAACATTCCGGTAAGTTGGAAAAGAAAAATGAGATTCAACAGGCTTATTTGCTTTGTGCTTTCTAATTTTAGGATTTTGTGAAAGAAATCTGTGAAAATAAAAGCATGTTTTCTTTTTCTACAATTATTTTCACAAAATCTTTAAAACAAAAAATACCGAAAATAAAAACACAAACCAAGACACATCCTTGGATAATTTAGCAGGTCCCACACGCATTGGAATTTATTGATTGAAGGGTGTTCAAACCTACTTAACCAATTTGTGTACTTTTGAGGAGGTTAATCCATTGCATGCATGCATACCTGTGGTTTGTCATTGCTAGGTTGGTTCCGGATAAGGTGTGGTCTCTGGTTAGGTGTTCCTGGAGTAACTCCAGCCCCACCCTGTCTCTCCTCCCTCACTTTGTTAAAAATGTGAGTATAGCCATCAGCTGATGCAGGGTTACTAACATCCCACTCACCAAACTTTGGAACAGCTGCTCCTTTGTCAGGCTGCCATATCAGAATGCTTAAACTCAGCATTTTTTGTTAAGCTAACACGTATAAAAAGAGAGGTGAAATCTTGGAAGTTTGATGACTGATGAATCATTGATATAATATGAAAAATATTACGTGTACTCATGGTGTGGAACACCCTAAAGACTCGCACTCCATCCACTATGACATGTGAACCCAGTAATATAATGCAACTCATGTAATATATACCAAAAGCTCTTAAAGTTTCATATAATGCATGGTTATCAAGAAAGAATTGGACTAAGAAAACTAACAGTTTCATCGCCACGATTGGCTGGTCTTAACCGAGATCTTCCTGGTGTTCCGTGGCTGCTATCATAGGAATTCTTTCCTTCCCATGATGGACTATCCCTGCCGGGTGCTCTAGCCTGGCGATGAAGGGGAGAACGTTCAATGCTGTATTCAGAACCAGTACTTTGTCTAGAAGGTCTTCTGCGGTTATCAGCAGAACCTACTCCATGGCCTGCTTGACGAGCAGGAGAGTCAACAAAAGGCTTAGGATTACCGTCATCGTTGCTCTTCTGTAACTCATTTGATGATCTCGCTGATCCCTTTCCAGATGGAGGCTCTGAATCAGCTCTCAGTTTGACCGGAGGTAGCTGATCAGATGATGAATTATCAAATGATAAATCCGGATTCTCCTCAGGGTCATTCGGGTTTATCATCTTTGTGCCTGTTCGACCTTTCCGGGCCTTGTCAAAATAAGCTGTATAAGGAACATTATCTCCACTTTCCCAATTGCCAAATTTTGGTACATGAGAACGTTGCTGTCAAATTGAGACATTGAAAAGAAGTACGTTAAGTATAAAGAATAGCAGCAGAAATACCAAATAACAAGTTCTCTTTCTCTTTTCATGGCAATAAATGGTACTTTAGCGAGTTGAATCAAATTGAAGCAAAAAATGGTCAACATGTAAGGTTACTTTATAAGAGAACACAAAGATACAATTGGAAGAAATTTACACAGCATTTGTCCACATTTGACCAACTCATGAGTCATGACAATCTTTTACTAACATTGAAAAGTAAACACAGCCAATATTAGGTTGTGTACATAAATATAAATACGATTTTTACTTTTAGTCTATAATAATTTCATTCAAACATGCTCAAGTCAAGAGAACGTAGAGAAATTTAGCTTCACAAGTCCCCTAAGTACTGTAGGCTAATAATCTTATAGCAAAGCTTTTTGCCACTAACTACACGGATCACAAGTCATGTTAATCTAATCCAGAGTGTACACCATGTTTGTAGGCAAATAATTTGAACCTAAGCTTTTCAGCTACAACTTTACTCGGCCCCTCTCTACCTTTGACTACTGTATGGGATGTTTCCATCTGATCTTCTCTTACCAAGGGTTTCTACAAGCCTTGTCAGCATGGTGAAAGTGAGTCAAATTAAGCCGATCAAGGCTAAGTTCATGTTCATCTCACAAAAATTGAGCTTGATTCACCAGCTCTCGACTAATCAATAATTGAGCCTAATTGTAAGGTTCAAGCCGACTCACCAAAAGCTCATGAATTGTCTTGAACTCACAAGCTGGCTTAAATAGCATGAACATAATTGCTATGAATTATAACTTATTAAAAAACTATCAATTATATATATTTATTAATATATATGATACGAGACCTCAATCATAATTATATTTTACTAGCATATTAATCAATAGGCACTAACATGCCCATTAACCGCCTTTCAAATAAATATAGTAATAACAAATATAAGGTTAGTTAAAATGGTAAATATGTAATATTCTAACTAAAAAATTTTAGATTCAAGTCTTCGAAATGGCAAAAATATATTTTTTTTATAAGTTGTATATCACAAAGGGCATTTTAGGGGAAGAATTTTGTGCACCAAATTCTTCACATAGTCTATATATATATATATATATATATATATCAAAAGAGTTATGCAGACATACTATTAGAAATTAAAAATAAAAAAAGGTAATACATATTATGTAAATCTTTATATATATATATATATATATATATATATATATATATATATAATCGAGCCAACTCACGAGCCAATGAGTTGAACTTACCCAAGCTCAAACTGAACTCATTTAATATATGAGCTCAAATTCAAGTCTAAGCTCAACTCACAAACTCATGAGCGAAACTTATTAAGCCAATAAGCCATTAACGAGTCAAGCTTGAGCTGGCTCACAAGTTAACCTGAATCACTTCCAAACCTACTTATTGGTTTCCTCGTATCACAAAACTACCTAAGGCAATATTCTAGCATCTTTTCTACACTAGGTGATTGTTAGGGCTTGGGCATTATAGGATGCCCAAAGTCTCAATTTTCTAGCCATGTTACCGTGATCGCCAAAACTAATCCACATATTTTCCAAAGAAGAACTAAACTTAAGCCCTTTCTGCCTTACGAATCATAACTTAGAAGACATAAAACATATTGATTGAACTTCAACTACAACTGTTTTCTGTTATTTAATCAAAATGATGCTTTTAGCCATTTCTTAGTTCAATTTATAGTGATCAAGCTTAGTTCCCCATTATTTATGTTAACTAATAGTCTAATACATATTTGCAACATAAGTTAAGTCTGAATCCCACAAGTTCAATTTTCACTATTTTTTTCCATCAGAACAGATGCCACCTGCAAAGTAATATTCTCAGGTATTGGAGTCTGGCAAGTTATCGCACCAAAGGGAATAACACCTGCAACCTTACAACCAATTTCACTTACGAGAATGGTTGTTTCATCCCTAAAATAAATAAATAAATAAATAAAATGTCTCTCTTGTTAAACGTAAGCAGGGAAGTTGAGATTTCCTTTTTTTTTTGTTACTCATGGTATTCTAAGACTTGGTTTGGTAAAGCTTTTCGAAGAGGTGCTTGTGCTTTTTAAAAGCACAAGCTTCTTATTTTGTGTTTGGTAAATAAAAAAGACTATGTGCTTGTACTTGCAGTTTTTAAAAGATCAGGGTACTTTTGAAAGCACTAAGTTGGAACTTTTCAAAATTGGCTTGTGCTTTTCAAAATTTAAAAGTCTAATATAACCTCATATATTAACTAATTTTCAAATTTGACGCTTAAATTTATGTCTCTTATAGTATTTTTAAATTTTAAAAACTATTTTACCAAACGTAATTGTTGTTGCTTATGTTTATTCAAAGTCATTTTTAATTTAATTTACCAAACATAAATACTACACTTCTTAAAAAAATCATCTTTTAAAAATTAACTTTTACAAGCTACTTTTGAAAAATAAAAGTTTTACCAAACTAAGCCTAAGTCCCTTAACAAGTCTAAGGGTCAGTACTCAGTATTTAAGGTGAACATTTCAGCTGATCAAAGTTAGTCTGTTAACTCAAACGTAAGACTAAAGCATAAGAACAAACACCAATGTATATGTTGCTCAGCTGGAAGAAACTTTTGCTAGGTGAATCAGAGATTTTAGGTTCAATTCCTATGCATATAAGACTTATTAAAACTCGGAAGGGAGAGCTTTGCTTCCTAAGTGGTCCTACCCAGCCAGAGTAGAGGAGTCCCTCCAAATGAAGGATTACTTGTTTCAACTTTCAACCAAAAAACGCAGAAGAACATACTCACACACAGCGCTCAAAGCTGATTGAGGTCTCTTTTCTTTGACTACTCCAAATATACAATTTAGCAATTCACTACAAGTACAAAGTATTATAGTTTCTTGATTAATTATGTAGATGATCCATACCCCAGAAAATTTTGAATTTCAAGATATATATCCACCCCTATACACAAGGCTGCTAACTTCTTAAAGCAGCATAATCCATGGCAAAAGAATCTTATTGAATTGCAGAAAAACTGAAGCTGCTAATTGTTAATTTGGCTGCAGACGGAACGAGTTGACCAAGAAATTTGGTCAACCATCTCAAAGTCTAGAAGATGAAAAGAAACTCAAAATACAGAAGAATAAGAAAAAACTCACCTAACATAGCAAAAACATAAAACATAATGCAAGACATTGAATTCCTCTATATAATTAAAATAAAAAATAAAAAGGAAAAAGGAAAAAGAAATTTCCTAACCAATTTGTACAATTTTCTCAGCAATCACAAACAGATAGAACGTAAAAAAACTATGACAAAAACTAAAAATTAAAAAACTTACTGTCATTTCTAACCAGGCTTGGGAAAATCTCCAGAAAGTTCAGAGGAGAACGGAGCAAAATGGAGATGCGGCGGTGATTGAGCGAAGAGAAGAACGGAGCACTGGAGACGAGGTGGAGAAGGCGAAGAACGGAGCAGAACGGAGACGCGGCGGTGGCCGGCGAAGAAACGAAGGCGACACAGCGATGGTGAGGGATCAGAGCTGGAGCCTGTGACGCTGAGTTATGTGAGAAAGAGGAGAGAGAGCTTAATTACAAGAGAGAGAGGTTTATCAACCGTTAACCGGAGCCACCGGTAATGTTTGACCATTACTTTTTTTCCCGGTGTCTTTGTATTATTATTATTATTATTATTATTATAAGTTTTCTGTTTTCAAAATTCTGTGTCTACCAAGTCATTACATTTCATGAAATTAATTAATTAAGTAGTTTTAAAAAATAATTTGACAAGAAGTAAGAAATATTTCATTGAACTCATTACTCATGTGACTCTTAAGTTCCATGCCATAAAATTGGCAATACTTAATATGCACTTAATAATTAGGTATTTATTTTAGTAGCATAGTAAATTTGAACGTAATTGTGGATAAATAATAAAACGATGTGAATTATATTATTTACGTTAGTATTTAATTTTTTAAAAAATATATATATTTATTAATATTTTTATTAAAATATTTTTTATTTAATTTTATAAAAAGATCTAAATATCATTTTTTTATGTTTGATAAAAACTATTTTTTTAATTAATCAAATTTTAAAATTTAACTAACTTTAATCTTATAATTTTAAATTTTAAATAATTTAAAAAATAAAACAAAAATGCATTTGGTTATTTATTCTCTCTAAAAAATTTTGCTTTAATCTTATTGATGCTTCCATGAACCCTAAAACATTTTTTTTAAAACATATTTTTTTAAAAAGAAACTCATTTAATTTAAAAACATATATTTGTATTAAAAACAAATATGAAAGTATGAGAAGCAATTAAGCATTATATACTCTTGTTAGTAAATTATATAAACTATTTTTGTGTGAGTATATTATGCGAAGAGTATGTGACGTTTTTCATAATCTCATATTCTTTTAAATAAATTGGTACTATATTAAAGTGAATTCTAAAGAAAATGTTTTAAAGTCAATTTTAATATATTTTTATTTACAATATATTTTAATAAGTGATAAATACCTTTTTTACTCTCAACATTTATATTTGATTTTAATTTTTTTTGTAAGGTCTGATTTTGATTTTACTCCTAATTTTTCAAATAGGAACATATAAGTATATGACATTTGATAATATACCTGCGAAGTACAATTTTTAGATCCAATTTTGTGTCAAATTCACACAAACTTAAAATTAATAGTTCCTTGTATAAAAGTTAACAACCAACTCAACATCATAAACTTTTTCACAATATTAAAATTTGCTGAAAGTCTTTTAGGGTCGGGGACCAACGTCCATCATTGCTTATAACGCATTTGTTGCTTTTTAAAAGACCATCTTTGGGTTAAAACTTTGATTTCGACTAACTTTATTTAAGGGTTTATTGTTGGCTAATAAATTGATGCATATATAATATAAAATTCGAATTTTTACACTTATTTAAGCGGACAAGTGAGCTGACTATTCGATGAATTTAAATTAATTGTATGTGTATATATATTGTAATACTTAAAATTAGAGATTATTCAACCCATCTAAAGAAAAAGTTGAAGAAGAGTGTCTTAACATGTGCAACCACTTGGAGTGTTGCGTGGATTCAGGTTTGTTTTTTAATGTTATTACACAAATGAGATGTAAGAGATTTGATTTAACGACCAAATATTTTTATTTTTTTTTATGGGAATTTAACCACCAAATTATAGGCTAAAGAAAAAAAAAAAAATAAGAAGAATCAAATGGAATGCAATAAATTTAATTGAGATTAACGTTCTTAAGAATTTAACTATGGCCTTAGTTAAAGGTGCCGATTGAACCATCAATATTTGAGTCCTATTTTTGATGATGGTGTTAGACAAAAAAAATATTATTTTTTTAAGAAGATTATGAAAAAAATATTAGTTATAGGTTAATATTTTTGTATATAATATTTATATTTATTTTAATTAAATTAGGTAATTTGACAGTTTATTTTTTTTTTTAAATTGACATCAAGCAAGAAGTGCAGGAATAGTTACACAGAATAATTTAAATTGGCCGAAAAATAGAGTGTTGAGTATAATTGTCAGTTGACATAGGAAGTCTATAAATAGGTCTTAGGCTAATATTGTAAGAGAGTTCAATTCTTTTAAAAAATACTTAGAAACTCAAACTATTCTCAGCTCTTCACAAAATAAAAATTAAAAATTTTAAATAATTCCTAACTCAAACATTTGTAATTTATTTTTTTTTTTCTGTTTTTATTAATACAATTTTTTTACTTTTATGTATTTTTCTCTTTTACGTTTATATTTCTTTTTTTTATCTTTTTTTTTTTAATTTTTTTTGTTTTAATTTCTATAATTTACTTTACTTCTAATACTTTGTATTTCTTTGTTTATTTATTATTTTTATTATTTTTAATTTTTATTAATATAATAATTATGACATTAAAATATTTATATATTTTTTTAAATATTAACAAAATTTGAATAAAACATATAGACATAGAAATTTTTCAACAATAATTTTTTTTCTTTCAATATTACCACTAGTTGAGAGACCAAGATACTTAACCACTTTAATCAATCTTACACTAGTTGACTTGGTGAAAGTTAATAATAATAGTTAATGTAGCAAATTATAAATTTATTTTATTTATTTATAATTATGACATAGTTTTTTTTTTTCATTTAAATAATTATGACATAGTTAACGTGACGACGTGAATCCACCAACTTGCCACAAATGCCCAACAACCGAAAAACGATCACTCTCAGCCTTAAAAAATCCAAACCATACACAGCTCAGAGACCTCATTTCATTACACAATAATGTCACTAATGCCCCACCTTTTCATCAACGGCTGGCATTATGTACCCTGTTTGTGAGTACTCAATTCTACCCAATTCGATCGATAAGGTTATTTATCCAACTCATTATAAATAGAATTTGTTTATAGATAGAGCAAAATACAGATTTATAGTATATTCTATTATACTTTATCCGCATTCTTAATATATTATCAGTACGACTAGATATATATCCATCAAAATTTATTCTTTAATTAGTCAACATTTATAAAAATTTAAAAAAGTTAATTATAATAATTATTTTTAGATATTATATCTCAATTTTTTTCTCTCATATATCTAAATTTTAAAATTATATCTCCTTTAGTTAGAATATTCAAATTTAAATTTAAATCTAATAAAATAAAAACAACAAATTAAAATTAAATTTTAACAAAATTAAAATTAAAATAATCTATCAAAATCAATTTTTTTTATTCTAAATGTGGTATATAATTATTTAACACGAATAATAAATATAATTATTTTGGATGAATTTTAGATGTATTAAAAAATAATTTATGTTAAGAAAATATAACTACGAATTTTGGATATATATCAAAAGTATTTTATATGTTATTTTATTATTTTAGATGTGTTAAAAAATTATTTATGTTAAGAAAAATATAAACACAGATTTAAACAAATTTTGGATGTGTATCAAAATATTTTGTGTTAAAAAAGTAAAATACATAATATTAAATTTAAAGATAGAGTGAAGGATAACATTTAAAGAAAATAATACTATTAAAATCAATTTTTTTTCGATTCTAAATATGGTATATAATTATTTAACAAAAATAATAAACACAATTATTTTTAGATAAGTTTTGGATGTATTAAAAAATTATTTAGTGAGTAATTTTATAATTTTAAATGTGTTAAAAAATAATTTATGTTAAAAAAATATAAGCACGAATTTTAAATATGTATCAAAAATATTTTGTATGTTATTTTATTATTTTAGATGTGTTAAAAAATTATTTGTATTAAGAAAAATATATATACAAATTTTAAATGTTTATTAAAATATTTTGTGTGTTATTTTATTATTTTAAATGTATTATAAATATATAAAGTAGTAAATAATTAATTTGATTATTAATTATTATAATAATATTTTTTCTCAAGAATAAAAATAATGTTTACTAATAAAAAAATATACAACGATCAAAGAGAAAAAAAAAAGGTTGAAATAAAGAGAATAAGAGGTTAAAAAAACTCACCATAAATAAGAAACAATCCAACTGGGGAGCTAATTTCCTATCAACCAATTTTAGCCAACAAACAAAATAACCAATTTATTGACAATTTTTTTTTTTTTTAATTTGGAAGCGCCCTTCCTTATATCCAACATTAACACGAAATACTTGTATATTAGGTTACTCTTTTCGGTTTTTTCTTTTTTTGTTTTTTTACCCTTTTTCACTTTTTTTTTTTCCCTTTCCTCAACACCACAAAATCACCCACAACCACCACTTTTGTCGCCGGCTACAGTCCCTCTGCCACCGCTGGCTGCCATTTTCTCTTATCATTTTAAATCTTAAACTCTAAATTTTAAATCCTAAACCCTAAATTTTGAAACTTAAATTCTAATCCCTACATCTTAAACTCAGAACCTTAGATTTTAGAGAGTTCAAATTAAAAATCAATTAAAATCGCACTAATTGGATTTGATTGGATTCTATTTTTTCAAACTACGTGGATCGGATCGGATTTTGGATTTACTTCTAAAAAGTAAAAACCGATCCGATCCGATCCAATCCAACCGCATAATATGCTATAATATTATTATTTTATTATATTTATAATTTTACTTGTAATATGTTTAATTTGTTATATTTTTTATATTATTAATGTATTATTATTATTTAATAAATATTTTATATTTAAAATTATATTTATTTATTTATTTTAACTAACTTATAATTTTATTTCTATTGTTATATTATTATTGATTTTTCAACATATTATTGAGACTTGTTATGTCATTATTGGTTATTTAAAATTTAATGTTAAAACTTGTTATACATATTTAATTTTTTAATTTAGAAAATCGCAATTCCAATCAAATTCAAACCATTTAAAATTGGATCGGATTTTTTAAAAAAACTCATCAAATCCAAACTGTACCGCAAATAAAATTAATATTCTGATCAGATGAATTTTTTACTTAAAATCGATCCAAATCGCATCACAAACACTCTCACTAGATTTTATATTCTTAACCCTAATTCCTAAATCTTAAATCTTAAATCCTAAATGTTATACTTTAAATTAATTTTATTTTATTTCACTTTCAAATGCTTTTTTTTAATGTGAGTTTTGAATGTTTTTATTCCAACTAATTTTGGATATTATTTTTTTTATGTTAATCTTTTTTGGCTGATTTTTAAATTAGTGGCCTGAAATAATGTTGGTTCTCTAAACTTTTTAAATAAAAATTAAGAACAATAAATAAAAAAAGAGAAATTCTCTACATACAAGCGTTTTTTTATACAAGTCTTTACAAGTGAATCTTCTTCTTCTTCTTGCGCACGTTCTTCTTCCTCTTCCTCTTCTTCTTCTTTTCTTTCGTTTCTTGCCTTCTCTTTCTCTTTCTTCAACCATTACTGCACGTTTTCACTGCACATTCTTCTTCTTCTTGCTGCACGTTCTTCTTCCTCTTCCTCTTCTTCTTCCTCTTTTCTTTCGTTTCTTGCCTTTTCTTTCTCCTTCTTCAACTGTTAATGCACGTTTTCACTGCACCTTCTTCTTCTTCTTGCTACACGTTCTTCTTCCTCTTCCTCTTCCTCTTCTCTTTCTCCTTCTTCAACCGTTACTGCACGTTTTCGCTGCACCTTCTTCTTCTTCTTCTTGCTACACATTCTTCTTCTTCTTCTTCTTTTCTTTCGTTTCTTACCTTTTCTTTCTCCTTCTTCATTTACGTGCTTTTCTCTCTGTTTTCTTTCTTCGTTATTCTCGATTTCCATTGTTTTTTTACATCAAACTCTGAAATCGTTTTTGAAGAAGAAGAAGCAGCAGAAGATGAGGAGGAGAAAGAGAAAGAGTTATGAATTATGCATAAGGTGTACTTCAACGAATTTTGGGTGTATTTCTTAAATCCTCTGGGTGTAGTTTTTGTAATCCTTTTGGTGTATTTCTGTAATCGGGTGTATTTCTATAATCATTTAGGTGAATTCCTGTAACCGTTTGGGTGTATTTCTGTAATTTTTTGGGTGTATTTCTGTAATCATTTGAGTGTATTTCTGTAATCGTTTAGGTGTATTTCTAAAGTTCCATTATCTTCAAATTTGGCAAGAAACTCGTTTTCATGGAGGAAGAAGAAGAAGAGTCGTTTATAATGCATGGTGAGTAGCGCGCTTTGAAAATAGGAAGTGGTTGAATAACGTGCATTTATTTACTCTTAAATGTGAAAGTGTAATGCATATTTTTTATTGGGCTTGTACCAACTTGCAAGACTTATAAGCCAAAAAATTTGTATGTATAGCAGGCCTCGTAAAAAAATGCTACCTAAATTAAAAGGACAAGTTTAAATACTTTATCATAAAAAGATAAAATTTGGAAGGAACAGTGGCCCAGAAAAAAAGACTAAAAAAATTAGATAAATAGTGACGCATTTAAAGTTGAAAGGAATCATTAATTTAGTAACCATTAAGCTTTAAGTAATCATTAAATTAATTATTTAAATTATTAATTTAGTATGTTTATTATTTAAAAAATAAAATTGTAAAAATTTGGAATTAGAAAAAATATAAAATATTTATTTTTGTTTGTATTATTTTAATTTTATTAAAAATTTAATGTATATTATTTATAATTTTATGTTAAGTTTTTTAAAAAAATTATATTTTTTATTTTAATTTAAATTATATTTTTTATTTTTTATTTTATTAATATATATGAAATATAAAATAATTAAATTTTATATTTACTAAAAAAATTTAATTTTTTTGTTGGTAGAATTGGATAAAATAGTGTTGAGAATTTTGAAAGGTAGAAATTTAGGTACAGTTAACTTCACGTAAAATTGATAATTGAGAACTGTTAAATAAAAATTTAGTCAAATTAGTTAAATCATTTCACGATTCTTAACTATCAACTTCACGTAAAATTAACTACATCTAAATTTTCACTATTTTAAAATACGAATCGGGTTAAACCACAAATAAAATTAGGATAAAATTCCTATTTCTACCCCCAAATTCTCAAACTCAATTTTTTATTTGTTTTTTATTCAAACAATCATTATTTTATTTCAAAATCAAGAATCCATCTAAGATCTAAGCACTAGCATATTTTTACTTTTCCAAGAATCTGTACTCGTGTATAAGATAATATCAAATATTTTTTAAAAAAAAATTGTTGATTAACATATTTAGATATGCTCAGTTGCTCACTTTTACAAACTTCACGTGCTCTAATCATTATTAATTGCGAGAAAAAAAATTAAAATCCCAAACGACTTAACAATATATATTATAAGTAATTCATTAATAACTTTTTGTTTTCGTTAAACACACTCCATTTTGAGAAATTATAACGTATAAGTTGATATTCCAATATAATTATTAAGTGCATATTAACTTATTACCAATTTTGTGACATAGAACTTGGAGGCATATGACTTCAATGAAATATTTTCTTACTTCTTGTCAAATTAGTTTTTAAAAATACTTAATTAATTAATTAATTTCATGAAATGTGTGACTTGGTAGAGAAAGAATTTTAAAAACAAAAAATTTATAAAGTGTTTGTTTTGATACGATAATAAATTCATATATACTGATACGATAAAAATATAGATAAATAACAAAATGACACATAAATTATATTATTCATATCAACATTTAATTTTTTTAAAAAATATATATCATATCAATACTTTTATTAACAAACTTATAATTTAGTGAAAATAAAAAAAAAATTTATTCTATTTTATAAAAGTCTTAAATATTTTTTTTTCCTGTGTTCCACAAAAACTACATATTTAAATTAATCAAATTTTAAAATTTAACTAATTTTAATGGTATAATTTTAAATTTTAAATAATTTAAAAAATAAAACAAAAACACATTTAATTATTTATTCACACTAAAAAAAATTGTTTCAATTTGTTAATGCTCCCCATGAGTCATTCATACTAAAAAAAATTCTAAAAACCTAGAAAAAAAATCAAAGGAGTCCTTCATTTTAACTGAATTTTCTCACTTCTCTTTCACAATCTCAAGGAACATTTCACTTTCTTGCGCTCTCAATTCTCAAACTCAAACTCTCTTCTCTCTCACTGCCACTTACCCATTTGAGTCTCTCTCAGCCTCACTCGATTCTGTCTTAATACGAATTTTGTGGGACAAACTAAAAACTGTCATATACTAATTGGTAGGGGTGATCATAGATATTGGGTATCCGATTACCCGTTTGAATCCGAACTGAACAAATTAAATTGGTTTTAAAACTAATAGATAATCAGGTCTAATCAAAACTAAACGAATGACTCTCTCTAGTAATTGGTTCAGGTAACGGTTCTGAGGGTGCGAAATCTAAACCAATACGTGGACCCGACCATGTGTTAATTAAATAAAAAATAAAAATTTAAAATATATATGCCTTTAAATATGTTTGGATTTAATGTGTTTGGTATTTAACATATAGATTATTTCTATTAATTTTACATGTTTATTGTATTTACAGAATTTTCAAGATAAAAATTTTATTTTTTTAATTTTTTTTTATGAATTTCTGGTTTATTGGGTACCTAATTTTCCGAATCAAACCAATCTGTTCCTAATCGGTTTGGTTTGGTTCCGGTACATACACACACAAAAAAAACGTAAATTCGAGCCAAACCGAACTAATTACAATTGAATTGGTTCGGTTCTAATTTTACCCAAAATCTGAACCAACCCGATCCGCGATCACCCCCTACCAATTGGTTTAATTACAAGAACAACAACTAAGAGAATAAAAGAAGATTTTGTAAACATGGCTAAACCATTTGTTTAGGAGATGCATCAAGAATTAGACAAGACAATTATTAACAATTATGGAAAGTCAAACGTCTTACTATTTACAAGATGTATTGAGGATTCTCGTTAGTCAAAAATTAAATAGACATCACTTTCTTAGTATTTATTTTATATTTATTTTATTTTAGTTTGTTTTGTTTATTTTAGGCCCAGTTATGATTTGACCCATTTTTATTTTAGTGAATTTATGTGTTAGAATTTTAAACTTAAAAAGTATTAAAACTCTCTAAAATTTAGTAATCACTTTTTTTTTCTTTAATTTTGATGAATGAATTTTTTTTTGAAAAATTTAGGTATAAACATACCTTAATTATTGCATCAGAAAATCAAATTAAAGTAGAGAAGTCCCTTTCTTTAATTTTTCATCTTAATCTAGATACGTTTCGTATCATGTCTCCTTTACACTCGCCTGCGTTTCAATGTCTCGTGGTCTTCTTTAGCCTCCTCGTCACCGACGACAGAAGCAACTCCTCAGGTCGTCGTCTTTTGTTTTCAGGTCCTAGAAGAGCACCGTTTACAATTGTTGACATTGACGTCATCGCTCGTGTGAGTTATGTATTCTATTTTTTTTTTATCTTGTGATGCCTGTGTTTTTGTTAGGGTTTTGTTTTTGAACTGAATAAAATTCTTAAATTTAGTGAATGTTTGGAATTCACAAATGTTTGAAATTTGCATGTTGCTTTGAAGAAAGGTAGTGGTGAATGGAAAAAATTGGTTGCAGTTTCTAGGAGAAAATGCTCCATGAAAATAGAAAAGTCAAGAAACTCATGCTTGGCCAGATTATTTTTTCCACTCAATAAACGCCAATTTCTCAATTATCAAATCTTACTCTTTCTCTTAATTTGCATGAAATTTCTTAACAATTTTGTATATGTGAATTGCTCAAACCTACTTCTTTTAGTATTTATTTTAGGTGCCCTGATCCTAGATTTTTAGTCAATTCTCTGTCTAAGGTTAGAGTAGACTAGGATCAAAGACTATAATTCTTTATAATTTTTTGGTCAATTCCCTGTTGCACCTTCTCATTATTATCAATGTTAAAACAGTGGTCAACCTCATCATAATTATAAATTAGTCAAACTGCCACAAAAAAGATAGCAGTACTTGACAGCTAAATTCATCTTTTAAAATGCTAAATTACAAATTTAAATTTAATCTTCTAGGCTGCGTTTGTTTTCAAAGACAGGACAGAACATGACACTGAGACAGAGACAATAAGACGGAGACACTAAAAATTATTGTTTGTGTATTGTGTTTGGATACGATGTACAAGACACTAATGTAATGTCCAATATTATGTTTGGATACACATGGATAAGACTAAAATATTATATGAAATGACTAAAATAACCATATGATTCCAAATTTTCTACATCAAGTACAAACTAATTTAATAGAGAATGAGAGTACATAGGAGTACAGACGAAACTTGAAAAAATATTTAAAGAGACAAAAAATTTTAATAAAAAAACATATAATAGTATTTATATTAAAATAAAAATTATAAATATATTTATTTTATTTTTAAATTTATTATTAATACGTAGGAATACATATAAAAAAATAGATCTGAGTTTAATTAATAAAAAATTTTGTTTAGGTTAATCTGCCAAATTAATTTTAAATAAAAAATCAGTTTTAAAAAAGAATCATTTTTACATGAAAAAATAGTTTTTGCACATAAAAATTTATTTTTATTTAGAAAACTAATTTTTTTTTATCTAAAAACTGATTTTTTTTAAATTATATAAAATCAATTACAATTTATAAATTATTTTTTAGCATTTTAAAAGATCAATTTTACCTTTAATAATATTTATCTTTCAAAAATTTTAAGACTAATTATAGGAAAAATAAGAAGAGATAATAGTGGAATAATAAAAAATATCTATGGACAAAAAGGAAAACAAAATTTATAAAAAAGTTCGTGTCCACTCTTCCAAATTCCGTGTCCATCGTTGTCCTTCGTAGAAGAGTGGACACAAAAATATAAAAAACTGTCCCGGAGACAATGTGTTCCGTATCCATGTCTCTGCTTCCAAACACATTCTAAATATGTACTGTCCATGTTTCTATGTCCTGTCTTCGAAAACAAACGCTACCCTAAAGAACATAAGTGACTATGAAAGTGCTTTTATACACAAAACAAGACCCGAAGTGAGTGAAGCAAGTATGACCAAGGCTCCATTCCTGGAATGCCAAAACTGAGTCCCTGTCAAGGGTTTTGACACTTCAATTAGAACCTTCTGAAACTGTTCCTTCAAGTCATCAAGTGATCCAGTGTTATCTATCACTATATCCGCTTTATTCCTCTTCACATCAAGTGGCATTTGAGCATTGATCCTGTTTCCAGCATCCTCCTCATTTGATTTGTCTCTCCCCATGAGTCTCTTTTTCTGTGTTTCAGGATCAATCCACACAACTATAATTGGCTTTGTGAACTTGTCGATCTTGGCCTCAAACAACAAGGGGACATCAAGAACAATAACCTTGTATCCCTTCAGCCACAGCTTCACAACTTCCCAAAAGATTCCAGAGGATATATGGGGAGCCAATAATCTAAAACATGATCACAACTGAAATTCAAATAAAATTCAACAAACTAATCCTAAAAATGATGCATTTTAGGAATGATTGAATTGAAAATACTAGCTGTCGGTTACGAATTATAAAGTCTTCAACTTTAGCCTACTCTAACCTTAGAAAGAGAATTAACCAAAAATCTAGGATCAGGGCACGTAAAATAAATACTAAAAGAAGTAGCTTTGAGCAATCCACATATGCAAAATTGTTAAAAAATTCCATGTAAATTAAGAGAAAAAGAGTAAGATTTGATAACCGATCGAGAAATTGGCGCTTATCAGGATCGGAAAAAACAATCTGGCCAAGCATGGGTCTATTGACTTCTCCATTTTCAAGAAGGATTTCCTCCCCAAAAGCTGCAACAACTTTTTTCCATCCACCGCTACCTTTCTTCAAAGCATCCTGCGAATTCCAAACATTAACTGAGCTTGAGAATCTTATTCAGTTCAAAAGCAAAACTCAAACAAGAACACTCACATCACAAGAAAAAGATTTAGAATAAATAACGAACACGAGCGATGACGTCAGCGTCAACAACAGGAATCCCATGGGACTTGAAGAGATTGGAAACGGTGCTCTTCCCAGACGCGATTCCGCCGGACAACCCAACTATCCTCATTTCCCTTGATTCGATTCAATTCAATTCCTCCCAGGGTGTTCTGTGCTTCTACTTGCTCTGCAGTCGTGATTTGGTTCTTCTTGTGCCCTTTTGAAAATCTGCATCTGTTTCAGATGACGTTAGAGCAGCCTCGCCGATCCGTTGCGATGAATGGCGACCGAGCCTGCGATGATGACTTTGTCTGTCTGAGCTTCGCAGTTCGCATAGTCTGCAAGAGCTTTCCTTCTTTTCTTCAATGCATAGGTGGTTTTTTTTCCAGACTGAGATGTTAATATTTTTGCCATAGAGACGGGCTGAGCCCGAAAGGAAAGAAACTTTAAATGCACTTTAAAGAGTTAAATCTCAATTTGACCCCTGAAATTTGGCCTGATACTTAGAATGACCCTTACAATTTCGTTGGCCTCAATTAGAACCCAAAAATTTACAATTGTGACTCCAACTTGCCCCTGCGATCATCTCCGTCACCGAAATGCTGATTTAGCGCAATTGCATGACATGGTGGACACTACTTAAACGACGGCGCATTGGTTTTCGCGCCAAACCCTTTGGAAACCACGTAGTGTAAAGGTTTCATTGATGTTTCGCAACTTATGATCGTCGTAATGGAAAGAGAGTTTTAACCCACAAAAAATTGAAATGACGTGGTTTCCAAATGGTTTGGACGCGAAACCAATGCGCCGTCGTTTAAGTAGTATCCACCGTGTCATGCAATTGCATCAAATCAGCATTCTGGTGACGGAGATGATTGCAGGGGCAAGTTGGAGCCACAATTGCAAATTTGGGGGTTCTAATTGGGGCCAATAAAATTGTGGGGGTCATTTTGAGCATCGGACTAAATTTCAGGGACCAAATTGAGATTTAACTCCACTTCAAAACAATTATTAGGGTAAGAATGGTTCGCTGTATGAGCCGTAAAGCAAAAATCAATAAAAAGTGAAAAACAACTCTTGTTGTAACTATGGTATCTATATCTACTAAACAACAAAAACTTGAACATGCATCCATAAAATTGAACATTTTATCATTCAATTGGCACAATAAAAAAAAAAGAAACGGGACAAGTATGGCAAAACACATTTTGGATTCATTCATGATTATTCTTCTAGTGTGCATAATATCTGAAGCTACTCGCTAAAATTCAAATTAGTTCCTCAAAATAAGGCTATAACAATACCTAAACTTCTAGAGCTAATTGCTCAAATTAAATTGATTCAAATAGTTATGCAAGCATCAAAACTGTAGGCAAAATAGGAAATACTGAAGCTGGATGGTGTTCTTCAGGAGAAGAAAGAGGATATATGATAAGGTAGCATTGAAAATTTTTGTCCCAAATAGAGATCCAGTAGAGGTAAAATAATGTATAACACATCACTCTCCAGGGACTTAATTTCCTAGCAATGAGATGGAAATTAAACCCTTTTGATGTGACTGTTCGGTGACGACAAACATAAAGGTGGATGTTCATGGTATAAGCAACCAAATCATAAGGCAAATCTTAGAGAGGAAACTAACATAAACAGAAGCACACATACCCAAGAAAGAATATATATTACCCTGTCAAATTGTCCACATTTCCACTTGGTTGCAACAAAACCAACTGGGGCAGTATTGCAACAGCCTCCAAGTATATTGAAAATGCCCAGAAGATCTGCAATAGATTCACATTAAGTAAACAACCATATTCATGATGTTGCTCACTAGGATATGCAACAAAAAATTCAACATATCACATTTGTGACAAAGCCTAAACAGTTTCCAATGAAGTATCAAAATGCTGAGTTGAATATAATCTATTGCAGCTTTTGCATACACAAATATATGGGAAAAGAATCTGCAGGCTTTCAATAAGTACAGCAACATGGGAAGATTCTAACTATGATGGCATATATAGTATCAAGCAAAATTATAATCTATGGTATGCACTGGAAAATTCAAGATGCAATCTGCTGATTGGAATCCTCAGGTGGGTCATAAATATATAAAGGTAACAACCCTTCCTTCACTAATCCGTTTTCATAGTCTAGTTAGTATTCACAACAAAGCAAGGTTAGTCTCAGCAAAGAAAAGTCATATAAATCGTATTTTTCACGTGGAAGTCAAGAACAGCTCAATCTGGACAATGAAGGCTTCGACAAATGCACACAACACAAAACATCAGAAGGGGAAATGAAAAACTCTACATCAAAAGCACAGCAAAGAATACAAATTTTTAAAAGAAAAATAAATCAAAACAAGAAATCTGCACAAGTTGATCTTTCTCAATCTAATGCAAAAATCCTCAATTAATGACAAGAGGAATTGATCCAAGAAAAGAGAGGGAATTGATCTCCAGAATTGAATAGATAAATGACAAGAGGCGAAAAAAATCACAGGATCGAGAGAAAAAATTGAAACGAGAGGGTAAAAAGTGTGCAAACTTCGAGTATAAATTAAAACGTGGACAAAGTATTCTATCAAGATCAAGTTGGTACAACTTCTTTGAATCAATTATTATAAAATGAACAATTTTAAGAAAATTATTACAATGATTACCAACAAGTATTCTAAGAGCACTCATTTAAAAAAGGTCTCTTTAGCGCTATCTACCTTAATTTGTTAAAAGCTAATCTTAGAATACTAGTTGGCAAAAAGATTAACTAATGCAAGCACATTAAAAGATGAAACAGAACAGAAACATACAGCAAAACATAACTCGAGAAGTAAATCTAGTCCAAGAGTGATCTAAAGTCGGCATCTATATCTTCATATGACAAATTTGGAGCTTGACCAATACTGCCTATATAAGAATCAAATCAATCAATACTAAGAATCAAATCTATTCTTACAGCAACAAATTCAACTCATTGATAATTTTTAACAACAAATTCAACGATGATAATTTTCATGAACAAAAAATTTAGCTAGGTGATTATTTCAGTAAGACAGCAACAAATTCAAGGTACAGCGACGATAATTAGCAACAAATTCAACTCATTGATGATTTTTCATCAACAAAAAAAATTATCTGAGTGATATTTTCAGCAACAAATTCAGCTTACAGCAACAAATTCAGCAAATCCTACTTCATTCATCATTTACAGCAACATTTAGATCAGCAACAAGGCAAACTAATTGATTAGCAATTCAACATCATCTCAAAATAGAGGGACAAGGGAAATCTGGAAAAGACAGAACAGGGAAGCGATGATGCAGGGACTCACTAATGGTCCACGGAGACTCGGCGACGGGGAGGACTCGAAACCAGAAGACGACGAGGGACGAAGCACGCGACGACCCCACGACGGTCCACGGTGACTCGGCGACGGCGAGGACCCAAAACCAGAAGACGACGAGCGACGCCTCTGTCGCCGGCGACGAGTAGCCCAGGAAAGGCCACGAGACGTTGAAATGCCGGCGACAAAACGAAACGAACGACGAGACGCCGGCGAGTGTGAAGGAGACGAGACTCTAGTAACAGTGAGAGAGAAGAGAGAAGAGAGAGTTTGAGTCCGTAAGTATGAGAATTGAGAAGTGTACTAAATGTGTTTTTGTTTTATTTTTTAAATTATTTAAAATTATAAAATTAAAGTTAGTTGAATTTTATACAATGAATTATTAATTTTAAGTGTGTGTGTGAATTTGACACAAAAAAATAAATCTAAATGTTGTACTTAGGAGATATATTATCAAATGTTATATATTTATATTATATGCTCCTATTTGAAAAATTAGGAGTAAAATAAAAATCAAAGATTATAAACAAAATTAAAATCAAATATAAATGTTGGGAGTGAAAAACGTATTTATCATTTGTTAAAATATATTGTAAATAAAAATATATTAAAAATGATTTTAACACATTTTTTTTTTAGAATTCACTTTAATATAGTACCATTTTATTTAAAAGAATATGAGATTGTAACAAACATCACATACTCTTCGCATAATATACTCATAAAAATATTTTATATAATTTACTAACGAGTATAGAATTTTTTAAAAATAAATAAAATAAATATTATAATTACTGATATATATAATTTTGAGAGTATTAACGATTTTTTATATTTAACCTTATCTCGTTTACAATAAGGTACGCACACGTCTCTATATATTACATTTATGAACGCGATGTGATACATACCTTATTTCGTTTACAGTGTAAACGAGATACGGTCGTACTTATCTCATTTACATACGAGATAAGGAAAGTTGGTGCCTATAAATGCAACTCATTAACAGATCGTCTGACCCACTCTTGATCCACATTTCTCACATTTCTCTCCATCCTTAGGTTAGTTTATTGATATTTTTGAGTTTCTGGTACATTATGGCACGCAACTTTGATATAAATTGGTTGAACGCATACTGACACATTACGGGAGTCATTGACTTTGAGGTTGGTGCTATTTTTTATGGTTCAAATTAATAATTGATTGTCTTTTAATTAGTGAATAGACGGGATAGATTAAATGATATTTAGGTAACACAGAGTATGTTAGTTGACAAATATGGATTAAGATATTTATAAGTAATTAAGTTAATTCATAATGAACTTTTTATTCATAGGGAAGACTTGTTGACAACTTATTTTGCAGAAATCAAGTTTATTCATAGTGAAAATTTGATAAGTATGTTAGTTAGCAAATAGGAATTATAAATACTATTTTTTCTGATGTTTATCTGATGGTTATCTGAGTTGCATATTATATTTTTTAGAATAAATCTAAACATGCTAGAGAAATTAGTTTAAAGTATTGTATTTGTAACTTTTTTACTTTTAAACAAAGGCATCGCCTTTTATTGCCTAGGCAAGTTAGTCATACACTTGCACCCCCGGATGGCATCGTCCCTTACCTGAGGGAAGTCGGGTTGGTGATACAGTGCAACTCTGCGACTTTGTCTTTGACAACATCCTGATCACTGTATTTGTGGAGCGGTGGCGTCCAGAGACCCACACTTTCCACCTGCCATGGGATGAGTGCACCATCACCCTGCAGGATGTTGCGTACCACCTTGGGTTACGCACAGACGGAGAGCCAGTGGATAGGTGCCTGCGTGACTTCCAGACTTGACACCAGCGGCTGACATGGGAGTATGTGGAGGAGCTCCTAGGAGTCAGACCGCCCCTTCCAGCGCAGTAGGGTGCGCAGAGGAAGGAGTCGTTCAGCATCAAAATGACCTAGTTTAGGGACCGGGTCCGGTAGATGCCAGCTATCACCGATCCGGCCACCCTCCGACAGTACACCAAGTGCTATATCATGCTGCTAATCGGTAGATATCTGATGATCGACAAGTTCAACAATCAGGTGCACATTAGGTGGTTGCCATTGTTGGCGGACTTTGGGAGGTGCAGCGGTCTTTCGTGGGGGTCCGCTGTACTTGTATGGACGTACCATTCCTTGTGCCATGCAGCACATTGTGATACGACGGACATCGCTGGCTGCACACCGCTTCTTACGGACGAACAACTGCTGCAACCTCTCGTAGGTGCATCTCACTATAGCTGAAATGGGTAGATACATTGTTCCCTTCAGCACTGCATTGATGCACTTGGAAAGTCTCGTTGTCATGTGACCAAACCGACGTCCACCATCACAATGTTGCAGCCATATTTCCTTCTTAAATCTCCCGACTCAGTCAGCCATATCACGCGATAAGGTCCTCAGAGCATCCATGTACCACTTGTAGCCAGCACTACTAGGACTATAGGCATCATTAATGAGGTATCGCTTGCCCTCAGCTGACTTGAACTGAGACAAAAAGTTCGCAGTCATATGCCTAACACAAGATGCATGAAATGCCCTAGGAGGCTTCCATAGGCTATCATCCACTCTAAGCGCAGCCTTGATTGCTTGGAATCTGTCAGCTATAATGAGAAGCCCTTCCTGCGGTATGACATGGCGCCTCAAATTGGATAGAAATAACGACCATGACTCCATACTCTCAGACTCAACAATGGCGAAAGCCACAGGTAGGATATTATTGTTACCGTCTTGGACAACTACAATTAGCAACATCACCCCATACTTGTCGTACAAATGCGTGTCGTCTACTAAGACAAAGGGATTGCAATGCTTGAACGCTTCAATGCATGGAGGGTACGACCAGAAAACCTTGTCAAACTAACTGCAGTCCGGAACCATCACGTGTCCATCATAGTATGGCACAGCACTCAAGTCACATAACGTGCCTAGACAACAACTCTGCAATGTTTGGAGCAACCGTGACATCCTATTGTATAACTCCTCCCAATCACCATAGATCTGTGCAATTATCTTTGTTTTGCCATCCATACTTTTCTGTATGGCGGCTTGAAGTGATAGCTTTGTCTCAGTGTACTTTGTAGAACAAGGATGAAAACTGATGGACTTGACTGTATGAGCGGCAAGATGAGTCTGCATATGAGGTGACTGTCCAACTGCCGATAATCCTGCGATATAGTGGGGGCTAGACATGTATGTGGTCCGCCAAATTTATGCACCTCCCTAAAGTTTTTAAGTATCATCAAATTAAAATCTAACCAGAATGACAACAGCGATTTTAAAGACGAGCTAAAATCCTAAAACACTCGCCAATATCCGAGATTCTGTCGGAGGGCGATCTGGAGGGTCCAAGGACAACCGTACGTGAAATGCCTGCATCGTACGTGGTACTTCATCCGGTCCGACTCAACTACCCGATACTTTGTGCTTCGCCGAATGCTGTAATTCTTCACACTTTGCACCACTACCTCTCTACTCCTGAATCTGTGACCAACCCTAAACTCCACACTACCATCCATGTTGTAATCCTCGGCCCCGTGTTCGAGTACGGAGTTTTCTCATACATCGCATCCAAGTCCAATGTGTGGTAGTAGCTGGGCACAGATGATAACTCCGGGATTGGTTTGGGAGTTGGCAACAAGTATCGACGTGATCCCCTAACGGGAGTCTCTGGTATGAACTCATCTTCATCATCACCCTCAGATGAACCACTTCCGTCACTATCGGCAACGTAGTCATCGTCCGATCCTCACCCTCAACTTCCATGTCCTGCACCGGACTTGCACAGTGCAACGGACGTGGTGCGAGAGGAGGGTCATCCGATACGAAGTCTGAGGTACCACTACCGCCCCCACCAATGTCACGAACCTCCGCTGAAAGCTCCATCACTTGTTCAACCATAATTCTCCCATGCACATCAAACATAAGGCGCACATACTCGTCGCCATCGAGCCAAAACAGACGAAATCGAAACACCTCATTCCCCATCGACGCTAGCATCCTATACCCAACTCGACCAACCTCTTTTGGCTCCATACCACCAACGTGCGACAATATCATACTCTTTAGTTTTGACAACGAATCCACTCTTCTACTTCGAAAAAGCGTCGGACTCTCGCACTCAAATATCACCCTGCTGTCACTGTTTCTCATCTAACAATTGGGATAAACCATCATAACAAAAAAACCACTACTATTAGACATTTTTTCCAAAGCTCTAGGAAGGAAAACGGAAGAGAAAGAAGATTTGATAATTTTGTGAAGAATATCAATAGTTTGCTAGTCCTTTTATAGAAGCTAGATGTTTGTCCTATTATATCTCATTTACTATGTCAACGACCTAGACTCAGTCTTATCTGATTTACACCGGCCATAACTCGTTTACACTGTAAACGAGATAAGGCATGTATGACATCGCGTTTATAAACATGAGATAAGACATGTATGACATCGCGTTTATAGACATGATACGCAAAAACGTGTACGTACCGTATCATGTAAACAAGATACAATCATATTTATCTCGTTTACACCTTAAACGAGATAAGATTAAATATGAAAAACTATTAATACTCTCAAAACTACATATATCAATAATTATAATATTTATTTTATTTATTTAAAAAAAATCCAACGAGCATATAATGCTTAATTACTTCTCATAATTTCATATTTGCTTTTAATACAAATATATGTATCTAAACTAAATAAATTTCTTTTAAAAAAAAGTCTTAAAAACATTTACTAAATGTAAGTATTTTTTTCAACTCAAAATGTATATTTAATGAATAGTAGCTGGGGGCTGATGGGAGTGATGGCTAATGGTGTACAACGATCAATTTTGAAAACTTTATGGCAGAAAAAAACTCAAAGGGGAAAACAATACAAAAATCGGTTTCTGCACTTGTTACAGTAAATACAAAACATCTCTGGCAATGCAATCTTTCACCAAGAAAGACTATTGATAAGAACCAAAGTCAAAGTGAATAGAATAAATCTGAGTTCTGAATGAATCCCTCGGCATACTTGAAGTGACTAGAAGATGCACATAGAGACCGAATGAAACCGGATAAATTACAATTAGAAATAATGGTAAAACTCTGGTTTATTATAAACCATAAGCAAATGTAATTAGAAGTATAGCATGAGAGCATTATTCCATTCCAAACAGTTCAGAAGCAGCAATATCAAGCTTTCAAAATCTCTCCGGCTTTCACCAGATCTTCAAGTGCCTTGGAGATCTGTGCCTCAGACAAGCCTTCCAATTTGATGCCTTTCTCAACACCAAAGTCTAGCATTAACAAATTGAACAAAGTGAGAGCTCGCCATAAAGAGGTGCTCATTTCAAAATAATGCAAGAAATAATCAAGATGTTCGATAGACATAGATGAACAATAGATACGCTGAAATATGGGGATTTATTTCTTATACACATTCTCTATGTCAGTGGATTCTTTAAGCACTCTTTAATGCCCTCAAAATCCAGGAAAAAAAAGGGTAGGAAACTGGGAATTTGTTATCTCTATTTCCATGTCAGCAATTTTTCCCCAAAGGTATGGTGATGCCTTTGCATGGAATTGCAGGTCTCTTCATAAATTCTAATATCTGGTGTACATTTGGTGGAATGTGGGTAGTTAACCAAGTCATTTTACATAGCAATTATATCAATATCAAATTATTAATTAAAAAAAAATGAACATAAGCAGGGCCTTAGCAAGAGCAAAAATCGCTCCTTACATTAGGTTCTTGACTTGGATCAAATTTGTTATAAAAACCTATTTTGTTCACATTACATGATGAAGGATGTCAACCGATATTTAAGAAAAGAATATAATATGATGTTTTCTTTCAATAAATAATCTAAAATTGAACAATAAGGGGTAGTTTTTGTCATTAGGAAGATGTAAACTATGTTTTGTAACAACAGTTTGTTTACCCACAAATTGAACATCCCAGGGGTTTCAAAAGGCATAAAACCCAACCCCACAAAATTATTCTCTCAAATGTGGTATATATTTATGTCACAAATGACAGCATCAACCATCGAAATTGAGTTGCAAGGGAAACAGGTCGGTAGGAATGAGGTAACTCACCAAAATGGAAGAGTAAATCAAAGAGCTAGTTAAATATTAACCAAGCATGCCACATGATACGGAATATAGCGGTGCAAGGAGAAGTGACCACATGAGCATTTCCAACTAAAAAGAGGCACTTCATTAAAGTGAAGGTATGAGGATGGTGAGACTTCTTCCTTATTTCTGCAATTACCTATTCTGATACTATCTATGTACCAAGTTATTAAAATCTTCCATTTGTGTATCAGGTATTCAGGTGAAGTTATAGATACCTAGCCATAGACTATTGGGATTCAATTTTAATTGTCAAGTGTGCAGGATGAAGAGTGAATTGTGGGCAAGGTTCTATGGGGATAGATTTAGAAAATAGAAACTAACTCTACCAACTAGACAGAGGAGGGTGAATATTTTAGAAGTGGTAAGGGGAGGGGTATTGAGGGGAATATCTCAGAAGTTAGAAATGAACCAGACTTAGGAGAGTATTAAGTTTCTTGAATACTCAACTATAGAAGAGATTTGGCCTCCAGAAGAGGCATGCACATTTTACTATTCTTGCAATTTCAGTCTAAATTCGAGCATATTTTCTGTGATCTAGTCCTATTATGCCCATGAGTACAATGTTAGTAAAAGATGATCATTAAAGGAACAATTCATTGACGGTGAATATTATTGCTAATTGTGATTGTAATTGGACTAGTTGGTGTGGATTGATCTTTGTGCAAGACCAGTACAACTAAAACTTTTAGCCTCACTATACATTAAGTGTGTAAGCAAGAAAGTTGAGAATTCTTGACTCAGGATAAAAGCGAAAAGTATTGTATATTAATATTTAGTTATGTATATTGTGCCAATGAACAAACGGGGATAGAAGGGCTCATTGATGATGATATAGAACAGAAAAGCATATCAAAGGGTGATAAATTCAAATATAGAGAGAGTTTAATTTTGATGCACTAACAGTGAGTCGTTCACATATCTGTTCTTTTAGAAGACCATTCTTGCAGTCAATATAAAAAGTAGTTATTATTACTGACGTGGTTATGTGATTGGATGCATGTGTAAAACTACTCTACACTATCAAAATTAAATTCAAATAATAATAAGAAAAAGAATGAGACATTAGAATGATGATACCAAACTACTCTACACTATCAAAATTAAATTCAAATAATAATAAGAAGAAAAAGAATGAGACATTAGAATGATGATACCAAATCTTGCCCATAACTGGGGTTCAGCTCCACTGCATTCGCGAATCAGTATTGGCAATTTTGGGTTCAATGTCTTCAGTTCCTTATAATTCTTTTCCACAAATGTCCTGAAGATAACAAAATAAAGAACACTCATTACTACTTAACTATCTATAAGATTTACATAATCAAATCAAGAGATAAGAAAATGTAAATAATATAACCTTGCAGATGAGCTTGCAGGTGATGACTGGCACATCAAAAACCGAAGCTCCCTTATGTTCTTTGAAAGATTTCCTCTCCACGCCATTGATTCCCTACCTCAATTTAATACTTGATTTTCAGATATTTCCTCATCAGCAGGCATCAACAAAAGAAGGTAAAAGTAAAACCCCATACAAATGAAAGATAAAAGTTTGAGCTACTCCACTCCTAACTTTGAGCTGCTCCCTAATAAAGTTTCAAGTAGAAATTTCAAAACATTTTAATACTATGGCTCAAAACATATTAAAGCTTGAGGTGTATGCATGTCAATGAAATCAAAGCAAAAGTAACTGTGAGAAGCAAGGTTCAGAAAACCAGACCGGTCATCAAACCGTTCTAGTCATTGGTTCACTGGTTTACTGGTCTAACCGGTCCAACCGGTGGTTCAACCGGATAAATCGTTTTAGAATAGAATAATAAATAAATTATAAGGTGCTTTATACAGGTAAGTTTATTAGAAATATACAAAACTCTAAAAACATGAGAAAGTACCAGTTGAAAGCTTCTAATTACAATTGTTACCAAATATATATGTCCTTTATGTAAGGTTAAATTTGAATGGAAAAGCATCTTATGTGCAATACATCATAGAGGTCACATTCAATAATTTTATTGACTTGAAACTCATTAAAAAAATAAATAAAAATTAAAACTCCTTGATTCTTTGGCAACCAAATGATTGAAAAGATAAGTGAACATAGACCAAATGTGCAGGGATTGAGCACTAACATTTCAGAAATTAGCAATACTCAACATCTAAAACAGAGAGAACAATTGTACAAAAATAGATATTAACAGTTTATAATTTGTGGGAATTAACTTAATATTCTATAGTTTCTTTCTTCTCCTTTTAGTTTCTTTTTTTCAATGGAAACAAGATGTAACAATAAAAATTCAATAATAAAAATTCCATCATTCATTTTAATCAGTTCAAAACAAGATACAACTTAGCTAAATTTAACTAAAAAATTTAATAAATAAATTCAGTTCAATACAACAGAGAAGACTTAATCATTCATATAAACTCATGCTTTAGTATCATTTTAACATAAATTAACAAAGAATTATCAAAGTTTAAGCATAATTTTTTTCAATACAGCATAAAAAAACAATCAAATAGAGTACAGCCCAGCAGTAGCAGTAGAGTTAATCATTCAACAATAGCATTAACCATGTTCTTAACCTAAAGCAGGACCCAAACACAATGAAAATTAACAGCATGTTCTTAACCACAACACAAGACCATATTTGCCTACAGCATTCAGCCATTCAACACAACACAATTTTGCCTAGTGCCTACAACATTCAGCCATTCAACACAACACAATTCTGCCTACAATCAGATAACCCCAATCATAAACATCATTACCAAATTAAATAAAAAATCAACCAAAAATCACCTTGCAAATCAAAAACTCAATCTCTTGAACTCAATAATTACATCAGTTATCCAACTAAATAATTGCATCACAGTTATCATAAACTGATTTCAAAGCCTAGAAGCAGTAAGCAAAACCAATCAACAAAGCACTGACTGAGTATTCTGTTCTGATTCTGTGACTGGGAAGCAACAAATTCAAGTTACAGCAACAAATTCAACAAATCCAAGTAAAGTCCCGATTTACAGCAACATTTAGATTAGCAACAAGGCAAATTTGATTAGCAATTCAGCAACATACAAAAATACAGGGAGAAGGGAAATCTGAAAAGAGAGAACAGGGAAGCGATGGTGCAGGGACTCACCAACGATCGACGGCGAGTCGACGACCACCCCACGAGTTGCTTCTACCGCCGGCGACGAGACAGACGAACCACGAGATGCCAGTGACTGAGACGAGACTCGAGTGAGGCTGGGAGGCAGAATCGAGCAGAGACAACCACGGACGACGAGCAGCAACCAACACGCACAGCTCGAGCACTCACTGGCGGAGAGAGGAGAACGGCGAGATGCGAGCACCCGACGTGGAGGATCCGGCGAGAGGCCCGAGAGCACGAAGACGGAAGTTCTTGAGTGCGATGGACGGCGGCAGCAGTCTCTCACTCCGACAGACGGCGACAACTATTGGTGGAGGCTAGGGTTTGCTTTCTTTGGTGGAGGCTAGGGTTTGATGAAGGAAGGAGTTGGAGAAGGGGGGAATGGGGTATAACGCGCAACTTTTTCCCTTTCAAGGAAGGAAACGAGGTCGTTTTCTGTGAACCGGCCGGGTTCCGGTCCGGTCCGACCTGCCGGTAACCGGCCGGTTCAGCAGTTCTTGAGCGGTTTTTAATTTTACGGTTTTGCACGCTGGATTGGACCGTTTTCTTTGCTGGTTTTCAGAACATTGGTGAGAAGAACATTAAACTTACTCGTGGATAAAACTAACGCAGGTAGAAGTAACTGCACAAATACAATCCAAAATTTTCAAGAATTTATGAGGAGTTAGTTTCAGATGTATTACCTGAATGACTGGATGTGATGCCAAAGTCGAATAAGGTGTTTGCGTAAGAAGCCGCTAGGTGATGGACACGGAAACCATGCGCTGATTCGGGACTGGCTTCGATTTTGGAGTTTAGAAGTGAGAATCAAAGTGAGGGTAGTGTTGTTATTTTACAATTTCAAAAACCAACCAAAAACCACGGCAAACAGACAAAAAAATGACAAGAGTGATAAACTGGTAATTTGTTGGGAAATATTGTACTTATTTGGGCGTCGTTATTTTGATTAAAAAAAATTTTAATAAAAAAATATTTTTTGTATTTTTTAGTGTGCTTAACAATTTTAAATTTTTAATAGTAAAAATAAAAAAAATAAAAAAATAAAAAATATATCTTTTTTAAAAAATTGTAATTCACATTTTTTTAATTTTTTTTTAAAAAAAATATTTTTTATGTAATAAATAAATAAAAAATACTTTTATGTTATAGTCAAACATAATTAATAAATAAAAAGATTTTTTTGTATGAAATATCCAAACATAAAATTATTTTTACTTTTTTATAAGATTTTTTAAAAAAAGATAATTAAAAAAATCTTTTTTAAAAAATTTACACAAACAAATCTATTGTTTGCATACATATTTTTCTTTGTTATTCTTGATTTTATTAGAGCCGGATCTAAAAAAGTTGAAGGTAAAGTCTATTGTTTGCATACGATAAGGCACTTTTTTATTTTTAATATTGGATTAACAATGGTTTTTTTTTTAAATGTGGGATGATTTAATGTACGGAGTACAAATCGGATCGTCTGATTTCTGTACTCGGATCGTTCGATTTATGTTAAAAAATCAAAAAAATTTAGAGTACACAAATCGGACCGTCCGATTTGTGTTTAAAAAAATTAAAAAATTTGAGGTACAGAAATCGGACCCTCCGATTTATGTACTTCCACAGATTTGAAAAACACCAAAAATTACAATGTTAAAGTATATCACCACTTCTACTTCCATAACAAAAAAAATTAGCCACGGTAAGGTTGCGTTTGTTTTTAGGGACAGGACACTAAAATAGGAATACGGAGATATAAATTTGTGTTTAAGCAGATGAGACATGGATAGAGATATTGTGTCTAAAGACACTGAATTAATGTATTTTGTATCTATTCTAACATAAAAAATACAGGAACACTAACAAAAAATAAATTTTATTTTTTATTTTTTATATTATTTTTATTTTTTTATAATGATATTTTTATTATTATATTTTTTATTAAATTTTTTGAATGAAAAATAAGAATAAATTATATTTTTATAATTTGTTTTAATTTATTATCAAATACAATATAAAAATACAAAAGTTTATACTTCTATCTTTTGTATTTTATTCTCAGTGTCTTATTTTATTCTGTGATTAAATTATATAAAAAAAATAAAATCGTTATGACCAAATTACTATGGTGATACCTTTTATTCTGTAATATATAGCATCATGAATTAAGAAAATAAATTTAATTACTATTTTCTCTAGTATATATGTTTAGTAATAATAAAGAGTATCAAATTAATAATAATGGTCCATGATCAACTATTAAATTTGAAAGCCAAATATCGAAAGAATAGAAAATTCCATCAAAATAGCAACTACAATAAACAATCTTTTTCATTCTCCTTTATAGGATGTGCACGTTCGGTCCGATTCGAAGATCTGGTCCGGTCTCAAAAGATTTTGGACCATAAAAATCTAGGTTCGAAGTGATTCGGAATTGACCTGGGAAAAAAATGAAATTTGGGAAGTGAGAAAAATTGGGATCGGGTCATTCGGATTCTGGTATGATGGTCTAGTCATCATACACAATTAATATTTTGTGTTATTATTGATGGATGATGGCTATTTTTATGTAGAACTTAAGCATTGCAAACTTTAAATTTTGTGTTATTAGTCGTTATAAGACTATAAATTAATGTTTTATGTTTAGAATGCATAAGATTTTAGACTAATGTATAATATTGTGTTATTTGTATTGACTTAAATATTTGGTATTATTAAACAATATTAGTATTGATTGTGGTTATGCTTTAACTTTGGAAAATGGTTGATTCTTGTTATATTTTTTAGATAAATTTTACCATGTCAAATCATGGTTGGAGTTTTGAAAATTTGTGTATTTTTACATGCTACCTTACAAGAAGGTATCAATATAATATAATGTTAACGGCTCAGTTTTCATCCGGTATAATTATAACCCGAAAGTGTGTAGGTTTCATCGAGTTTAGGATCAGGTTCGGATCTAACAAATAGGCCCAATATATATTTCGAGTCAGATTTAGGTCACATCAAACCCGGTTTTAACCGAACACCTCTAATCTTGGTATTAATAAAATAGACTTTAAAATAATAAGGTAGTATTTTTAGTAGAGAGTTTGGGACTGGGACTGAGACTGGAAGATTAGAATTAAATTTTTAGTCTTAAGACATAAAATGTCTGTCCCATTAATACCTCAAAAAAGTAAAAACACAAGGGATTAAACCAAAAAAAAAAACATTTTTTTAAATATAGTGACTGAAATTTTAATAACATTTATTTTCAAAAATACCCTCATCTAACTTTTTAAACTACAATAAAAATAATTTTGTAAAATTGATTTTGGATAGAAGTAAGTTTGTGCCAACATGATTTATGTTTGACAATTCTATACTAAAATTAATTTTGATAAAATAAAATTATTTGGATAATATTAATTAAAATCACTTTTGATAGATAATTAGTTAATTAATAAAAAATTATAATATTAAATTATAATATTATTTTTTAGCATATTTAATTTTTTTTATACTTCTTTTAGTATATTTTTTATATAGTATTTTTTATAAAACTCTATTTTAGTTTGTTATAATTTTTTATTATTATAATAAAAATTAATATTTATTTATTAAATTAAAAATAATATATAATTCTCAATAATCTTATTTTGTTTACTGTTTTGGATTCTAACTTTTTACTAGTTATGTTTTTATTATTTATGATTAATTTTTTATTTAATTTATCATTTTCAATAGAAACAATAATACAGATTATAACAAATTAGAATAATAAATAGTGAATAAGAATTATAATAATAAATTTTATAATGTCAAACAAAAAAATATTCTATAATTTTTTGTAGTATTCTTAGTATTCTTTTATTTAGTATTATTTTATACTATAAAATTTTATCATTTATGATTCTATTGTTATATATGATCAGTTTTTTATTTACTTTATTAAGAATTTATTATTTTTCAAAATATTATGAATACTTGAAGAAAATGTAATATAAATCATAACCATAATAAGTATTGGAAAAAAAAAATCAAAATCATAACCATAACTCTTTAGAATCTTTCAATGTCTATTAAGAATTTATTCTTTTAAAATTCATTTTATTTGATACTACCTTTGCATAATAAAAAGACTTCACCCTAATTCTACGAATAATATACCTGCCCTGTCCTATAACCTTTTAAATTAATGTTTTTCTATTAACTTATATATACACACCGGAAAAATATGAAAGATATATCTATACCTCGATCTCATTTCGCTCCAAACATAAATTTACCTCAATTAAAATTTTTCTTTGCACGGGTTGAATAATTATCCGTCACAATTAAGTTGGATAGGCTAAATATCCGAAGATATAAATTGTCCATCATCTCTACTTATATTTAAAATGAAAACAAAAAATTTAAAAATATATGAAGTGTTTCATGCTACATTCATTTAAACAAAACTTAAAATTGACCTTTTTAAAATCGATATCTTTTTTTATTGTAATGATAAAAAGATAGAATTTCAATCCTAATCATCAGAGTTGTTTTATGTTGATTCAATATAGATATACTGTTTGATGCATTCTTAGTATATCAATCAATAAAACCATTTAGTCACCAAAAAAAAAAAAATCAATAAAACCATTGCAACCAAATTGTCACCGTGATGCACTACTTGTCACTTTGACAGCGCTATGACTTAAAGAAAATCAACCAAAAATTTTTCCATTTTCCATTAACAATGATGGTAAAAATTAAAAGGAGGCCGAGACAATATTTTAAGAAAGGTAATTTTCAGACATCCAAAAGAATAAAAGAAATCTCTATCAAAAGTCAATAGAATAGTATGCTTCGTTCAGAAAGCTTCAAAACTATTTTTTTTAAAATTTTTTAATTTATGAAAAATAATAGTATTAATATTTTGTGGAATTTTTAAAACTAAATTGTAACTTTTTAAAAAGCTATTTAGGAATTTATAGAAAAGTTAAAAAAATGACTTCTCTCATAATACTACTATTTTTTGGTTTGTTTGAACGCTATTATTTTAATAAAAAAATATCTTTTCTTAATAAAACAATTTTTTTTTAATTTTTTAGCGTGTTTAGCAAATTTCTAGTAGTAGAAATAAAAGTACTAGAAAAATAAAAAAAAACATCTTTTTTAAGAAGTTATAATTTACATCTTTTTTGTTTAAATCTTTTTTCCTTAAAAAAAAAAGATATTTTTTATGTAATAAATAAATAAAAAGTACTTTTATATCGTTATACCCAAACATAATTGATAAATAAAAAGATCTTTTTGTATGAGATATCCAAATATAAAATTACTTTTACTTTTCCATAAGATCTTTTAAAAAAAGATAACTCGAAAAAAAATCTTTTCTTGGAAGTTCACTCAAACAAATCTTTTATCACATTTCTATAAAATAAACACCTTTAAAATTAAAAATCCAAACACAAAATAACTTATTTATAAACTACTTTTAATATAGTCATTTTTTTTGTGACTTTTTAATATAATCATTTATTATTTAAATTATTTTTTTAAAATAAATTAATTAAACTATTTATTCAAATTGAACCTAAGTCCTTTTATTCTCCTTTAGATTATATCTCTTTTTTTCCGTTAATTTTAGTTTAATACACTCACATATGCTAGCACGCACAAACTCAATATAACTGTGATATAACATATAATTTAAGAGGGTTCACGGAGCGGGTTAATTTGGATTTGAAAAAAAATAAAAATCGAACCAAATAAAAAGAAAAGGAGTGTTGAATTGGTTTACGAAAATAGATGAAATCAATTTTTATCTTTCACATTATATTAAATCAATTCCTATGGAAACTTATAATTTTGATAGGATTTAAATAAATAAAGGAAGCAAATCCCAAGAAATCTGAAAAACAAAAATTAATTTCTGATATTTAAAGTAACGTAATATTTTATCTTATCATTAGATTTTTTTTAAACAAAATTACAAACACACCGGGTGAATTTGACTTTGAAGTTATTTTAAAACTTAAAATAATTTGATTTAATTAAATTTTTAATAAAAGATGAAAGCAATTCCCGCTAAATGCTAGCAAATTTATCCAGTCGCGAAGTTCCAAACACTGTTTTATATACAAATTAAATCAACTCCGATCTAAATCTTTTTTGAACACAAAGTTTAGAATCAAAACAAAAAAAAGATAAAGAACTCTGCCACAATACAATTCAGAAAACATGAACACAAACAAATCAACCCATTGTTCTGACCATAAATTTGTTTCTTTTATCAGCAACAAGAAAATAATCTCGATGCAACCCACTAAAGAAGTAGCTTCAACTGCTGCAAATCTCAACATGTTGAACCATCAACAACAATTCTTGAGGGGTTTGCCTCAACAACAACAACAACTGCCAATGCCACAAATTCCAGTGCAATTCCAACAACAAAAAAACATTCTTCCAATCTATCAATCCGGAGTTTGTGCAAAAAAGATGCAAGAATTTGTCCATTGCCAGCAGCGCCGGCCGGCCGACAACAACATTATCTTCTGGAAGAGATTTGTGGCCGAGTTTTTCGCTCCGAATGGTAAGAAGAGCTTCTGTTTCTCCTTGTATCCAAGAACAAAAACCAGAGCCAATTTTCCCCTTGGTGGTATGAAAAAATGTGATATATGCAAGAAGAATCCTGTTAATGGCTATGAAGTGTGTTTTGATGTTCTTCCAAGGCTTTTAATGGTGAAATATGAAAGTGGACTATTGGAAGAGAGGCTTTTTACCGACATTCCCTGCGAATTCAGAGACCCTTCCGGCTACATTGTTCTGGTCTGCAAGAAAGCAAGAAGAGAAAGCTTGTTCCACAAGTTTCACGTCGTCCACGAAGGTTCCATTCGAATAGTCTTCTCCCCTTACATCAAGATATGTTCTTGGGAATTCTGCGTGACGCGCCACGAAGTGTTCATTAGCAGAAGGCATTTGGTTCCTAATGTGAATCAAATTGGCGATGCCATATCAAAGTTCCGGGATTTCGCAGCCAATAATAATGACAACAATAATGTTGCTGCTGAGGAGTTTCAAGAAAGTAGCAGTAAGTTGGTTGCAGTAACACAAGAATTGGCTAAGAAATTGGAAGTTCCAATGCTTGATGATTATTCGGGGTTTGCTAAGAGCTATGTTAGGTGCCTTCAATTATCAGAAGTTGGGAACTTCATGAAAGACATGATTGATTTCAGCATACGGAATAAGATTGCACCTATTGAGAGCTTGGCCAAATTCCCAAAGAAACTTAGAATTGCTGATCATGGTGAAGATCAATTGCAGCAACAACAGCAGCATCAAAACAGGAATCATGATTTGAATAATAGTGGTAGGAACAATGGACACACACCTGGTATGCAAATTGGTTCTTCTAGTTGAGTTTTATATTAGTTATGATGAGGTTGTTTATAAATTTTTTATGCTTATTAGGCTTGATTTGGTAAAGCTTTTACTTTTCGAAAATAGCTTATGAAAGCTGTCTTTTAAAAGACAGCTTTCTAAAAGCGGCAGCACTTGAGTTTGGTAAAATCACGTTAAAAATAGCTCTTAATAAGCACAAGCACTACAATTGTGTTTGGTAAAACAGCTTTTAAAAATTAAAATTATAATAAACATGTTTATAACAAAAAATATTTTTTCTTTCAAATTTTAGAGACCAATAATTTAAATATTTATTTGATTTACTCTCTATATTAATATAAATGGAGTTATCATTAGTCAATAATAAAACTTGTATGTAATCCAATGTTAGTACTGATACGTCCATTATCCATCTATATATATTGACTCACTTTTACAAATCACAGAAAATGAAACACATATCTCAAGTAAAATTATATATCTATATTTACATATGTATATATGTTGTTATTATAATTTTGACTAATGTTCATGAAATTGGTGTACGAAAATTTTATGATTGGTTTCCATAAATTAGGTCTCCTTCTTCACGTTTTAAAGAACAGAGAAAAACAAACATCTACTAAAAAATACAAAAACAATGCACAAAAAATAATATAAATAGATAGAAGTTCATACTTAATACGTGGTAGAGATGTATTTGTGTTGAAATTATGAAGATTAGGTTGAAAATAAAAAAATATATGAAGATTGTGTTAGAATTTGGGTTTAGGGTTTAGAGTTGAGAAATTAGAAATATATGAGTATTTCAATGACAATATAATGACAGAAAATATGTGAGGAAAAATAAATAAAATCTGGTGTTAATAATTAATAATGGTAATTTTTGTTGTGAAATAAAAGATATATAATAGAGATGTACAAATAGAAGACTCTAGTATTAAAATAATTAGCCCAATAATAATTTATATATATATAATAATATTATATGTTGTAATGTGTATATATATACAAAGATAGAAAGAAGTATTAAAAATAAAGAGAGAGAGAATCGCATCTGTTTATTGTTGCAATCTCAATATAATAAAGATGGTTAATATTGCTATTAATATTATATGTAAAGAGTAATAGAAAATAGAATTTAAAATACTTATAAAATAAAAGAAGAGAAAGAATTGTAGTAGAAATATAAGAAGAAGAGTATTTAATTGCAGCATAAAATAAGATTGATTTGTATGAAAAGGAAGGGAGAATAGTATTTTGTTATTGCTTGTAGTGTACATATCATGCACTGAGGATGTCTATTTATACATGCAAGGAGGCTATAATTTTCAACTATCATTAAATATAAGGACATTGATAATGTAGCCATTCAGCATGGAAAATATGATCTGCTCATGGTCATCCATTTTTATCCTTATCGCAACACTCCCCCTTGGATGACCATTAAGGATTATTGCCTCATTAAAACCTTACTAAAGGAAAACCCTGTGGGAAAAACCTCAGTGAAGGAAAAAGAGTACAATATCCTTTATGATGGGGACTGCCTCATTAAAAACCTTGTCAAGAAAAACCCAATGGGAAAAAAAACCTGACCAAGGAAAAAAGAGTACAGTCTCCCCCTCTTGCCGACATCATTTAATGTCTCGAAATCGGCGCATCCCAATCTCATGTACCAATCTTTCAAAGGAGGATTTCGGGAGTGACTTTGTGAATAAATCTGCCAGATTGTCACTTGAACGGATCTGTTGGACATCAATTGTCCCTTGATTTTGAAGGTCATGAGTGAAGAAGAATTTGGGAGAAATATGCTTTGTTCTATCACCTTTGATGTATCCGCCTTTAAGTTGAGCAATGCATGCTGTATTATCTTCAAACAGGACAGTTGGAGCTATCTTATGATCAATCAGTCCACATGATGACATAATATATTGAATCAAATTCCTTAGCCAAAAACACTCGCGACTAGCTTCATGAATCGCCAGTATTTCAGCATGATTAGAGGAGGTTGCTGCAATCGTCTGTTTCGTGGACCTCCATGATATAGCTGTACCACCATATGTGAATAGGTATCCTGTTTGAGACCTCCCTTTATGTGGATCAGACAGGTATCCGGCATCTGCATAGCCAACTAGTTGTGACTTGGATCCATAGGGATAAAACAATCCCATATCAACCGTTCCATGAAGATATCGAAAAATTTGTTTGATTCCACTCCAATGTCTTCTGGTTGGAGAGGAACTATACCTTGCTAGTAAATTCACCGCGAATGATATGTCAGGTCGCGTATTATTAGCAAGATACATTAGCGCTCCAATGGCACTAAGATATGGTACTTCAGGACCAAGGATATCTTCATTTTCTTCTTTAGGACGGAATTGATCCTTTTTCACATCTAAAGATCTTACAATCATTGGGGTACTTAATGGATGTGACTTATCCATATAAAATCTTTTCAAGATCTTTTCTGTGTATGTTGTTTGATGAATAAAGATCCCACTTTTTATATGCTCGATCTGCAGGCCGAGACAAAATTTAGTTTTTCCAAGATCTTTCATCTCAAACTCTTCCTTTAGAATTTTTATAATTGTTGGAATCTCTTCAGGAGTTCCAATGATATTTAAATCATCAACGTACACAGCAATTATAATGAATCCAGAAGCAGTTTTCTTTATGAAAACACACGGGCAGATATCATCATTCTTGAATCCGTTTTTGGCCAGATACTCAGTAAGACGATTATACCACATTCGTCCAGATTGCTTTAGACCATATAAAGATCTTTGCAATTTGACTGAGTATAACCCTTGCGAATATTCATTGGATGGTTTAGATATCTTTAGTCCTTCGGGGACTTTCATATATATATTCCGATCTAATGATCCGTATAAATAGGCTGTTACCACATCCATTAAATGCATATGCAGTTTATGATATGCAGATAAACTGACCAAATAACGCAATGTTATCGCATCCACTACTGGGGAATACGTTTCTTCATAATCTATACCGGGCCTTTGTGAAAAACCTTGTGCCACAAGTCGGGCTTTATAGCGCACAACTTCATTTTTCTCATTTCGTTTTCTCACAAATACCCATTTGTATCCAACAGGTTTTACATCTGCAGGTGTACGGACTACAGGTCCAAAGACTTCACGTTTTGCAAGTGAGTCTAATTCAGCCTTCATGGCTGCTTCCCATTTTGGCCAATCACTTCTTTGTCGACATTCTTCGACTGATCTTGGCTCAAGATCCTTACTTTCATGCATGATATCTAATGCCACATTATATGCAAATATTTCATTGACAATTGTCTTATTTCGGTCCCATTTCTCTCCTGTAAAGACATAATTTATCGAGATCTCGTCATTTTCACAATTTTCAGGTACCTGAACGTCTTCTGGCGTTATATCAGAATTTTGGACAACTGCGGGTGTCTCTACTATGTCTTTTTCAACAGGAATAGTATTTACCTCTTTTCTCTTTCGAGGATTTCTATCTTTAGAACCGACAGGCCTGCCACGCTTCTGGCGTGTATTTGCTTCAGTGGCTATTTTTCCTACTGGGACATCAATTCGAATTGGGACATTTTCCGCCCTGCCACGCTTCTGGCGTGAATTCGCTTCAGTAGCTACTTGTCCTACTGGGACATCAATTCGAATTGGGGCATTTTCCGCTGGTATATAAGATTTGGTTATCCTCTTTGTATCGGAAAATGCATCAGGCAATTCATTTGCTATTCTTTGCAAATGTACAATCTTTTGAACTTCTAGTTCACATTGCTCTGATCGAGGATCTAAATGCATCAACGATGATGCATTCCAATTAAGTTCCTTTTCAGGAAACTTATTCTCTCCCCCTAATGTTGGAAATTTTGATTCATCAAAATGACAATCGGCAAACCGGGCTTTAAACACATCACCAGTTTGTATCTCAAGATACCTCACTATAGAGGGAGAATCATATCCAACATATATCCCCAATTTTCTTTGGGGTCCCATTTTGGTGCGATTAGGTGGTGCAATGGGAACATATATCGCACACCCAAATATTCTTAAATGGGAAACATTTGGCTGCTGGCCAAAAGCTAATTGTATAGGAGAGAATTGATGATAACTCGTTGGCCTCAAACGAATAAGTGCTGCGGCATGTAAAATAGCATGCCCCCAAACCGAGGTTGGGAGATTTGTTCTCATAAGCAAGGGTCTAGCAATTAATTGGAGGCGCTTAATAAGTGATTCTGCTAACCCATTTTGTGTGTGAACATAAGCTACTGGATGTTCAACACTTATTCCATTGGCCATACAATAAGCATCAAAAGCTTGGGAAGTAAATTCACCAGCATTATCAAGACGAATTGCTTTGATTGGATTTTCTGGAAATTGTGCTTTTAATCGAATAATTTGAGCCAGTAATCTTGCAAACGCCAGGTTGCGAGAAGATAATAAGCACACATGTGACCATCTCGAAGATGCGTCTATCAGGACCATAAAATATCTAAAAGATCCACATGGTGGATGAATAGGCCCACATATATCACCTTGAATCCTTTCTAGGAATTCAAGGGACTCAAATCCAATCTTTACTGGTGATGGCCTTAAAATTAACTTCCCTTGAGAACATGCAGCACAACAAAATTCACTAGATTTAAGAATCTTCTGGTTCTTTAGTGAATGTCCATGAGAGTTTTCAATAATTCTCCTCATCATGGTTGTTCCCGGATGACCCAATCGGTCGTGCCAAGTTATGAACTCATTTGCGCTAGTAAACTTCTGGTTTATAGTGGCATGTGATTCAATTGCACTAATCTTGGTATAATACAACCCAGATGAAAGTGAGGGTAATTTTTCTAATATAACTTTCTTATTTGAATCATGAGTTGTTATACATAAATACTCATGATTTCCCTCATTCATCGTCTCAACATGATATCCATTTCGGCGAATATCTTTGAAACTCAACAAGTTTCTCAGAGACTTGGTAGATAATAGTGCATTATTTATTATAAATTTTGTTCCTCCAGGAAACAAAATTATAGCTCTTCCGGAGCCTTCTATCACATTGCCTGAGCCAATAATAATGTTAACATATTCCTCTTTTGGCACAAGATGGGTAAAATATATATCACTTTTGAGAATAGTGTGTGAACTTGCACTATCCGCAAGGCATACATCTTCATTACATATCCTTGCCATTCTTCAAAAAACAAATAATAATAAAATGAGTAGTATGCATAGTTAAATTGAATACTTGATCAGAATTATTTTTCTAAGAAACACTGTACATAAAATAATGTCATATACTGAAATTTTATTTTAAAATTTGACACAATTAATAATTTCAAAATTCATAAATATTAATATTTCATTATTTATGTACATCACATTTGAAACTTAAATACATAGAAAATAAAACTTTAACAATAAATTTTTTACATTATTTATTTACATAGATACTTCACAATTTCACATATTAAACTATTCCATCATTGATCAAATGGCCAATATTTCCTTCAGGGTCCTCAAAGAAATCAGATACATCATAATGAGTGGTGGAGTTCTCAGCATCATTTGAAACAAAATTTGTTTCCTTTCCTTTGTCGTTCTTTTTCAAAGATGCCTGGTAAAGATCGACTAGGTGCCTTGGGGTACGACAGGTACGTGACCAATGGCCCTTTCCACCACAGCGGAAACACTTCTCCTCGGTTGATTTATTCTGCCCGATATTCTTTTCTTTGTCCCACTTCTGGTGAGATCCTCTCTTTTGAACATAATTCTTTTTCCTTCCATAATTTTTCTTGTTATTAAAAGCTTGCCATTTACCTCTTCTGGGGTAATGATTTGCCGCATTTACTTCAGGAAATGGGGCGGCGCCAGCTGGGCGCGCTTCATGATTTTTCAATAACAACTCATTGTTGCGTTCGGCAACAAGAAGGCAAGAAATTAACTCAGAATATTTCTTAAACCCTTTCTCTCGATACTGCTGCTGCAGGAGCACATTCGAGGCATGGAAGGTTGAGAAAGTTTTCTCCAACATATCATGATCAGTTATTTTTTCCCCACACAATTTCATTCGTGAGGTGATCCGAAACATTGCAGAATTATATTCATTTATAGATTTAAAATCTTGTAAACGCAAATGCGTCCATTCATACCGGGCTTGAGGAAGTATCACCGTTTTCTGATGATTGTACCTTTCTTCAAGGTCTTTCCAAAGATCTGCAGGATCTTTTAATGTAAGATATTCATTTTTCAATCCTTCGTCAAGATGACGACGGAGAAAAATCATGGCTTTAGCTTTATCCTTCTGGGATGCATTATTTTCAGCCTTAATGGTATCTCCAAGATCCATTGAATCAAGATGGATTTCAGCATCTAATATCCATGATAAATAATTGTTTCCAGATATATCAAGAGCATTGAATTCAAGATGAGAGAGCTTCGACATAATGAAAATTTGTTACCTGAGTCTTCCTAAAAATTTGATCAGAGTCTCGTGCTGATAACGTGTTGTGAAATAAAAGATATATAATAGAGATGTACAAATAGAAGACTCTAGTATTAAAATAATTAGCCCAATAATAATTTATATATATATAATAATATTATATGTTGTAATGTGTATATATATACAAAGATAGAAAGAAGTATTAAAAATAAAGAGAGAGAATCGCATCTGTTTATTGTTGCAATCTCAATATAATAAAGATGGTTAATATTGCTATTAATATTATATGTAAAGAGTAATAGAAAATAGAATTTAAAATACTTATAAAATAAAAGAAGAGAAAGAATTGTAGTAGAAATATAAGAAGAAGAGTATTTAATTGCAGCATAAAATAAGATTGATTTGTATGAAAAGGAAGGGAGAATAGTATTTTGTTATTGCTTGTAGTGTACATATCATGCACTGAGGATGTCTATTTATACATGCAAGGAGGCTATAATTTTCAACTATCATTAAATATAAGGACATTGATAATGTAGCCATTCAGCATGGAAAATATGATCTGCTCATGGTCATCCATTTTTATCCTTATCGCAACAATTTTGAATATTTATTATATTAGATTTTTTTTAATTTTGATAAGTACAAACCAACTTTAAAAAGCTCTCTCTTAGTGCTTTCAAAAGCACTCCTAACTTTTAAAAGTCGCAAGTATAAGCAGTTAGGCTTTTTAATTTACCAAACACAAAATGAGGTAATTTTGTGCTTTTGAATAAATAGAAATGAACTTAAGTTGTTAACAGTTAACACCTGCATAGAGAAGCTCAACACCAACTTGAATACTTTGGAACTCGAGTCGCCAGTTACAAATCAAAATACATCACTTCTTCTCAGATAAATAAACTTAACTATATTTTAAACCATAAATTAGCACCACAATAAGATAAAAAAATAGATAAAAAAAAGGGAAAGAAAATTCACCATCTTTTGCATACAAAGCAAGTTGTGTTTAGATTGACAACTGAATAAAAGTGGGTGAAAAAAGAAGCAAGAAAAATAGGCGCAAAGTATGATAAATGCACTTCAATCATGTCGGAAGAGAGAGAGCCTTGAATTATTTACAAGTGCTACACACACCTCATGATCATTGAAAACACTTTTATGTTCTTTTTCTTTAGCCTCTTCTCTGTTCAGAAAATAATTCACACATTCATGGGGTCATTTGTTGCTCCACCAAAAGCAGCAACACTGAAGCAGCAAACAAGTACAAAAACAAGCATTAGTATGGTGAATATTTTTAAACCTATCCATCTATGTATCATAATATTCCATCTAGACTTGACTTCTTTAAAGTGTACACGTTGGTAATAAAGGGTAGCATACACATTGGAATTTGTTAGTCAAGGTTGTTCAACACTATCTCATTTAACCAACGATGCAATAAAGACACGGGACATGACATGGCACGCAGACACACGATTTTAAAATCTTATAAGACACGGATACACGATATATATAAAAATATAAAATATTTTTTAGATAAATTACAATGATATTTTGATATTTAATTGATATTAAAATATAAAATATTTTTTTAATTGCTTTTAATATCTTCTTTTAATTAAATAAAGGGGTAAAGTATACTTTTTGTCCCTAAAGTTTGACAAAAGTTTTAAAAATATCCTTAAGTTTTATTTTGTTTCAATTTTGTCCCAAAAGTTTTCGATTTGCATCAAATATACCCTTGGCGGCTAATTTTTTAAAAATTTTAAGACCAATTCAATAATAATTTCATAAGAACAACCCTCAACACAAGCAAATCAAGCATAATTTTCATGCATTATTGTTAGATTGGTCTTAAATTTTTTGAAAATTTAGCCGTCAGGGTATATTTGATGAAAATCGAAAACTTTTGGGACAAAATTGAAACAAAATAAAACTTAAGGATATTTTTGAAACTTTTGCCAAACTTCAGGGACAAAAAGTATACTTTACCCTTAAATAAAGTATTTAAATTTTTTTTTGTTTTAATAAATAATATATATTATTTCTAAACTCATTTCAAGAATACATGTTAAGAATAAAATTGGACACACTGGTATTTAGGTGTATTCAAGTGTGTCCGGAGAATAATTTTTTATTTTTTATTAAAACACAGTTAGATACAGTAGACGAACGTCGATACGTGTGTCCGAAATGTGTCTGACACGCGGACACGACAACTCAGCAAAGTGTGTGTGTTTCATAACATTTAACCAATTTGTGCACTCTAGAAGAGGTTAATCCGTTGCATACCTGTGCTTTGTCATTGCTAGGTTGGTTCTTGATAAAGTGTGGTCTTTGATTAGGTGTGCCTGGCGTAACTCCAGCTCCACCCTGTCTCTCCTCCCTCACTTGGTTGAAAATGTGAGTGTAGCCATCAGCCGATGCAGGGTTACTAACATCCCACTCGCCGAACTTCGGAACAGCTGCTCCTTTGTCAGGCTGCCGCATCATAATGCTAGAAGTCAGAAAATTTTGTGAAGCAAAACATTGCATAAAAGCTCTGATCAATCATTGATGATTTGATGTAATCTCAAAAATAGTGTGTGTAAATATGCCATGTGGAACACCATGACGACTCATACCCCATTCAATGGTATGAGTTAGCACGATGTCCCATTTTTTATGTGTAAAGATAACACAAATTGTGTAATATATATGAAAGCTTTTAAGTTTCATGCCATGCATGGTGACCAAGAGAGAACAGGACTAAAAAAACCAACAGTCTCATCGCCCCGATTAGCTGGTCTTAACCGGGATCTTCCTGGTGTTCCATGGCTGCTATCATAGGAATTCTTTCCTTCCCATGATGGACTATCCTTTCCAGGGGCTCTAGCCTGACGATGAAGGGGAGAACGTTCGATGCTGTACTCAGAACCAGTACTTTGTCTAGAAGGTCTTCTTCGGTTATCGGCAGAACCTACTCCCTGGCTTGCTTGACGAGCAGGAGAGTCAACAAAAGGCTTAGCATCACTGTCTTCCTTGCTCTTCTGTAACTCATGTGTGGATGTCTTAGATCCCTTTCCAGATGGATGCTCTGAATCAGTTCCGGGTATGGCCGGAGGTAGCTGATCAGATGATGAATTATAAAATGATAAATCCGAATTCTCCTCAGGGTCATTCGGATTTATCATCTTCGTGCCAGTTCGATCTTTCCGAGCCTTGTCAAAATAAGCTGTATATGGAACATTTTCTCCACTTTCCCAATTGCCAAATTTTGGTACATGCGATCGTTGCTATCAAATTCAGACATAAAAAAGAAGTATGTCAAGTACAGTTTCATTGAATAAACCAAGGATATGACTTTTGGGTTTGGTATCTAGATGAATTAGAGTTATCAAATGTGGAAAATAATAGCAGAGGGTCACTGTGGATTGTCTTTTGAGAAAAGTAATTATTTTTTATTTTTTTGAAAAAAATATTTAATAGACAAAAGCTATTTTACGTTTGTATAGACTTTTTCAAAAAAGCTTTTTAAGTATAAAAACGTCTTTTGTTTCTGTTTTTTTTTAATAAAAATTTTTTTTTAAAAAGATATATCCAGACAGGTTTAATTTGAATAAAAATACTTTATTTATGAAAAAAAGAGTATTTCTTTCACTCAAAAAAGCCAATTCTAACCAACACTTAATTCTCTTTCCATTTTCCTGGCAACAAAGATGATATTTTGATATTTCAGGAGTCAAATCAAATTGAAACTAGACTTAATAATTCAACATGAGGGTAGTTTATAGAGAACACAAAGATCATACAGATTGGAAGAATTTACACTGTATTTGTCCCCATTTGACTAACTCGTGACAATCTTATATTCTTAGTCTCTTAGTAACAATTAAAAGTAAATAGATCCAGTATTAGACTGTGCATATAAATGTGGTTTTCAATTTCAATCTACAATGATTTCATCCAAAGATGCTCTGATATTAGTTTATGTTAAGAAACAATTGTGAGATCATTGAGAACTTTAACCTCGAAAGTTCCCTAAGTACTGAAAGCTAATACTCTTAATTACAATTGGAGAGCTTTTCCCCAATAATTACAAGGATCACAAGTCATGCTAAACTGTTGTAAAGTGTAGATCGTGTTTGTAGGGCAGATCATTTGAATATCAGTTCTTATTAATTGTTTGGCTACGATTCTACGACTTTTCTTGGTTTCTCTCTACCTTTGACTATTGGGATACTTTAATTGATCCACTTTTCTTACCAGTTCTTCTATAAGCATTCTCAATTTCCTTGCATGACCGAAATACCAAAGGCAATAATCTAGCATCTTGTCAACAAGAGGTCCTACACCAACTTTCTTTCTGATGGATTCATTCCTAATCCTATCATAGCAAGCATATCCACTTACCAAGGTGACATTCTTATCGCTACAATATAATCCAATTATATTATCTAACATCTTACATTTTTACATGGTTGTCTACTTAAATAACATTGTAGCATGCATGAAAGAGTTGTTATCAACTGCAATTTTTATGAATGGTTGGCCCAATATTCTAAACATTTCTTTCCAATTCATCCTCAGAGATACCTTGATCAAACTTCAACAAGAATAATAATTCTAAGCCTAACACAGCTTTGAGGTGAGAAACATGCAGGGAGCAACAATGAGATGATCAAAGATTGAACAATTAAAGCAATCCTTTTATCTAACATTCTCAAATACAACTCCCTTCTGCACACTGCTTAGGGAATCAGAAACCTCACTGCACTTGTGTGTGCAACATTGATAACTCTTTGTATTGTATCATCAAACATTTTGAGTCTTTCAATTTGATCATCTTTATTCTCACTCATGTGCTCTTATGACTCCATGAAATGGCTGCATCAGTATGATGCTTTTTAACAACAATAAATATATCCTCAAAAGTTTTAAATTCTTAATTTCTTATAAGCTAAATAACGATGGCTGTAGCTGTTTACCACATAGTCCCTCATATCAGAACAAATAAGATGAATGTTTATGCACTTTACCACATGCAACCTTACAAATCAACAACCCGATTTTACTTGCACAAAATGATTATTTCAAACCTAAAATAAATAATTCTCTCTCTTTCTATTAAACCTAAGCCGGGAAGTTGAGTGCTTCTTTTTCACTCATGATATTTTAATTCTCTTAACAAGTCTAATGATTAGTATTTCTGGTGAACATTTCAGCCGATCAAAGTTATTCTTAAAGCATAAGAACAAACACCACCGAGTCCGAGTGTGTTGCTCAGCTAGCGGGAGGTTTTGCTAGCTTAACCAGAAGCTTTTGGTTCAAGTCCAATGGGTATGCGACCGGCTACGCTCTAACTCGGAAGGGAAAGCTTTGCTTCCTAAGTGGTCCTATCAGGCTAGAGCAGAACTCCCTCCAAACTAAGGATAACTTGTTTCGACCAAACTCATGGATACAACCCTACTAGCTGCTTGTTCTCTCTTATCTTTGACAGATCCAAATATCCAATTTAGTAATTCACTACACATAAAAGTATAACATTTCCTTGATTAATTAGGTACATGATCCATATCTTTGAACATTTTGAATTTTAAGAAATATATCCACCCACACAAGGCTACAAGCTAAATTCTCAAAGCAGCATGATTCATGGAACTAGCTACAAAGAAAAACCAAGAAAACTCTGCATGATAAGAATCTTATTGAATTGCTTGAAATTTCTAAGAAGCAGAACGAAAAACTGAAGCTGCTAATAGTTGATTTGGCTGCAGATGAAACGAATTGACCAAGAAAATCTTGTCTGGTCAACCATATCAAAGTCTAGAAGATGAACAGTCACAGAAAAACAAACCAGGAGAAGAAGAAGAAGAACCTCACCTTCCATAGCAATAACATAATGCAAGACATTGAATTTCCCTCTATTCAGTGACCAATTTGTACAATTTTCTCAGCAATCATAAACACATATAACATGACAAAACCATGACAAAAATTAAAAATAAAAATGAAAATATATTTACAAAAATAGAAGGAGGAAAAAAACTTACTGCCATTTCTAACCAAGCTTGGAAAAGAATCCGCAGAAAGTGCAGAGCAGAAGAGACACGTGGCGGCTGCCGGCGAAGGATCAGAGTCTGTGACGCTGTGAGAAAAAAGAGAGAGGAAGAGGATTATGAAGCGTTCTTTGATCGGAGCCACCGGAAATGCTCTGAAAATTAATATATGTTTTCTGCTTCCAACTTCTCTGTCTACTAAGTCATACATGATATGGCATTAATTAAGTATTTTATTTAAATTAAAATTGACAAGGATTGAAGAAATAAGAAATTATTTCATGGAAGCCACCATTCATGTTTCTGTCCCTTCCAAGTCATATAATTGTTATTTGTTACTTGTTAGTACTTAATGTACACTCTCTTAAAACTTTTAGATATTATTTTTGGAGTTTCATTTTGACGCAGCTAAAGTTTTTTATATAGTTGTGTAATTACGTTGTATAATTAAATGTACGATGTAAAATTATTTTATATTTAATCAAAATTAATTTTTTTTAAATGTATTAAAAATAATTTAATGTTACTTTTATTTTTAATGCAAGTAAAAATACTGTTGGAAAATATATATCGTGTTAAATCTTAAAATTTTCAGCAATTTAATAAAGAAAAATCTGCTCATATATATATATGAGAAAATTATTGTAAAGGATCATTAATAAAACTTAATTAATAAGAAAAATTATTAATATTAAAATTATTAAAAAGGATTAATTTATATATTATTAAAAATAAAAATAAAAATTAAAAATTAAAAAAATAATATTATTCCATAATTTATCTTTTTTTTTCTCTTGTTTTCTTTTTTTCATTTTTTTCACTCACAGAAAAATCAAGTTTCCTAAACTCACTCCACTTCTATACCTTAGAATTGATCTAGTCAAGAAAAAAAAAATACTAATATTGATTAATTATTCCTAATTGTTGACTACTCTACAAAACAAAATAGTAAGAAGTTATAGATTCTTCAAAAACAAGCAAGTCCTAGGGTAATAGAGGAAAGAGACCAATTAGATCAGCACCTATTATTACATTTGATTCAAAGACTAAATCTTAAATAATTGAAGAAAGAGATTTTTCGAGAAAAATATTATATAATAATAGTAAAATATTAGTATACTCCTAATTCTTACGTTTTGTGATTGGTAGCAACAAATATCTTTATGAGTTATAGATGAAAAATAAGGATTTGAGTATGATAAATAATTAAAAAAAAAATGTTTACAAAAAAAATAAATAAAAAATAATCTAAAGATATATTTATCTCTTCACAAAAAAATTTTGATAATTTTCTTTAAATATTATAAAATTAATCCTTCTAAATAATTTTAATATTAAAAATCTTTTTCAATAATTAAATCTTTTTAACATCCTTTATAATAATTTTTTCTATATACCTTTATAATATATATATATATATATATATATATATATATATATATATATATATATATATATATATAAAAGAACACAATGATGATGCGGAGTGGTGATCATAATATGCGAAATATTTTCCTTTTCTAAATATTATTATTCTTTTATCTATTTTTTAAATGTATTCACAACAATAATTTCATGTATATTAATATTGTCATATGTAATATCTTTATTTTTATAATAATATAAATAGAAAATTTTTATACTGATATAATATTCATACATTGAATTTAAAAATTATTTGTTTAGGTATTATTATTAAAAAATTTTAAATTTTTATTTATAAATTATAAGTTATTTGTTTAGGTGGTTATTTTTTAAATTTTAAGTTATTTATTTACGTTGTTTTACTTAGGTTGTTATTTTTCAAATTTTAAATTATTTGCTTAGGTGGTTAGCTTTTAAATTTTTAAAAATATTTTTTAAAATGATTAGATATTTAGTTTTTAATATACAAATAAAAAGATTTTTTGCTGAAGTAGCGTTTATATATTAAGTTTGAAAATTATTTGCTTAGAGTTATTTTTTAAATTTTAAGTTATTTATTTAAGTTATTTTACTTAAATCGTTATTTTTTAAATTTTAAGTTATTTACGTTAGTTTTTAAAATTTTAAATACACTTTCTTAAGTTGTTAGTTTTAGATATTTACATAATTTATAAGACTATTAATTTTTAAATTGTAATTAATTTTTTTATTTTTAACGACAAATAATATGATAGATATAATTTATAACAAAACTCAAAAATTATTTTTAATTTCTATTTTTTTATTAGATTAAAAGAGTTTTATATTTTAAAATAATATTCAATCTCAATTTTTTTCATGCCATTATTTTGAAAGAAGCGTAAAATAAAGCTATTAATTAATTAATTAAATTTTAAATAAGATCAGGAGTGATATATAGCATATACAAGGAGTTAGAATTCAAGATATAATTGTTAGGGAGTGAATTTCGTGCTTTTATAGCAGGTAAATGTGTCATTTTAGCTATCTGCGTCTTTCACTGGTGACATAAGATACATGTTTAATAATTGTCAAGATATTCTGACAATTTTATAAGAAATATATGGATATCCAGACTTCTTTATCACAATGACATGTAACCCGAATTGGCAAGAAATTGGTAGAATTAATATTTCAAGAAATTTAAAGATTGAAGACCGACTAAATATATCATATACAGTGTTTAAAATTAAGCTTGACATGATAATCTCCGATCTTAAGTAAGAAATTTCATTCGGAGTGCTAGATACAGGTATTGATCATCATCTAACCTTATTTAGAAAATTTTTTTCTTAAATTATTTATGCAGTTATATATTTATTAAAGCACATACGTAAAATAGATAATTTATTTATAACATATTATTTTTTTTTTGTCTTTTTGTTATAAAAGATGTACATAGTAAAATTCTAAAAAAAGGTCTCCCACATACTCATATTCTTTTGTGGTTGAATGGAGACCATAAGATAACAACCACAATTAAATTAATCGATTAATATTGTTAGAGTTGTCCAATTCTGTTCGCTACCCAAAATTGTTTAGAACTGTGTTTACATATATGATTCATGGACCTTGTGGCAGAGAGCTTTCTCAAAATCTCCCTGCATAAAAGATGGATATTATACCAAATATTATCCTAAAATATTTAATAACACCACACTTATCAATAATAGTGGATACCCATCATATAGAAGATAAGACACAAGAGTAGTTATTGAGAAGAAAGAAGTCCATATGGATAATAGGAATGTAGTTTCTTACAACGCATATCTGCTGATGTCTTATCAAACGCATGTTAACGTAGAGTGTTAGTTGCAATAAGTCAAATGCTATCAAATATTTATTCAAGTACGTGAATAAATGGCCCGTTTGGTTATTGTCCATGTCTATCAAAGACATAGACACGGTGACACACGTCCAGTGTTTGTTGTATGAGACACAAAAAAGTAAGAGACACGGTTACACACAAGAATACATGGAATACGTGTATTTTGTGTCTCTTCCAAATGGTGAGACACAGATTTTTAAAAGCGGACACAAATTATATCATTTTTTTGGATAATTTCACCCTTACTAATTTTATAAAATTTCTAAGACTACCCTCTTTCCTACTTCATCTCCTCCCACTTCATCTTCTTTTTCAGTGAATCTAAACTCTTCCATCTTTTCACCTCCATCTTTCTCTTTTTCTTCATCATGGTCTATTTCTCTTCCAGGATAGTTACATATTTTTCTCTTTCTCCTCTTTATTTTTGTCTATTCCCCTAATCTCTTTTTTTATTTTTCTTCTTCTTCACCTATTCTTCTGCCTCTTCTACTTCTTGTTGTATTTACCTTTGTTTATGCCCAAATCCGCCATTGTTATTGCTCCATATCGCATCTATCATCGTTTTTAATGTCGTTAACTTCCAGATCTGCCATTCTTCTTCTCATTTTCTCGATTTGTTTCCGCCTTTGTCTCTCTTGTTCAAGAGTTTCATCATTTTTATCATTTTTAAAATAGATCTTCAAACTGAAGATGGAAGGAAGATCTTGGTGTTGTTGGAGACAAATGGTTAGGACTGTTTGTTGATGAAGTATTCTTTATTTTTTTAAAAACAAATTGTATTTTATTAGAGGCTGGTTAGGACCATTTGTTAAATATTTTGGGTTATTTTATTTGATTAATTTCTTTTATTAGTTCAAGAGTTGTCAATGGTAGTAGAAAAGCGGAGATGGTTGTTTAAACAGTGACAGAGAGAAAATGGTGATAGTGGTGGTGATATTTTGTGGTAAGGACAATGTTGACATTTTATAAAGAGTTAATTTATTGTTGTGTCTTGTGCTTACTTATCAAACAAATTAAAATAATATGTGTATCACTGTGTCTATGTCTTCAATGTCTATATATTTATGTCTATGTTTCAAACTACACATAAACCAAACACAGCCTTTAGATTCAACTAAGGTGGCAGTTGAGGTTTTAAAGGAAGTTTTTAATGAAGAGGATGTTTAGATTATTATGAGATCAAACAATTTTATAATTGTGGGTATTTATTTGCACGTGAGGCTATGTGGAGAACTTTGGCTTATGATATTTATCAAAGATGACCTTTAGTGATGAGATTAACCTTTTATTTGCTTGGAAAGCAAAATATCATATTTAAAGATGATGACAATCTTGAGAAAATCATGAAATAAGAGAAAGAAAAAGGTACAATGTCCTTAGCATGGATATAAAAGCCAACAAAAAATTTGAAGCATGTCAAACTTTAACGTATGCTGAGTTTCCAAATCAATTTGTTTATGATAGAAAGGGAATGACATTTACGCAAGAGAAGGTATTTTATCAGGAGGTTAAACTATGTTCCATCGGATATAGATGAAATCTACTATATGAGAATTTTGTTAACTGTTCAAAAAAATTGCACAACATATAAGTCTATTAGAACAGTTAATAAAATTATATATCCTAACTTTCAAGATGCTTTCTATTCTATGGAACTACTGTGTAATGATAAAAAAATCATTGCAGCTATTAATGAGGTCTGGTCATCAATTTTGAGAAAACTATTTGTTATGCTACTAATATTTAATAATGTTAGCAAATCAAATCGTATTTGGAATGCAACTTGGGTATCATTGGCTGACAGGATACTATATAAGAGGAGAAAAATATTGAAAAATCAAGGTATTTTACTATGTGGTAAATCATTATCACATGTAGAATTTTACTTGTCAAAATTAGTGTTCACTTATGGGCAACTTTACGTTACTTTCTCAAGAGTTAAGAGTCGCAATGACTTGAACGTTCTAATTCTAGACAAAGACACCAATCCAAAGTTATCAACAACAAATATTGTATTCAAAAATTTTTTTAATAATATTTAGGTAAGACAAATATCATTTTCATTTTAGTAATATGTTATAATTTACACTTTTGTCCAATTATTTGTCATAGATATAACTAATTTATCTATAACTACACTTTCAGACTTGAAATAAAATGTGTAATATGGAGCACAGCATCATATAGCAATTGTTTATCTAATGAGATTAGTAAAATACTAAATTATCGATAAACTTTGTTTAGTCTTTTAATATAAAGTTTAGTGCAAATTTGACATGCTACTAATACAATTATATATGTTCTTATTTTTTCAGGTCTCTTTTCTTATGGTTTAAGAATATTATAGATTTCATACTACTTCCTTTACATTTTACTTTGAATAAATATAAAATAATATATTCAATACACTTATTATATAATAACGATAATAATATTATATTAAAATTAAAAATTTATAATTATAAAATATTATTTAATTTATCATATCAAATTTAATGTAAATTTGTGTATTGCACGAATTTAACACTAATTTACTATATATCTCACCACCTTCATTAGTAACATTTTAAAGAATTAAGAACGAAACAACTTAAATTATTTTTAAAATTTTTTGTGATACAAATAACACGAAAAAATAATATATATATATATATATATATATATATATTACTCAAATATTTAGAATAAAAATAATACTTTATTCATTTCAAACAACTTTTTTTAAAAATAGAGTTATTCATATCATAAGTAAGAATTTGAAAAATTAAAATTACGCTAATGCTTAAATGGGATGCCGCCTGATTATGAAGTAAAATAGATATTATTTGAATTTATATTTTTTATAAATAAAAAATAATAACATATGAGTGATTGAGTTTGGGCATTTGGGGTTGGAAGAAGTAAATTTAATTAGGTATGGGGTTAGTCACATTATAATCTTATGAAATGAAATGAAGTCTCTCAGCTGTGTATGATTGTATGGTTTGGATTTAGTGAGGCAGTGTGTGACCGTTTTAATTTTGTTTGTTGGGCATTTGAGCCAAGCAAGTTGGTGGAATCATTTACGTCGTCACGTTAATTATGTCATAATTAAAAAATCATAAATAATAAATAAATAAACTAAGGATTTCATAAGGACAGAATGTTAGAAAGCTTCAAAATTTACTGCATCAGCAAAAATAGATATTAGAAAGCTGTGCCATGGTGCATGCTTTTTACCGATGATATCGTCCTTATGGGAGAGTCAAGGGAAGACCTAAATAAAAAGTTGAAGTTATGGAGAGAAGCTCTAGAAGTGTATGGTCTGCGCATAAACCGTAACAAAACGGAATATATGGAATGCAAGTTCAGTCTGAGAAGGGAAAATCCCAATATAGAGGTGAAGATTGGAGAAAACATCCTACGAAAAGTTAAAAATTTTAAGTATTTTGGGTGCATCATACAGGATAATGGAGAGATTGAACAAGATGTAAATCATAGGATCCAAGCAGGTTGGTCAAAATGGCGGAGTGCATCTGGTTTTATATGCGACAAAAAAGTGCCTTTAAAATTTAAAAGTAAATTCTATCGCACCGCTATAAGACCGGCTATGCTGTATGGTACGGAGTGTTGGGCGGCTAAAGGGGAGCACGAACATAAGTTGAGTGTGGCAGAGATGAAGATGTTGAGATGGATAAGTGGTCATACGCGATTGGATAAAATAAGGAATGAAGATATAAGGGAGAGAGTTGGAGTAGCACCCATTGTGGAAAAGATGGTTGAATCGCGTCTCAGGTGGTTTGGACATGTGAGAAGAAGACCGATAGAACATCCAGTCAGGAGGGTGGATGAGATGGAAGATGGACAAAGGGCGAAAGGCAGAGGAAGACCTAAGAAGACTATCCATGCGGTGGTCAAACGAGATCTACATGTAAACGGTCTCTCTGTAGACATGATACATGACAGAGCACAATGACGTCGTTTGATTCATGTAGCCGACCCCACTTAGTGGGACAAGGCTTTGTTGTTGTTGTTGTTTGTATATGACTAAGAAAAAACAATAGAGTTTTGATCCGATTTGATTAAGTTAGACTAACTGAATTTTTATAAAAATTGAGTCTATACTTTATAATTTCTTTTTTTTTTTTTACGGAAGAGAGATTCGGATTTCCAACCTTTTAGTTGACTATGGAAATATTATACCATTTGAACTATAACTCATTGACTCATACTTTATCATTTTATTAGTTGAGTTTTATGTATATGTAACTTATTTAAACGTCAAAATTTATGTTTGTAAATATAATATTTACGCTTAATTAATCTCAAGATAATTCACTCACATAAATAATATTATATTTTATTAGTAATGTTAAGAAGAGAAAAAAAAGTCAGAATTTACTTTATTTAGCATTCATTAATTGTCGTAATTATTAATGAATACTAAATAAGACAAGTTATGATTGTTTTTGATTAATTTTCTCTCGTTACCAAATATTTCTATTTTTATATCTCAAACTCATCAACAATTATAAGAATATAAGAGAGAATCTTTGAAACAAACACTAAGCATTTTGATTTATAAAAAGATGATCATTACATAGATATATACGCCTTTATATAGGCAAAATTTTTCAATAAAATAATAATTTTTGAAAAAGTATAGGGAAACAACTCTCCTACAAGTCAATATAAGCCAACTCTATTATAATTTAAACTTTATAAATAAATAAAAATTTAAAAATCAAAAATCAAAATTCAGAAAAGATTCTTTCTTCATTTATCATAATCACGTTTATAATACACAATAAAAACAATTCATAAAAAACTAATCCATTTTCATTCATTTGGAAACAGTTAAATCTTTCCCTCCTCAAACCCGCCGTCTCCCCGTATTTTCGACGCCGCCGTCCACTAACCACCGTCGCGTCTTTCGCGCGTTGTGCGGCCTCTTCCACACGTTCCATCACCGTTCTTCTTTCGTCGACGCCATCGCCCACCGTCCCGTTGTGACGCAGCCACCGCCGGTCCTCCATTTACGACACGCGATCAACTACTCCGATCCATGGCGACTCTTCCCCTCGCCATGCCCGGCATCAGTGGCTTTCTCTTTGCAACGCGCCACCACGAGTCTCCCACGGTACATGCAACACCGTCCAAGATGCATCGCTGGTCACCATGCGGCTCTTCTTCTTCTCCTTTCCTATTTGGTTTTAAATGATTATTTTAACTAGCTTTTTATGTTTCTTTTTCCTAAATTTTGGATGATTCTTTTTCTTAGTTTTGGATGATTCTTTTTCCTATGTTTTGTATATTTTTTTCTTAGAATGTAGATAATTCTTTTTTCTATGTTTTGTATGTTTGTTTTTAGGATTTGGATGATTCTTTATCTTATATTTTGGTATTTTTTTAGTTCTGACGTTTTTCTTTTAAAAGAGAAATTAGGATTTATGTAATAAATGGTAAAAGATGAATTAAAGTAAAAAGAAGTAATTAATAATCATTAATTTTATATTTTTTAAAAATATAATTTATATAATTAATAATTAATGATAATTAATTAATATAGAATGTAGTTTAAATATACTTGTTGGCTTGTTGTTGGCTATACTCCTCTTGGTTTCCTAGCAGAATTCATAATTTTTTTAACAACTAATACTCAGTTGTATACATAAATGGCACAATAAAACTTGTATAATTTGCTTCAAATTGTTAGATTGCTCACTATCCTATAAGTTGTCTTTATTAATCTTCTTTTGACTTGTCAAACTTGGTGCCTTGCACTAGAAACTTGCATTCATATAGTTTTCATAATCTTCTTTTGTATTCATACAGTTTCTATAACCTTTTAAGCTACGTTGCAACTTGATTCAAATTCCAATTCAATTTGATTTCGAATTTCTTCAATATTCTAGCATATTGTATTTGTACTATTCTTGAATGTTCTTGATTTAATTATCTAACATTGCCTCTCTTAAATCAAGCTTATAGAATTAATTATTCCAAGTATCTTCTTTAACTTGAAAAATAATTCGGTTTTCAATGGTTTTGAAAAAATATCTACTACTTGTTCTTTAGTAGGACAATACTCGATTACAACTTCTTTTTCATTCACCAATTCTCTAATTTTATGAAATTGAATATCAATATGCTTCGATCTTCCATGAAATACTGAATTTTTGCAAAGTGCAATAGTTGACTTGCTATTGAAAAATATTGTTATTGGAATACTTTGTTTCTCGTTTATTTTTTTTATGACCATGAAATTGTACCAAAACTAAGATGAAATGCAAATTTTGAAGTACTTTTTCTTATTTCTATATCTTCAACTCAATCACTATTAGTGTAACCGATAAGATTCACTTTATTAGTATTTTCATAATAAATACCATCATTTAAAGTACTTTGGTTATTTCAAAGAATTTGTTTTGCAGCTTGCAAATGGTCGGTACAAGGATCCTCCATAAATCTGCTAAGCAAACCAACTCCAAACAGTCAAACACAATATCTAGTCTAGTTACAATTACATACCTCAGACTTCTAATCAAGTTTTTATAATATGTAGGATTTACTACTCTTCCTTTATCTTCTCTCAGCTACTTGTACTTCTCTTCGACCGAAGTAGGAATTATTTTTGAGTGCTCCATCTGAAATTTTTTCAAAATATCATTTGCATTTTTTTTTTTGAGAATAAAAATTTCATCATCCTTTTGAAGAACATCAATGCCAAGAAAATAAGACATCAAGCCCATATTCATCATTTCAAAGTATTTTATCATAGCCTCCCTGAATTCTGCAATTATCTTCAAAACGTTGCCAATAAAAATTAAACCGTCAACATAAAGACACACAATCAAGATATCTCCAGATTCAACGAACTTGATATAAAGAGTATGCTCAAATGGACATCTTTTAAAACCATTCTGAGTGAAATAAGAATCAATCTTCTTGTACCACACTTTTGGTGCTTGCTTTAATTTAACCCGAACAAAGCTTTCTTCAACTTGTAAACTTTAGTTTCTTCTCCAAGAACTTCATATCCTGCAAGTTTCTCAACGTAATTTATTCTTCTAAATTACCATTTAGAAATGCTGAAGAGTGAAATAATCATATGAATGATATCTAATCTAGCATCAGGAGCAAATACTTCAAAGTAATCGATATCTGACTTTTGTTTGTTTCCCTTTGTAACTATTTTTGTCTTGAAACGATCAACTTCATCGCTGGGTTTGTACTTAGTTTTATAAACCCACTTTATCCCGATCGGCTTCTTATCTGCTGGTAAATCTGTTAGCTCCCATGTGTCATTTTTCTCAATGGCATGAATCTTTTCATCCATTACTTTCTTCCAATTGTTATCTTTAGAGGCTTCTTCAAAGTTCAACGACTCACAATCAGAAAATAGAGCAGAATCTATTATTTCTTCATCAAACGGGTCGTTGTCATGCCAACTTCATAATCTGCTAATCTAGCAGGTAGTCTTCGCTCTCTTTGCGATCTTCTAGATGATTCTGATTGTTCAGTTGTATCAGGTTGCCTTTCTTCTATTTCATCACACGTATTTAAAATTATAATCAGTTTTTTTCTGTCTTTGTGTTCCAATCCCACATGCTTTTTGTAAACTCCGTTAAATTAGCAAATAATTAGTCAATAAATTAAATTTTAATAAATAAAATTAAAAATATGAATATTATATTAAATTAGGATATAGTTAATTAAAATGAGAATTTTGACACTAATTTCAAAGAATTTGGCCCAAGATTGAGCCGAACGGGCCGAATTGGATCCAAACCGGGCCCAACCAAGGCCTCATTAATTAAAGACTCAGCATCTCCTTCTTCCCCAAAAGGAGATTCACGCTGTAACATTGAAGGGGGGGGAGAGGAAGAGCTTGAATTGTGAGCCTTGGAACTTGGTGGAGGTTGGATGCTTGTGCTTTGGTGATTTTGGGCTTGAGGGTCTGTGTTGGCTTTAGTGATTTGCCTTGGACATTACGTGAAAATCGGCCAAGGTATGGTTTAGGTTTCGCATATTTAATATATAATGTTCTGTAAAAACTTAGGCTAGATGACCATAGGATTATGATATAGATTTGGTGTTTGTTGGATGAATGATGAATGATGATTTGATAATGATATTTGTATGTATATATATATTGGATGGGTAAAATGAGAATCTTGTTGATGTATTTGAGAGGTTGATGTATGAGATTGTTGAGTTGAGAAATGGTAGGATGCGAAGATTGTTGTGGTATTGATAAGGATATGTTGTGTTGATGGTTATAGGTATGGTAAGTGGAATTAAAGTTGAGTTTTAAAGAAAATGGAGGTTTTGAGATTTTGTGTAAAAATTGGCTTTTAGCCGAATTTCGGCGAGCCATAACTTGGCTTCCGGGCCCCCAAATTGTTTCAAACTTGTTTTATATGAAAATTGAGTCCGTGAAGTTTATGCCATTCGAAGAATGGGAGAAAAATGATTTTTAACAAAAAAGTTATGCGCGTCGGAAGTTTGGAATTAAAAATAAAATTTTGCAGGTTTTTCTAACTTAGTCAAATTTTTGGTAAAACGTACGCCCACGCGTACGCGTGACATGGAATTTTTGTGTACGCATACACTTCATTCGCGAACTGTCTTCACTGCCCCCTTCCTATGCGTACGCGAACAACCCGATGCATACGGGTAGTGGGCCAGGATACATGTCCGCGCGTACGCGTGACATGAGGTGCATGCGCACGCGAAACTCCCATGCGCAATCGTGTGCTTCTGTTAGGCGCGCATGTGTACGCGTAATGAGGGGATGCGTATGCGTAATGGTCCGTTTGCACGCCCACGCGTACGCGTGACCCCCCTGTTTTTAGCAAATGAGTTTTTGTGTTTTAAAGCTTAATTTCGAACCTCCAAACCTCTATTTTTACCCTTTTAGCCCTAGAACATAATGATAAGCTTAGTAATAAGTTGGAGCTAGGAAATAGAGGTAACTTGGGGATGAAGTAAAGGTTAAAAGTGATGAATTATATGAGAGAAATATGTATGCATGAGGGATATATGATGCCATGACTATGACGAACGATTATGTAATGAATATGGATGACTATAAATACTTATGTGGCTTATGCATTTAATGTTATTTGAGATACGAGTTTTCCTGGATAAAATACCGTGGCTTGCCACCACGTGTTCCAGGTTGATATTCGATACTCTGTTGACCCTACGACGTAAGTGTGACCGGGCACTTAGAAATTCCCGGGGATGTTGACCCCCATTGAGCGAGTTTATATATTTGAGAAAAAGCTATGCATAGACTCTTGGGGATGCGCATCGAGGGACAGTCCAAGGGTTTAGCAAACCGGACTTGTCAGGTTGGCTTGATAACCGACAGATGAGCCTCATCAGCCACATGACAGGCATACATCATGTGCATTTTGTTTGTTTATTTGCTATGCATTACTTGGGAATGCCTAACTGAATATATTATGTTAATTGTTATATTTGCTACTTGTACTACTTGTCTCTTACATGTGCTTGTAATTGTCTATTTGTCTGTATTTGTAAACTCACTAGAGATGGAGGAACGGAAGAAAGGTGGACATGTTTAGTGTTAAGATTAAGTTTAAGCTAGGTTTAGAACTCCTTAGATAACTACCCCTTTTATGGCTTCTGTTTAGTACTTTAAGCTTCATAATCTGAGTGTCGGCGTTCTAGGATTGCCTCTGGCATTCCCAGAACCTTATATCTTATGTGCATGGCACCTTTACCATACTGAGAACCTCTGGTTCTCATCCCATACTATATTGTTATTTTCAGATGCAGGTCAAGAGGCACCTTGGTAGGCGTCTGAAGCTTCTGCAGCGAAGTGGATCCATTTTGGGGTTTCTTTTATTCTGTCGATATATGTATATTTCTGCAAAAAAGGCGCTAATTTGCGGGAGTTTTTTTTTTTTGTTTTGCAGGGTTTTTAACCCCTGCAAGTTGTGTAACGGAGGTTTAGTAAAATGACGCAGTTAGGTGTCCTGCAATAAGTTATGGGAGTTTTTTTGGAACCCACGCTATTTTGAACTCAGAATTGTAGCCGTTTTTTGCCCTCCGCTGTTTGCGGCAGTTTCAACTAAATTGCATCGATTTCTAAAGACCTCCAACGGTTCTATGTTGCAGCAGTTTTGATTCAGGTTGTGGGGGGTTTTAAACCCCCGCAAATATCTTATACTTAAAATAACTTTTTATTTTGTTGGAGTTGTGAACTCCTGCAATTTATAATGTAACACCAAAATAAGATTTATTATGATATATATAGTTTTTTCTTATTTTATAAATATTAATTAGAATGAAAAATTTAATAAAGTAAAATTCTTTAAAGTATAAATCTAAAATATAACCCATTAAAATAAATAATAACTTTTTATATTATAATAAAATGCATAATATCTGAATTCTCACTGTCTTTATGGCTACATTTGTTTACACAGACAGTACACTAAGACAGGGACACAGAGACACAAAATTGTTTTTGGCAGAGGAGATATGGATAGAGACAATGTGTCCAGAGACACTGAATTAGTGTATTTTGTGTCCATCCTGACAGTAAGGACACGGAGACACTAACAAGGGACACAACTTATTTTTTATTTTTTCTTTCATTATTTTTATTAATTTTTCATAATTATATTTTTTATTATTATAATTTTCATCTCAAATTTTTTGAATGAAAAAAATGAGAATAAATTAGATTTTCATAATTTGTTCTAGTTTATCGCCAAACAGAATACAAGAACACAAAATTTTGTGTCTCTGTCCATCAGTGTCTTGTCGTGTCCTGTTCTCAGTGTCTTGTCTTGTCGACCTGTCCTGTTCTCGGAAACAAACACATCCTATATGTCTAATCCTTAAAATTAAACAAGCTAAAATAATATAAACTCATAACTACCACTAATGAGTTCACTACTTGAATAAGTTTGTTTAGTAAAAAAGTGCAACATAATACCCTAACAAATGTGCAATAATACACAACTAATCAATCTTTAAAGCAATACTAAACAATGTCTTCACGATTTTCATTGCTTCCGTCTGATGATGTTCTTCCTGTTGTTGGTGTAATAGTTTCGTTCTTAACATTATTAGCCTAAAATAAATTAAAAATAGAAATGTCAACATAAAAATTGCCACATCTATGATACTATAACGACAATTCAAATAAAAAATAATTTAAAAAGGCATTAACCTTTCCTTGTGTCAAAAACTTGAACAACAAATTAGTAAGAGTAGGGATGTAAGGTTAGAATATACGAGATTAATACCATGCTAGAACATTAGCATAATATAACAGTTATCATTTATCATAATTTTCAAAATTATTAGTGCAACATAAAATCGACAAGAGAAGGCAATTTACCTGAGCTCTATGGTCAAATATACTAGTAAGTTCAACAGGAATTCTTCCTTCTTTAGCAAGAAAATAAGCCTTGAATGCAATCAATGTCCCATCAAATTTAGACTCTAAACGTTTAAAATCAGTTTGGGAGTAATTAGTAGTAGATGACATTGAAGTTGAAGAATTAGCTAACTGGCTAGGATGATTGGCATTTCTAAAAGTATTAGTAGGTGTTGCTCCCATTCCCATGCATCGCACCCTACTAGAATGCTCCTCTCCAAACACTTTTCCAATAGCATCATTTGTAGATGGTCCAGATTCATCTTTCTCATTTTGAGTCATAAGTACTTCAATTTGTTCTTACAGTTGAGATTTAAACAACAAAAATTTAACAAAATAACATTAAAGTTTGGCAGTTTTTGAAGTTACACTTTTTACTAAAATAGACCAAAAAGTACAACTTACCGCTATATCCCTTGCTTCATCAGTCACAAACGACCCATCTTTCTTCTTATGAGTTTCTATGTACATTTCTCTACGGCTAATTTTTCGTCTAGTTTCTAAAAACTATGCAAAAGAATATTAAAAAATGTTAAAGAGCATATGATAATTTAGTAAAAATAAAAAATGAGTGATGGTTTACACTATTTCATGTCTTTTTCTTGAGATGGGTTTCGAGCCACCAGTATGAGAAATTGCTTGCTTCTTACGAACTTCTTTATTTCTCTTACACATCTCCTATTAAAAAAGAAAAATGAAGATTACAAAAGTGATTACGCATTAATATTATATCCTCAAAATTTAGTATGTTACTATTGTAGAAGGTAGAAACTGATACTGAATAGTAAAAAAAATAATTTCTACCAGTCTAAAACATCATGATAGGATTAGAGGAGGGAAAAAGAAAAAAAATGGTAATTTATAAAAATTGAAAGCTTTAAATTTTCCAAGATTAGATTTGTTTTAAATTTTCTCATCAGATTTTAATTGGAAACTGACGAAGGTCCAAGTTAATGAAGCATGAAGCATTCTCTGTTTCAAATGAGTTTAGAATCGCTAAATATTATTTCACTTTTTAACAAGCCAAATATCAAGTTCAAAAAATTCAATAACACCTAACAAATTAATAGACTCAATTATATGCAACACGAAACTAATCAATACAATATCAGGAGTCATGCATATAATTGAAAAAACATAACACTGAATCAGTACAATATCAGGAATCATGCATGAAACTAATCAATGCTACTATATAGAGTGCTTTTAAATACTTCAATTTCAAATGGATTGAACTAACTTAAGTTATCAAGACCCTCCAACCACTCTTATCAACTTCAATTAGCCAAATACCAGTGAAGTTGTAAAATTCAGTCAAACCGTAATTAATTAAATAATAAATTAAATAGGAGCGAATATGGTTAGAAAATTTAGCAATCGGAATTTGATAATTTAAATATGATATTTGGACTCAGTGGATTTTTCTGAGCTGAAAAACATAGTTTTTTGCGTAAAAACGCGCACTGAAATTTTGACCGGCAGTACCGGCTGAGATCTGTCTGGTACTGTATTTGAGAAAATTAATTATAAGTGAATAAGGTTAAGAAATTAGGATTTATAATTAGGGAATGTAGAAATATTTAAAATGCGATTTAAAACTCTAATCTTAAAGGTTTTGGCCCAAAATTAGACCAACGGACAAAAATAAGTGAATCGGACCCAAGTGGGCCTAAGACCCAACATATATAAACATTAGTTATGAGCATTTCAGCTCACTTACCCTAAGAAGGGGGTGTGGGGCGCTGAAATAAGAAGAGAGGTGAAAGGGGAAGGTTCCAACTTCAATTTCAATCTTCAAACCACATAACTTGAGCTACGGAGCTCCGATTGACGAGCCGTTTATGGCCACGCGTTGCTCTTCTCATCCTCTACAGTTTTATCTAAGTTTTGTGGTGAGTATCCCACTGTCCTCTGTCCAGCTTTCATTTTTCTCTTTAAATTCGAATTTGGTTTGGGTTTTGAGGAAATCTTGTGATTTTTGTTGTTTAGGAGTGCTCTAGTATGAGCCATGGGTGATATTCATCACAAACTTCAGTGGGTTAAGGTAAGAAACCCTCCAACCCTTGTGATTTATCATTTTCATGAACCCTAGGTTGATGTATATATGTGAAATTGGTTATGTTAGTGTATTTGGTGATTTTTGTGGACAATTGGGAGGTTGGTGGAGACTCCCAAGAAGAAGCTCAATTATTTTGGCTACAAGAGGTACGATTTAAGTTTCATTTAAGTACCGTGTGGTGTGATGAGAATTCCTAGGCTAGATGCCCCTAGGATTAAGTTTGGATTGTGCAAATGGTTGGTACTAATATGTAGGGTGGCAACGGGGCGGGTAGGGGCGGGTTTTTGCTCTACCCAACCCCGCCCCACCGTACAACAACCTGCATGGAACCCGCCCCTCTTCTACCTGCGGGTAGTAAAACGTTGAACCCTAACCCACTCCTGCGAATACCTGCCCCGCCCTTGCGGGTACCCGCCCTGCCCCTATAATTATTAAAATTCAATAAATAAAATTAAATTTCAAAATTTATATAACCATCATCACATACATAACATAAATTAAAGTAAAAATTTAAATATGATACAATATTATTAATTATTTACTAATTATTTTACATATATTATACATATTATATATTAAAATTATATATATTATATATATAGCGGGGCGGGTAGGGGCGGGTATTACCTAAACCCGACCCCGCCCCACTAAAAACCCGCCCCGAGCGGGTAGGGACGGGGTGGGTACCCGCGGGTTCAGGTGGTATTGCCATCCTTACTAATATGCATAGTTGCTATGTAATGAGAATTGATGATTGAGTTGAGAATTGTGTGAATTTGTATGTTTGGTGTGTTGAAAATTTGATAAATTGAATAATGAATATTGGTTTGTGGAATATGCTTTTAAATTGTGAATTTGGGCCGGAGGCCGTAAATTTTGGGCCGGAGGCCGGAAAGAGGTAAGGAAGATAAGTTGATATGTGTATTGTGTAATGATATAAGAGATTGGATGGATTTTAGTTATTGAATGTGTGAATAATTGGTTTGGTTATTGAATAATAAGGTCTAAAGAATTGAGGTGTGGAATTTTATAGTTTTGGACGAAATTGTGTAGAGGAGGTAGGTTTGGTTTGGTTGAGTGTAATTATATGAATGTGGTTGGATTGTGGCCATTTGGATGGGTGAAAATGAATTTGGCTTGTGAACATTAGAAAAATTGGTGATTTCTATTTTTGGGTAAAAACTGATTTTTGACCAACTTTGGCGGTCCGTAACTCGGTCCACGGAGTTCGGAATTCTTCAAAAATGGATTTTTATGAAAGCCTATTCAAAGATCTTTCCAACAGTTCAGAAATGGTTGAAAAAAAATTTACAGAAGAAGTTATGTGTGGTGGGAATTTGAGGTTTAAAAATGAATTCTGCAGCTTTTTAACTTAGTAAAATTTTTGGCCGAACGCACACCCACGCGTATGCGTGGCCGACATGCATGCGTAGTTTTCAAATTTTCACTCCTTACATGTGCGACTGGCCGACGCGTACGCGTCTATGAGCTAAATCAGTTGCCCAGCCAAATTTCTCGAGAGTTGTGCCTGAGTTGTGCTGGTTTTGTGCCTGAGGCACAAAACGCACCCACGCGTACGCGTGGCTGACGCGCAGGCGTCACTTGGATTTTCTCCCATCCACACGTGCACGTGGGAGACGCGTACGTGTCGCTGTATCTTGCTGCCTCCCACGCGCGCGCGTGGGCGACGTGCACGCGTGACCCGGTTTTCACTCCAAAGTTGATTTTTGAGTTTCCAAGCCAAAATTTAGACTTTTAAGTCTCCATTCTCACCCTTTATGTCCTAAATACTTATAGTATGCCTAGTGATGAGAAGAGGCTAGGAGATGTGGTAACTTGTGGACGAAGTAAGGGGATAATTAATGATGAATGATGAGAAATGATGATTGTATGAGTTGCTGAGGGTGATGATGGAAGTGCGGTGTATGCCGTGAGCCAAAGGGCTGTATTTGATAATAATTATTGGCTGGTTATGGGATATACCATGAGCCGGATGGCTATGATAAATATTGATTTATGGGTGAAAATGAAAGTATGGCTTGAACGATTGTTTTATCTTGAGCTCTCTTTCTCGGAAGTGCGACCTCAATTAGATGGAGGAAGGGGAGGATCCCCTTCCTTATTCCTCCTGGTATTGTAAAATCGCCCCCAGCGAGATGGTGGGAGGTTAGGATCCCCTCTTTGGTTCCTCCTGGGCATATGAGAACGTACCTCCTAGATAGTAGTAAGGGTTGTGGTTGCACCCCACTTGCTCCAGGTTGGTTAGTATAGAGGCTCCTCGGGTGGACACAAGGGTTGTGGTTCATCCCACTTGCTCTGGGTAAGAGATTGTGATGCCTGGGTAGTAGCAAGGGTCGTGGTTCGTCCCACTTACTCCGGGTCAGAGATTGTGACGCCTTGGTAGTAGTAAGGGTTGTGGTTCGTTCCACTTGCTCCAGGTTTAGTTTTGAGACTCTTGGGGTAGATGCAGTGGTTAGCCTCCACTTGCTCCCAGTCGAGTATGATTTGATATTGAAACTATCTGAGTCTCAGATTTCCTTGGGTAGATGCATTGGATCAGCTCCACTTGCTTCAGGTTGAGATCCGAGATTCTACTGAACCTATGTCATAAGTGTGGCCGGACACTGAAAGTTCCGGATGAGCTCGCCCCCGTGAATAAACACCAGTGTGAGTGTTGTATGATTATGATTATGATCATGTTTATGATTGAGAATAACTCGAGTTGGGGATGCACGACAGAGGGACAGTCCAATGGTTAGCTACCATGACTTGTCGGGTTGGCTTTATAACCGATAGATGAGACTCATCAGCATAGGGCAGGCATACATTATTTGCATATGTTTGAATTGTTTGGGTTTGCCTATTTGTTTTGGATTGCTATATCATATATGCTATGCTACCTGATTATGTACTACTTGCTCTACTTGTACTTTAATTGTGTATTACTTGTCTGTATTGCTTGTGTTTGTACAATTGAGAGGTCCCTCATGCTGGTGTCGGTGGACGCTGAGGGCTGTGCTTGATGAGATGAGTTGATGATGTAATTGAATAATGACAATGACTATTGAATGAGATGAATTGGGCTCCCTGGGTAGATGCAGTGAAGTGATTTCACTTGCTCCAGGTGAGGATATGATGTAACGATATAGAACTGCTGAGACAGAATAACTGGTGATAGTTTTGTTTATGACTCTGACTCTGATTCGTTGGAGTGTTAGAGAGAGTTGAGAAGCATGAAAGATATAATTTAGATTTAGCATTCCCTTATGACAGTTGCCTGTTTACGGATTAGCGAGAACATAGGGTGAATATTGGTGAACGGGAGTTTAGGATACTTAGTGAGTTTTTATTACAATGCATTGTATTTATTTGGCACTTTTACCGTACTGGGAGCCTATGGGTCGGGGGTTCTCATTCCGTATATATCTCTTGTTTTTCAGATACAGGTCCAGGTGCTCAGAAGTGAGCTGTGGTTCATCTTAGAGATGGCGATGAAATTTATATTCTCTACTTTATATTTTGCTTAGAATCTCTCCACCTTTATTTGAAAAGTTTATATTATGTATTGAACTCTTTTGATCTTGCCTATAGAGGCTCTTATGTTTCTTTTGGGAGAGATTAGGAGATACTGTTGTCAACTACTTTCATACTGTACTCTAGCCAGCCTAAACTTTGTGGGTCGCGACTAGTGGCTATGTACTTATATTATATATCTATATATTGTCCTTCTCTCGTTCTCCTTTATGGCTTATTCCTTATATCGCTTTTGGCTTCATGCTTTATCTTTTAGTTGTCGATGCGTGAGTGACACGACTTCGTGATTTTATTTTTACTCTTTTTAGGCTTCTCGATTAATACTCCTTTCAATTATACTTATAAATATGTATTAAAAATCTACCTGAGAGTCGTACCACCGTAATATCATTGAATTATGACTCGAGCATAAGAATTTGAATTTTAGAGTGTTACAGAAGTGGATGCAAAGAAAACAAGAAAATAAAAGCCATATATGTTTGATTATATTCTACTAAGTTTCTTTTAAACCTATGCCCAATTATTATAGCACCAATATCCATTACTAATCACAGTATAAGAATTCCAACTTTTTCTAAGGTTTCGAAGGATAAACAATTAGACATTCAATAATAATTGGGAGTTTAAAATAATCTCCTGAATATTAATATATAACTCATTTAAGTTTTTGTCTTATCATTCTACAAATCTTTTATCACTATTACTAAGTTATTTATCACTTTACATTAACCATGCATGTTATCAACTTATCATTTTTAGTTCTATTTAATAGACCTCTTTGTGCTGCCTTGCCATTAAGACCAACCTTAATTCAGTACATGTCTCAAACCATTTGTCGATAAAACTAATAAGAGTATGTATATAGTACTCAATAAATTTAAAAATTTAGAAAGTATTGAAAAAACTTCTATCGATTTAATATGAAATTTATAAAAAATGAAAAAACAGAACACTGATTCAGAGTCAGCATTGAAGAGAGACTCAAGCAACAATTCATTTAAATGGAGGACACATTAACATAAATAAACAAAGCTCTGTATAACCATCGCAACAAATCCCTCTTTTGTTTTCTACCACACATGCAATTCAAAAATCAGTGTATGAACCCTAATCATTTCCATATGTATATGCTATCAAATTGTTACCTTTGCATAGAAGCACAGCTGCCACTATGAATGCAAACAGCTGCAGCAATGGAGCGCGACCAGCACCAGCAACACGAACTGAACCGGAATGCGAATAGGAACAGCAGTAGCAACACGCGAACGCGAACAGCAGAACAAAACGAACACGAGCAGCAGAGGTACAATGGCAAACAACAGCAACCAATGAAAAAATGTGAAGCACGAAGCAGTTACAATGTTAGAAGAGTGGGGGTAGAAAAGGGTGGGAAGAAGGGAATTGGGTTTTGCATGAAGAAGAGGATTTTGCGTCTCCCAAATTGTGTTAACGAATCTTTTTTAATTGAAGGGGATTGTTAAAAATCCTATTATTTAAAATTAAAACTCCCGTTAATTAATTTTTTAATAAAATAAAAGAAAATATTTTATTTTCAAATTTAAATTTGCAGGAGTTTTTTAAAACTTCCGTTAACAAATTTCTATATTATAGCCTTTTTTTTGTAGTGTATATAGATCTCTTCTTATACACTTGTTTATTTTGCTCCTCCTAGAGGTTTATGGAGAGATAGAATTTTGGCTATGTATTTTGGATTTTGGATTATGTATATACATATATAAATATTCTCCGGCCAGCCTTATCTTCGCAGGCTGAGTTAGGAGCTTGTTATTCTGTACTTTTGGTCCTCTGTTCCCACTTTCTGTTTATTTATATCTATAATCTTTAGATTTCTTCGCACACAAGTAATCCGTATTTCTGAGCATTGTGCTTTTTATTTTGTGATTTTTTTACCGTTTTTCAAGGCTCCTAGTATATATCTCCTTTTCATTATTATTAATATATATATATATTTTATTTTAGAGGTCGTAATACCACACCACCTCTGTTTTATGGCTTAAGCATAAACCTCTGTGTGTGGTAGGGTGTTACACCTTTCTCTCCAATATCACGTCTCTCCTAATGATCACCTTCTTTGATTTTGGATATACAATTTGTATGCTTTTGATTCTATGCAATAGTCAATTAAAATACACTTCTCGTCTTTGTCATCTAACTTCTTCCTTAACTGGTATGGTACATGGGCATAAGTAATACACCTAAAGACTCTGAAATGATGAATGAAACACTCTTCATTGGACACTTATTTAAAATATGAACTGCTGTTGCGACAGCTTTTGCCCAAAATTTTTTAAGCATTTGTTTTTACTTGAGCATGCATCTGACCATATCCATTATGGTTCTATTCTTTCTTTTAGCAACTCCATTTTGTTGAGGAGTATATATGGTTATTAGTTGGCATTGAATTCCAAGTTGCTTAAAGTAATCTGAATACGCAAGATATTCTGTCCCTTTGTCTATTATGAGAATTTTGATTTTACAGCGACTTTGTTTTCGAAAGATGCCTTGAATATCTTAAAAATATCACATATTTCTAATTTCTGCTTCAGAAAATATATCCATATATATCTACTAAAGTCATCAATAAAAATGATAAAGTACCTGCTACCACCGTTGTTGGAATTTCTACAAAACAAAGATCTGAATGCACAATTTCAAGTAATTTTCTAGCTCTCCATGACTTTTCTGTAGGGAATGGATCTCTGTACTTCTTTTTCAGTTGACAAATCTCACAAACACAATTAGAAATATGAACTCGTGGTAAACCAAAAATAAGTCTTTTTCTTGACAGGTAGTTTAGGTTAGAAAAATAAAAACACCCAAATCGCATATGTCATAACCAGCTATCATCAAGTATTATAGAACTCATGCAAGAGAGATTAACATGTTGAATTTTTAATGAAAACATTCTATTTGAAGTCATATTTGCTTTATCTATGAACCTTCCACTGTTGTCAAATATAGTACAATATCCATGATATGTTATCATCTTATATCCCTTTTCAGATAACTGTCTCATATTCAATAAATTATAGTCAAGTTCAGGAGTATAGAAAATATCAGAATATAACTCAGAGAACCATAATTTAATCTAATTGGTATTCGCTTTTTTTCTTCAATAGAGATCTTTGTACTATTGCCAAATATTAATAATAGTTTAACTGAATCATCTAGTGAAAAAAAAAAAACTCTTTTCTACCAGACATATAATTACTGCAAGCATTATTCAAATATCAGATATTTTCATCTTTAACACATGAATTACTTGTAAAAAATAAAGTTTGAGTATCTAGATTATCATCAGTATTCTGATGCTGATTTTTGCAACGTGCGCTTGATTATTATTCATCATTTTGAATTTACAATCTACTGCTTTGTGTCCATACTTTCCACAATGAAAATAGTTAAAATTGGTTCGTTCTTGATAAAAATTGTCTCGACCTCACTTCCTTGGTTATAATTGCCACGACCTCTACCTCTGAAACTTTCTCTACCTCTATTTTGAAAATTGAAACCATGACCTCGTTCTTTTTGTGTACGACTTGATTCTACAACATTGTTTAAATTCACCCGACTTTTCAGGGCTTCCTCATGACTTCTCTAGTATTCTACTAATGTGACTTTCCATAGTTTCTTGTAACTCTCAATCATCAGGGTATCCATATCGTGGGACTCTAGTATCGTAGTCACCACATGGTCATACTTCATTGGCATGGTGCAAAGAATTTTTTTCACCACTTTGCTATTAGGCATATCTTCTCTATAGACTCTCATCTTATTAACAAGATCTGTAACACGAGTAAAATATTGCCCAACAGTTCACTAAACATCTCGTACCTTTTATATTCTCTTCTCAAAAACTGTTGCTTTACTTTCTAAGATTTATTTATGCCTTTGTATGACAGTTTCAACGTGTTCCATACTTCTTTTGCACTTTTGGCATTTGTTATTTTGCCAAGTATAATCTATTCCTTGATGAATTTGAGATAGCGCCAATTGATCTCTCTTCTGTTGGGCAGCATCTGCTTCTTCTTGCAAACCCAGTTCAATGAAATTTCACAGATTTTGGGCCTTCAAATGGATAGATATCAAAGTCTTCCAATAATTATAATCAAGTTTTTCATCTAACTAGGAACTAGATCACACAATATTAAAAGTGTTTGCAATACCAACTCTATGAATGAACAACTATGTGAGAACTATCCCACACCTCATAAACTCTCAAATACCAGATGCTAGATTAACTAGCTCTGATACCAAATGTAAGTATATATAATACTCACACTTAATTGGCCTCAAAATCACTCACTTACATAAATAACATTATCATATTTTTTATCTCTCAAACTCACCAACAATCATAAGAATATAAGAGAGAATTTTTGAAACAAACACTAAGCATTTTGATTCATGGAGAGATGATCATTATATAAAAATATATATCTTTATATAGGCAAAATTTTTTAATAAAATAATAATTTTTTTAATAACTAATACTTAGTCATATACATAGGTGGCACGATAAAACTTGTAAAATTTGCTTTAAATTGCACGTCTATTCTAGATTGCTCACTAGCCTCACTATCTTGTGAGTTGATTTTATTAATCTTTTTTTGACTTATTAAATTTGGTGTCTTATACTAAAAACTTACATTCATGTAGTTTTCATAATTTTCTCTTGCATTCATGTAGTTTCTATAGCCTTTTAAGTTAGGTTGCAATTTAGTTCTAATTCCAATTCAATTTGATTTCGAATTTTTTTAATGTTCTAACATGTTGTATTTATACTATTTTTGAATATTTTTTATTTAATTATCTAACAATCTTCAACTTTTATTTGTTTCTCTTAAGGTTAAAATAGTTATAAAAAATATCAACATGGCAATACTAGAAGCATTAATTGACATATATAAAATTTTAATAAACATAATGTGAAATTAAATAATAAATATAAAATACTACAATGCAAAACAAGAGAACTACAACTGAAAAAAAAAAAAAGGAATTATGTAACCATGTTATATGAAATAGTTAAGGCGTTCATGGATCGGGTCGAATCATGTTGGATTTAAACAGATCTATATCTAACTCTAAAAAGGCAATGAGTCTACTTTAACTTGACCCGAAAGAAACTGAGTTAATCCGGGTCAACCCAATAGAATATAAGTATATACAAATTTATAAATTTTATATATTAAAATAATAAAATTTTATTTTTAAAAAATAAATTTAACAAATGTTATATCATATTTATATCAAAATAAACTATTTTAAAACAAAAATAATATAGTATAATATAAAAAATATTAACTGAATTATAAAAGTATAATATAACATTACTAATTAATTCAAATATATATTTTTTATTATAAAAAGCAACTTCGAACTGGACTGAAAGACTTGAAACAAAATTCAAATCCGACTCAAAAATAATATTACATAAAAAAAAGAATTTTAAATGATATTTAGCTCTTAAAATGTTAGGGGGTTACGGAGTGATGGCAAGGTAAGAATGGTGAAGGATTTAAAGAAAAAACATAGATTATATATGCTGGGTTTGATTGAGACTAAAAAACAGGTTGTGACCAGATTTGATCTTACAAGACTTTGGGGGCAAGGTGGTGCAGGTTGGGACTTTGTAGGCTCTGATGGTGTAGCAGGTGGACTATTATTAATATGGGATGAATTAGTGTTTAAAAAGAATAAATGTTATAAGGGGGAGAGATGGTTGTGTGTTGAAGGGGTCCTGGTAAAGAATAATAATAATTGTGATATTTTCTTGGTCTATGGTGCACATAATAGAGATGCGAAGCTTCAGGTGTGGGAAGAGTTGAGTTACATGGCTGGGTTATATCAGGTTCCTAGTTGCTACATGGGAGATTTTAATGAAATAGTGCATGTGGAAGAAAGGCAAGGTACTGATGTTCTACCTAGGTCGGCAGAAGAATTCAGGAGTTGGATACAAGATATGCATCTAGTGGATCTGCCGCTCACAGATCGCAAGTTCACATGGTTTCGGGGACGCTCTTGCAGTCGTATAGATAGAGCTCTGGTTAGCGTGGAGTGGTTGGAAGAGTTTCCTGAGACTCAGATACGCGGTGGACCAAGGGGTTTATTAGATCACTGTCCTGTCATCTTAGATTACATGAGCCAGAGGGTAGGGCCAAGGCTGTTCCGAAGCCTAGACTCATGGTTTACACATGAAGGCTTCCTTAGCTTCGTGAAGGAGGAGTGGAGAGGATTGTGGGAGATGCAGTTCACGGACAAGTTGAAGGCTCTGACGGTCCCGTTAGGGAATTGGCATAAGACTAAATTTGGGAATATGGACAAGAAGATTACGAGTTTTGAAGAAGAAATTAAGAAGATTGATGATTTGGTAAGCAATGGGGTGTATGACGGAATGATGGAGGCTAGAAGAAAGGCACTGGTTACCTGCTGTGAGAGGTGGTATGTCAGAAAAGAAGTCAATTGGAAACAAATGTCCCGGTCTAGGCAAGCAAAGGAGATGGACAAAATTACAAGATACTTTCACAACATAACTTCAGCAAGACGGAGGAATAATAGGATTGATACACTGTTAATCAATGGTAGGCTAGTCAGGAACCAAGCTAAAATAAAAATTGCTATTAAGGAATACTACAAAGAGTTATATCACTAGGATAAGTCTCCTATGATGAACGTCAGAGATGGTCTGGTAAGTAGGATAGAGCAGGAAGATTCTGTAAATCTGGAGGCGCTGCCGACAGCTGAGGAGATCAGAGAAGCTGTGTGGGATTGTGAGTCCTCTAAGGCACCAGGGTGCGACAGGTACAACATGAATTTTGTCAATAGGTGTTAGGGTGAGATTGGGCCTGAATTCACGGCTGTAGTGATGGGGTTCTTTCAGACGTCAAGGTTGCCGACAGACTCTAACATCACTTGGGTGGCGTTGGCACCTAAGTTCATTGGAGCTAAGGTGATTAAAGATCTGCGACCTATCAGCATGGTTGGATGTGTTTACAAGGTTATCTCCAAGGTTTTGGTTAGGAGGATGAGACCTGTGATGCCAGCTTTGGTAGGAGAAACCCAGAGTGTATTTGTAAGGGGCAGGAAAATACATGATGGGCGCTCATCGCATGTGAAACGGTAAACTGGCTCAAACTGAGGAAAAAGGAGGCAGCAATAATCAAGTTAGATTTTCAAAAGGCATATGATAGAGTCAGGTGGAGCTTTGTGGACATAGTGCTGCAAAAGATGGGGTTTGGCAATAGATGGAGATCTTGGGTGATGGAGTGTGTCTCCACAGCATCTATGTCGGTTTTGATGAATGGGTTGCCATCTAAGCTGTTCAAGATGGAAAGAGGTCTGAGACAAGGTGATCCGCTTTCTCCATTCTTATTTGTACTGGTTGTGGATGTTCTACATTGATTGGTGGGAGAGGCAGTCAGGAATGGGCGTATATCACCTTTGGTGGTTGGCAGAGATAGTATAGCGCTGTTACATATTCAGTTTGCTGATGACACAATTCTGTTCTGCCCACCAGAGATGGACACTATCAAGAATTACAGGCGACTATTGAGATGTTTTGAGTTGATGTCAAGTCTCAGTATTAATTTTGACAAATCGAGCTTGATTCCGATAAATTGTGAAGAACAGTGGACCCTGAATATGTGCCAGTTGTTGGGGTGTAAGGGTGAGTCCCTTCCAGTCAAATATCTGGGTATTCCCTTAGGTGCAAATCCGAGGTTGGTGAAGACCTGGAAGCCTATAATAGACAAAGTGGAGGAGAAACTAAGTCTGTGGAAGGCTAAAGTTCTGAATAAAGATGGAAGGTTGGTGTTGATTAAATCAGTATTAAACAGTCTGCCTGTGTATTATTTGAGTTTGTTCAAGTTGCCGAAAGCTGTTGCTGAGAAATTGATTTCACTGCAAAGAAGGTTCTTGTGGAGTAAGAACGATGGTAGTAATGGGATGGCTTTAGTAAAATGGGACGTGGTACTGGCCCCAAAAAACTAGGCGGGTTGGGAGTTGGGGATACTATGGTTCGCAACACAGCTATGTTGTTTAAGTGGTGGTGGCGATTTGCTAAGGAGGTTTGCCCGTTTTGGAAGAAGGTGGTTTGTTCCTATTATAATCTGAATCCTCATGAGCTGCTGTCAACCCAAGTGCTACCTACTAGGGGAGGACCGTGGAAGGATATCTGCCAGTTACAAATAATGAATGACCATATAAGGGATAAGATGGTTACAGGGTTGTCTATGGAGATTGGTGATGGGCGGCATACGCGGTTTTGGGAGGATATTTGGCTGCTTTGTGGGCCTCTAAAAGAGCGGTTTGCCAGGCTCATCTCTGTTTCAAACCAATGTGGGTCTGTTATAGGGGATTGTGGATTTTGGGATGGGCTAGATTGGATTTGGAACTTCCAGTGGAGGAGAGAGCTCTTTCAATGGGAGTTGGGACTACTGGGTCAATTACATGAGGCATTGAGACCTGTGCAACTAGTAGTTAACAGAGAGGATAGGGTAGTATGGAAATATGATAGACAAGAAGTTTATTCAACTAACTCATTTGTTCAGGTTTTGCAGGAGGCGACACTCCCGATGAGGTGACAAGCTACAGCTTCACAAAGACCATCTGAAAAGGGTTGGTTCCACCTAGAGTAGAGATATTTGCTTGGTTTGTCCTGGTATGTAGAGTGAATACAAAAGAACGATTAAGCCGGCTAGGGATCATTAACCAGGAAGATAACGTCTGTGTTCTATGTAATAAATGTGCGGAACATGTGCTGATGTGCACCATTTGTTTCTATGCTGTGAATTTGCTTGGCAGGTGTAGAGTGCTTGATTATCGATGATTAGCCAACAATGGTCTATTTCAGGGACAATGAAGGAACATTTTCTGTGTTGGACGGAGGGGCCAAGGAGGAAAGAGGATAAAGAGCAACGATTGAGATGCTTTTGTGCGGTAGTTTGGAACATATGGCTGGAGAAGAATAAAATGATATTTCAGAATAAAAGCAAAAGTGTTGAAGAAATCACTCACATGACTGTGTTGAGCCACAACGAGTAGAGAGGTGTGGACCCTTTTAGTTGTTGATGGCAATGTCGAAAATGATAAGGGGTTTTTTTTAATGTTATTGCGTTTATTGTAATTTGTTTGTTTTATTTTGTTTTTGTTTGATTGCTCCACTGTACTGTATTGAGTTCTCTACTTTCAAAAAAAAATATTAAATAAAAAAAATAAATCCGACAAAATATATTTTGAATTCGGATCGAATCTCAGACTGAGATGGATCTTAAACACCTCTAAAAATAGTCATGGCCTAATCAAAAAAAAAAAAAAATAAATAAAAGAAAAGAAGACGACATAGTGAGGACTGAGTAGTCACTAGTGGCGGGCCTAGCAGGTAAATTAATTGAGGCGTTGGGAGTTTAGAACCTAGAACTAGAAAAGGATAGATTGTATTGCGGGATGTGGCTATTGTCGGTGTGTTAGTTGGTCCCTGCTATTCGATTTCTTGTGTACAATCTTTTCTGCATTGACTTCCAACTCTCGTTCTTTACTTTCATTATTTTTTTTTAAATATTATTTATATATTAAAATTAATCATTAATATATTTTTATATAAATATATATTATTTAATTTATTTTTAATATATATTTTATATTAATAATTAATTTTAATATATAATAATTGATTTATATATATATATATATATATATATATATATTTCTCTCTATATATATAAACTCTAGTATGAAGAGCGAAGACAAATGCACGTTAATAATAATCTTTTGGTAATTTACATCAATAAATAAAATAGCATCTAATTTTATATTAATGTGTTAAAACCAAAAACACATATAAATGTCTCATTTTATTAATGTATTTATGTAGATCGAATTCAATTTACACCTACTCTATATAATTGATTCGATATAATTGATTCGATTTAGATAAATTATTAGTAAATCGAATTAAATAGATTCGATTTATGAAAAAAGAGATTTCACAAGATAAATTGAAACAAGTAATATTGATTTACTGAATGTGATACACCATAAGTAAATTGAAGTTATTGTTTCGATTTACTGTATTTTGATACACAAAAAAATAAATCAAAGTCTATTGATTCAATTTATATCTATACGAAACCAATGCTAAATCGAATTAAATTAATTTAATAATACGTGTCTATATAATTACATTTTTATTATCTAATAAGTTCATAACAAATACATTATAAATTTTTATAATACTCATAATATCTTTTAAATAATTTTTAAATTTTACAAAATTATTTATAATAATACAAAAAAAAGTTTATAATAAAAAATATAAAATTTTATAAAAATATTTAATTTAAAATTATTATTAAAATTTTAATTATATTCATTACAAAATAAATAACTACAATAAAATTTTTAAAAATTATAATAATATATAAATACAAAATGAATGAAAAGAAAAAAAATATATTTTATAAGGATATAAATAATAAGGACTTATAAAGCCTTAAAGCTCATGATCCATTTTTCAAAATTAAAAAACAAATGCCAGCTACTTGCCACAGAAAAGAAATTTATAGATCTCTCGTCAATCTAAAATGAATGACTTATACCTAAAGTGTTTTTTTTTTTTTTTTTTTTCGTGACAATATTCTGTAACTTGTATTTTATAGGGTAAAAAACGTAAATAAGTTAAGGGAGCTTAGAAATTACGTAAATCCGCCAAATTGAAAATTGTTTTACAATGAGTCAAAGCACATTACGGTTGGTTCGAACTACAAAAACACATAATTCTAACCAAAGTAGCTCGAATATTGATGGAACAAGGGATGCATGTAATTCGAACCTAGTTGGTTCGAACTACGATTGAGAGTAATTCAAATGAGGTGAGTTCGAATTACACGTTTGGACGCTTCAGCAAGTAATTCGAACCTAGTTGGTTCGAATTAGTCAAAGTTTGCCTCGAATAGTAATTCGAACTATACTGTTAAAAAATTAATAATTTATTAAAAAAATTAATAATTTAAAAATTAAAAAATATATATTTTATTCCATACAAAATAATTAAAAAATATATTTTATTCTATACAAAATAATTTTAAAAAATAGCTTAAAAGATGTTATGAGTACTATAAAAGTTTGTAATATTCTATTGATTTAGGTAAATACATGATAAAAATATTTTTTCTTTAATTTCTAAATTATTAGTGACTATGTGGAGTATTTCTTTAATGTCCTAAGTCATTAGGACATTACAAATTTTATAGTACTTCTAACATTTTTTAAGCCATTTTTTAAATTATTTTACATAGAATAAAATATTTTTTTGTGGTATAATTTAAATAAATTTATTAAAAAATATTCATGATAATTTTTTAATAAAATTATTTAAATTATATGGTGAGATATTACATGATTCAAATTACGCATGTGGAAGTTCGAATGATTCAAATTATATGGTGAGCAATTCGAATTCTATACAATACTCTTCTGCCCATTCTTGATAGCTAATGAATATTTTTTAATAAATTTATTTAAATTATACCACAAAAAAAATATTTTATTCTATGCAAAATAATTTAAAAAATGGCTTAAAAAATTTTAGAAGTACTATAAAAATATGTAATGTCCTAATGACTTAGGACATTAAAGAAATACTCTACATAGTCACTAATAATTTAGAAATTAAAGAAAAAATATTTTTATCATGTATTTACCTAAATCACTAGAATATTACAAACTTTATAGTACTCATAACATCTTTTAAGCCATTTTTTAAAATTATTTTGTATAGAATAAAATATATTTTTTAATTATTTTGTATGAAATAAAATATTTTCTTTCATTTCTAAATTATTATTGACTGTGTAGAATATTTTATTTAAAATTTGAGTACATTCATGTATTTACCTAAGTTATTAGAACATTACAAATTTTTATAGTACTCCTAACATTTTTTAAGCCATTTTTTAAAATTATTTTGCATAGGATAAAATATTATTTGTAGTATAATTTAAAAAAATTTATTAAAAAAATTATTAAAAAATATTCATGAGCTATTAAAAATGGATAGAAAAGTATTGTATGGAATTCGAATTGATAGCTCATTAATATTTTAAAAAAGTCTCGTAATTAAATATTTTGTTAGCTTTTTTTTTAACGTATGAAATAAAATATATATTTTTTAATTTTTAAATTATTAATTTTTTAATAAATTTTTTAATAAATTATTAATTTTTTAACAGCATAATTCGAATTACTATTCGAGGCAAACTTTGACTAATTCGAACCAACTAAGTTCGAATTACTTGCTGAAGCGTCCAAACGTGTAATTCGAACTCACCTAGTTCGAATTACTCTCAATCCTAGTTCGAACCAACTAGGTTCGAATTACATGCATCACTTGTTCCATCAATATTCGAGCTACCTTGGTTTCGAATTATGTGTTTTCGTAGTTCGAACTAACCTGGTTCGAATTATATAGTAATGTACTTTGGCTCATTTATGAAGTAATTTTCAGTTTGACGGATTTACGTAATTTCTCAGCTCCCTTGGCTTATTTACGTTTTTTACCCTATTTTATATTTTTAATATTTTAAAAAATATTTTCACAAACTTTTTTTATTATACTTTACCAGTATAAGAGTTAAAAAGATAGAATAACACAACTAAAATTACAAATAAAAAATTCAATATGAATATTTAAAAAAAAAATTGAAGATTAAAACAATTTTAATAAATGAGAATTGCTTCTTAAAAGATGAATATATGATGGGTACTTAATCTTACAAGAAAACAATTTAGCTGCGTGCCAAGATGAATGGAGGAACTCAAACATAAAAAATAGTATTAAACCTTTAAGTTCTTAATTTTTTGTTGCAAAAGTTTGAATTGTTGTATAATTAAAGAAACAAAATTTAACATCAAAAAATTCAGGAGGTATAAGAGTAAAGAATAAATCCGTCCTTGACCTTTTTTTTTGCGGACATTTTTGTTCCTAAGGTTTGAAAAATACTTTAATGTCCCTGACCCTCTGAAAAAGTGGACATATTTACCCCTCCGTTAGAGTCGCTCCGTTTGCCCTGATAAAAAACGGTGACGTGGCTTCCGTGGTGCTGACGTGGCCGTTATGGGCTGCCACGTGGGATGAACTTTTGAAAAGAAGACGTATTAGTCCTTTCACAACAAAACGTGTAACTTTTTAAAACAGGACATATTAGTCCTCTCACTCTAAAACGACGCCGTAATTTTATAAGGAAGCAATTTGATTACTTACGAGATAAATACATCGCAATTGCAGCTACGTAATTTTATAAGGAAGCAATTTGATTACAAAAATTAACGAAAAAAATTCAGAAAAAAATATACTCTTGACCTTTGTTCTTTTTTTTTATTTTTGTTCGACCTCCACCACTAGCCATGTCAATCATTCTTTAGGGATGATCGTCGTTGTCACGCCTCGATGCGTCAATAATACTAACTATGAGATCCAACTTAACAAAATTATCGACAGAAGTCAAATCAACACTTTGAAAATATTTGTTGTCTTTTGATTGATATCCTAATAGTGATGGTTGAAAAACATGAATAGCTTATATTTTTAGTGGATGAAGTGTTGTTTGTTGAATTGTTTAATTTTTTCAATTTTATCATCTTGTAGAATATTTTAAATGTGATTATTTGCTTATGGAAAAAAATTAATTGTGGTCGTTGATTCGAATGTTGAGATTAGTAGGGGAGTATTTCTAGAATTTATATTCTAGAATTTAAGATGTCTAGGAATTTGTTTAGTTTAAAAAAAAAATAATGTGAAAAGAAATTTTTTGATAAAAGAACAATTTAAAAAATGAGCCAAAAAAAAGTAGTCTCAACATTTTTAAGTTCTATGATTTGAATTAGTAGGGGGTGTTTATTTTATTTTGTTTATTTATTTATTTGAATATTGTTCATGTATTTGTGACAAGTTAGAAAAAGAACATATGAGCAACAATGAGATGCTGAATAGGAGAATGAAAGTTGTTAAAGGAGAGCTAATAGTGATAAGAAAAAAGTGTAAACAAAAACACAAGAATTTAAACAGAATAAAAAAATACATTAAAATTAAAATAGAAAATAAAAGAGACAGACTAAAAGTTGAATACAAAAAAAATTACTCTACTTTTTACTTAATTTTTTGACGTAACAAGAAAGAAATTTTTTAATCTAATTTGTCCATGCCATAATTTGAAAATTAAATCGAAGGGACTTTTCAACCTTTTATTCAGTAGAGGGATTCACTGAATTTTATTTGTCTACATTATGGTTTCATCACAAAATTAAAAGGAGAGTTTTCACACCTCTAATATTTGAATTACAACTACAATCATTTATAAAATATTTATAATCTCTTATTAGATTAAAATAAAAAATTCTAAACCCATAATATAAAACCCAATTTAGTAACTAGATAAATAAAATAAAAATATGTCAAATTAAATTGAATATTTTAAAAATATGAATAGTAACTTTTAAATAATCTTTAATATCTTTATATCACGAACATTTGAAATATGTATCAAATAGACTACCTATATACCAAGAATTTTTTCTTTTTTGATTCTCTATAAACGAAAGGATAATACAATAATTATCTGAAAAAATAAAAAAGATAAAAAGACAAAATAAAATTTTTTCGTCTTATGAAAACTCATGGATTATTGAAGATTCAAACACTAAACATCTGCTAATTATTGCATATTTATTATCATTGTTAATCACCAATATTTACGATCTCTTTTTATTATACTAGCAATCATATTCCTCTCTGCTATTAGTACTAATTTTCTATCGATGGAAGAGCTAAAAGGAGGAGGACGACGATGCTGCTAAAAAAGTAGAACCGTGGCTAAAAGAAGAAAAAAAAAAGTGAAAACTACAAAAATCTTTTGTTTTTAAATGAAGATTCAAATATGCTATCATAAGTAAATTAAAAAAAATATTTTTCAATTATTAAATTATTAATAAAAATATCCTCTAAAATTGTTAACAATAAAAATATTTTAAAAATATTTTTAAATTTATTAAAATATTAAAAAATACGATTTCTTTGGTAAATAAAGTGCATACAAAATACATAATTAAAATTTAATTTTTAAATTTTATGTTTTAAAAATATTTTTTATTACAATAATGTTCTACATCCATGCAAAAAATACATCCAAGCTATCCAAGCAGTTTTGGCTAGACGCGCCTCCCCCACCCCCAACTCATTTGTGATACACGCGCTCTAATATATTAACGTAAACCTTCTCTGCTGCAACCTAAACCTTCTGCTCAACGTAAAGCTCTCCTAGTTCTTCTCTGCTCGCGTTCTTCTTCTTCGTTTTCTTTATCGATTTGCATTGCATTCAACGTAATAAGCTTCGTCGTTCTTTTTTGCTCGCGTCCATCTTCTTCGTTTTCTTCTTCAATTTGCTTACGTTGCATTTATCTTCTTCCCATTCTTCTTCGATCTGCACATAGTATTTATCTTCTGAATAAAAAAAAATGAATGATTCAACTTCAAATAAGTTGAATGAGAGCGATTTGGATTATTCTTCTGAAACGAATCAAGGTGACGAGGTTTGGATTATTTTTTAATCGAATTGAATAGAATGTAATTACTAAATTGAATTGAATGGACGCAGGTGTTCTGAATTGAATTGAATTGAATTGTATTGATAATCTCTAAATTATAGACATACGTGTTTTGAATTTGATTTTATATAATGGATAATGTTCCGTTTATTTAGTACTGTACAATTGTTTCACCATAATAACGTGTTCGGTTCATTATGCAGAAAGCTATTTGAATTTAAATTTATATAATAGATAATGTTCCGTTTATTTAGTACTATACAATTGTTTCACCATAATAACGTGTTTGGTTCATTATGCAGAAAGCTGTTTGAATTTAAATTTATATAATAGATAATGTTCCGTTCATTTAGTACTATATGATTGTTTCACCATAATAACATGCATGTTCTGTTCATTATGCAGATCAGGTGTGTTGTGGATAACAAATTGCCCCAAAGGTCGGAATGACTTTCAAGATACTAGAAGAAGTTGGAAAGTTCTACAAAAATTATTCTAAACTTGTCGGTTTTTCTACTGAAATAAGGAACACGACTCGGAAGGGAGACGAGATTAAGAATCAACTAATCGTATGCAGCAGAGAGGGGAGGTAGAAATCTAAGATATTTCCAACTCTGAAGACAAATTCCTCAGCCAGCATAAACTGTCCAGCCAGGATCTATGTACACATGTTGAAGGACGTCGGTCTTTGGACAATTTCCAAAGTTGTTTTGAATCATTCACACCCCTGCTCTCCAGATTGGACAGAGATGCTCAAACAACACAGGGAGCTAAGCATGTTTGTGCGTCGCACCATCGAAACCAACGAGGAAACTGAAATCAGACTGAGCAAAAATTACCAATCATTCAGTTTTTATTAACATAAATTTCCATTGATGTATGAGCAAATTTCGGTTCACTGAAGTTATAGGAAGGTTAACTTCTGACTAGTGTTAGTCTTTATTGAATAGTCACTTTTGTGTGTGTTTGATATTAGCTTTTTGAAATTCTTTATTGAATAGTCACTTTTTTGTTTATTGAATAGTCAATTTATTCTGTTATGTCAAAGAGTTCAAATGTTTCTAAAACTAAATACTGATAGCAACATTTTTTTTTAAAATGATCTTTCTGCAATATTGATATATGCACTTTTTTGGTTCATTCAATGTATTAATTTCGGTTCATTTGTGTTTTGGGGCTCTTAATGTTTGATAAATACCCTTATTCCATTCACTGTGAACATGGAACAAAACAACAGCCAGACAGTTCTAACAGATATATACATTAATATCTCATACCAACAGGACAAGGACTAATCCATCTTGAATCAGATATATACATTAACATTAGATTTTTAATAACATTTACATTAATATTCACTTATATACATTGAAAGAAGCCGTGTTTGCTTTTTTAAATAAGTTAAACAAAATAGTGTTAACTACAACCAGTTAAATAAAGTATATCTTATTTACTATCTATATCCCCAGATGTGAATTTACAATAAGGGATGGAGAGGGCAGCAGATGGCTTTGGAAATCTTATTGCTTTAGATGCCCGAATCACTTGATTTCTGATTTTGTACAGTTTGTGCAATATAATATTTGGACCATATTTGAGTTTGAAAGCATCAATTTCTTCCTAAATTTCAATTGAAAGGAATTAGTTTATTTGAATGAAAGGGATAAATATATTTAATGTGTACATATGCTTACATTATAGCACGACTTCTGCTTTTTTGTCATCATCATCTTTTTTATTTTTTCTGTAAGCACAAAAAAATTTGGTCAATACTTCACTCAATACACCGACAAGCATAAGTATGCATATTTTTAATTAGGTGAATCAAAATAGCCAAATCCACTGAATCGAACACCATTCATGTTTTGAATAAAACGTGATAAACATTCAATCAGCAACAAAAGTATTTCTGCATGCAAAAGAACTCAACTGAACACACTAACAATTAGGTGAATCAAAATACCCAACTCCACTGAACTGAACACCATTTATGTTATGAATAAAATGTGATAAACAGTCAATTATCAAGAAAAATATTTCTTCATGCAAAAGGACTCAACCAGGGGCGAAGCTACATACATAAAAAGGGGGGCAATCGCCCCCCTAATTTTAATTTTTTTACATGTAAATTATATGTAAATTTCAGTTTAGCCCCCCTTAAAATTTTATTTTAGTATTATTTTATTGTGTAAATATTTTTGTCCTCCCTCTAATATTTCTTCTAGCTCTGCCCCTGGACTCAACTGAATACACTAACAATCAAGTAAATCAAAATGGCCAACTGCACTGAACTGAACACCATTCATGTTCTGAATAAAACGTGATAAAACATTCAATCATCAAGAAAAATATTTCTGCATACAAAAGGACTCAACTGAACACTTAACAATCAAATGAATGAAAATGACCAACTCCACTGAACAGAACACCATTCATGTTTTGAATAAATTTGATAAACATTCAATCAGCAACAAAAGCATTTTTGCCTGCAAAATGACTTAACTGAACACACTAACAATCAAGTGAATCAAAATGACCAACTCCACTTAATTGAATGAAAATAAGAACACATTTCCATTCCTATGCCCTAATTACGCAAAAAAAAAAAAATCGATTAAGAATAAGTTGATCTACTAAATAAAGCAACTCAATTCAGTAAACCTAAAATGCAACTAGGAGAAACGCGAAATTGCGAGATTTTAAATGAATAGTAGTTTTTAATTTATCATACCTTTCGCAATCTCTGTTGTTGTTTTTGTTTGTTTTTTCTTCTTCCTTTCGAAATCTTCTCGCGATTCTTGAGTAGAAGTAGTTTTCACAGAGAAAACGATCAAGTTTTGAGAGATTTTGAGAGAGATTCGAAGTTCTCTAGTAGCGGTTTCAAGGTTAAAGAAGGAACGATGTTTCATAGTGAAGGCGCGAATGAATATTAAATGTTTTCGTGGGTTTGGGTGCGTGTAATACATGCTCATTTAATGGGATTGGTTTTTTTTTTGTGTTGGTCTAGTTTGGATGAATTTGGATGGAAAATTATATGGATGTGTAGTTCATCTGTTTTTATTATTGACAAAAAGCTATGAAACTTTGAGAGATTTTGAGCGAGATTCGAAGTTCTCAAGTAGCAGTTTCAAGATTGAAGAAGGAACGCTGTTTCATAGTAAATGCGCGAATGAATGTTAAACGTTTTCGGGGGTTTAGGCACGTGTAATACACACTCATTTAATGGAATTGAGTTTTTTTTTTTGTGTTGGGCAGTTTAAATGAATTTGGATAGAAAATTATATAGATGTATAGTCCATCTATTTTTATTATTGACAAAAAGCTATAAAAAAAGAGTGAATACTCCACCCGACCTCTGACAATTATCTCGAAAAGACAACGAGGCCAAAAAAAAAAAAACACCCAATTCGACTCGTGATCTTTTTTTTTTGCACAGAGACCTCGTTGTTTTTTCGAGATAATTGTCAGGGGCCGGATTGAGTTTTTTTTTGTATCAAATGCCTCGTTGTCTCTCGAAATAATTGTCAGAGACTATTTTAGATTTTTCTCTAAAAAAAAAAAATCACTGAATATAAAATATTAAATTTTCAGAACAGTAATATCTCATTTTCTTAAATTATAATAGAAAACAAAACAACATCAAAATCTTCTATAATTTTTTAGAATATATAACTTCTATAAGGTTATAATATTTTGAACTTTTAACAAATTTGAAAATAATTTTAACTTTTTTTTTTAAATTTTAATGGAAATTCAAATGCGCTCTCATAAGTAAATTGAAAATTTTTGTTTTCAAATTACTAAGCCATTGACAAAAATATTCTCTAAAATTGTTAATGATAAAATAATCTAAAATATTTTAAAATTAAAAAAATAAAAAATGCTATTTTTATAAGTGGTAAATAAATTTTATATTTAGTAAATTTAAAATAAGGAGAAGAATAATGTATCACATTTCTAATTATTATTTCAAAACACGACATCCAAAATCATATTTTCTAATTTGTTTCAGACTTCAGAGTATACATTTACCAATAGTGTAATTTTGTGACATTTGAATATGTTTTGAATTTTTAACAAATTTGAAAATAATTTCAACTCTTTTTTGTATTTTAAATTCCATTATTTTATTTTATCCCAGACTGGTCTCTCTTTTGTTGTAAATTGTGTTATCCTTGTCTTGTAATGTACTTTACCTTTTGAGTGCGACACAGTGACTCACACGCCTCTTCCTACTTCTTAAGCGCTTCAACTTCATGATCTTCATTCTTCTCCTCTTCCTTCAAACAAAGCAAAACCCTTTTTGCAACCCAATACACTCCTTAATCAGACAAGTGTTCATACATTACTAACTCACTGAACTCGCATGTGTTCCTTTCCTTCTTGTTTTCATTGGTTGGCATAAAGGGTACCTTTTAATGAAAGTATATGTGGTTGTTGGGGTAGTAGATTCCTTCCATTTCTCTGATTTCTTTGCAGTGGGGTTGGTGTGTTTATAGAGAAAAAGAAAGAGAATGATTCAGTTGTTGTATATGGTTCTGTTTGTGGAGTGTGTGATGGGGTTTCTTTTGTTAGTGAAAGTTGGGCCATTGAGGGAGCTTGTGATGAAGACAATTGAACAAGTGAAGATGGGGAAGGGTCCAGCTACAGTGAAGACAATTGCTGGGACAATGTCTGTTATTCTGATTTCAAGCCTCATGAGTATTGTCAAGATCCAGAATAAAGGTGCTAAGCTTGGTACCATGTCACCCATGGATCAAGTTCTCTGGAGGACTCATGTGCTTGAAGCTTCACTTATGGGTATGAACATTCTTGCTTCTTGTTCTTTTAGCTCATGTGATCCTATTTGTTTGTTTGTTTGTTTGTCTAACACACATAGTTCTTAGGACTTTGCTACATGTATACAAAAATCAGTCGAAAAAAGTCCGTCACCAGTATAAAATACATGCTGGAATACAAATACATGTTGAAAATAAATTAAATTACACATATATTTATACACAAATATATTAGTGGCTGATTTTGGTGTACAAATAGCATTTTTGTAGTTGTTATCATAAGTGACTAGTTAACAAAGCTTTTTCCCACTAGGTGGGGTCGACTACATAGATCAAAGACGTCATTGAGTAGTGTCCATGCATTGGGGTGCGACGAAGTTTTACCTTGGCTGTCGCAGGCCTAACATAGCCCTATATGGAAAATGTTTGAATGAGAGAGAATAGGAAGAACAGGAAGCTCCTTTTGGAGTCGGCATTAAGTAATCTACATCGGTATCAATACCTTAAAAGAAAGGGCTTCCATGGTTAAAAATGGCTGTGTAGAAATTTGGCACATTTCTTTTGTGGTTGAATTTTAAGGAAATTAAACCAATTGCAGCTTATTTTGTTCCCTAGTTGAATGTGATTCCTATAAAACTCCACTCTGTGTATTGTAGTACTTCATAGATTGTGAGAGGATTTCCTTAAATTCAACTAGTTGGTTCTGTATTCAAACTTGGTTTAGCTTTTCTTTGCCTAAGCTGTGATACTGAGAATTTAGGACTAAGGTAACTGAATAACTTGAAAAAGCTTGATGAATAATTGAAATATGATCAAGCCTCTTGCCTTAGGATCAAACTTGGTAAATGGAAAGTCGGATCTTCTGTTATGTTGGTGTGTGTTCATTCATTGATTATCGAAGTATACGGCATATACTTCAAATTTTTATAAATTGTTGATGTTTTCTCTTCAATTTGTTTTGAATATTCATGTAATTATACTGACACAAGTCACAATAGAATTGACAATAATAATTGTCTTGTTAAGTACTAAGTGGTACTAAATCTGATGGAATAAGTAGTACTGGTATTTACAAGTTGAATGAGATGGTGACACAAAGTAGAATCTATTGTAGCATTAGTTTTGAAAAATGAAAAGAGTGGTGGTAGTGAAGGTATACTCATGGTGATTATTGATGCGGGTGTGCTTCAACACAGTCGTTTTTATCGGTTTTGGACCTGGTGGATAAACTAGTGTGGTTAAAGGAGTGGGGAACATACCAATGTGGTGTGGCTTAGTTGGCAATGCAAGATGGGTACGTGGGAAGAGCTTCTGGGTTTGATCCCCACTAAACACACTCCCTTGAAGGACGAAGAGCCTTAATTGTGACTAAACCCTGAACCAGATTAGTTGGTCCCTACTCCCTAGTAAGACATGTAGATACCGGTTGTTACCATGTTGGGAGCATTAACTGCTGAATGCTTTCTCATAAAGCATATTGGATTCGAAATTTTAAAGTTGAATTGATAGTTCTTAAATTGCTACTTTTGCGCATAGATGTACCTTGTAGTTCCATGCTTCACTGAGAACTCATTTCCCTAAATGGAAGTACCAATTTGTAGGCATTGAGTAGAGCTCCTACTTCTTTTGTTGTGTAAATCTTATGAATATGTTTATGGTAAGACATAGGACCAAATGTTTGTGTATTAGTTGGGCAGGAAAAGAATAAGGAATTAGGTGTGTCTTCAGATGTACTAAAGTGTCTATAGGACTAGTAATGTTTCTGTTTGTTTCATGATCATTTTGATTAGCCATGATTCTTACTCAATCTTATCATCTATATTTTCATTCTAAGTTTGGCTACACGTATGTTCTTTTTCTTGCTGATCCTTTAATTACCAATTATAGTCCATCAATCTTCAGTTTATCACTATACATTCAAAAACTTCAGTCACTATCTGATTTCCTTCGGAGTTGTGGACAAAGCCAAAGTTATACTTTTCAATAGCCAGAAACTTGCTTAGAACTGAATCCTTGATGAAATTCCCATTTTCATGGTTGGTTCTTTGATTTTCAACAGCATACAAAGTTTCATCTTTTAACCTTCGCCAAGTTAAATATATATTGACATTTTGTTACAAAGCTGAATCTGCATGTATGCGATAATTCGATGTTGCAGGTTTTACATTGTTCCTTGGATTCATAATTGATCGTGTCCACCATTATATGCAAAAGCTTAGTAAGTTACGGAGTAATGCAGGAGCTTCTAGAGAAGAACTGGAGAGCCTTCGGAAAGAAAACGTGCTGCTTAAGGAAAAGCAAGATAAAGCTTCCAAGGAGATAAAGCAGCTAAAGGAACAAATTTCAACTCTTTCGGAGAGTTTGAAGAAGATAAAGGCGGAGTCCGAAGAGAAGGACAAAAGAGTCGAAACTGCCGAAGCTCACGTTGAGTCGCTTCAAAAACAAGCCGCGGATCTACTACTCGAATACGACAGGCTCTTGGAAGACAACCAGAATCTTCAGGCTCAAGCATCACGACACAAGGTTTGAGGAAAAAAAGTAGAATTTCGTTGGCGAACCGAGTTTTTAGGAAAATATATCATTGTACCATCATTGATTTGGTTGCGAAATCACATATGATTCCTTTGTTTTAGATCATTGCTTAACAGTTGCCTCATTCTCATCTAGTGGTTTCTTTTTTTTTTCAATGGAGAAAAAGATTTTGGAGTTGGCAGTTTTGTAGCTCAGAATTATTGACGATACGAATGAAAATCTAGAGTAGCATCATAGAACAAGTTGGCTTATTTATTTTTTATTTGTGCTTGGAGATGCATCTTGAGATTCAAATTTTATGCAAAACCTAGTGCTTTAATGCAAACTTTATTGTTGAAAGTTAAGCAAATAATTGGGCTGAAAATTTCCTATGTTTGTAAAAAGGCTTAATTAATTGAAAATGCTCCAATACACTATCATAATTCATGAGTTGAATAAAGATGGAACTATTAATAAGTTGACAATGAAGACAAAAGTTATGGCAAATCTACAGATAAATAAAGGAAATTCCAACCAAAAACATACAAATCTACTATTAATAAGTTGCAAACTTTGCATTTCCCTATTTGTTATTGAACAGATTTATTTAGTAGCATTCATTTATATATCAATCTCGAAGAAATACATCTTTGGTAAGGTTTAGCTCCCTAGTGACATCTGCCATGTTCATTCTTTCATTCGGTGATTCAACTGAACAAGCAAGTCCAACTCTAATTAGAGAAAATACACACATGGTTAGCTTCTTTGTGTAGTTTTCTTCTTCTCCAATTTGTTTTGGCAAAAGAGTTGAGTCCGTAATCTCTAGAAGATTGTGTGAGTATGCCATCTTCACATAGTTATGAAGATTGTTATCATCTTTTAACATTTCTTCCATTGGCCTCCTTCCGGTCACCATTTCCAATACTAGAATTCCAAAAGAATACACATCACCTTGCATTGACACCTCACAACTCATTCCATACTCTGTGAAAACAACATGCCAATATCACATTTAAAAAGTGAAAACAATAAGATTATGTTTTTCGCTTTCACTTCCTCATTTAGAATTTCCTTTTCACAATTTTAAAAACATTGAAAATGGAAAGAGAGAATAAAAATTTAAACTAAAAAAGTCCTTATAAGATTGGATGAAACAGATTATACCTGGAGGAGCATATCCAATAGTTCCCTTTAACACAGTTGTGCTAGATTGATTATGAGGATCACCATTAGTCATTGAGAGAAGCCTTGCTAATCCAAAATCAGTCACATGAGCAACCATGTCATCATCAAGAACCACATTCTCTGGCTTTAGATCACAATGAACAACAGGTTGTTCACATCCATAGTGAAGATAATGTAATGCAGATGCCACATCGATAACAATATTTAGTCTTTGAGTAAGGTCTAATGTATATAGCCTATCTGTGATTTCAGCACTAGGATGCAACCACTTTTCTAAGCTTCCATTAGGCATGTACTCAAACACTAATGCTTTAAATTCTTGGCCGCTATAATCTATGCTCGTGCAACATGTTAAAATCTTCACCAGATTTCGATGCCTGATAAATTTTAGAGCATTACATTCAGCAATGAAACTCTTGTGAGCTCCACTCATTTGAAGGTTTATCACCTTTATGGCGACAAACTTGTGTTCAGATTCAAGGAATCCTTTATACACAGAACCAAAGCTACCAGATCCAATCAAGTTACTGGTAGTAAACCCCTGTGTTGAATGATGTAGGATTTGGTATGACACCATTGATGGCTGACTTGTTGATGCTGTCAAAGATGATGTTCTTTTTTTCTTCTTGCTCAAGAAAACAACAACAATTGAAAGCAAAGTAAGGCATACAACCACACAAATTACGATTATGGCTAGCTTCAAATTATGGTGATTGTTCTTGCCATAACGTTGGCAGGGCATGGTGCAAGATGTAACTGTAAGACACCTCCACAAAGCTTATTATTGCCAACAATTGAAATTGCAGTTGCATTCTTGAATACACCCTCTAATGGTACCTTCCCTTCTAGCATATTGAAAGACACATTCAAATATGTTAGAAAAGAAAGCCTCTGCATATCTGTTGGAATTGATCCGGATAAGTTATTTTGCGAGAGATCCAAATGAGAGAGGCCTTTCAATGAAGCTATTGATGAAGGTATCATGTCACTGAAAGAATTACCATGTAAGTCTAAATATTCCATACTTGTGCACTTTCCAATAGTCATAGGAATCTGGCCAGATAGATAGTTATTGGAGATATCCAAAGTTCCAAGGTTTCCAAGAGCTCCAACCTCAACAGGAAGAGTGCCATTCAGTGAATTATGAGATAAGTTCAGATTTGTGGACAAAGATGAAAGGCTAAAAACTTCCACTGGTATAGCACCACTAAAATTGTTTCCTGAAAAATCTAAGTACAACAAGTTTTGCCAATTTCCAATACTTGGTGGAATTTTCCCATGAAACATGTTATTTGAAATTCTTATTTCAACCAGTTGAGTGAGGTTACCCAAGGAGAAAGGTATGTCACCAATAAGTGGTTTGCACCCAAACTCAATAGTTGCATTTTCTGAAACTTTCCAAAAGAATTTGGAACAAACCCGGTAAGGTGGTTATATTCCAAATTCAAGGTAATGAAGTTTATGTTATTGCATATAGTTTCAGGGATAGTTCCATGTAGGTGATTAAAATCAAGACTAATTTCAGTGAGTTGAGTTGATAAATTCCCTATGGAGTTGGGTAAAACACCTCCAAAATTGTTGGAACTCAAAACCAAACTTTCCAATTCAGTACAATTAATCAAAGATGTTATGAAATCCAAGTCTAGAGCTAAATCACTACCAAGATTGTTGTAGTTTAAATTTAGCCAATAAAGATCCTTCAGGTTTCCTAGATTTGGAACTTTTCCAACAAAACGGCAATAGCCAATATAAAAAAGTTGAAGGGAAGATGCATTCGAAATAGAAGTTGGAATTGGACCTGAAATTTGATTCCCTCCAATGCCAATCTCTTGCAGATTGATGAGGTTGGAGAACATGTTGGATGGAAGAGAGCCTTGAAACTGGTTATCTGCAGCATAGAAAATAGCGAGCGACGACATATTGTAAAGCGAGGAAGGAAGCTCCCCGGACAGTTTATTGGCACCAATGGCAAAACCTGATAAGCTTTTTAATTTTCCAATTTCTTCAGGTATCTTCCCTTCTAAGTAATTATAACCCATAGGAAGAATACTTAGAGAAGAGATATTCCTTATGGAAGATGGAATTTCTCCAGAGTAGTTATTCTTGTTAAGACTCAACATTTTTTGAAGCTTCTTAAGAGTTCCAATCTCCATTGGTATTCGGCCGTAGAGACTGTTATTCGACATGTTTAGAAGCCTTAGCTCCGAGCAATTAGCCAAACTGACAGGAAACTCTCCTGTCAGTTTGTTATCCGGGAGGTAGAGTTGTTGTAATCTGAACAAACGACCTATCTCCCGGGGATTTCTCCATAGAAGCTATTGCTTGCAAGGTTGAGAGTTCGCAAGAAAGAGAGATTTCCAATGTATGGAGATATTGTGCCATGCAACTGACATTGTTGAAGGCTCAACTGTTGCACTCTTTGATGCTTAATGCTGCATGTGATTCCATGCCAGTTGCAGAAGTGGCTTGAAGTATTCCATGAGCTTAAAACTCCATATGGATCATTGGATATTGATTCTTTAAACTGAAGCAATGCTATAACATGGGTCTCATTTCCTAAAATGTTGGTGGCTAGTGAAGCTTTAAGCCACACAAAGAATACATAAAAGAAGAGGAGTCGCATTGAAGTTAAGAACATTGTTTGGATACTAATTTTTGGTTTGCAAGTTGAAAATTGTAGTGCTTGTTTTTTTTTTTTATACAAAATGGGAGATGCTAGCAGCCGATCATATGTCACTTTTTTCAAAAGATGATGCAAATTGATTTTGTTTTCCGCTGTAATTTAATAGAGAAACCGCAAATTAATTGAGAAATTGTTCACATTGTAAAGATTTCTTTTCTTAATGAATTGCTTTTTGTTAGTCAATTTGTCGGCCATGACAGTTGCAATCTACAAAACTAGATGAGAGGTGGAAAAAAAAGGTGAAGGCTCACATATCTTCGTGTAAAGTTGATAGTTATAGTTGTGATCAATTAAATGATTTAATATTTTTGACTAAATTATTATCTAACGTTTTTATGCTATTAACTTTTCATAAAGACATCTGTACATAAGTTTTCACCAACTAAAAATTATATATCTAAAATAAATATTATTAATAGCTAGCTTTATTATTATTTGCATTCTATGAGTACACACTGAATTGATATAAAAAAGAAGATATCTGATCATGCTCTCTTTTAGCGTTGTGTTCCTATATTTATTTTTTATTTGCAGAGTTAAAAATCATTATTTAGTAGTATTTTTCAAAAGTTTATATAGATTTCATTTGCAAATATATAAGCCTTAAAAGTTACATAAACATACCAGTAAGCATAAGCCACAGATGTTACAGAAATGGCCAAGAACAATGACTCGCCTGTGAAAAATAAACGGGGAAGTTTACTTTGAGAAAAGCCGACATTCTAACGGGATGGATCAAAATATAGAAAATAATTATTAAGACTTTCAGAGTTATGCAGTTCTCTACTTAGTTAGTAATAAGTTTTATCTTAAAATGTCGCTCCATTATCAATTATGATATCAGCATGATCCAAGTAAGATGGTGTCTCATGTATGTTTGATTAATGAGTAAAGTGACCATTAAATTATAAAAAATTTTAATCTCGGAGTAATTAGTTTTTCAAGAAAAAAAATAGTACTAATTAGGTCTTTCAACGAACGGTCGATAAATATGTCTTTCTGTAAATAGATAGTGTAAAATGAAACGAAATTGTTTATATATTTCGTTATCTACAAGGGTACATGTTTCTGCCACATAAATATGAAAACGATGTAGTTTTGGAGAATGAAACTTTCATTATTTTTTGAGTTTTTATATAATCTTTATCAACTGCTTTTTATTTATCATGAATTCTATTAAAATAAGTGATGTTTTGCTCCAAAAATTATTATATACATGATAATTTTTTATAAATAGACATATACGAGTAATTAATGGTACATATAAGCACTACCATTAAGTTTTACTTGATAAATTGATAGAAGAATATAATGTGTCTACTATTTGCTATGGTAGAGGACCAAATTGGTAGGGGAACCAAATTGGTAATTTTTTTTTTGTTTCAAGGACTAATTAGTCCAAAATTAAAATTTTTAGAAGTTTAATTATCATTTTACTCTAAAATTTTTTAAGTGAAATATATAATTTATAGTGTATTTATCAATTTACTTCACACTCATTTATCTCCTTTACAGTGTAAACGAGATATGTGTATTTTTTTAAATTCAAATGTAAACGAGATAAATCAATATGATGTAAATTGGTAAATACGCTCTAAATTACATATTTCAGTAAATAAAATAATTAATTATTTATTTAAAAAATATGAAAGTAAAGATATTAGAAAAAAAATTAAAACATATGCTGTGAGAAATGGTATGTTAGAAAGGAGCTACATTGGAAACAGATGTCGCGTTCTAGACATGTGAAGGACATTGATAAGAACACAAGGTACTTCCACAACTTAGCTTCTGCGAGAAGGAGAAACAACAGAATTGATGTGCTACTCATTAATGGTAGGTTGATAAGGAACCAAGCGAGGATTAAGATTGAGATTAGAGACTTCTACAAGAAGTTGTATCATCAGGAAAAGTCTCCTTTGGTGGGGTTTAGGGACGGTTTGGTGGAAATGATTGGTGGCATTGGAGGTGCAACCGACTCCAGAGGAGGTTAAAGAAGCAGTGTAGGATTGCGAATCTTCCAAAACTCCTGGAAGTGATTGGTACAACATGAACTTTATAAAGAGGTGCTGGACTGAAATTGACACTGAATTTACAGCGGTGGTGTTGGATTTCTTCCTGTCTTCTAAGCTACCGGCGGATGCGAATCTCACTTGGGTGGCGTTGGTCCCTAAGTTTAAGGGGACAAAGGAAATCAAATATTTGAGACCGATCAGTATAGTAGGCTGTGTCTATAAAGTCATTTCGAAAATGCTGGTTAGGAGGATGCGAGCAATCATGCCACGACTAGTAGGTGAGACTCAAAGTACTTTTGTCAAGGGACGAAAGATTCATGATGGGGCTCTTATCGCATGCGAAACTGTTCAATAGATTAAAATGAGGAAGAAGGAAGCGGTGATAATGAAATTGAATTTCCAGAAAGCATATGATAGAGTCAAGTGGAGTTTTGTAGACCTTGTATTGCAAAAGATGGGCTTTGGACGGAGATGGAGGAATTTGGTTATGGAGTGTGTAAGTACAAGTTCAATGTCAGTGCTGATAAACGGATCGTCATCTAAGCCTTTTAAGATGGAAAGGGGTTTGCGACAGGGTGATCCTCGATCTCCATTTCTATTTGTACTTGTCGTTGACGTGCTACATAGGATGCTTGGGGAAGCAGTGAGAAATGGGCATATCTCGCTGCTACTGGTGAGTAGAGATCAGGTTGAGCTGTCACATCTTCAGTTTGCGGACGATACCATCCTATTCTGTCCCCCTGAGGAAGAGACCATTAAAAATTACAGAAGGATCCTATGTTGTTTTGAGCTCATGTCGAAATTGAGTATTAATTTTGATAAGTCTAGCTTGATTCCTATTAACTGTGATGATCAGTGGGTGCAGCGTATGTCTAGAGTGCTGGGTTGTAAGATTGCCTCTTTGCCGGTGAAATACTTGGGGATCCCGCTAGGAGCAAACCCGAGGTTGGTGAGGACTTGGAAGCCCATTATAGAAAAAGTGGAGGAGAAGTTGAGCATCTGAAAAGCCAAAATTCTCAATAGAGCAAGTAAACTGGTGTTTCTTAAATCTGTTTTGAACAGCCTCCCTGTTTATTATTTGAACTTGTATAAAATGCCAAAGGCTATGGCAAAGAAACTGATTTTCCTACAGAGAAGGTTTCTTTGGAGCAAGGAGGATGGAAGAAATGGTATGGCAATGGTCAGGTGGGAGGTGGTGCAGGCTCCCAAAAAACTTGGCGGTTTAGGGTTGAGGATGCTATGGTGTGTAACTCAGTCCTTCTCTTTAAATGGTGGTGGCGGTTTTCAAAGGAGGATTGCCTCTTATGGAAGAAGGTGGTGTGTTCTTGTAACAATCTGAGTACCAATGTGATGCTGTCATCCCAGGTGTTACTTTCTCAGGGGGACCATGGAGGGATATCTGCCAAATACAGTTCAAAGATCAACAAGTAAGACAGAAGATGATTAATGGGTTGGCTATGGAGATTGGTGATGGGAGAGGAACTCGGTTCTGGGAGGATGTATGGTTGCGTAGTGGGTCCCTGAAAGACTTATTTTCGAGGCTGTTCTCAGTTTCAAACCAAACAGGATCTGTTATAAGGGATTGTGGGTTCTGGGACGGGTTAGAGTGGAGATGGAACTTCTAGTGGAGACAAAAGCTTTTCCAATGAGAATTGGAACTAGTGAACCTGTTGCATGAAACTTTAAGACTGGTTAAACTTGCACATGACAGAGAGGATAGAGTTGTGTGAAAATTTGATAAACAAGGTGTCTTTTCTACTAATTCCTTTGTGCAGGAATTGCAGGTGGAAATGCTTCCAGAAGATATAGCAAGTTACAGCTTTATTAAGACAGTTTGGAAAGGTCTAGTCCTGCCAAGAGTTGAATTGTTTGTTTGGTTTATTTTGATTGGAAGGGTAAATACAAAGGAGAGGCTGAGTCGATTGGGAGTAGTTACTCAAGAAGATGTGACATGTGTGTTATGTAATCAAGGTGTTGAATATGGTTACCACTTGTTTCTTGGTTGTGATTTTTCTTGGCAGGTTTGGTGTACTAGGCTGTCCTTTGTTGGAAGACAATGGTCGTGCCCAGAGATGCTAAAGGAACATTTTTAAAGTTGGATTGAGCTACCAACTAGTAAATAGGGGTGCAAGAGGTGGATGGTATGTTTATGTGCGATTATATGGAATATTTGGCTAGAAATGAATAGAAGGATCTTTCAAAATAAAAGAAGAGGGGTTGAAGAGGTTATACAACAGTTCTTCATGAACTATAAAGAGTGGTTAGGTGTGGATCCCTTCTGTTGTTGATGGCATTGTCGAATGTAACAGGAAGTATCTATTAGTGTTACATGAACTTGCTTTAGTCTATTGTCTGTAATTGATCTGTTGTCTTCTACTTCACTTGTTGTGTTGAACTTTTATTTAAAAAAAAAAATATTTCTTTACTTAGGGAAGCAAGCAGGTAAAAATAGGAACATCTCTAATTAAATTAGACATGAAGTGAAACAGAGGCACTTCCTTGGACTTCGAGACTTCTTTCATCTATCTCCACTCGTATTCTCCTCTCGGGTATCCCTCTATTATTTTTCTAGTTTAAAATTTGAAAGAAATTAGCTCGCTCGAGCCCTACTTGGATAGTTGGATCATGCTGACATCATAATTGATAATAGAACGAGATTTTAAGTGGAATGATCAGATAAGTGTGTACTCATGGAATGCAAATAATAATAAAAGCTAGCTATTAATAATAGGGTTATGCTAGGTAACTAATGACTTTTTTGAACAATATGAACAATCACTAATTAAATAAAAACACATTATATCTTTAAATTATTCACCTAAATTTTAATATTAGAATAACCATCTGCACACCTAATAAAATAAACATCCAATATATTTATTGTTCATATTATTTAATATTTTTATTATTTACCTATATTTTTTTAATAATATTTATTTTAGATATATAATTTTTAGTTCGTAAAAACTTATATCCAGATGTCTGTAAAGTTAATAACAAAAAAATATTAAATATTAATTTAGTAAAAAATATTAAATCATGGAACTGATCAACATTACATGAAGATATGTGACTATGTGGGCCTTCACCTTTTTTTCCGCTTCTCATCTAGTTTTGTAGTTGCAACTGTCATGGCCGGCAAGTTGACTAACAAAAAGCAATTCATTAAGAAATGAAATCTTTACAATGTGAACAATTTCTCAATTAATTTGCGGTTTTTCTATTAAATTACAGCGGAAAACAAAATCAATTTGCATCATCTTTTGAAAAAAGTGACATACGCTCCGCTGCTAGCATCTCCCATTTTCTATAAAAAAAAAACAAGCACTGCAATTTCAACTTGCTAACCAAAAATTAATATCCAAACAATGTTCTTCCCTTCAATGCGACTCCTTTTCTTTTATGTATTCTTTGTGGGGCTTAAACCTTCATTAGCCACCAACATTTTAGGAAATGAGACTGATGTTATAGCATTGCTTCGGTTTAAAGAATCAATATCCAACGATCCATATGGAGTTTTAAGCTCATGGAATGCTTCAAGCCACTTCTGCAACTGGCATGGAATCACATGCAGCATTAAGCATCAAAGAGTGCAACAGTTGAGCCTTCAACAATGTCAGTTGCATGGCACAATATCTCCATACATTGGAAATCTCTCTTTCTTGCGAACTCTCAACCTTGCAAGCAATAGCTTCTATGGAGAAATCCCCGGGAGATAGGTCGTTTGTTCAGATTACAACAACTCTACCTCCCGGATAACAAACTGACAGGAGAGTTTCCTGTCAGTTTGGCTAATTGCTCGGAGCTAAGGCTTCTAAACATGTCGAGTAACAATCTCTACGGCCAAATACCAATGGAGATTGGCACTCTTAAGAAGCTTGAAAAGTTGAGTCTTAACAAGAATAACTACTCTGGAGAAATTCCATCTTCCATATGGAATATCTCTTCTCTAAGTATTCTTTCTATGGGTTATAATTACTTGGAAGGCAAGATACCTGAAGAAATTGGAAAATTAAAAAGCTTATCAGGTTTTGCCATTGGTGCCAATAAACTGTCCGGGGAGCTTCCTTCTTCGCTTTACAATCTGTCCTTGCTCGCTCTTTTCTATGCTGCAGAAAACCAGTTTCATGGCTCTCTTCCATCCAACATGTTCTCCAACCTCATCAGTCTGCAAGAGATTGGCATTGGAGGGAATCAAATTTCAGGTCCAATTCCAACTTCTATTTCAAATGCATCTTCACTTCAACTTTTTGATATTGGCTATTGTAGTTTTGTTGGAAAAGTTCCAAATCTAGGAAACCTGAAGGATCTTTATTGGCTAAATTTAAACTACAACAATCTTGGTAGTAATTCAGCTCTAGACTTGGATTTCATAACATCTTTGATTAATTGTACTGAATTGGAAAGTTTGGTTTTGTGTTCCAACAATTTTGGAGGTGTTTTACCCAACTCCATAGGGAATTTGTCAACTCAACTCACTGAAATTAGTCTTGATTTTAATCACATACATGGAACTATCCCTGAAACTATATGCAATAACATAAACTTAATTACCTTGAATTTGGAATATAACCACCTTACTGGGTTTGTTCCAAATTCTTTTGGAAAGTTTCAGAAAATGCAACTATTGAGTTTGGGTGCAAACCACCTTATTGGTGACATACCTTTCTCCTTGGGTAACCTCACTCAACTGGTTGAAATAAGAATTTCAAACAACATGTTGCATGGGAAAATTCCACCAAGTATTGGAAATTGGCAAAACTTGTTGTACTTAGATTTTTCAGGAAACAATTTTAGTGGTGCTATACCAGTGGAGGTTTTTAGCCTTTCATCCTTGTCCACAAATCTGAACTTATCTCATAATTCACTGAATGGCACTCTTCCTGTTGAGGTTGGAGCTCTTGGAAACCTTGGAACTTTGGATATCTCCAATAACTATCTATCTGGCCAGATTCCTATGACTATTGGAAAGTGCACAAGTATGGAATATTTAAACTTACATGGTAATTCTTTCAGTGGCATGATACCTTCATCAGTAGCTTCATTGAAAGGCCTCTCTCATTTGGATCTCTCGCAAAATAACTTGTCCGGATCAATTCCAACAGATATGCAGAGGCTTTCTTTTCTAACATATTTGAATGTGTCTTTCAATATGCTAGAAGGGAAGGTACCATTGGAGGGTGTATTCAAGAATGCAACTTCAATTTCAATTGTTGGTAATAATAAGCTTTGTGGAGGTGTCTTACAGTTACATCTTGCACCATGCCCTGCCAACGTTATGGCAAGAAGCAATCACCATAATTTGAAGCTAGCCATAATCATAATTTGTGTGGTTGTATGCCTTATTTTGCTTTCAATTGTTGTTGTTGTTTTCTTGAGCAAGAAGAAGAAAAGAACATCATCTTTGACAGCATCAACAAATCAGTATTCAATGGTGTCATACCAAATCCTACATCATTCAACAGAGGGGTTTTCTACCAGTAACTTGATTGGATCTGGCAGCTTTGGTTCTGTGTATAAAGGATTCCTTGAATCCGAACACAAGTTCGTCGCCATAAAGGTGATAAACCTACGAATGAGTGGAGCTCACAAGAGTTTCATTGCCGAATGTAATGCTCTAAAATTTATCAGGCATCGAAATCTGGTGAAGATTTTAACATGTTGCTCGAGCATAGATTATAGCAGCCAAGAATTTAAAGCATTAGTGTTTGAGTACATGCCTAATGGAAGCTTAGAAAAGTGGTTGCATCCTAGTGCTGAAATCACAGATAGGCTATATACATTAGACCTTACTCAAAGACTAAATATTGTTGTTGATGTGGCTTCTGCATTACATTATCTTCACTATGGATGTGAACAACCTATTGTTCATTGTGATCTAAAGCCAGAGAATGTGCTTCTTGACGATGACATGGTTGCTCATGTGACTGATTTTGGATTAGCAAGGCTTCTCTCAATGACTAATGGTGATCCTCATAATCAATCTAGCACAACTGTGTTCAAGGGAACTATTGGATATGCTCCTCCAGGTATAATCTGTTTCATCCAATCTTATAAGGACTTTTTTAGTTTAAATTTTTATTCTCTCCATTTTCAATGTTTTTAAAATAACTAAAAGAGGAAGTGAAAGCGAAAAACATAATTTTATTGTTTTCACTTTTTAAATGTTGGCATGTTGTTTTGACAGAGTATGGAATGAGTTGTGAGGTGTCAATGCAAGGTGATGTGTATTCTTTTGGAATTCTAGTATTGGAAATGGTGACTGGAAGGAGGCCAATGGAAGAAATGTTTAAAGATGATAACAATCTTCATAACTATGTGAAGATGGCATACTCAAACAATCTTCTAGAGATTATGGACTCAACTCTTTTGCCAAAACAAATTGGAGAAGAAGAAAACTACACAAAGAAGCTAACCATGTGTGTATTTTCTCTAATTAGAATTGGACTTGCTTGTTCAGTTGAATCCCCGAATGAAAGAATGAACATGGCAGATGTCACTAGGGAGCTAAATCTTACCAAGGATGTATTTCTTCAACATTGACATATAAATGAATGCTACTAAATAATGAGTACAATAACAAAGAATTGTGTCTAACTGATTTGGTGACCAATTTTTAGTGTATGCATAATATGGTTAATTTTTACATATGCACTGAATTAGGTAACACCATATCAACAAAACTCATGACCTAAATAGTCATCCAAAAGAACAGATGTAATTGGATGACGGTTTAAAACACTTTATACGGATCAAAATTAAAATCTTTTTGTTAACAAAGATAGGAATCAATTTTATTTTTATCAGCCTTTTCAAAAGTTGGAGGCGATTTTGGGAATTTACTAAAAAAACATATAACAAACAAAACACACTTATTGTCTGTTCATTTAATCACCTATTACGTGATTTATCATTGAATTTTTTTACTTTTATTGGTAGTCAACAGTATACATGTTTTATTTCTTTGTTTAAGGGTCACTCTATCTTTTATTCTCTGGTTACTACTTTGTAAAGAGGAAAATGGTTCTACATTCCTTTAGGCTCCGTTTGGTTGATGTAACCAAACGCTGCCTTATTGACTGGAATAACAAATTAAGAGTAAAGAACGTGAAAGAATTGAATTCTTTTGTTGATTATTGATCAATGACCAGATATTTATTACAATTATTAACACAAGTCAATTATTGATGAAAAATAACATTTTCTTTACTTTCTAATTTGTCTCTGTCAACATTAGGTATTCATCGCCATTGACATATTTATTGTGCGCTTCAACTTATTGCTATTAACAATTAGGATTAGGATATTCGATGAGCTAGGCAGCGTCCATATGGATATGAACGAGTTTGTATGTGAAAAGGTTGAAAAGAAGAGTACAAGACAAATAAGCAGATGATTGAATAGATGTATCAGACACAGAAACTCGTACATTCAACTGCGTATAATAGAATCAATCAATACAAGACAATAGATTTCTATGCCCCATATATATATAAGGCGACGTATGTGGTGCCCAAACCAAACGGTGACTAAGATGACCAAAGGGAGAATATCCAGTAGAAATGTGACGCGTGCCACCTTTGGAGTATGCTGACCATAGAAATTAAATTTTAATGTAGGGTAATTGTTTTAGCTTTGTGATAAATGTTAATTAAAAAGTTAATTAGAGAAACAGGTGATACGATGTAGTTGAAAGTCGTTTTGGGGCTTATTGTTTTTAAAAGAGAGTTCCTTCTCCTAGCGACGGCGGAGAATCGATAACAGCGATTGTGTACCACAAATCGAGCAGAGCATAAAGGAAGACGCGCCGGCATAGCAAGTGAGGAAGGAATTTGCATCGCTGACGGAGTGGTATAGTGAGATCGGTATCAAATCTGTCGTGGATGGCTTGGAGGTAGGGCTGGCAATGGTATCAAATCCTACCTGCAAATTTTATTATAAGTCTATTCTATTTGCGAATTGAGAATCTTTCAATCTTAACTCTACTCGCATCCTAAAATTCTAAACCCTATCCTATCCTACTTTATCTAATTTTTTTAAAGTAAATATAAAATTTAATTATTTTAAATTTTATACATATTAATAAATAAAAAATAAAAAATTAATGCTCTAAATTACTAAATTAACTAACTAATTTAATAGTTATTCATTAATTATAAGTCATTACATAAGAGAGATTGTGAGTTCAACTCTCACTTCCTTTATTATATACCTAATTTTTAAAAAATATGTGTTATATATAAGGTGCGAGTAAAGTAGGGTAGAGTACACCCTAAACCTGTATCCTATTCTACCTGCAAAAATACCCGGATCGTACCTTATCTTACTTACAATGGGTCGAATAACCTATTCTACCCAAATATGTTAGACCGAATTGTATACCCGCGAGTAGGGTATAAATTGCCAACCCGATTTGGAGGCTTCACAAATCAAGTAAGAGCCTTGGTAAACACATTTAAAATTTCCTTTTGAACATGCCATGTTAATGGGGTTCAACACAAATGTAATGGAACAAGGAATACTCTGGGTACAAGACATTTATTACTCGGAAGCATTGTGGGCGAAAAGTGGGATTTCAGGGGAAATGAGACATTCATTTACTCCATTTTTTCAATGAAAATATTTTGGTTGTGCCAAGGGACGAGAAATTTCTAAAAAATCATGATCTCTTCAGCTGTGTTTGTACTAGAATCATAACCTATTACTTGTTTTCTGGATATTTAGTTTTGATTTTTTTTTTTTTGAATTTTCAGATTAAGGTTGAATTTAATTTTTTTGTTATTTTAAAAAGATATTTTAGTCACAAATATAGAAAAACATAATCCAATCTGTTACCAACTGAGATAGTAAGGATTTTTTATTTCAATAAATAAATTAATTATTAAAATAAATAATTTAAAAAATATTTACCAAAATAAATATTTCTCTCTTATTTCGTTTACAGTGTAAATGAGATAATTTTGTACGTATATGTATTTATAAATAATTAAATATAATTTTTGAAAATAATTAAAAAATATTAATAATTTATAAATACATATATCTCGTTTACAGTGTAAACGAGAGAACATATATTTTGTTTATATAGTAAACAAAATATATGAAAATTGAAAAACTACACGTATCTCGTTTACATTATAAACGAGAGTATAAATGAAATAAGAAAAGGATGTTTATTTCAGTAAATATTTTTTAAATAATTTATTTTAATAATTATTATAATTAATTTATTTTTTAAAATAAAAAATTCAAATCGTAATGGTATATATGTCTACTTTTAATTATTTATAAAAGTATTTTGCTGTATATATTGACATAATATTTTTTGAAACAATAAATTTCGGTTAAGAAATAAATTTTGAAAAAAAAAAACTACGACTCATAAGTTGTTTATTTGGCTATAAATAAAAATCGTATTTTAACAAAAGTTGATTAATAATAAAAACGTAAATTATGAATAAAATTGACTCAATAAATAAATCAAAAAATTTAAAATAATAAATAATTAAATTATCCAAACTAATAGATTATAAATTAATGTTTTTAACTAATATTAATTTAAATAACATTAAATTTCTTAAATCAATGTAAAATAATTTTTTTTAAATCTTCATTTTACAGTAGATTTTATTCAAAAAAATCATAAATGTATAAGATTTTTTGGATTGAAGATAAAATAATTAGCAATAAAAATTGATAAATTAAAATATAAATCTTAAAAAAACATTATTAAAACAATTATACAAATTATAAAAGAAATTCTATCTTCTAAAATTTGAATTATTTCATACAAGTGTTACTAATAAAGCGCAAAGAAATTTATGCGACGTGATTTGATAAAAACATCAACCGTCTAAAAAAGAATTTAAATAAAATAATTTTATACGTGTTCTGGGGGTTATCTGAAACTGGAGGTCGATCTCGGATGAGATCTTCTGTATTGGTCGGAGATGGTGTATCCGGCTGACTGGTGGCGGCCGGAGCTGTTGTGTCCGACTTGTTGGACTTGCTGCACTGCTGATCCTTGGTCACCGGAGGGTGGGGGATACCTGCAAGAGACTCCGATGCTTAAGTTAGCATGGGTATTAAGCAGGTTTATTGTAGAATCAGAGTATGAGTTATACCTGGGTGCTCCAGTGTATTTATAGTAGTGTGGAGTGACCTTTCTGGAGATAAGATAGTTATCTTATCTTATCTTATCTTTAAGTGAGGTCATCTTATCTTCTAGGGAACCGCCTTTATCCTTCTAGGCTTTGGCTGCCTTTAGATTGGGCTGTGTCCCTCTATTTGGGCCCTTATTGGGCCTCTGTAGCGTTTTGGTCGAGCTCTTTGTGAAGAGGTCGGATAGTCTGACCTGAAGAGGTCGGTCGGCTTGTCGCTAAACATCCCGGGTCGGACATCTTGACCCAGGGTATGAACAGTGCCCCTGCTTGAGTTCGATCTTTCCGTGAGGTTGAGCTTCGATCTCTTTGGAAGTCGTGCTCAAGCAACTGTCTGGCTTGTTTCTTCATTGCCTTGCAATTCTGGCAGATTTTCTAGAGGTTTGGTACTTCACAGTCCGTCCTCTTTTGAGTGGTTGTGTGGGTTTTCTATCCTTGCCTTCTGGATCACGCCTTGCTTTAAGTTTGTGTTGACAACCCTCTGCTTTGGCGAAGTTATCCTTGTGGCTTGATATCCGGGCTTTTAGTGACTTGTCCAATGACTTTTTAGTGTTCTTTATATAGAACCTTTTTCAGTCTCGGATGACGTTCGTAGCCTTGTTTGAGATTGTGCCTTCTTTGAGTGGAGTTGTATCCCTTTTGGCTAAGCACATTTGAGCCTTAAGTTGTTTCTCAACCTTTTGGCTTGTTCTTTTTTGAGATCATACTTGCACCTCTTCTTTAGCTGACGTCGACCTGTATGACTTTGCCCCTGCTTGAGTTTGGACCTTTCCGCGAGATCGTGCTTTCGGAGCTTTGATCTCTTTGGAAGTTGTGCTCAAGCATCCTGACTTTGGTCGATCTTAAGTAGTTTCTCCTTGTGCGAGTTTGGCATTGCCCCTTTTTAGTTTGTTGAGAGGTCTTTTTAGCCTTCTTCCGACTTGTTTGTCTTCACTACTCGGGCTTTTTAGTCATAATCTAACAACTTTTTTTAGGTAGTATGGGGAACCTTTTTATAGTTTGTTTGGATAATTTTTTAGCGCCGTTCTGATCTGTGGTTTTGCCTTTTAAGTAGTGTCTTTTTTCAAGACTTTGTAGCTTTCAGCAAAGCATTCCTGGCCTTCCTCTGGCCGTTGCGAGATGTCTTTGTCCCCTTTGTGGATCTTTGTAGAGTGTCGGTACTTTGTTGTCCGACCTCTTTTGATCACTTCTGGTTTTGTCCACTTTCTGCTTGGTCGAGGTGGTCCTTTGGGGCTAACTTGTCCGACAACTTTTTAGTGTTCTTTGGTAGAACCTTTTTAGTTGGTCTGAACAATTTTGATAGCCTTGTCGTGGAACTATGGCTTTTTGGGCAAAGCTATGTCCCTTTTAGCGCACGTTTTTCGTTGGTCCGACTTCTCTCGTCGGTCCAAATTGTAGCTTTCGTTGGTCCGACTTCTTCTTGTCGGTCCAAAATGTAGCTTTCGTTGGTCCGACTTCTTCTTGTCGGTCCAATCTGTAGCTTTCGTTGGTCCGACTTCTTCTTGTCGGTCCAAGCTGTAGCTTTCGTTGGTCCGACTTCTTCTTGTCGGTCCAAGCTGTAGCTTTAATTGGCTCGGGTGCGACTTCTTCATGTCGGTCGCTTCTAAGTTATTTTTGTAATCCTCTTTCTTGGACTTTGTTCAGGTCTCTTTCAGGGATTACTTTTATAACTTTTATGTTTTGGGCCGACTTCGTCATGTCGTGCCCTTCTAAGTTATTTTTGTAATCCTCTTTCTTGGACCCTTGTCAGGTCTCTTTCAGGGATTACTTTTATAACTTGTTTGTTGTAGGAGACCGACTTCGTTAGGTCGATCTCTTCTAAGTTATTTTGTAATCCTCTTTCTTGGACCTTTGTCAGGTCTCTTTCAGGGACTACTTTTATAACTTGTTTGTGGGAGGTCAACTTCTTTGCGTCGTCCTCTTTCTAAGTTATTTTTGTAGTCCTCTTTCTTGGATCTTTGTCAGATCTCTTTCAGGGATGACTTTTATAACTTTTTAGTAGTAGGAGTCCAACTTCGTTATGTCGGTCTCCTTTAAGTTATTTTTGTAATCCTCTTTCTTGGATCTTTGTCAGATCTCTTTCAGGGACTACTTTGATAACTTTTTAGTAGTAAGAGTCCGACTTGGTTATGTCGGTCTCCTTTAAGTTATTTTTTGTAGTCCTCTTTCTTGGATCTTTGTCAGATCTCTTTCAAGGATTACTTTCATAACTTGTTTGTAGGAGGTCGACTTCTTTGCGTCGTCCTCTTTCTAAGTTATTTTTGTAGTCCTCTTTTTTGGACCTTTATCAGGTCTCTTTCAGGGATTACTTTTATAACTTGTTTGTAGGAGGTCGAATTCTTTGCGTCGTCCTCTTTCTAAGTTATTTTTGTAGTCCTCTTTTTTGGACCTTTGTCAGGTCTCTTTCAGGGACTACTTTTATAACTTTTTCATTTTGGGCTGACTTTGTCATGTCTGGCCCTTCTAAGTTAAAGTAATCCTCGTTAATAGGGTTGGCCAGACCTCTTTCCAGGGTTTACTTATAACTTGGGTTGACTTGGTCCGACTTCTTAACGTCGGCCAGTCTTTAAGTTATTATTTTAGCAATCCGTAAGACCTCGTCAGGTTTTTTTTGGATCACTTTCGATAACTTCTTACATTATTCTGTGTTTATCTTTGCCGATTTGTAGAAAGTGGTTGTCATTTCTAGATCGTCTTTTGGGTGAATCGCGTTTTCACCTTTATCGGACGATTGTCTTTATCGTGATCGTGCAGTGAAATTGTTTTTCACTTTCTGCCGATCTGTTGCTTTATAATCGGACGATGAATGCTTCAGATTAATGCGTCTTGGTATAGTAGTGAACTTTGTTTTCACTTTGTCGACCTTTGTCGAAATCAAACGATGAATTCGGTTTTCATCGTGGTCGGGTGGTGAAGTTGGTTTTCACCTTGCCGACTTGTCGCTTTGTAATCGGACGATGAATTTGGTTTTCATCTTGCTGACTTTGTCGTGATCGGGCGGTGACTTTGGTGTTCACCTTGCCGACCTGCCGTAGTCGGGCGTCTTGGTAGGAAACTTTCTAGGGAATCTGCAATCTTTTAAACAATAAAATGAAGATAAGAATGTGTACATGTTAGTACTTACCTTTCTAGGTCGGCAATCTTTTTGGATCTCGGCCTGGCGCCCTTTTTAGATTGCAGGCATGCCATGACCTTGGTAGCTCTTGCCCTTCGAGGTTGGACACTTTGTAGCAACCTTTCCCCAGTTCTTCCGAACAACTTGGTATGGTCCTTTCCAGTTGGCTGCCGACCTATTTTGATGTCATTTCGGATTAGGATGAGATCGTTGTTGCTAGATTACCTTCCGATTGTATATTGAGGCCATTTGACGTTTTAACGCCTCTTCCTTGATCCGACCTCGTTCTCGGGTTTCTGGAAGTAGGTCGAGTTCTTCCTTTTGAAGTTGGGAGTTGGCCTCTTCACTGTAGTGGATCACTTTGGGCGATCCTTCTTTGACTTCCACTAGGATCATTGCCTCCATTCCGTATAGCTAATCAGAAAGGTGATTCCTTCGTGGTGAAGTGTGGAGTTGTCCGATATGCCCAGAGGACTTGTGGGAGCTCTTCTGGTGGGGCTATAGGGAAGTTGGCATGCTTTTGATGTAAATCTTTGACTTTGTATTTGCTCCGAAGAACTTTGGTTCTTTCTACAAAAAGTTTGCATCTTTGATCGTTTGTTGTCACTTTTCTTTTGTCATTCGCCTTTGAGAAGAATGTGTGCTTTGCTTTAGGGTTTGGTTGCTGTTCCTGTTTCTTTTCATCGTTGCCTGACTTCTTTTGTACAAAACTTCTAGCTTTTGTTTTGACCTTTTGTTTGAGAGGTGTTCGGACTGTTTGGGTATATATTGTCGACTTCTTTTCTCTGTGTTCTTGCCCTGTTGTTGCCTCCAAAGGGTGCCCCTGGACTTTCGTGTGAGTCCTGGGGTTTCCCTTTTACTGCCAAGTCTGTCACTTGATGTTTTGCTGTTATTGTCCGAGTTGTTTCCTTATTTGCCCGAGTTGTTTGGTAGTAGCCCATAGTCGACCTATGTCTTTGAGATGTCTACTAAGATCCCGGACAGCATGTCTGATTAGCTGGATTTCATAGTTTTAATGCGTGTTACTGTGGCTGACCCTGAGTGCATCCCTTACACCGCCTTCGAGATCGATTTGTTGTGGTCTTGTAATGTAGCCCGGATGAGGCTTCTGTTATTGCACCTTGGTTGCCTAGTTTTAAAAATGTATCAGCTCGGGCATTCTGCTCCTGAGGTATGTGTCAGACTTCATATTCCCCGAATTGTCTGAGCTGTTGGTGCTGCCTGGTTTTAAAAATGCATCAGCTCGGGCATTCTATGTGTCGGACTTCATTTTCTCCGATTTGTCTGAGCTGTTTTCTGTTTTTGTCCAGGGTCCCCGAATTGTCCGAGATGTTATCTGGTTTTGTCCAGGGTCCCCTGAATTATCCGAGCTGTCTTCTGTAGGATTCTTCCAACTAAGTTTGTTTTCTGTAGGATGCCTTTTATGGGCTGGTTGGTCCGAACTCTGATAGTGTGAGCTTGAAAGTATGGGTGGAGTCGTTGAGAGGTGAGTACGAGGGCGTAGGCGAACTTTTTCTATCTTTTGATAGTTTAGTTCGGCCCCTTGTAGAGCTTTGCTGATGAAGTAGATGGGTTGTTGCCCACTTTCGTCTTCTCTGACTAGTGCTGAGGCTATTGACCGACTTCCCACTGCGAGGTATAATATGAGTTCTTCACTTTCCCATGGTCTGAAAAGAATGGATGGTTGCCCCCAAGAATTTTGAAATCTCGGGAGGCTTGTTCGCACTCCGTTGTCCTTTTCAACTCGTCCGACTTCTTTGGTGTGAGGTAGACGTTCAACTCGTCCGACCTCTTTGGTGTGAGGTGGACGTTCAACTCGTCCGACCTCTTTGGTGTGAGGTGGACCTTCAACTTGTCCGACCTCTTTGGTGTGAGGTGGACCTTCAACTCGTACGACCTCTTTGGTCTGAGGGGGACCTTCATCTCGTCCGACCTCTTTGTTGTGAGGTGGACCTTCAACTCGTCCGACCTCTTTGTTTTGAGGTGGACCTTCAACTCGTCCAACCTCTTTGTTGTGAGGTGGACCTTTAACTCGTCCGACCTCTTTGTTGTGAGGTGGATCTTCAACTCGTCCGACCTCTTTCTCCTTTTTTTGCTTTTGATTGGGCGAGGTGGTGAGATCTTCTCTGTGTTGCGTATTTCTCGTTAAACATCCACAAGAGATAGGTTTCTCAGTGGGTTGGTCTTCTTTCTTCCTGGACTCTTTATCCTTGTCCTGTGTTAGGAGAATTCAGTTTCTGAGCTCTCTCCTAGCCGAGAGTTCTCCTCCATGTTGACGTATTTTTCCGTCTTTTCTTGAACCTCGTTTTAGAGGTGTTGGGTACTTTTTTGATATAGACTGGCTAAAAGGTCCTTCTCTTAGGCCATTGATGAGTCCTATGATGGCCGCTTCTGTTGGAAGACTTTGTGTGTCAAGGCATGCTTTGTTGAATCTTTCCATGTAGTTGCGGAGATTTTTCCGATCTCCTTGCTTGATTGACTTGGGGCGTGCTTGGCTTTGTTCTTCTAGATGGAGAATAACGGATTGCATCTGAGGCCTCCGTGAGATACATCCTGCTTCTGAAATTGCTAAGATGATGGCTTGGATCTGATGTGCCGTCGTACGGAGTCATGTCGGGAGCTTTGAAGTCCTTTGGGACTTTAGCTTTCATGATCTCCTTGGTGAATGGGTCTTGATCTTTGTGGAGGCTGTCTTCGTGACCGGATCGAGTTGTTTTGGCCTTGAGATCCGCTTCGAGTTTTAGGAGCTTGTCCTCTGACGTCGTCTTGTTTCTCTTCCGAAGGTCTCTTTCGGCTTCCCGTTGATGTTCAGCTTCTTGTTCCAGCTGTTTAAGGCGATTCTGTTGCTTACGGATAGCTTCCAAAATTTCTGTGTTTGGGGGTTGCTTATCTCCCCTGTTTTGAGGTGTGTCTTTGGAGGTGGCGTCCGCGTCTTTGTTTGGCGTTCTGTCCACCAAACCAGAGTTGTGATCGTTGTCATGGTCGTCCGCCATAGTGATGGGATGACTTCCAGGTTCCCCGGCAACGGCGCCAATGTTCTGGGGGTTACCTGAAACTGGAGGTCGATCTCGGATGAGATCTTCTGTATTGGTTGGAGATGGTGTATCCGGCTGGCTGGTGGCGGCCGGAGCTGTTGTGTCCGACTTGTTGGCTTGCTGCACTGCTGATCCTTGGTCACCGGAGGGTGGGGGGTACCTGCAAGAGACTCCGATGCTTAAGTTAGCATGAGTATTAAGCAGGTTTATTGTAGAATCAGAGTATGAGTTATACCTGGGTGCTCCAGTGTATTTATAGTAGTGTGGAGTGACCTTTCTGGAGATAAGATAGTTATCTTATCTTATCTTATCTTTAAGTGAGGTCATCTTATCTTCTGGGAAACCGCCTTTATCCTTCTAGGCTTTGGCTGCCTTTAGATTAGGCTGTGTCCCTCTATTTGGGCCCTTATTAGGCCTCTGTAGCGTTTTGGCCGAGCTCTTTGTGAAGAGGTCGGTCATTGGCCGAGCTCTTTGAGAAGAGGTCGGATAGTCTGACCTGAAGAGGTCGGTCGGCTTGTCGCTAAACATCCCGGGTCGGACATCTTGACCCAGGGTATGAACAATACGTATATCTAATTATACTGTCAATGTAAAACTATTTTACACGTGTATTTAATTACATAACATCACATTAGCAAAAATAATTATTTTTCATATTGATCACGTGAATAGTTATAAAAAAAATGGATGTGATTGCACGACTATAAAAACACTTTATAACTGACAAAGTGACAATGCATCAAAATTAAATTCAAAATTTAAAATCAAATTTTATTATGTTGTACTGTAATCTTATTTTTTCAATGCAAAAAAATTTCATCTTTTGCCCATGCACTTTTTTGGTTACCCAATTATTTTTGGGTGAGTTATAGCATGCACCTGTCTAATTGAGGAAATTGGTGTACCATGTCCTTTCTGTATTGGTGTCCAGCTTGAGAGAGTGCCACGCGAACGTGAGGTACAGTGAGGTGGCATGTGTCAGGTGGAAAGTTCACCGGTGAAGGGAGGGAGGGGTTAATGGGTGGAGTTTCAATTTGGCCCCCATTGGGACTGCTTTGTAAATGGCAAAAAATTATGGGGTGAGACTGAAACGTGTTTTTTGGTTGGCTGGTGAAATTGTTTGGTCCAGTTTAGACCTATATTGTGTTAAAATTTGTGGGCTTACGTTTTTTGATTTCGAAAATAAAACAAAGTTCAAGAGAACGGCGAAAAAAATTCTAGGGAGGAATTGAACTTCATAAATCTTAGAAAACGTTAACAATCATGTGTGACAAAAAAAACATAAAGAAACAACGAAGCACCTAACTTCAAATGGAGAATAAGTGTTTATATATAGGCGCAAGTTCAGTATGAAGGATAGGAGAGGGTAGGAGAGATGGAGGAGAATATGCAACGATTCTTGTTCATTGCCGTTACGAAGGGGCACAAGCCCGGTGTATACACCAGTTGGGAGGAGGCGAACCAGCAAGTTCTGGATTATACGTTTCCTGAGTTTCACGAATTCAATAGCTTTGAATACGCATGCTCGTGCTTCAAAGCGAGGATGTCGTCGATTTGTGCTAAGAAAGGTCGTAGTGGTGAAACTGGTTGAGTGACGCCGGATGGAGGTGGCGGCAAGAAATTGGCTATCTCCGGCGGAGGCTATCCTTGCCGGCCAATTTTTTCATGTAAGACTTGTGAAACGACATTCACTTTTTAAAAGTTAGTGTATTTATGAAGCTCTGCTTTGCAGTGATGGAATGTGATTTTATTCGATTTGGAGTTTTGTTAGTGATGTTTATTCTGGTCATTTTATGTCCGGTTATTAAAATTATTAATTTATGCGATTTTTGTTGTTCGATGACTGTGCAAAAGGGCTTCCTGTAATTCCGGCGGAGGAGCTTAACGCAGATTTCACAGTTGTGAGAAGCATGGAGGAGTGGTTGCTGAAAGTTTTCCTGGAGGCAGAGATCCCTTGCCCCTGTTTCTTTAAGGTGGAATGATTTGTCGGAGAGCAAGGCCCGTTCTTTGGCTTCACGGTTGTTATTCCTGGGTATCCATTTGAGATAGAGCTATTTGTCAATGGTCGTTTCTCGATGGTTGAAAAAGCTGCAAGAGAGGATGCTACTTATGAGATGCTGTGCGTGTTGCTTGATGTAACTGGAAAAGAGATTCGGGATTATAACTACAGAAAGGCAAAGCTTCTTAGCGACTCAAATAACGCGCTTCGGGCTAGGGTAGGTCAACTGGAAGAATCTTACGAGAAGCTGAAGGCCAGTTACGATTCCCTTTTCAAGACACCATGTCAAAGGAGAAAGAGTTTGATGTGTAAAAGGCAAAGCTTCTTAGCGACTCAAATAACGCGCTTCGGGCTAGGGTAGGTCAACTGGAAGAATCTTAAGAGAAGCTGAAGGCCAGTTACGATTCCCTTGTAAGACGCCATGTCAAAGGAGAAAGAGTTTGATGTGTGTGTTCTGAATGTGTCGTTAGTATTTGGTTATGCTGTATTTGTTCAGTTATTGTTGTGTGTCCTTTATTTTTGGTGATTAAACCGCAAAGTAGTATGTAATGTGTTTTAGTTTGTGTTAATTAGTGATGATCATGTTATGATTAATGACGTTACCTTATAATACAACGAAGTATGATTCGGGTGGAATCCCGTTTGTTTGACCCTCAAATTTGTTTTGTCATTATTGTGCAGTGGTTGTTTTAAATGTTAGCAGAGATATCCCTGCATGAGAAGAAGATATGCTTACTTTTGTTTTGTCTTTTTTTGGGGACTGGCTTAGACTGTACGGCTATGCCTGCGGTGACACAGTGTGCAGAAGAAAATTTGTCGTAGGGTAGCTTTTGGAATGAATGCATGTCCCATATGTGTTCAGGTGTCCTAAACAGAGGATGAGGGTAAATGAATTAACGGGTTAAAGTACTAAAATCACGTATGAATAATTATACTTCGATGACTTAATAACAGTTATGCTGGAATAATAACCTGATGTTATGCGTGAACTGAAGATTAGAGTAATTAATACAATAGAATATATGTTAAAAAGTAAACAATGGAAGACAGTGAAAAGTAAGCCTGCTACAATGCAGGTAACACATGGTGGTAGGTGGTGTTTTAAGGTTAAGAGTAGCCTACTTCCTAACCAGAGCTAAGTATAGGACGAAGATGGTAACGAAGATAAATAGGATACACGGGTAGGGAATTTGTTGCCACTGCATTTGGTTGGATCGGTTGTTTTGACGGACAGTTGGGTGGTTGTCCCCTTGTTCTATTTGACGATGACCATGTATGCCTTCGTCGAAGGGGAGTATTTGGTCAACAATTGGGTGGTTGTCTCCATGTTCTTTCGGACGATGACCCTGTAAGCCTTCCTCGAATGGGAGTACTTGGTCAACCATCGGTGATGGGTTCTGCTGAATGGTTGATAGTTGAATATGATGCAGTAGAGCAACATTGTGGTTGAGCTGATTCTGTAAGTGTCCGTCGAAGAGGAATTGTTCGAACGCCATACGAGCTTCATCAAAGGTTTGGTAAGACTTATGGAGGTTGCCGCTAAATTGGTTAACTTGGCTATGACAGGCCGGCCAGGAACAATAGATACCAGGGACCTTTCCACGGAAAACAACATAGTATTTCTTGTTGGCCCAGACCATGTTGAGATTCGAAGGGAGAGGTGTATTGAGTTTGGGTAAGATGGGAGGTTGGATTTGGAGGTTTTTATACCCAAGGATGATTGGTCTTGTGATGCGAATAGGAAATTATATTTCTGTAACATTTTCAACGGCTGGAAAAAGTGGTCGAATGTATGGATGAGATGTGTCCTTCTGCAAGGACCTGAAAGTAAGGTTGGACTAGCGTAATGTTGGTTCGATGAATGACGGGGACCTGGTTGAACCAAAATATAAAAAAAACTGAGTCTTATAAAAGAACCGGGCAAGTTATTAAAATTTTTTAGGTAAATAATGGTTTACCTATACCTTTACTTTCAAATATGGTTTGGTTTCATAGTTTATTTAAGTTGACAAGTAGAAATCATAACCTGTTTTTTAATTTTGTACTGTTATCAATGAAAGAAAGATGATAATTTAAAAACTAAAGCATGTGCAATAGTTAACGAAAATTGATTTCAGTAACCAAATATGTTGTACGAAACTTTTACAGGCAAAGTGTAAACAACAGAACATTAAATCTGCATGGGAACCTAACTCATGGGAGGTTGATGAAGAGTAGCAACTCGTAGTCCGCGCGACAGTGAATGTAGCGGATATGAGCGGTCCCTCCGAAAGCATGGACGAAGTTTTGCTCTGCTGCCCATCTGCGATAGTCATACAGAAGACCCATGTGGCCCCTGGTGGAGCATTTGGACGAGGCACACACCGTATGTTGTTCTTCTATATGGGGCATTTGGACCTCACCCGGCCACGAATTATTCAGTATTGAGAAGCACCTTGCATTACAATTGGCGAGTAAACCAGCTGCTTCTAGCTCGCGAAACAGTTCGAGCCCTTTCCATTTTCCATCGTTGTTGTCCCTGCGAAGCAGCAACGTCATCGAGAGTGCGTATTTGGCTGCTTCATGGCTTCTACTTGTTGCACTATTCAGCATTTGGAAGCAAATGTCTTGGTTACGTCTGATGAAGAGTACCCGAAGCACCTCACGAAATAGAAGCTCTGGATGGCCAGCGGCGATGCAGCGGTCAAAGAATCTCGTTGCCTCGGTGCCGCGGCTCCACCACCACGGCGTCGCATGCGGTGGCGGTATAGAAACACTGCGGTGAACAATATCCGCGTCTCCCGCATCCCGTGCAGCCTTACAGGTCATTCTGAGACTGCAGAGGTCCTGAATGGAGTTTGACGCAACTTTAACGGTTAATGTAACCCAAATGTCGTTCGGAAGGAAGAGGGTATTTGAGAAATGGTTGTCATTTTACGTTTGTTCCTGTTGGTTCGTATTTGGATGGGATGGGGATATGTGTATAGAGTTGCGGATATGGAGTGTGGCAAAAGAGTGTGCCTCCATATTTATAAGTCCACCGATCCTGTTGGAATCCTGAACTGGAGTGTAGCAGATAGGTTCTGAGTAATGTATGCGTAATATTAAACGTTAGAGTAAGCGTAACCATATTAAAGTGAAAACTGTATGGGGAATGCTATTAATAAAAATACACTACACCCTAATGTAATGCTATTAATTAAATTTATTCTATTAATCCTATGATTTTACATTGTTCACACATTGGTAAACAAAAGTTGTTATTTACCTATACTTTTTGAAACTTGTAATTAGTAGTATAGATTCTTCCATGTGTAGTCAGAATAATGTTAATTAAATGTTGGGGCAAATATTTTGTCGTATAATATATGAATAATTAATTAGGTTTGTAATCTGCATAGTTAAGGCTTTTAATATCATGTATGTGAATTTTTTGTTTTTGAAAATTGTTTCGTATATCACATAGAGAAGAGAGATTGTGACGCATTTAATGTGAGGTAAAAAAGCCTTGAACTTATGGTGGAAGGTGGGAAAAACGGATACGTGAGCTTAATGCATTTATTATCGAATTTAAAGCCCTGGGAAAGCGGTGTGACTATCCAATGAGAAAACTGTGTATACATAATTGGATTGGAGAATGTGATGAGGCATGTCATATATAAATAAGTTTGATGTTTGAGATAACTTCGCTGAGGAATTTGTGAATAATATTGAAGGTTGTTACATCCTGTTGTGAGTGAATCGCTATTTATTGGGTTGGAACAATGTCGACTCCCAGCGTTGGTGATGGAAGTAGTTCTTCCGGAGGAACTGCTCCTGGCGTCCTTCTCGGCGACGAGGGTAGGCGATTTTAGATTATGTTTTTTCCCGGTTATGGTTGAGGTTTACTTATTGTTATTATTTTTTTTGCGTTTGAACGTTCAGAGGTTGTCCCCACAGTGAATCCTGACGAGTATATCATCATGGAGGACCTTGAGCAGATGCTACGCAGGGCATGCGACGTCCTTAAGACAGAGCCTCTAGTGTTTGTGCCGCGTGATTGCGTACATGTCCATGGTGAGCGCTATTATGGGTATATGATGCAAGTGGCTGGACCGTCGGAGGGAGTCAATTTTTCTACCTTCGGCAGGTACTCAGCCGACGAATGCATGGCCAGGCAAGATGCCGCTTTTGTATCTCTGCAGGCGGTTGTGGAAAAGTCCGGGAAGGAGATCATGGACTTCGATTTCCAGGTGGCTCAGCGTTGCAAGGAACGGCTTCTGGAGTTGCAGCGGGTCTCCAGTCTGTCTGTGGACTCCCGTGTTGCTGAACTGGAGAATGAGAACGCTCTGCTGAGGAAGCGGCTGGATGCTTGGGAAACCTTGCACGGCCATGGATAATTTTGGTTGGGTTTTGGGTTTACTGTTTACTGTTTAGGGTTTGGGGTTTCTTGGTTAGGGTTCATGGTTGACAATTTTAGGGTTTCTGGTGAATGGTTTATTATGCAACTTTTTGGGTGTAGCCGTGTAGGGATTTCTGACTTTTATGTTTGTGTTACGTTGTTATGTAATACTTACAATTTATTTCTTTATGCGTGGTTTACAAGGGTTCGTACACAGGAAAAATGAAAATTATCGTTACATGCAGCTTCGAATATGATATTGTTTTTTCATTGCATAATTAGTCTTGAAGCTTGGCGTTATTTTGATGTCTGATAGTGCATTGCATGCAATTGAAGTTAAATTTAAAGTCATTCCACGTCCGGTTGAAACTAATTTAGAGATTGAAGTGTAACATTTAATACGGAGTAAATTGAATAGCACACAACTTTGTCTCATAAATGTGGTAGCCGAAAGGGTTGTAAGTGTTTGTGAAAGGTTGTGAAAACGGATAATTGACATTAATGTATTCATTATGGAATTTAATAAAGTCCCTGGTGCACTGGTGTCATTATCCAGTTCCAATTAGAATCGAGAGGGTGAGGATATGGTTGATGGTTGATGGTTCATGGTTCATGTGGTTTCCTGTTTAGTGTTGCACGATCAAAAATGATTTTAGATATTTGGTATGTTTATCTAATCAAAAGAATATTAATTTTTAATTAGTATTTTTTTAAAATTAGTTTTAGGGTTCGGGATCGTCAACGAGTTCATGGCTTAGGGTTCGGGTCCATGTGTCCTAGGTTGGCCAGGTCGGGTTCACGTGGTCTCGGGTTTAGGGTTCCCTGATTAGTGCTCCTGGTTTATAGTCCATGGCTTCTGGTGTACGCGGTGGGATATGTCAGTTAGGGATTACGGCTAAGGGTTTGAGGGCTTAGGAATCCGGGTTTAGGGTTTAGGGTTCCGTGGTTACGGTTCATGGTACACGATCTACGGTTCGTTGTCGGGGGTTCATGGCTTAGGGGCCACGGCAAGGTGAGCCGGTCAGGTGGTTTCATGGTTCAGAGTCGTCAACGAGTTCATGGCTTAGGGTTCGAGTCCATGTGTCCTAGGTTGGCCGGGTCGGGTTCACGTGGTCTTGGGTTTAGGGTTCCCTGATTAGTGCTCCTGGTTTACGGTCCACGGCTTCTGGTGTATGCGGTGGGGTATGTCGGTTAGGGATCACGGCTAAGGGTTTGAGGGCTTAGGAATCTGGATTTAGGGTTTAGGGTTCCGTGGTTACGGTTCATGGTACACAGTCCACGGTTCGTTGTCGGGGGTTCATGGCTTAGGGGCCACGGCAAGGTGAGCCGGTCGGGTGGTTTCATGGTTCGGGGTCGTCAACGAGTTTATGGCTTAGGGTTCGGGTCCATGTGTCCTAGGTTGGCCGGCTCGGGTTCACGTGGTCTCGAGTTTAGGGTTCCCTGATTAGTGCTCCTGGTTTACGGTACACAGCTTCTGGTGTACGCGGTGGGGTATGTCGGTTAGGGATCACGGCTAAGGGTTTGAGGGCTTAGGAATCCGAGTTTAGGATTTAGGCTTTCGTGGTTACGGTTCATTGGACACGGTCCACGGTTCGTGACAGTCGGATGACACACTAAACTTTGTAAATTGATGTCGTTTTGGTTTTGGCACTCAAATAACCTAAAATTTAATCATTTTACACGTTTTAATGTGACATGTGATAGTCTATAACAGCACTCTATTAACGTTTTTATACTAAAAATGGTCTCAGGGACTAATATGAGGCACGTTTATAAACTTCGGGGACTAAATACTCTTTATAATAACTAAGATCCGATCATTATATACTTGTGCTTTATATTTTGACGAATTGACCACAAAATTATCTATAAGTCAATAGTTAAATAATATGTAGGCAGTATAAATATAATTTTTAGGCATGATATAATTATCTTGGAATTATCTGAAGAGTTTATTGTGAAATTAAATGTAACAGATATGTATACAGTTATTCAGTTTGAATCATTTTCGTCATTTGTTGTTGTGGTCGTCTAGTTTTTATTCATATGTACATTTTAGTATTTTTGAGAGATACCACAGAAGACGACAAAAACCAAGTTCAGACAGACAGCACATGTCTAACAGTAGATTTATCTGAAACGGATGTCGTTAATAAGACAGTGCTCCAGAAAACGACAAAATTGGATGATTAAAGGGAGGTATGGGTTGCAAGCGCCATTTTTCAATGTTGGGGGAAAATTTAGCGCCAACACAATTCGGTATGGCTCGCTTTTAAGCGTAAAAAGTGCAAACATACACTAAGCAAGGCTTCACGACCAATTAGCAAAGATTATCAAACACCCTCACTCAAGAGAGATGAAGCCGACGAACCTGTTCAATGTTTCCGGCGGGACACAGCAACCTCCGAGGATATGGTAAGGAAATCCATGGGGCAGATACATTGTGTTGCATACATCCTTCCACTTATACGTTACATGTGTAGATACCTAATCCCTTAAGTCATCATTTGCAGTGCGGAAGATGGGACTGGAGCAGCATTCGTCGTGCAAGCCACGCCTGAGTCGGCTGAGATTTTGTCCCAGGAAAGTGGTGTTGCTTGCGGTGCAGTGGTAGACGTGACACCAATGGGTGTCCCAGTCGGTGGTCATGCTACTCAGCCGATAGTATCTCCTGACACCAACGAGGACCGTCCCAATAGACAGTCCACCGTTCCAGCTATGAAGGGAAAGAGGCTATTTCGATCCCCTTCTGACAAAGTGAACAGATCAGCAGTTGCTAAGCATGGCAAATCCACCTCGTCGCCGGCTAACACACGGGTATGAAGAAATCATCTCCTTAATTACTTCCTCCATGTTTGCGTTATTGTTTGAATTGCATTTAACCCCGTGTGTTTAACGTAGAAGTACAAGGCAACATACGCCATGGACTTTAGCCGAGCGGAGATACTCCTGTTCAACTTCCTTTTCTCGGATGGTCATTCGATGGAGTATGTTATAATCCCTGATTACTTTGACGCCATGTTTATACAATTCTGCATCCTTGAACAACAACATTAACCATGGCATCTGTTGCAGGGACACTCTTGTGAGAATGCTCCAGTACAGACTAATAACGCGGAAAATCTAATCTCTCATACCTGGGCGTCCCATTGACGGAGCCATCGTGGAGATGGTGGCCATGCGCAACGCTTGTTCTATACAGCACCTTAAGCATCCCTATTTTTGGTGTCTCCCGCCAAACTTCGCTGTGAGTGGTTAACTAAAGGATGTAACGACATCTGCATATTATACTGGATTCTGAAGTATATTTATTTGTTATTATAAGATGACGTTAGTAAGGGATTGTCTGTTGTGGAGCTCAATGAGATATACGTGCCTTTCTGGTTGAAACCAACAAGATTCCTGAACAGGGTTTGTGTCTCGATCCATACGGACTTTTTGGCATTTTGCATTATTTTCAGGGCTGCTGACCCCATTGGAACTAATTTCGAGATTTTTTATTTTCTTCGTCTGCTATCAGATCTTCATCCCCATCGAGGATATCTTCATGCACTGGTACTGCATGGTGGTCGAATTTGGGGAGAAGACCATCTACCACCTGGACTCCTTCCCGGACGTGAATATGGTCAGCGACCGAGAGCAGCTTATGGAACGCGTGGTAATGTGACTTCTTATTGTTTGCTGTACCATGTATGAACCAAAATTATGCAGTTTCTGTATGTTGCTAATTTGGTGACCATGCCTCAGCTCGAAATGCTGTACGCGATGATGTTTTCTCCGGCGTTTGGACCCATGCGACAGTACACTCCCGAAGACATGGGTCGGTGGCCAATACGGCGAGAAAATGAGATACCAAATTGTAATACCAGGTGCACCTTATTTTGTGAGTGTTGGGTCTGTATATTGGAACATTGAGTTACTGTCAGCTATAACCCGCTTCATATTTGTGTTCTGCAGCGACAGCTCTGCTGCCTGGGTGATACAATGGCTCCACCCTGAAGGTTCCTTTAATCCGTATGAAATTAGTGGCGTTGTAAGTAGATGCATATGAATGTAAGTAAAACATGTCCATGTGCAGTAATTTACATCCCCCTAATGTTTGTCTTTCGCAGCTTGAGGATTCTACACTCCGCGGTAGAACGGCCGTGTCCCTTGCGGGTGGACCCTTTAACGCAATCGGCGACTTGGTTAGGATGTGGGCAGCTCAATGACAGCGACGACGTACGCTGTGAAATCATCTTCCTCTCAGGACGGAGTTTGTGGATGGAACGGGAGAGCAGATGGTGGACTAGGCAAGCAATTGCTTGTGGACAAAATAAGGTTCTGCGGGACTGCAATATGCCCCCCTAGAATCATTTAGTTTGTCGCTTTTGTTATTAGCTAAGTGTTATGTACTGCCTTAACTTTGAAACTGGATTTGCTTAGTTTATTAGAACGTTGTCTAAGATAGTTGTAATTCAAGGAAAAGTGTAATCAGGTGTGGCCTGTTGCAATTAATGCTCTGCAGTGATAGTTGACTCTACCATATTTGTCCTATGTTGGGATTGTCTTTATGACAGTATGTGCAGTGATAACTGGGGAAAAGTTAAGGATGGGACAAAATGAAGCCTGCAGAGCGTCCTTCTTCGCTCCCGCCGAGGTTTTTAACACAGTAGCAGTCAGTTTATTCTTATTTTGGGGTGGTTTAAACTACCTTTTTGTCGCTTTAAACACATATTCGAATAACAAGTTAAAAAAATTTTGGTTACATGCATGAAATTTGGAACGATAGCGTAACCACATCTGGGTTGCCTTGCCACTTAGCTTAGCTTCTACGAGAAAATATATTAACGCCCTTTTTCAAATAAAAAATAAATAATCCGTTGTCTATTAAGCGTTTTAAGCGTACATACCAATATGTGGAACATGCTAATATGTGCAACTATCATGTATGCATACGTTAGTGGGCTGTAACATGCAAAACTGTTATGTGGTATAAACATTAAAGAAAAGGATAAAACAAACCCTCTATGGAACATGATACTAATATCAGCGAGCGTATTAAGCGTTTAAGTGGGCCTTAACATGCATATCCATGTATAAGATGCAATTTTTATGCCTTATAAACGGTTTAATGCATACATTCACATAGCGATACAACGTTTAATTAGGGTTGCCATTCTCTTAGCATTAGAAACGACAATTTGGACATTTAATAAAAGTATGATTGACATTCCATCCTGCTCTGAGCCCATCTTCTGAGTCCATCCTCGTCCAATGCATTGACAACGACCAGTGAGCAGTTCTGGGAGTCTTTCACCTTAGTAATAACTCCTTGCTAGAAACTTTATACGATAGTCAGACGAAGCGTATAGGGGAATGGAACTCCGTTGGAAAGGTAGATAGTGTGAGATAGTAAAAACGTTGATTTCCTCTGGTTTAAAAGGGGTTGTAACACAACAGGCTTAGAGCGCCCATATAACTCCCACTAACTTACTCTTTCTCTCTGGAAAAGAACATTCAACAACATGGCCGTTGTCAAGTCACCACCTGCCGATGGCCACTTCGACATGCCGGACGGTTTGCCAGATATTTCCGAAGGAGACACGTTGACTCAACCACCACAAACTGTAAGTACAATGGTTCGGCCCTGAATGTTGGATACATGCTAAGGAAGGGTACATGCACATGGTCTACATGTGGTAACAGAATTTTTTTTCAGGATATTTCGAACAATGGTGACCTAGCCAGCAGCGTGAAGGATCTTGTCAACACAGTGCAGTGCATGTCATCGAAGGTTGATAAATGCGAGGGTCGTCAGTAACAGCGCGACGACTCCGTGAGCCTACTGTGTTCCGTCGTTAACATGATTCAGCAGAACGTAGCAAAGTTGACGTCCGATAAGACTCGGCCTGAGCTGCGAGTTTGTGCCATTTGCAAGAGAATGCAAGCCAACAATGAGGCCTCTGACGCAAATGGGCTCTTTGGCGACAAGGAGCACCCCTTCGTAAAATCATACACCTCCATCTATGGAGATCCTGACGACTACGACACCATGTTTCCCGTAACTATTGCGGATGACCATGACACACCAGTTCTCGCCGCCAACATTCCCCCAAAAGGTGCGCCAGAGTACCAAAGCCAGTCAAGCTTTAGTGGAAACTGGGGTTCGAAGGTATGTATGTTACTCAGTTACATATCCAGTAAAGATATTATCCTCATTGTATTAGGTATAGCATGTTTTTTCCTTACTTTGGTTCAGGTGGTATAACTTTTTAGTTTAGTTTATAGTGTTGTTGGAAATATTTCATTGGCATTTTTGTGTGGTTTCTCGTTGGTATTTCCCACGCCATTTTGATAAAGGTTTTTTTTTGTCCTAAACGCTCTTTTCATAGAGGTCAAATGGATTTTAACAATTTATTTATGAATTTTTTGGCCAACATCCCACGTTCTACTTCATCAGCCATTGTTTTAGTATATCTCTCGCCGTTTTAAGAGAATATAGAAGTTTTTTTTTCGCTGCACATTTCTGGCCCACTTCGTTCGTGTCCTGGCCTAAACAATAACCTTTAGCTGACGCAGGTTGTAGGAGAGGGTTCGTCCTCTCAAACTGGACAAGCGTCACAATCTACCCGTATTGCAGCTCCCAATCTTATCTCAGGTAATGGACTCCATTTCCCATCTCAACAGGGAGCATCTTCCTTCCTTCCGGGGGGAATTTCTCCGGCAACTCGGTCATGCCGGAGCTGCCACGTTCCCCGTTGATTGGTCGACCCACCAAGATACAGAGAAAAAGCGTCGGGATCTCACATCTGTTGTTCCCGCGAAAGGGCACCGCTGGAAACAGCTCCAAGTCCATCGTCGCAGGGGGCATCCATCATGGAAAGGGACTAGCCCCAAATCGCGCTATTAGAATGCCTGCTCCGACGCAAAAGGCCCCACCGGCCAACTCGCTGAAGCTGTGCGGAAGCCAGCTTAACACTGGGAAACCACTAGATACAACACTGAGCGACTTCCAAATTAAGGTCGCCACATATGCTTTTGACCTTCTGGTAGATCCAATGTAAGCCTTTTAAATGTTGATTTACCTTCTCTCTGTAATTGGTTGTGTGGCCCTGTTAATCGTGGATTTGGTACAGGGAGGAGCTAGTCAAGTTGGGGAAAGTCGTCGTTAGGAGAAAATAACTCCTCACACTGCGCCCAGGGGAAATGCCTGACGATGTCATTTTTGATGCTCTGGCCATGAGACTCACTCTGGGGAGTCAGACTCCGGATGGGCCGACTTTTTGGTGCATGCCCCCTCATTCGCGGTACATCTCACGTAACTCACATTGTGGTCACTAAGAACTTGTTTTGTAATTAGAACTTACTTGTTCCTCACTTCATTGCCTTCTTTTTTAAGAATGACGTTTTGGAGGCAAAGCTGCTGGCAAAAATGGTTAGGACTTATAAGGACACCTAGATGAAGCCCTCCCACAATCTGGCTTACGTGAGTTGCTCTGTTTCTGTTCCTTGCCTGGATAACAAACCTAACCCTTAACATCATTTGATGTATATTACCTGATCTCTTTTACAGGCTTACATCCCAGTCAAAGACATATCAAGCCACTGGTATCTGATGGTGGTGGCGTTTGATGACATGAAGATGTATCACTTCGATGCATGCATTGGGGATGAGGAAAGCACGACAAGGAAGCCCATCATACGGAACTTGGTAATTTTTGTCCATGCACATTGCTTATAATCATCGTTGTGTATATATATTTGGAAATCACCTTCAATTTGGACCACAGGGAGATGAACTATCCAGGACTATATCCATCCCTGCATACCCCGCCTATTTCCGCAAGAGGGCCAGGGGAGTCATGTGTTTTGGCATAGCAGAGCCAGATGACCTTGCATCATGCCAACCCCAGTGAGTTCTGAAAGATACATGGACTTCACGTTAACCAAACAGCCTTCATGCTCATGCCTAATACAAATTCTTCTTGTGTAGTCATGTTTCTGCTACATGTGTTTTGAACTGGATGGCCATCGGGGGGATTCCAGAGAAAGTTCATACAACAGGTTAAATATTTTTACTTGGTTGTTCTAATTATGTCACCTACGTTACTGGTCTCTCCAATTAATGAACAAAATCCCTATTTAGCAGGTGGATGACAAATCTATAAGGATGCAGACCACCCTTGGACTAATGTTGTCGCCCTTTAACGAACAAAGAGGCTGGATTGGGAAGTTTGGCTCAATGTCTCGAAATTGACGGTAGCAACCACTAAGCGGCGTAACTCTTGACTATTTCAAATGTTTTGTTAAATTTGTTTTGATGTGTATCTTAGGCAGAAAACTGTTGTTTCCTTCTTATTCTTGTTTACTTGTTGAACTATGTCATCGCTACTAACAGAACTTCTGCTCAGAACTCAGTCAACTGTGAACCAAAACGTGTTAATTAGTATTCGTTTTATGACTGTTGTTTTATTTTTTTCGTGGGTGAACTTATAAATGATGCTTTTGTGAAGTTAATTACCATTTTCGGGCCCAATGAAGGCAACGGGATGATTTACGCTTTGATGGGCCAGGCCTACGTAATAACGTCAGCCCACTAACCACTACTTACTCATATTCTCCTTCATGCCCACAATATATGGTTCCATGAGTATTTTTGTGCGAACTGATTGGTTAAGGCCTTTTAATGGATACGGATCCGGCAAAAAATTGCTTTAAATCTAAACTCTCGCTTAACAAAACCAAAAAAAACTAACATTCCCATCTGACCCATCAGGCACGAAACCTTTTGGCTTCTAGAAGAAGACTTCATCGAAGGTAAGGAGTGGAACTAACTACATTAATTAATTAATTAGATAGGATTCACCATTCATATTTGCTCGATTCACACGCTATCCAGTCTGTAGGTTTTCTTCTAACTCAGAATATCCCCTACTTCTCCGTTGGTGCCTGGACGAAAAAATGGCCGAAGAAAACGCAAAAGGTGACATCGTTAGGGTTATCAAAGCGGTAGGAGAGCCGTCGCGACCGATGGTAGGTTAAAGCTTCCTCTTCTGTTCTTTCCATTATTTCTGACTCTACTCTCCACATTTTGTTCTATATCTTACGCTTTGTCTTCATATGCCCATATCTGCAGCGTCTACCATTACCAAATGGTCTCCTCCCCAATGCTAGCAACCATATCTACATCACAGTTGCCGACGGGTCAGACCGTACTTACAAGATTGCATGCAGCCCAAGGGGTGGAAAGAGATCACTCTCGGGAGGGGATGACAAAGGTTTTATCGTGAATACAAGCTACAACCTTCTAACATTCTGTTGTTCAAGCACAAGGGCAGAGACGACTTCAGTGTTCGCATCTTTCAGTCACCGGGTGTGGAGAGGACGTATGTTACGTCCGGTGGTGACTCTGGCGACGTGACACCCCCCAGGTGCCAAGGAATCGTCCACACACTCCTCAAACGCCCCGGCCTAGAACAGGGTGCATCAATGTCCCCAAGAGCGCAGCTGCAGCTGAGGTGGAGCAGACATTTCAGTCCGAGCACCCCTTCTTCATCATGCACATCACAAAAAGGCTGTTGGGCGTCCACTTCCTGGTAATGGCTTTCCCTCTCCACTATATATACACCTGTTACGTTGGTAGTATTTGGGGTCCACATTATCTGTTTTGTTCCCCTGCTGTTCCCTCTATTGAAGGTAATGTGGCGGCCTAGGTGGTCCACATTAAGTGTTGTTCTTTTGCTGGTCCTTATTTTGTTGGCCTATGTGCCGTTGTACGTGGTCCACATCTTGTGTCGTGTGCTGTTGCTTAATTGTTAATGGTTGGCTATCTGGTGGAGCAGTTGTTGACTTGAAATTTATTACAGAAATTTGTTGGTTTGTGTCTCGTATGTTGTTGTTAAATTCCAATGTTTTGGGCCACAAGCACCCAATTGCATGCTAACTGTTCATAATGCCATCATCAATACTTGCCGTTTCATTCTGGTTGACTTCATGCACATTGCATTCATGTTACACATGCCTTTAAGTTCATCTCCTTCTCGTTTTTGGTTTGCCCAGCCAAATGTGCCGCACTTTGGAGACAACATCAGCGATGATGTGATGGTCACTCTCAGAGCAGGGGACATTTCCGTCCGGGCCGTCTACGGCAGATACGGGGCAATAGAAGGTGCAATTGTGGCACCATCAGCGGAGGGTGGGCGGATTTCTTGCGCAAGTGCAACATAACCTGTGGAGAAGCTGGCCAAGTTTGAGATCTTCAGGACCAACCCGGACGTGGAGCTGTTGGTCCAATTTGTTGATTTTGAATGAATCCAACTAGGTTGATGAACAAGTTGACCATGTTATTTTGGATTGCTTTTTCTGATTTGGCAAAAACTTTATGTGTTGTGGTTGTTGATGTGTTACAACTACTAGACTTAACTTTTTGTACATGATACAATCTTATGACGTTTAAGTAAGTACTTTTAAAAATATCAGTGTCCCTTAGATTACTTTAAAATTTCAATTCACACAGCATCATGGATGCTCTAGACTAATTTGCAATTTCAATTTATACAGCACCATGGATGCTCAAGAATAATTTCCAATCTCAATATAGCGCGTTACAAAATAATGTCATATAGCAGCCTGAATATGGTCAATTTGGAAGTATAACAGTCCAAAACAGAGTTTTCTATAGCTAGCCATTGTTTGTCCAAGCATACAACATCACGCATGATCTTATAAGAAACTAAAACACCTGCTGCATCACCTAACCTTTGCCTAATATGAAGACCCACATTCCCACTGGATTGAGCTATGAGCGCACTAACCACAGGAATGGTTACTAAATTGTGCCCTGTGAATCATAGCCCTCGTCCAAGGCAAGGTCCACTGCATCGTCCCATGCCAGCTACAATGATACATTCAGTTAGCCATGAACTAGGAATCGATGAATGGTCAATACATTAAATGAAAAGGACGACTAAACGAATTTGTTGACAAAGTGTTACCTCCTCCTCCTCGGACAAGTCCTCCATTGTGCCAGTTTCACCTTCGCCCTCACCACCAAAGTATGATGCACCCTTTTGTGTATTCATTCTGCTGTTGGGATTTAAGTGGCAGGATACTCGATTATGCCCTGTCTGACGACAAAGACCGCACCTCTTCACCCCCTTCAGCATTTCCTTTCTTTGCCTCTTTTGACACCGCACCAACTCTGGATCATTCACACAGCCCTCTAGTGTTGAAGCTTCCCCAACTTCATTCAGACCACCTGCATCACCAGAATCCTGAATCTCTTTCAGCCGCGCTATCTCATGAAGAACTTTATCCGTCATTTCAGCAAATTCAGCTTCGTGACGACATGCAAGAACACATATTTCCCTGCATAGATCATTCAATATCCAATTGCGGCAGGTGATCGTTGAATCCCAGCAAAACGGACCTTTCTCCACAAAGGCCCTTACTTTCGAGCGAGTACTCTTGGACCAACGATCCAGAACAAGACTGTCTGGTATGTCAGTCATCTCCAAATGTACCAGCACTGCTACAATGTGATCACACGGTATACCAAGGGACTCCATTCGCAAGCAAGAGCACTTGAAACTGTTACTGTCACCATAGTGACACACTTGTCACTCCCTACGCGCATTAGCTGACCTAGACAAAGTGAATGTATCAGAAGTCTGGCTCCATGTGTGTGTTCGTACCTTCAGTGTGCAAGCGCGGAAAAGCATGGGCCTGAAGTTGAAGAAAATTGCCCTTGTGAGCTTCTTTGCAGCTGACCTCTCCAAATCAAGAAATGGACTCTGTAGCACTGGTTCCCTAACCACGGATAACAGATCAGAGTGTGCTTCCCTGGACCTCATTTGGGATATGCAACGCATAAATTGCTCAAAAAAGTCTCTCAAGTTATGGCAAGACTGGACAAATTTACCCAGCATTGAGTGCAATCCTTCACACCTTGACGTTGTACGAAAACCCCCAAAGAAGTTGTCCCTTATTTGTGCAATTGCCCACATCCTTCTCCTAGAGTAAAGGTCAGAAACCCATTGATTATCTGACAGACCAAGCGCATCCACCATATAATGCCAATGATCTTCAAACTCCCACACGTCATAATCGAACATCATGCATTTCTTAAATTCAGAAGTAAATCTGGGGTTGCTTAGGTTAGAAGTGGCATTTCTCAGCAGATGCCATGCACACAAATGGTGATAGGCCCCAGGAAACACCACTTTGATTGCCTTTTTCATCGCTCCATGACCATCTGTTATCACACACCCAGGTGCTTTACCCTTCAGGGCGTCCAGGAACTGTTGCAACAACCAGGTGTAAGTCTGCTCATTCTCATTTGCAACTAGCGCAGCCGCAAACACAATTGTTTGGTTATGGTGATTCACTCCAGAAAACATAACCAGTGGACACATATACTTATTCTTCCGATATGTCGCATCAAATGCGACGACATCCCCAAACAAACCATAATCCAGCTGACTGCAATTATCCGACCAAAATAGGTGCACCAAACGACCCTTTTTGTCCGCCAAATAACGCACAAACATTCCAATATTGGCCTGCACCGTTGATTCTAGGAACTTAAGGCAAGCCATCGCGTCCCCGCCAATGAGCCTCTGTTGCTTCCCTATCTGGTTATACATATCCCTCTTTAGAAACGGAAGGTTTTGGAATTTCCCGGAAGTTTGCACAAAAGATGAATAAATCTGTGGCGTTTTAATCCCAACTCTAAGCATCATGTTCATTTGTTCTAAGGCGGCTGCATCCATTTTCCTATGGCCCGGTAGCATGAAAGTCAGTCTATCATCCAGCAACTCGTGGTTGTGAACGTCCTGAAAGTGTGATATTATCCATCTACCACTTTCGGAGTGCACGTGGACGCGCATCTCTGCCTCACAGCCGCATCTGGTCTCCGCCTTCGGCTCACGTTTTCGTTGTGTGCCGTCGTTAACGGACCCCATTCCTCTGAACCCCTACCGGAAACATACAAATTCTTGTTGAGTAACCTCATTCCTCACATTTCGCCGAATCTTATTCTTCCTCACAGCGAAACCATTCATCTTTGCATACAAACTGTAAAACAAGAATGCCACCGATCGATCCGGAAAATGACACATCAGAATCTCCTTTGCAGTGATTTGCTTGAAATTTATACACCCCAACTCTGCAATACCGTCCACTGCTCTCTCCTCCCAGTTGTCAAAGAAGCTTTCCCCGAAATTCTCCTCTGCATCCAACTCCACCCCTAATTTCCCATCCTCAACGTCGTCACCGAATTTGTCACCACCAGGACCGAAGGCATCGCTTCCATCGCCTCCCTCTTCTTCAGCAGACAATGGCCGGTAACATTCGTCCGCCGCAGATTCTCCCTCCATGCAGTCCTGCGCAAAAATGGCGTTCACGGATTAACATCTTTTTACATCAGCCATAATACTCTGTAACAAAAAATTGTCGAAACACTACCGTGCTCTGTCCTACCTTGTTTGCCACCCAGAAAATAGACCATGAAACAATATTACCGCCCACACCCTAAATCCCTTAAATCCAGGGCTTCGCCGTCATTTGAGATGATGGTTTATGGCAGTCGCTCTTCATCTCCTCGCTCTACCAAATGGGCTAAAACTCAGTCAACAGCCCATTCATACAAGGGGAGTTCGAATGGAAAAATGTATAAATTGAGGGGTGATAACACTATATACAGAACTATATAGGCAATGTTGTAAATAACAAAAAGACCTGCCACCAAAGCAGAAACTTGTGTCAGAGGTGACAGGTGCATCAATCTCCTCATTTGGACCGGTGCATGCTATAACTCACCTTATTTTTGGACTACCAACAGCCTGACCCATATAAAATCCATATTTTTTATGTCAAAATCTCTCAAAGGTTCCTGCAGTAAACCACACATTGTTACCGCACTTACAATAACTTCCAGATTTGTCTAAAATTTCATACACTTATTGGATACACTAACCACTCTACATGTGTCGTATGGCTATTGCACAGTCAAATACAAGCCATCCTTAGGCTTAGCCACCTATCTCCATGCCACCATAGAACCCACATATATAATGGTTATTATAAATTATATATTATAACTTTTTTTAAGTATACTTCAAATTAATATTTGATTTCTAAATTATTGTAGAGCACAATAAATTATATATATGTTAAATTAAATGGTTGATTTTTAATTTTGAGGTATTGTCATGTGATATTATGTCAATAAAAATAAGATTTAATTATTCTGCAGGTTTCTTTAATTTTACTAAATTTTTAATTAGATCTCTATACTTTTTTTTTTCAATTGGGTCCCTGTATGTTAAATTTTTTTTTCAATTGAGTCCCTGTTAATGTTTAACGTCACAAAAAATGTTAATAAATTATAAAATGACTTAATTATCCCTGTTTTCTACCAATAAACACTCCATGTTTCTAACTTATCTGAAATTTCTCTTCTTTTTCGTTTTTTCATTTCCAGTTTTCATCTTCCACAAATTTATGGCTCAAAGTCAAGGAACTTCTTTCAATAAAAAGCTCAATTAATTATTAATTTGAATTTTTTTTATTTCAGTTTTGTACTTAGATATATTTAGTGTTTAATTTGTACAAAAAAATTCTTTCACTGGTTTATTTTCCTGTTAAAAAAAATTTGCATCATCATCGGCATGGCATCGTTCACAGTTCATATGCGAACCAAAACCAATCAAACAGCAAAACCACCCAAACCATAAAAAGTTTCAAATCCTAGCACCCAATTTGAAATCCACAACTTCAACTACACCAATTGATATCCGGCTATCACTAATCCAGAAACAAAATACCTGAAACTGTTCACTACTATCTTATACCTAACAGCCATCAACCATCACTCAAACACCAACAGATCCTCAACCTTCATAAAAAAACAGAAGCAGATTTGAAAAAAAAAAATAGAACAGTTTTTTTTGTAGTAAATAAATCAATTCTTGATAAAAAAAAATGTGTTGACAAAAAAAAATCTTTTTTTTTTCACTGAGACAGAACCTCCATCAGCGGTGTCGTCTGTCTTTCTGCTCCGATCTCTCTTTACCGAACTCTTTTTCTGCATGCAGCAGCACCACGGCCCTTCTCTCACTTCTTTGCACCGCTCCTCTGACTTCTTGCTCTTAATACCACTCACCGCTGCCATTCTTCTTCTTCTTAGCCACTTCAACCACCATCACCATCGTCTCTTTCTCTTTCTGAAAAAATAAATAATAAATAAAAGAATTTACTGAGTTTTAAAAAAAAGAACAAAATAAAATTTACTCTGTGACCAGAAGCTTGCATGCACAGCCGGCGTTGTCTCTGATTTCTTGTTCTTCATCTATGCTGTTCGCCAGAAACAGAAAATCTGCCTTCTTCTTCGTCACCTCTTCTTTCTTCTCATTGTCATCCTCTGGAACTCTGGATCGTCACTGTCACCATCACTGACGAGCTCCTCCTTACTCCTCGCCAGTGATCTAAGACTCTGCCGCCATCTCTGTCTCTTTCACCGGCGAAGTCTTCTTCTCAATGGCCGGTGACATCTCTCTTCTTTGGGATAAAATGAAAGGGGTGCTTTGGGTATTTTGAAAAATACATATTTGTTCAGCTAGCCACTCCAACCAAATGACAAGAATATTCGTTTTTAGCCAAAAATATTCGGTTATCTTAAACGTTATACTCACGGCAGGGACTTAATTGAAAAAAAAAAATAACGTACAGGGACCCAATTGAAAAGAAAAAAAGTATAAGGACCTAATTAAAAATTCGGTGAAACTGTAGGAACCTGCAGAGTAATTAAACCTAAAAATAACTACTTTTATATTCATCGCTTGAATGGTCATCTAAAAAAACATATTTAATTGAAAGACGGTATAATATATTTTAGGATCCCGCTAGGGAGACAACGGATTATTTGTACAATGTGTACAATGGGCTATTGAGTTACAAAATGAACATCTCCCATACCTAGAATAACCATCCGAGTACTAGCGATAATAAACATCTTCCCAAAAGCTTAAACTGATTTTGGGGTTCACCAAGCCTCAAACTCTTGACCTTTCGAATCTAGCACTCTAATACCATGCATGATACCACTCATCCCAAAAGCTTCAGCTGATGGGAAAAAGTAACACTAATGATTATATCTCTAATACTCTCTAAACTTTCATTGTACACATTGTATAAATATTCCATTGGTTCCCAATACTTTCCCTATATTTTATTCTATTAATGTATCAAAAATAAACTAGCTCAATGTTATATTATTTAAAATTTTAACATGTTGAAATATTTCACCACTCAAATTTTATATTATGATATTAAATGTTATAATTAATATTGATGTATTGAATAAGTGATGCTAAATATTTATCGAACAACTAATGCAAATAATAATCAAATAAGTAATTTTATTTTTTTTATCATCACGTAAATTTATAAAAGTATAAAATTGTATGTCCAAATCTAATACTAAAAAGATATGTCTTGTAACCTGTATTTATTTATATTTATATTTATATTTATATTTTTGGGACTTATCCCTTCTAGACTTGAATCATTTTTCATAAATTGAAATTAAAAAAAAAACTACAAGTTTTTTTTAAAATATACAAGTTTTTCCAAAATAAGTTGTAAATTTGTATAGATTAATTTATCCAATACAAAATTCTTTAAGGATGATTATATGATCTAACATTCATTTATATTTCACCATGAAGAAATGCACTTCTAGAAAGATTGAGCTCCCTAATAACATCCTTGATGTTCATTCTTTCATTGGGAGATTCCATTGAACAAGCAAGTGCAATTCTTGTTAGAGAAAACACACAAGTCTCTTCTTTTGGAAGAATGATGATCACATTCTCTATAATGCTTTCTTCCTCAGTGGATCTTCGTTGTATTTGATTTGTGAAGAGAGTTGAGTCCACAATCTCTAGCAGGTTGTTTGAATATGCCATGTTCACATAATGATGTAGATTTTCTCCATCTTTAAACATTTCTTCTGTTGGTCTCTTTCCACTTAACATTTCCAATGCTAAAATTCCAAAAGAATATGTGTCACCTTGCATTGACGCCTGAGAACCTATTCCATACTCTGTAATAGTTCATATAGTATATTATTAATAGGGTTTAGTTAATATATGTCTTAAGGGTGCATGATAAATTTATGGGTTATGTTACGTGTACACTAAAATCAGCTACTAAAATCAGTCATCAATATAAAATACATGTTGCAATATAAATACATATTAAAAATAAATTAAATCACACATATATTTATATATAAATACATTGATGATTGATTTTAGTGGCTGATTTTAATATACAAAAAACATTTTCTTAATCTTACCATTAGTAAAAATTTTTAAATGTTTTCATTTAAGGAATACAAAACAAATATATTGAAAACTTAATTTTTTTAGGGTGTGTTTGATTTACGTTTTTATTTTTTGTTTTTATTTTCAATATTTTCTATTTTTTTTAATATTGTAAAGAAAAAAGTGAAAACAGACTGTTTTCATTTTTCCTTTATAAAATTTAAAAAATAAAAAACACTAAAAATAAAAATACAAACTAAACATACCATTATATTTTTAATAATTTATTTTTATTTTATAGCCTTAACATATGTACTTAGAATACATGATAAATAAACCTTTATTAATATTTCAATAGAAATGTTAAAAGTTACATAAAACATCTTGAACGCAAACATAAGGAAAAAGTGCCGGAGTATAATGCATTAAATAAACCATCAAAGAATTTTTTTTATCACAGATTTTAGTATTTAATAACTTATAGTTTGGTTATTCTATAATTTCTATAGTTTTATCACAATTTTAATTAAATTTTATAGTTAAAATTTGTATTTAGATCTTTATTAGTTATTATTTTTTAGAAAAAATACAATAATTCTATAATATTAGCTTTCAGAATATTCTATAATTTCTCTACATCAAATACAAAAATCAATGTTCTAAAAAAATATATTTCTTAACAAACTTTTAAGCTATAACACCTAATTAAAATTTTTTATCTAATTCATAGACTCAATTGCAAACTTTTAAATTATAAAAATCTAATTAAAAATTTTAAACTACAAAGACCAGAAGAATAATCAAGTTATTATTTAATTGTTCAATCAGTCTCCAAAAAATTTATTTCAACAAATTAATTAGTCCATATCATATTGCTATTTACGTGAAAAAATTTTTTTATCATCTCTATTATGGTTGAGATTAATTTATCTAATTTTTTTTTACCAAAATTTGAGATAGAATCGATTTGTCAAATAAATTAAAAGGTTAAAAACTGATTTAATAATTAAAACTACTTAAAAACTAAACTCTAACTATAGATAAAAAAAAAAAAAAAAAAAAAAAAAAAAAAAAAAAAACATACCTGGAGGAGAATATCCAATGGTTCCCTTTAACCCAATGGTGCTAGATTGCTGATTAGAATCTGTGAGAAGCCTTGCTAACCCAAAATCAGTCACGTGACCAACCATGTGATCATCAAGGAGCACATTGCTTGGCTTTAAATCACAGTGAATGATTGGTTGCTCGCATTCATAGTGAAGATAATGTAATGCATTTGCCACATCAATTAGAATGTTCAATCTTTGAGCAAGCTCCAATGGATCTGATTGATCTTCAATGCTTTCACCACAAGGTTGCAACCACTTTTCTAAGCTTCCATTAGCCATGTACTCAAACACCAATGCTTTGAAATCATTGCCTTTGAAATCAATGCTTGAGCAACAAGTTAAAATCTTTGCAAGATTTCTATGCCTCATAAACTTCAGTGCATTACATTCAGCAATGAAACTCTTGTTGGCTTCATTCGTTTCCATGTTCATTACCTTTATAGCAACAAACTTCTGTTCAGATTGTAGAAATCCCTTGTAGACAGAACCAAAGCTTCCAAATCCAATCAAGTTGTTAGTGGAAAACCCCTCTGTTGCATGGTGTAGAAGTTTGTATGACACCATAGGAAGCTGGAATATTGATGACTTGGAAGATGATAAAAATGATGGTCTTTTTCTCTTCTTGATCCAATAACACAAGACAGGAGTTGAAAATAACAGAAAGCAAACAATCACACAAATGATGATTACTACTTGCTTCAAATTATGGTGCTTGTTTCTTCTTAACACAATAGTAGCAGGGCATGCTGCTAGATTCAACTCTGATATACCACCACAAAGATGATTATGATCACCGGCTATTGATATTGCGCTCGCGTTCTTGAAAACACCCTCTATTGGTACCTTGCCCTCCAAGTTATTGAAAGAAAGATTCAAGTATGTTAGAAATGAAAGGCTTTGCAAATCTGTTGGAATTGTTCCAAACAAATTGTTTAGTGAGAGATCCAAATGAGTAAGTCCTTTCAATGAAGCTATTGATGAAGGTATCACTCCATTGAAGGAATTCCCATGTAAATCCAGATACTCCATGCTTTTGCACTCGCCAATCGTCTCCGGAATCTCCCCGGAGAGATAGTTATGGGAGATATCTAAAGTGTCAAGGCTTGAAAGGGATCCCACTTCAACAGATAGATTGCCATTGAATGAGTTATGAGATAAGTTCAAAAATATTGACAAGGAAGGAAGTCCAAAAATCTGCTGAGGTATCTCACCAGTAAAATTGTTTCTAGAAAAGTCTAGAATCTGCAATTTTTGCCAGTTTGCAATAATGGGTGGAAATTTTCCTTCCAACATATTGTTTGAAATATTTATTTCAACCAATTGAGTGAGATTTCCCAAGGAGGGAGGTATCTCACCTAAAAGGTGGTTTTGCCCCACATCTAGAGATTGCATCTTATGAAACTTTCCAAAAGAATTTGGAACATTCCCACTAAAGTGGTTGTCACCCAAATACAAAGAAATTAAATTTATGTTATTTCCTATTGTTTCAGGAATAGTTCCATGTATGTGATTAACAAAGAGACTTATTTCAATGAGTTGGGTGGACAAATTGCCTATTGAGATGGGTAAAATACCCCCCAACTTGTTGGAACCAAGAACCAAGTTTTCCAATTCGGTGCAATTAACCAAAGATGTTATAAAGTCCAAATCACCATCTGAACCACTGCCAAGATTGTTGTCATTTAAGTTTAGCCAGGTAAGATGTTGCAATTTTTCAAGAGATGGAACTTGTCCAACAAAGTTGTTTAAACCAATATCAAATATTTGAAGCAAAGATGCATTTGCAATTGAAGTTGGGATTGGACCTGAAATTTGGTTCATTCCAATTTCAAACATTTGCAAATTCGAGAGGGCGGAGAACATGCCGGCCGGAAGCGAGCCGTGAAATTGGTTCTCCGCGGCTGAGAAGAAAGCAAGAGATGTCATATTGCAAAATGAAGAAGGAAGCATACCAGAAAGCCTGTTTGTAAGTATCACTAACATGGACAACTTTCTCAGTTGTCCCAATTCTTCAGGTAACTTTCCCTCCAAGTTATTAACTGCTATGGAAAAGACATCAAGGGAAGAGATATTTCCTATGGAGGGTGGAATTTTCCCACCAAAATTGTTTTTAAAAAGACTCAACTTTTCTAATTTCTTAAGAGAACCAACCTCAATTGGTATTTTTCCATGAAAACTATTTGCTGAAAAATTTAAGTATCTTAGTTTAGAGCAATTAGTTAAACTAATAGGAAACTCCCCTGTCAAATTGTTGTTTGAAAGGTTGAGTTTCCTTAGTCTAAACAAACGGCCCAACTCTCTTGGAATTTCTCCATAAAATTTGTTGCTAAGAAGGTTGAGAATTCTCAAGAAAGAAAGGTTGACAATATAAGGAGATATGGTCCCACTCAAATGATACTCTTTAAGGTTCAACATCACAACTCTTTGATGTTTGATGCCACATGTGACTCCACCCCAGCTGCAAAAATGGTTAGAAGTATTCCATGACATCAAAATTCCATAAGGGTCACTTGATATTGATTTTTTAATTTGAAGTAATGTCATAAAATCGGTCTCATTTCCTAAGGTGGTGGTAGCGGCGGTTATTGTCGGGTGAATCAATGGCAATGTTACACAAAAAAGAAAGATGGTTGTCAAGGTAGAAAAAAGCATTGTTGGGTTGGAGAAAGAAAGGCAAAAGGACCTATAACTCTATGAGTATATGAATGTTTATGCCAATGGAAAAATGTGATAGTGCTTTATGGATTAAAATATTGGAGTGCTACTATATATACTTCTAAAGTTTGTGGAATTCTTTGCCCCCTACCCCACCCTGTTCTCATTGCTTAGCTAGTTAACGTTTATTTTGGTTTCTATATATACTCGCAAAAGTTATTTAGATTTTCATATTGCTTGAGAAATTAAATAAAAATTAATATTTTAAAACACTAACTTAACTAGGATTTTTTTAATAAATAAAATAAATTAATTGTTTACCAATATGTATTTTTTAAAAATATTTATATGTTCTCTTTTTATTTATTTTATTTGTACTGCAAATGAGAGAAATAAAAAAAGAAAAATGTAAATATTTTTTTAAAAAAATCACATGTTGGTAAATAATCAATTTATATTATTTATTTAAAAAAATCTAACTTAACTATGTCAAAAGATTAACTTTGTTGATAGCTTACCAAAAACTATTTAATTGTTGTAAAATAAATAAATAAATAAGGAAGAGAAATAAATATAAAATATAAAAATATAAATATGCTCTTATCTTACTATATTTAATTTATCTATTTTTTAATAGTATAAATATTATAGCTTAAAACCACAGAGAGATAAAGAGAGAGAGTTTATTTGCGGAGAAGAATATTATAGTAAAAAAGAGAGAGAGTGGAATGTTTTATTGCTGTGTAAAATGTCTCTACCATACCCCCTATTTATACATGCATGGGGTCTTTATTTTCAACATGCATTTAAGTCAATTTTCTCTTGAGAATGGACATCCACGTTGATCCTTATCACAACACTCCCCCTTGGATATCCATTTAGGATTATTGCCTCGTTAAAACCTTACTAAAGAAAAACCCAGTGGGAAAAAACCTTAGTGAAGGAAAAAGAGTACAATATCCTTTAGTGATGTGGACTGCCTCATTAAAAACCTTGTCAAGAAAAACCCAATGGGAAAAAACCTGACCAAGAAAAAAAGAGTACAGTCTCCCCCTCTTGCCGACATCAAATCAGTACAGTCTCCTCCTCTTGCCGACATCTTTAATGTCTCGAAATCGGCGCATCCCAATCTCATGTACCAATCTTTCAAAGGAGGATTTTGGGAGTGACTTTGTAAATAAATCTGCCAGATTATCACTTGAGCGGATCTGTTGGATATCAATTGTTCCTTGATTTTGAAGATCATGAGTGAAGAAGAATTTGGGAGAAATATGCTTTGTTCTATCACCTTTGATGTATCCGCCTTTAAGTTGAGCAATGCATGCTGTATTATCTTCAAACAGGACAGTTGGAGCTATCTTATGATCAATCAGTCCACATGATGATAGAATATATTGGATCAGACTCCGGAGCCAAAAACACTCGCGACTTGCTTCATGAATCGCAAGTATTTCGGCATGATTAGAGGATGTTGCAGCAATCGTCTGTTTCGTGGACCTCCATGATATAGCTGTACCACTATATGTGAATAGGTATCCTGTTTGAGATCTCCCTTGATGTGGATCAGACAAGTATCCAGCATTTGCATAGCCAACTAATTGTGACTTGGATCCATAGGGATAAAACAATCCCATATCAACCGTTCCATGAAGATATCGAAATATTTGTTTGATTCCACTCCAATTTCTTCTGGTTGGAGAGGAACTATATCTTGCTAGTAGGTTCACAGCAAATGATATATCGGGTCATGTATTATTAGCAAGATACATTAGCGCTCCAATGGCACTAAGATATGGTACTTCTGGACCAAGGATATCTTCATTTTCTTCTTTAGGACGGAATTGATCCTTTTTCACATCTAAAGATCTTACGATCATTGGGGTACTTAATGGATGTGACTTATCCATGTAAAATCTTTTCAAGATATTTTCTGTGTATGTTGTTTGATGAATAAAGATCCCATTTTTTATATGCTCGATCTGCATGCCGAGACAAAATTTAGTTCTTCCAAGATCTTTCATCTCAAACTCTTCTTTTAGAGTTTTTATAATTGTTGGAATCTCTTCAGGAGTCCCAATCATATTTAAATCATCAACGTACACAGCAATTATAATGAATCCAGATGCAGATTTCTTTATGAAAACACATGGGCAGATATCATCATTCTTAAATCCGTTTTTGGCCAGATACTCAATAAGACGATTATACCACATTCGTCCAGATTGCTTTAGACCATATAAAGATCTTTGCAATTTGACTGAGTATAACCCCTGTGAATATTCATTGGATGGTTTAGATATCTTTAGTCCTTCAGGGACTTTCATATAGATATTCCGATCTAATGAGCCGTATAAATAGGCTGTTACTACATCCATTAAATGCATATGCAGTTTATGATATGCACATAAACTGACCAAATAACGCAATGTTATCGCATCCACTACAGGGGAATACGTTTCTTCATAATCTATACTGGGCCTTTGTGAAAAACCTTGTGCCACAAGTCGGGTTTTATGGCGCACAACTTCATTTTTCTCATTTCGTTTTCTCACAAATACCCATCGGTATCCAACAGGTTTTACATCTTCTGGTGTACGGACTACAGGTCTAAAGACTTCACCTTTTGCAAGTGAGTCTAACTCAGCCTTCATGATTTCTTTCCATTTTGGCCAATCATTCCTTTGCCGACATTCCTTTGTCGACATTCTTTGACTGATCTTAGCTCAAGATCCTTACTTTCATGCATGATATTTAATGCCACATTATATGCAAATATTTTATTGACAATTATCTTATTTCAGTCCCATTTCTCTCCTATAAAGATATAATTTATCGAGATCTCATTATTTTCACAATTTTCAGGTACCTGAACGTCTTCTGGCGTTAACATTATATCAGAATTTTGGACAACTGCAAGTGTCTCTACTATGTCTTTTTCAACAGGAATAGTATTTACCTCTTTTCGCTTTCGAGGATTTTTATCTTTGGAACCGACAGGCCTGCCACGCTTCTGGCGTGTATTTGCTTCAGTGGCTATTTGTCCGACTGGGACATCAATTCGAATTGGGGCATTTTCTGCCCTGCCACGCTTCTGGCATGAATTTGCTTCAGTGGCAACTTGTCCTACTGGGACATCAATTCGAATTGGGGTATTTTTCGCTGGTATATAAGATTTGGTTATCCTCTTTGTATCGAAAAATGCATCAGGCAATTCATTTGCTATTCTTTACAAATGTATAATCTTTTGAACTTCTAGTTCACATTGCCCTGATCGAGGATCTAAATGCATCAAGGATGATGCATTCCAATTAAGTTCTTTTTCAGGAAGTTTATTCTCTCTCCCTAATGTTGGAAATTTTGATTCATCAAAATGACAATTCGCAAACTGGGCTTTAAATACATCTCTAGTTTGTATCTCAAGATACCTCACTATAGAGGGAGAATCATATCCAAAATATATCCCCAATTTTCTTTGGGGTCCCATTTTGGTGCGATTAGGTGATGCAATGGAAACATATATCGCACACCCAAATATTCTTAAATGAAAAACATTTGGCTGCTGGCCAAAAGCTAATTGCATAGGAGAGAACTGATGGTAACTTGTTGGCCTCAAACGAATAAGTGCTGCGGCATGTAAAATAGCATGCCCCAAACCGAGGTTGAGAGATTTGTTCTCATAAGTAAGGGTCTAGCAATTAATTGGAGGCGTTTAATACGTGATTCTGCTAACCCATTTTGTGTGTGAACATAAGCTACTGGATGTTCAACACTTATTCCATTAGCCATACAATAAGCATCAAAAGCTTGGGAAGTAAATTCACCAGCATTATCAAGACGAATTGCTTTGATTGGATTTTCTAAAAATTGTTCTTTTAATCGAATAATTTGAGTCAGTAATCTCGCAAACGCCAGGTTGCGAGAAGATAATAAGCACACATGTGACCATCTCGAAGATGCGTCTATCAGGACCATAAAATATCTAAAAGATCCACATGGTGGATGAATGGGTCCACATATATCACCTTAAATTCTTTCTAGGAATTCAGGGGACTCAAATCCAATCTTTACTGGTGATGGCTTTAAAATTAACTTCCCTTGAGAACATGCAGCACAACAAAATTTACTAGATTTAAGAATCTTCTGGTTCTTTAGTGAATGTCCATGAGAGTACAACAAATTTACTAGATTTAAGAATCTTCTGGTTCTTTAGTGAATGTCCATGAGAGTTTTCAATAATTCTCCTCATCATGGTTGTTCTTGGATGACCCAATCTATCATGCCAAGTTATGAATTCATTTGGGCTAGTAAACTTCTGGTTTACAATGGCATGTGATTCAATTGCACTAATCTTGGTATAATACAATCCAGATGAAAGTGAGGGTAACTTTTCTAATATAACTTTCTTATTTGAATCATGAGTTGTGATACATAAGTACTCATGATTTCCCTCATTCATAGTCTCAATATGATATTCATTTCGGCGAATATCTTTGAAACTCAACAAGTTCCTCAGGGACTTGGTAGATAATAGTGCATTATTTATTATAAATTTTGTTCCTCCAGGAAACAAAATTATAGCTCTTCCGGAGCCTTCTATCACATTGCCTGAGTCAATAATAGTATTAACATATTCATCTTTTGGCAGAAGATGGGTAAAATATATATCACTTTTAAGAATAGTGTACGAACTTGTACTATCCGCAAGGCAAATATCTTCAGGATATGTCCTTGCCATTTTTCTTCAAAGACAAATAATAATAATAATAAAATGAGTAGAAGTACATACACAGTAAAATTATTAACATTAATACTTAACAAACACACATATTAAACTATTCCATCATTGATCAAATAGCCAATATTTCCTTCAGATTCTCTAAGAAATTAGATACATCAGAATGAGTGGTGAAATTTTCATAATTTGAAACAAAATTTGTTTCATTTTCTTTGTCATCCTTTTTCAAGGATGCTTAATAAAGATCAACAAGGTGCCTTGGGGTACGACAGGTACGTGACCAATGGCCCTTTCCACCACAACGGAAGCATTTATCCTCAATTGATATACTTTGCCCATTATTTCTTTTTTTTTAATCCCACTTCTGATGAGATCTTTCTTGTGAACATAATTTCTTTTCCTTCCATAATTTTTATTGTTATCAAAATCTTTCCATTTACCTCTTCTGGGGTTAATTGCCGCATTTACTTCAGGAAATGGGGCGGCGCCAACTGGGCGCACTTCATGATTCCTTAAAAGTAACTCATTGTTGCGTTCAGCAACAAGAAAGCAAGAAATTAATTCAGAATATTTTTAAATTCTTTTTCTCGATACTGCTGCTGTAGGAGCACATTCGAGACATGGAAGATCAAGAAAGTTTTTCCTAACATATCGGGCTTGAGGAAGTATCACATGATTGTACCTTTCTTCAAAGTCTTTCCACAGATCTGCAAGATCTTTTAATGTGGGATATTCATTTTTCAATCATTCGTCAAGATGACGATAAAGGAGAATCATGGCCTTGACTTTTATCCTTCCGCAATGTATTATTTTCAACCTCAATGGTATCTTTAAGATCCATTGAATCAAGATGGATTTCAACATCTATATCCATGATAAATAATTATTTTCAGATATATCAAAAGCATTATATTCAAGATGAAAGAGTTTCGACATAATAAAAATTTGTTACCTGGAGTCTTCCTAAAATTTGATCAGAGTCTCGTGCTGATAACATGTTGTAAAATAAATAAATAAATAAATAAGGATGAGAAATAAATATAAAATATAGAAATATAAATATGCTCTTATCTCACTATAATATAAGTAATTTATCTATTTTCTAATAGTATAAATATTATAGCTTAAAACCACAGAGAGATAAAGAGAGAGAGAAAGAGTTTATTTGCGGAGAAGAATATTATAGTAAAAAAGAGAGAGAGAGTGAAATGTTTTATTGCTGTGTAAAATGTGTCTACCATACCCCTATTTATTTATACATGCATGAGATCTTTATTTTCAACATGCATTTAAGTCCATTTTCTCTTGAGAATGGACATCCACATTAATCCTTATCACAACATTAATGATATTCTCTTCTCATAATAAAGATCTTTTTTAGTTCTATTTTTACATCAAATTAATTGTCTTTTTAATTTCAATAACCCATTTATCTTTTTTCTACTTTTTATACCCTTCAAATATTATTTATTAAGTAATGGAAATTGTTAATAACAGAATAAATGTGTTGTGAACCTGTGATTGATAAAATGTATTTTTGCATTTTTTTTTTCAAATTTATAGATGTTAAATGAATAATAATAATAATAATAATAATAATAATAATAATAATAATAATAATAATAATAATAATAATAATAAATTTGAAAAAAACATACTATATCAATTAAATAATTCCAGTACATCTATAGAAAACGAAGTGAGCATTAGCTTCTTTTTTTTTTTGGCTTATATAATGATTTGGTTTAAATGATGGTGGGTTAGAGTTAGGGTTAGATTATTGGTATTAAGTATTTCGTTTTTAATATTTATTATTTTCAGGATTTTTTGGAAAAATAAAATAATAAATAATAACAAATAAAAATAAAATTTTATTATTTTTACTTTTTTTTATAAAACCTTCAAAATAAAAGATATTAAAAAATAAAAATAAAATTTTTCTCCGCACCAAACCTATTCTTGATTTCCAAAGATGAAATAATTTTGGTTACTTTAGCGTGTCAAAGGCGCTTTGGAGAATTTTGTTCATCGTTTTTGATGACCGATTGGATCAGTACTTAATGCATGAGACAACAAGCTAGTGATGACAAAAGGAATTTATAATGATCAGTTAATATATACAAAAATACTATTTGTATACTAAAATTAGTCATCAATATATTTATATTTTAGTATATATTTTATACTAATAACAGATTTTAATAATTGATTAATGTACACATAGTATAACTCGAATATATATTGCCAGCCTTGGTTGGAAATACTAGAAAAGAAAGTGATATAAACCACTGTGTAAACTTTAGCCTAATCAGGGGACCCATAATGGGACATTAGACTAACATTAGTGTTCATATTATGTTAAATGAAAATATGGAAGATGTCATTAGCTAAAACCATTTCTTACTATTCTTGACTTCTTTGTAAATTACTTAATATAAGTGGACCATACTTCTCATGCGAATCCAAAAGCGGAAGAAAATTCGAGCATGATGCAGAGTTATTTCTTCTTAGACTTCATGAACGTGCAAGAGACTCCGAAGAAAATCTCTTATTTGTGAGAATGTTTGTGTGTACAACTGTACATATATATTACTTACCAATCACTATTGAGTATTGAGTACTGTTTACGTTTCTTTTTATCTATACTTTGGCTTGTCTTTTTGCCAGATAATATCTATTTACTCTTATTTTCCTATGCAAATAATAAAATTTATTATTAAATTATCATTTCTATAATCAATTTATAAAAACATTAAAAATTATTTTATTATTATTTTTCTATTAATAAAAAATAATTAATAATATTATATTTTAATTACTCTTAATTCTAAATTTCTTAATAATTAAATTTGTGATGCTACACGTACAAGTTTTTTTATAATTAAGTCTAACTTATTGATGTAGAATAGAAATTTTGCACTTAGCACATAAACTTAGTGATTTAGTATAGAAATTTTTTCATATAGCACATAAATTTTTATCGCAAATATATTTTGTTGGTTGGGTAAGTCGATGTTCTTTGTTGGTATTAATTTCGACTTATGAAGTAATTCAACTATAATTCGTCGAAATTTGAGAAAGATCGACAGATCAGGCCTCTGGCTATCGGGAAACAACACTTTCAACTACAATAAGAATAATAGTCAAGGTTGAGAGTTTAATGAGAAGAAATGGGTTGAAACTAGATACACCATGTGGTTAAATTTGAACACGATGTGAGAACGTGGAATTTGAAAACTAAGGCAATATACAACATAGGGAGGCCACTATGAAGATTCTTTAAAGTCAATGCAAGGTCGTGACTTGAGAAAAATGAGGAATTGGATAGTGGGCAAGATTCTTCAGGAACAAGTCTATCTTTAGGATCTATAAATAGAAGAAGTTTTAGAAGAAAAAAGGGAACTCAATCAAATATACTAGGTCATCACACAAACTCTGCAAGAATTCTTAGTCTCAGTGACGCAACGCAAGACCATGGAGTGTAAGTGCATGTGAGTGTTAGAAACCCGTTTTATTTTACTGTTCTTCATTTTTCTTTCTTTAATTCCTTTGTTTTAAAAGTTTCATTATTATTTTATTGTTCTGTTGATTTCCATTTCACTTTTATACTTTTATGTATTCAAAGTTCTCTTTTATTTATTTCGCATATTTCGATTTTATTGTTGAAATTTGCCACCAATAGTTCGACATAGTTCGTTTTCGACACGAACACTAAGTAATTCATCGGTTGAGCTCACTCTTTTTAGAGGAGTCGTATCTGCTCCCCGAATTGAGATCTTGATACAAGCCCGATTCGACACCCTATCGAGATTGTTAAAAATCGAGTAAAATAAATTGGCACGCTCGGTGGGACCCTGGGTTAAGTTTGTGTGTCAAGCTGTGTATATGATTACGCAATGGTAAATTAATAATGTCAGACAGGCCTCAAATTCGACTGATACGTCGAATAATGATATGGGGATCCTATAAGGGGCCTTGAAATGGAGGCTGTACTATCGACCGGTACATCAAGTCGAAGGTTAAACTCTGTTAATACGGAAGGAATCCCAACATCTGTCCCTATCATGTGGCTTCCATACGGGCTACCTCCGAATTATTTCCCACTTTTAGAGAATTCTAATACGGGATATGTTAGAGGTGTTAGTACTATAAGGAATAACCTTTTGTATAATTCTGCACTACCACCTTCGGGTTATCCCTCAATGGGTATACCAAATCAGTACTACTTTTATATGACAAATTATGGTGCACACCAATATTAATAAATAATTATCCCTATTTAGGGTCAATACCTTTATCACAAATCACTTCCACAATGCCAAATGTTCTTTTGACATAAGATATGGGGGCAAGTAGGTTATCCATGGGAGGGACACGTCCTTCTATTTTCTAGACATATTGAGATAGATTCCTATCAGAACGTCGTCTTCTAACACAGTCGAATCTTTAGCTGTGTTCATACAACAAATCAAAGGCAACCACCATGATTTAGCAAATATTCTTACCCAACAAATGGCCATGGTGCTAAACCCCATGCTAAAAAATAACAATGATAAAATAGAGCAGGTTGCTCGACGAATCGATGATATTGCAAGAGCAATTAATCGACCTTTCATTCAACCTCTAGGAGGGATTCAAGCTAATAATCCTCCTCTAATACTAAAAAAGGAAAAAGATCCAAACAAGATATTAAATGAAGCTAGAGCAAATAATGTTGTTCAAGCTTATGTCAAAACATAACTCAAGCTGTCGAGCAAATCCTGAACAGAACGGGATTAAATATAAGAGTGACAAATCAACCATATTTTATACCCCCTTTCTAGATTATGTCTTGTAAGCTGAACTTCCAAGGAGAGTCAAAATGCCTAAATCTTTTAAAAATTTGTTGAAAAAAGTGGAGAGCCAACTGTAGAGCACACTGCTCGATATACAGTCAAAATTGGTGAACTAATCAATAATCAATATTTGAAAATGAGATACTTTTCTTCTTCACTTACAAAAAAATGTCTTCACTAAAATTTTAAACTTGCAACCTAATTCGATCCATAGCTGGGCTCAATTAAAAATGAAGGTGACTGTTCATATCCTGGACCAACAAATAAAAGTCAGGCCCAATAAAAAAAAGGTCCACTCATAAAGTGGCCCTTTATGGTAAAACCCGACCTCTTAAAGAGCTTGGACAGTAATTGGCTCTGGATATTTTTTTCGCTACATCTAGAAGGGAGATCTTAACAGACTCCCAAGATAAAAGGGATAGTTATTTATCAGAAAAGATAAGAACTACTCCAACAAAGGTGGTTAACAGCTCTATTATAAATACACTAGAGCCCCAGGTATAACCACGTTCTAATCTACTAAAAATCTGCCTAAAACCCTTGCTAACTTAAGCATCGAAGTCTCTTGTAGGTACCACCCCCACCTCCTCACGAGGAACTCGGATAGGTGGCACTTCGGAACCAAAGAGGTCGGACATTGCCGTATTAAAGGATCTGGACCTCACGTTCAGGCCTAAATCAACATTTCAGGTAACCCTCGGAACAATGACCTTGTCTGATTTACTCACCGAAAAGAGAAAAAAGGGTGAGTTGATCGATGACTATCTTATCCGTTCAAGAATATGAGAAATAAGTATTTCACTCATATTCTGGAACCTAAAGTAGTCAAAATGGCCATCAATGGACTCGATTTTAATATTCGAAAGAAATTAGTGAATCAACAATTCCTCACTTGGCTCAACTAGCTGATAAAGTATAGCAATTAAAAAAATTAAATAAAGAAAAAGAGGAACTAGAGTTAAACAAAAGAAAGCCTTTCTTTAATAAAAAGGTGAATTTTATTGATTGCATAAATGTGGAAGAGTCAAATAATGAATCATCTCTTACTGCATAATTGAAAGATGGACCTCCTTATGTGTGTCGATCTCTTAATCCAGCAAAAGATAAGACATTTTTTTCGGGAGAAAGAATTACTCCTTCGACCTAACAAAAGATGAAAAAATTTTTGATATATTATTAAAAGATAACCAGCTTGTACCCCTTGAAGAAAAACGAATGCCATCTATGGCTGAGATGAGAAATAAAATTTTTTGCAAATTTCATCAAGCTTCTGGACATTATACTAATAGTTGTGTTCATTTTAGGAATTTGGTACAAAATGCTATTGAGGATGGTTTATTAAAGTTTGCTGACAAACCTGAGATGAAGGTCGACTCTGATCCTTTCCAGGTCACGTTGAATTTTGCTAAAACAAAAGAAATGACCTTCTCAATCAACATGGCTTTCGTCAAACCTGTAAGAAAATATGATCAGTTCGAGGTAGATATGTTCAAAGCAGAGAGGTCTATTTACCCTAAAGTAGAAGAGGACTTGTTGGATTTTTTGCTAAGGCAAAGAGAGGAGGAAGAAAATGTTGCCATATACCCTCGATGTAGTGCTTTGTTCCACACCTTAGCTACGAAGGCTTTTTGACTCATACAAAAAGAGTAGAGAGCATGTTTATTAAGAGGAATTAAGGCAAGCTCGACTAAAGCAAGGAGCTAAAACTCGAGATTCTACAGAAGCTCCTGTTAAACAACAAATGTGCACTGTGGTGACAGTCGATCAGAAACTACAGGGGGTGTTGATTCGGACTAGAGTTCCTCCATCAAATGTGTCAAACAATAAATGGGTACAGAACAATGCTCCAAACTACTCCAGGTGTTATAATTTTAATGTTCCTAGAGGAGGTTTTAGGAATTGGGCTGGAGGTCAAAAAAGAGGTGTCTCTCGGCGAGGGGCAAGTAAAAAAGGCAATGGTCGAGGAAGGTCTCGACGCAATTTTCAGGAAAGAGATCCCTTCATTCCAAGAGCTATGGCTCAAGCCCAAAATGTTTATGTTGATTCACAAGGTCCATATCCAGAGTTGAGCAAAGAAAGTAAGTCACCTCAGAAACAAAAACAGGAGAGAGAGAATGCATCCTTGAGTAAAGACCAAGTGAAGGATGAGTCGAAAGAGACGTCATTGACCAAGTCAATTCCCAAAGGAAAAGAAGAAGAAGAAGCATTGACAAAGACTTTTGACTCCGGATTTAAAGATGACTTAGATGTCATGTTTGGTGAGACTGGTTTTGGTTATGTATCTACAGTGTCGGTACTCCCTTTTGACTTTCAGGGTGATGCTGAAAACCCTTGGAGTTGTCTTGAAGGAGATTGCGATAATATCATCCTAGGAGACGAATGTAGATTTGTCGAAAATGGGCTTGTTAAAGAATGATTGTTTGAAAAGTCTGACGAGATAACCAAAGGTCACCTTTGACCTTTCATATTAAGACTAAGGTCGAAGGATTGGTGATCAATCACATCTTGGTCAACGGTGGAGCAGTGATTAACTTACCACTTGAGAGCATGCTCCCACTATTCCAGAAAATAGTCGAAGATTTGATTAAGAAAAACTTGGATGTTATCATATTCAATGGTAAGTTGACAATAGCCTTAGAAATGATCTGACTCAGGGTTAAAGTGGGAAGTGTCGAACGACCCAAAGTATTTATAGTTGTGCCTACCAAGGCAACTTTCAATATGCTTTTAGGAAGAGATTGGATCCATGGTGTAGGGAAAATTCTTTCGACTCAACATCAAAAGTTGATGCTCTGGAATGACGATAGAAAGATCGAAGAAATTGACGCTGACGATAGTCCTTGCTATATTGAGCAAATGAATGTCAGTTTTAAAGAATATCATACCAGTGTTCGACCACTAGATATTGATGTGAGAACCTTTGACCCCACCTTATCAAATATTGCTATATAAGGGCCCATGGTATGAAGTTGGTCCCTAAAGTCAAAACAAACTTGGCCTCGGAATCCACTTAGATGGATATATTGAGTCATTGGGCTCAACTCTCAGTTTACATGGCTCAGAGGAAGGAGTGCGCGAGAAAACATGCACTGGATTGTATATATGATCTCGGCCCCTTAGGGTTTGAGAAGTCCAGTTTAGTTTTTGAAGATTTGCACAATAAAAAAAGTTGAAGTACAAGATTCTCTCGACGAAGTCGGGATTTGTGGAAAGGGTCGAGTGACTTACATCAGTCGATGCTTAGATCCTGAGTTTAAGGAAGAGTTGATAGAAGTCTTGACGAGATACCAAAATTGTTTTGCTTGGCAATATAAGGATATGCCTGGTCTGGATAGAGTTTTAGTCAAACATAAGCTTCCTCTTATGGAGAATGCTCGACCAATTAAGTAGGCTGTTAGACTTTTTGCTCCTGAAATTATGGTTAATATCAAGGAGGAGATCGAATGCTTACTAAAAGCTGGGTTCATCCGAACAGCCAAGTATGTCGAATGGATTACTAATATTATTCCTGTTATTAAGAAAAATGGGAAGTTAAGAGTATGCATTGATTTTAGAGATTTGAATAAGGGTATGCTAAAGGATGAGTATCGCATGCCAATTACAGAGATGCTGATCGATTCTGCAGCAAGAAGCGAACTTCTGAGCTTCATGGATGGATACTCAGGATATAACCAAATATTCATATCCTAGGAAGATGTGTCGAAGACTGTATTCCGATGCCTTAGAGCCATTGGCACTTATGAATGGTTGGTCATGCCATTTTGGGTTAAAGAATGCTGGGGCCACCTACCAAAGAGCGACGAATTCAATTTTTCATGATTTTATTGGTAAGTTTATAAAAATTTTACATTGATGATGTGGTAGTAAAATCAGAGTCCAAACAAGCTCATTTGTATAATCTAGAAATGGCTTTTAAGTGAATGAGACATCATCGACTCAAAATGAATCCATTAAAATGTGCTTTTAGTGTATCTGCGGGAAACTTTTTGGGATTCATCGTGTAGAAAAAATGAGTAGCCATCGACACTATAATTAATGAGTTTTCCGCAGATACACTATCAAACAAGGTTGACCACTAAAATTATATAATACTGCATCAGATACAACTCTAGGAAACATACTAGCCCAAGAAGGCGAAGATGGAAACGAGAAAGTAGTTTACTATCTGAGTCTAATGTTGACTGATATAGAAAATAGATATAGTGCAGTTGAAAACTTTGTTTAGCCCTTTATTTATCTTGTACTAAAATTAAAAGTCATTTAATTGGAAAGAATATTTATGTTGTATCGAAATTTGATGTTATCAAATACATTCTTTCTTATCCAATAATAAAAGGAAGAATTGGTAAGTGGATGTTAGGATTAATTGAATATTCTTTATTTTACATCCCTACTAAGGCTGTCAAAGGACAAGTGATTGCTGACTTTCTAGCAGACCACCCTTGTATTGATATTAATGAATGACCCATACTTGGATATTAGGAGCTTAAACTCTGGAGGTTATTTTTCAATGGGTCGAAACATCAAAACAGAGTAGGAGTGGGTATCTTGATAATCACCCCTGATGATATTTTGACCAGGTTCGTGTTTCGACTAGAGCCAGGTCTATCAAACAATGAAGCAGAGTATGAGGCTTTAATCATTGGCCTAGAATTATTAATTGAAAAAGGAGCTTGAATAGTCGAAATCTTGGGAGAATCATAATTAGTAATTCACCAATTGGCTAAGAACTATCGAGTTATTAGTCAAAATTTAGCCAAGTATTTTGTGATAGCCATTCGACTCTTAGTTGAGTTCGACTCAGTTTCAATAAAGCACATATTTAGAGAGCAAATCAGGAAGCTAACGAGTTAGCTCAAATGGCTTCTGGCTATAAAATATCTCCCAATTTGATAAAGGAGTTCAGTGAAATTGAAACTAACTTAACTTCTTTAGAAGTAAGAGGGTTTGTTATGCAAATGCTCTCGATCGAAATGATTGGAGATATAAGATCATCGACTTCCTTAAAAACCCCAATAAAAAAATAGATCAAAAAAATTAAATATTTAACATTAAGCTTTGTATAGTCGGGGGAGATCTTTTCAAGAAAAGTGTAGATGGTTCTTTGCTCCAATACTTAAGTATGCAAGATGCATATTTAGCTATAGCAGAGGTACATGAAGGTATTTGTGGAGCTCATCAAACGGGTCAAAAAAATATATTAGACTTTACATCGACAGGGATTGTATTGGCTTTCAATACTGAACGATTGTATCAATTTTACTCGACATTGTGATCAATGCCAAAGACATGCATCAATCCAAAGAGTCCTTGCGGCAGATTTGCATGCTATAATTAAATCTTGGCCATTCAGAGGATGGACTCTTGATTTAATTCCATCCTTCTTCTACTAAGGGGAACAAGTTTATTCTGGCTACTGTTGATTACTTTACTAAATGGGTGGAAGCTGTGCCCATGAAAGAAGTCAAGCAAGCCAAAATAATTGATTTTATTGAAGAGTCGATTATTCAAAGGTTTGGCATTTCTGAAACTTTGACTACAGACCAAGGAACCATGTTCACATGTTGATAATTCAAAGTATATACTGAGTTCTGAGGAATTAAACTTACACATTTGACTCCATATTATGTACAAGCAAATGGTCAAGTCGAGGCTGTTAATAAAATTCTAATTAGTTTGATCAAGAAACATATAGGAAGGCACCCTCGGAATTGGCATAATATATGCTTTAATTCAAGTATTATGGGCATATAGGTGTTCCCCTCGAGAAGCCATAGGTTTGACTCCTTATGAGCTGGTATATTGTCATAAAGCAGTATTGCCACTTGAAATAAATTTGCACACAATCAGAGTGGCAAAACAAAATGATTTACTTGTCAAACAATATTGGTCGAATATGAATGCTGAATTAGACAAATTAGACCAATCTTAACTGATTGCTCTTAATCAATTGATTAGGGAAAAAAAGTATCGCTAAGTCATACAACAAGAAAGCAAAAAGAAAAAGTTTACAGTTGGAGACTTAGTATTAAAATCAGTCCTTTCCACTGAACAAGTTAAAGGAAAGTGGTCGCTTTTATGGAAATGACCTTTTCTAGTCGAAAAAATCTTTAATGGCCATATTTATGAATTAAGAGATATAACAACTACTCGACAATTAGGGCATATAAACGGAAAATACCTGAAGTTATATCATTTACATTAAACAAAATATGGAGAAAAATATACAAAGAGTGAAAGTTCATATGAAAGCTACGACAATAATTTAAAATAAGGTCCTAAATTTAACCTTGAGGTCTCCTTGTTTTTGACCCATAATGGCAGAAGCTTCGACTGTTTCTTCTTTGGCCTTGATGGTTTGGTTGACAGTTTCGACAAGAGCAGGGTGACTCAAAATCATTGATGCATGCACTTGATTTATCTTCTGAAGCCGCAGAATAAGTGTTGCATTAGTAGCTTCAACTTTTGCTTACTTGATTTCAATTCATCCAACTCCTTCTCAAGAATATCGACTTTAGTAGCTATAATCTTCTCTTTGGTTCGACCCTTTGATAAGACCTTTTTGATCTGAGACTTGGCTGTCTCGCACTTTTTCAATTATTTATCATGAATAGCCAAAACCTCGACTGTTGTGTTGAAGTATTTTTCAACCGAGTCAATTCTGGAGAGATGATTATAAATCTCTTCCATAAACGCCTCCAAGGCTGCTAACGCAGTGACTGAGATTTTTTTATTCAAAAAGTCGATGGCTGCCAATAATTGAGCCTTCAGATCCACATTATTGTTAATCTCTTCCAAAGGGTGGTTGAGACATTCAAAAACAATGTTGACCCTTTCAAGGATTGAAAGGTCGGGACCTGGTGGTAACTGAGGCTCAGGTGAGGTAACCTCCTTTTCGTGAGTCTAGATAATCAGCTCTGATTCTTGCACTGAAGGAGCGATTTCTGGTTCTTGGCCAGAAGAAGAAAAAATCATCGTTCCTTCGGAGGAATAGACCTGTTAAGCCTTTGAGAGGATGTTGGCAAGATCAAAGTCGAAGTCATCAAAATTCAAGTCTTCAGCTTCAGGAGTAGGAGCATTAATAGGTAAGTCGTAATGTTCGACATTAGCAGCTTAATTCATGGTCAGCAAGATTGGCGAAGTGGCTGCAGCAGATGTCGAAACAAAACCAGATTCTTGTTGGGTCTCCGCAGGAAGAGCATATAACTTGCCTATAAAGAGAAAAATCTATGTGAATATACGAATATAAGCAAAAGAAAGAAGAGAAAAAGGTAAGCATAATCACTATTGGAGAATCAGTCGAAGCTTGAGAAACAGCAGCTAATGGTGCAGTTTGAATTGGACTTAAGAAGGAAGGGAAGCAGTCACCTTCAGAGAAGGTCGAGTAACTTCAGCTTCTACACCTGATGTGTCGACACCTTGTTTAGAGTGACTTTGTGGTCCGACTCGGGATTGAGAACTACGCTTCAAAGGTTTTGACTGAAACAAAAGGTGAAAGCATTATTAAACATACCAGATAGAACTCGATTATTAAGGACGGTAAAGTATTTGAAAAATACCTTGATAGAAATAGTCGAATTAGATTTCTGTACCTGCTTGGGCTTATCCCCCATGAGGATGTTGATAGCTCCGCGTTTCTTTGAAGATAGAGTGGCCTCACTCAACCGTCCTCTGCCCCAACCCCTCTTCGATTTTGTTTTCTTAGGAGCGGCCTCCTCATCCGACTCCCAGTTTTCCTCGACTGGTTTAGGGTCAGGGACAACACCTACTAGGTCTGTTGGCCGAGCAGCTGAAACACAAAGAATGTATAAGAGGAGTAAGGACTTAAATGTTTTCTAAAGTTTTAAAAAAATATGGTACCCGGAGGATATCCAACAATCCTCGTTCGACCATGAATTCTATCCCTGGCACATGGGTAATAGATAGCACCAATTGTGTTTATCCCCAGGGAACGAGGTTTTTCTTTCGGAGTCGATAATCCACTCCTAAGACTCCTTTAAGAGGGTCAGGAACAAGACCAAAGGGAGCATTGGGAAAAGAAAGAAATTTGAACGTTTTCATAAAATATTTTTCTGGACAAAAGGGTCTCGTGCTAAAGCTTTAAAATAACGATCGAGAAACCAACGAAAATGTGCTTCTTTTTTCTTTTTTCATACCACTAAGGCCTCGATGAAAACATACCTTACGTTCCTGAAATACCATTTTACCTTATAATATTTCTCAAAGGCAACGATTTCATGGATATGCTCACCTTTGGTTTTCTTCGACATAGCAGCAGTCTGTGCAGAAGGACGAATCAAGTTAGAGAGAGCTTGCTCAGTTGAGGGGCAATGAGAATGATAATAGGTCGACCACCATTTGTGAAAATCAGAGGTTGAAAGGAAGCATAATTTAATGTAAGCATAATTTAATGTCATATCTTTGGTACTGGGAGGTGACTTTTTGCTTATTCAAATCCAAAATCTGGTCGAATTCTTTCAGATCCGACACTTCATAGTGAACCGTTTGGGCTCCAGCTTCAAGAAAAAGTGGAGAAGGTAATGCTTGTGTAAGGCCAAATTGCCTCGACACGTATTGTGAGAAATAAGTGACAAGTTTCTTTTTTAGAGCCATGGTCGATTCATGAGGAAGCCTTACGGGAATCATTTGGGGAGTCAAAGTTTTCGACCAGAGTTTATCGACAGCCTCTTAATTTTTAGGTTTGAGACTTTTAAGAGAGTGAAGATATCCTACGTCATTTTTTTCGACAGGCTAAGGGATTGGGATGATAGTTAGAATCATCGTTGGCCTTAATATTAAGAAAAAGTTTAATGAAATGGCAAAAGGCATCAATGGATGACATACCATGAAAGAGAAGACAGTCGAATACCTTCAAGTGGAGTTTTGGAAAATTCAGAAGGGGTAGTGAGTTGAGGCTCAAACACAGACTTCAGTCATAAGTTAACAATCCAGAGAGGACCAAATAGATTGATCGACAACTCACCTCATCGAATTTCACTGACCACCAAGAAAAGTGTTTCATATAGTTGACCCAAAATAAGAGAAGTAAGGTTAACATTTTTTTTGATGGAGCAGAATAGCCAGTGGGAGATAATTATTTTTTTGGATCTAAATTGACTTTGGACAGAAGATAGAAGCATTGAGCCACAAAAGAAGAAAGGCTACAGGTTCGCTGTCAGTAACAGGGCCATTCTCGGAACCCATGTTGTTTTGGATGAAACCCGACACAAAGGTCGAGTCAAAATTAATGTCGAAGGCATCATCAGGACATGGAGTTATCCAACAAACATCTTTTCCATCAAGAGATAGCCTAGTCAAAGCTGAAATTTTCATTGGGGTCAGACCCATCATCCCATATGGAAAGTGAAAATTATTTGTGGTTGGACACCATAAGCTAGCTCCCAGTAAAGGGCAGTATAAGACAAATCATGGGTGACTAGTCGAAGAGCAGACATTATACCTAAGGATCTCCACACCGACTTGTAAGTTGGAGAGAGTCTCGATAGCCATGTCGAAAATAAGGAACTAGACTCCTTAGGAGATGCAGTCCTAAAAACTGGACTGGAAAAATAGGTGGCCTTGACATTTTACAAAAAAAAATCAAAGGAAAGTGTTCACGGAGAGATGAAAAGAAAGAAGAAATTGACTCAACTTGTTCTTGGGTAGAAATTGGTCCTAGGAATGAATATAAAACGTTGAAGACGGTAAATAGAAGCAGTATCTGGCACTGCCATAATGCGGTGGTCTCTACATCAAGGTTGGGAGCCCTTCAAGTTCCATCATCATTATAAAATTGTGACATCTTGGTCTATGACATGAACATCGTCGTCATTTTCTTCTCGTGAAGAAGAACCAAGAGTAGCAGAAGCTCCACCAGGAGCAAAAGTAACGACTGCCACAACAAAAGCAGAGGCAGGAAGAAAAGTCGACATAAGGGTTCCTACAATGGAAGTGGTGACGGGAATGGTGGTATTAGTGGTAGCAGCAATGGTGATAGAGGATGATAATACAGCGGTGATAGTCGGAGTGCTGCTAGAGTGAAGGCCAGATTGGGAGTCCATGAAGATAAGTTGAAAGGGCTTTTCAAACAAAGAAGGAGACGATGAGGAGTTTTCTGGGAAAAATGACACGTGAATAAATTTTGACTTATCATTCTGCATTTTAAAAAGATAAGTTTTAAGGGGCAATTTGTTAGTATAAATTTCGACTTATGAAGTAATTCAATTATGATTCATCGAAATTTCAAAAAGATCGACGAATCAGGCCTCTGGCTATCAGGAAACAACACTTTTGACTACAATAAGAATAATAGTCGAGGTCGAGGGTTTAATGAGAAGAAATGGGTCAAAACTAGATACATCACGTGGTTAAATTTAAACACGATGCAAGAACGTAAGGTTTGGAGACCAAGGCAAGATAGAACGTAGGGAAGCCACTATGAATATTCTTCAGAGTCAAGGCAAGGCCATAGCCTGAGAAAAAGGAGGAATTGAATCGTGGGCAAGATTCTTCAAGAACAAGTCTATCCTTAGAATCTATAAATAGAAGAAGTTTTAGAAAAAAAAAAAGGAGAAGTTCAATAAAAAATACTATATCATCACACAAAACTCTGCAAGAATTCCTAATCTCAGTGACGCAACGAAAGACCATGAAGTGCAAGTGCATGTGAGTGTTAGAAGCCCATTTTATTTTTTATTGTTCTTCATTTTTCTTTCTTTAGTTCCTTTGCTTTAAATGTTTCATTGTTATTTTGTTGTTCTATTGATTTCCATTTCACTTTTACACTTTCATGTATTTAAAGTTCTCTTTTATTTATTTCACATATTTCCATTTCATTTGTTGAAATTTGCCACCAATAATTCGACACAGTTTGTTTTCGACATGAACACTAAGTAATTTTCGGGTCGATCTCACTTTTTTCAGAAGAGTCGTATCTGCTCCTCGAATTGAGATCTTAATACAAGTTCGATTCGACACCCTGTCGAAATTGCTAAAAATCGAGTGAAACAATTTTAAATGTGGTCCTTCATAAATTTCTATACTGTGCACCAAAATTTCTGTGTTGTACATATTTGTTAGTTAAGTTTCAATATTCTGGACATGTAGTCTTTAAAGAATTTATGTGTTGTGCACCAAATTTTTCATATTGTACGTGTTTTGTTAGTTGGATTCAGTATCTGGACATAATTCTTAAAAATTTTCTGTGTTGTGCATTAAAATTTTTGTGCTCAGAAATTGTGCTAAATATATATAGAAGGAGGAGGAGAAGATGATGAAAAAATCGACAATAATGATAATATAAGAAGATGAAGAGGAAAAAAGAGGGAAAAAAATCTAACAAGAGAAGAATGTTGAAAAAGAAAAACAAAAGAAGACGACGACAAAAAAGCTCACGCATATATAAGCGTAACTTGATTGGACTTAGTTTAAAAATTATTTGGCCACTTAATTTTATTGTAATTTAAATTATACGCCAAAGAAACGGAATAATTGGAAATTCATTTGAACTTATAGTCTTATTTCTTGTCCAATAGAGGAAAGAAATATGTGAACACGGTATAAGCAACAAAAAGTGGAAAAAGTAACCTAGTTTTAGATTTTGATGCATACTTGATATGCCCATAATGCACGGCATGGATGGACTATCCAGGGCTGCGTTTTCCACAACTAACGTCCCAAAAACGCGTTCTCATAGTCACTTTTATGGTGCTGCATTAGAACATTAATGAGGGCAAGCTTCTAGATGCAACTTTGAGATAACCAGAAGATTAATTAAAAAAAAAAGGCGAGAGAGAGAAATGAGGTGTTAATAATTCGATACAACAATTTGATCAAATGCATAAATTCTCCACAAACCACAATCACCCAGGATACTCGGCATCCATGTTGGGATTTGGGATTTGGGATTTGGATCCAAATCCTCCATGTTGTTGTCAATAGACTCCATTCATACAAGTGAGTTAATAATTCGACGGCCCAAAAAGAAATGAGTGTTAGTACCTGATACGGAACCCATATTTTCTTTTTATAAGATATCCTTCCACATAATTAAATCCAATACTTGAAGAGAAAGTCAATGGTATTCATCGACCCAAAAAAAAAAGTCAATGGTATTTAGTAGTTGATTTCTGATTGCAAAAGCAACAAATGAATTCAACGACAGATTGCAATAATAATGCAACAAACTAGATAGGGAATCCACATATTTCAGAAATTAACAGTAGTCCAAGAAAGCTGTCGTCACCTACAAGTACACACACTACGTGAAATAGGTCAATGAAGCTACTGAATTCCCATTAAAAAATTCTGGTTTTTCTGATTCCATATGGATAAGTGAATTTTAAATTTTATCCAATTATAAACTCAAAGTCAAAGGTTCTAAGAAGCTCCTGCTTAAAGTTTCAATTTTTTTAATCCATCTTTAATTGAAATCGTTCACATGAAACTTCCTTCTATAATTCATGCAGACCACCCTAGCTCTTATTTTCTATCTATAACAGCATTACAACATTTCGCTCTATCTAAAGCCTAAATACTCTAAATCATAGCACATATACTCTCAGCCAAGTTTTCCAACAAAACAATGCCTCTTGTTTCCACCCCATATCCAGTCTGGTCCATGTACCTCCTCCATGCTTCCCTTCTCTTTTATGTAAACTTAGTGTGGCTACAGCCTACAACAGCAGCCACGGCCGCCGCCTTGGGAAATGATACTGATTTCATGGCATTGCTCAAGTTCAAAGAATCAATATCTGATGACCCACACGGAGTTTTGACATCATGGAACACCTCTACCCACTTTTGTAACTGGCATGGAGTCACATGCAGCACCAAACATCAAAGGGTTGTAATGTTGAATCTTAAAAGATCTGATTTGCGTGGGATTATATCGCCTTATATTGGCAATCTCTCCTTTTTGAGAAACCTTTACCTCCAAAACAATAGCTTCTATGGAGAAATTCCAACGGAGTTGGGTCGTTTGTTCAGACTACAACAACTCTCACTCTCAAACAACATACTAACAGGGGAGTTTCCTATCAAATTGACAAATTGCTCTGATCTAAGGCACTTAAATGTGTCAAGCAACAATCTCCATGGCAAAATACCAATAGAGATTGGATCACTAAGGAAGCTTGAAAAGCTGAATCTTTTCACAAATAATTTCTCCGGACAAATCCCACCTACCATGTGGAATATTTCTTCTCTTGATGTTCTCTCTCTGGCCTATAATAACTTGGAGGGCGATTTACCAGAAGAAATGGGACAACTTAGAAACTTGTCAGTTTTCGCAGTACCTGGAAACAAATTGTCCGGTACGCTTCCTGCTTCACTTTACAATATGTCATCTCTCTTTTTCATCACAGCTGCAGAAAACCAATTTCACGGCTCCCTTCCAGCCAACATGTTCTCCACCCTCACCAATCTGCAGGTGTTTGGCATTGGAGCAAATCAAATGTCAGGTCTTATCCCAACTTCCATCACAAATGCATCTTTACTTCAAGTATTTGATATTGGTGTTAACAGTTTTGTTGGACAAGTTCCAAGTCTAGGAATGTTGAAAGACCTTCACTGGCTAAACTTAAATTATAATAATCTAGGCAACGGTTCAGATAATGACTTGGATTTTACTACATCTTTGGTAAATTGTACCAAATTGGAAAATTTGATTTTGTCAACCAACAAATTTGGGGGTCCTTTGCCCAACTCCATAGGTAATTTGTCAACCCAACTCATTCGACTATATCTTGGTGATAACCAGATATATGGAACTATTCCTGAATCTATAGGAAATTACATAAATTTAATTGCCTTGGTTCTAGAATACAATCAATTTACTGGGACTGTTCCAAATACTTTTGGGAAGCTTCATAAGCTCCAACTGTTAGGTTTGGGGATAAACCAACTATCAGGACAGATACCTAGCTCCTTGGGTAATCTTACTCAATTGCTTCAAATAAGCATTTCAAACAACAAGTTGGAAGGAAAAATTCCACCCATAGTTGGAAATTGGCAAAAGTTACAATACCTGGAACTTTCAGGGAACAATCTTAGTGGTGCTATACCCTTGGAGGTATTCAGCCTTTTCACCTTGTCAACATTGTTGAACTTATCTCATAACTCATTTTCTGGCACTATACCCGTTGAGGTAGGAACCCTTAATAACCTTGGCACTCTGGATCTATCTAAAAATGATCTGTTTGGAGAGATTCCCACAACCATAGGAGAGTGTATAAATTTGGAATACCTAAACTTACAGGGGAATTCCTTCAATGGGACAATACCTCCATCAATTGCTTCATTAAAGAGCCTCATCCAATTGGATCTATCACAAAATAAATTGTCTGGATCGATTCCAACAGCATTGCAGAGCCTTTCTCTACTAACATACTTAAATCTGTCTTTCAATAAATTGGATGGCAAGGTACCAACAGAAGGAGTTTTCAAGAATACAAGTGCAATATCAATAGCAGGCAACAAGAAGCTTTGTGGGGGCATCTCAAAGCTCCACCTGCCACCATGCCCCAATACTAACCAACAAAAAAAGCAGCATAACTTGAAGCTAGTGAGAATCATAATTTGTGTGGTCATTTGTCTTCTACTGTTGTCAATTCTTACTATATGTTGGAGTAGGAGGCAAAAGCAACTATCATCTTTGATATCAAAAACAACAGACCAGAGCTCGATAGTGTCGTACCAAAGCTTATATGCTGCTACAGAAAGGTTTTCTACCAACAATTTGATTGGTTCTGGGAGTTTTGGTTCTGTGTACACAGGATTCCTAAAATCAGAAGACAGGGTCGTTGCCATAAAGGTGATCAACCTTCAAATGAGAGGAGCTCATAAGAGTTTCGTCACTGAATGCAATGCACTAAGAGTTATTAGACATCGAAACCTTGTGAAGATTCTTACATGCTGCTCAAGCATAGATTATCGCGGGGAAGAATTCAAAGCACTAGTTTTTGAGTACATGTCTAATGGAAGCTTAGAAAAGTGGCTGCATCCACAAGGTGAAACTGCAGATCCAACACATACTTTGGACCTTGCTCACAGATTAAATATTCTTATAGATATAGCTTCAGCGTTACATTATCTTCACTATGAGTGTGAACAACCTATTGTTCATTGTGATATAAAGCCAAGCAATGTCCTTCTTGATGATGACATGGTAGCTCATGTGACTGATTTTGGATTAGCAAGGATTCTCTCAACAATAAATGGCTCCTCTCATAACCAATCCAGCACAAGTGGATTCAAAGGGACCATTGGATATGCTCCTCCAGGTATGATCATTACCTGAAAACTTTAAATTCTAACATTTCCTTTTCTTAAAAAAACAGGAGTTTTAGACCATTCTTTTCTAGAATGGAATTTTATGCTTCTTGTATTATTGTTGGTATGTTATATCGCTAATCATTGACCATAATCAACGTGTTCAGAGTATGGAATAGGCTCTGAGGTGTCAACACAAGGTGATGTATATTCTTTCGGGATTCTAGTATTGGAAATGCTAACTGGCAGAAGACCCACGGAAGAATTTTTTGAAGACGGTGACAATCTTCATAACTATGTGGAAAGGGCATATCCAGAGAAGCTTTTGGAGATTGTGGACTCAACCTTTCTACTGAAACAATTAGAGAAACCATTAGCAGAAAAAGAAGGCAACATAGTGTCGTGTGTATTTTCTCTAATCAAAATTGGACTAGCTTGCTCAGTTGAATCTCCAAGAGAAAGAATAAATATGAGGGATGTCATTAGGGAGCTAAATGTAACCAGAAACGCATTTCTTTGTGGTTTAGTAAATGTGGAGTATTGTTGACCACAGAAATAATAAATTAAGAATGCATGTTACTTCCAGATTATGGGTCCAACAAGCTATAAAGCTTTTAAATCAGCTTGAAATTTCCATGTATAATTGGAAAGTAGTAGTGTTAGGACACCCAACTAGTTCCACTTTGAAGAGTTAATTTCCATAACTAAAAAGGAGTGGATTAGTGAAGAGAGTGGAGAGTTCTCAAATATCCTTTCCATCTTGTAATTATTCAATAGACAATAGTTTTATGATTTCTGATGAAGATTGTATACAGCTTATCTTGTTTGTTACCTTTTCATTTTCTTCTCCTACCTAGAGAATATGCTTGTTCTTCTATGTTTGTTTTCTTGAAATAACCTATAACATGAGCTTCTTGTCGGAAGTTCTATATAGTATACACTTATTCTACAATAGAATTACCAGTTCCTATCAAGTACATAATGGAATATCTCTATTTTTACTTCAAGAGTGAAGATTGTCAACTGAGATGCAAATCTCAAGTTTAATATTCGAAATTTAATCTCCAGAATAAGATAGGCCTAATCCAGGCATCTAAGAGTCTTGCGTATCGGTATCTAGTGCAAAAAGTGAGCTTATGCGAGAGTGAGAGCAACAAATCCGAGCAGTTAGATATTGCATAAATGGAAAGGTATCTAAGTGATCATCTGACATTTTAAAAAACTTAAAGCCTAACCATCCATGTATGGTTATATGCTCAGATTTGCTCCTCTCACTCTCACATCTAGATGCAATAGGAAGCATCAAAGAGTTAGTGTTGAACCTCAAACAAAATCACTTGCAAGGGATTGTATCACTCCATTGGCCTCCAAAACAACAGGTTCAATGAAGAAATCTGACATGTGTTCACACTATAGTAGATAACAGATAGTCTTTGGATATCTCTCTTCTCAAATGATCTTGAGTTATGGAAATGGCTAAAATAAGACAGTCAAAGAAATGTTTGTCTTAGTTTTTTTCTAACAAAAAGCTTTCCATAGAAGCTATTCATCTCACATCTACTCAACAAAACTTCTTAGATGAGTAACTTCTATGAATGATTGTAAACATTTGGAACCTCTGTTTACTAATTATGGTCAGAAGACAGTAACAAGCATATTGATATAATTAAAAAATGTATTATAAATATAAATAAAACCTGATGCATTTCCGAGTGCTTTAGATTACATGTGGTTTGGGACATTAGGTAACAATCTCCACCTCAATGTTGAACTTTCGTTGTAAATAATTTGATGTCGTAGATCCTTCAATATTTGGATGTCCTTAGATACTTGTTATATAGGCTTTCCATAGTTCAATATAGTCAATGCTGCAACTACACTTGGACTGTAGTTAGAATTAGCTCTCATCAAATCTTGTTGAGAAAGGTTGCCTTGTATTCTTTCTGAAGGCAATAGAAGCTTAACAAACTTTTCAGCTGCCACTAATTGTTCTTCTCGAAAATTGTTATCGTGTATTAAATTCCTGTAGTATAGAGCGAAGACCTCATCAAATGTCCCAGAGAAATATTGTTTTGCAACTGAATAGTAAAGTGCAATGCTTTCATTTTTACACGCATTTTAGCATACACTAAGCTTTTGAGACACATGAAATATTCTGCGTGTAATTCTTACGTGAGCAACAAGGCTAGGTTCCCTGGTGTGCAGGACCGGAAGAGCGCTTCAGGAATAATAGCTGAATCCAAGAGAATATTGGGAAGTGAAATGTATTGTATCTTAGCTTTGTACTTAATATACCATTCAGTCAAAATATTGGCACGATATGCAACAACACAAGGTAGACGTGCAAGCTGCAGCTCCACAGCAACAGTCCCAGATGTGCATAATGCAACTCTACTTGCCTGCAATGCAGTTAATTGAAGTTAACTAGGAACAAGTCAAGAATGCAGCCTTATAGGTATATGGGGTCAACAAATGAATATTAAAGCTTTGTTAAAATCAATTTATCTATATTCACATAGTTAGTTGATTGTAGCTTTAAACCATTTCCAAGTTCAGAAAATTATCCTATTATGGTCCTGTCTAATATAAAGTAATATTGTAATAATAAGATGAACATGAGAAAGTACCCAGAAGGAATAGATTGAAAACATTATTCAGGAAACATTTTGAGCATAACTACCAGTAATTTGTATTGGCAGGAACAAAACTGAAATTTTCCTATGCTGTCACCAATTATGGTGCCAAGGCAAGTTCAGATTTATGTATTTCTATACTGCACACAAATTTGATAAAGCTGGCTCTGTCAGAATCTGCAATGAGCTAAAAGAAACACTGGAATTGTTTCTTCTTTCCCATTTTTGATAGAAAAATAAATATAATAAAAGATATAATAGAACTGTTGAATCAAGTTTTGGAAATTGCGACAAGTCTTTACAAGATAAGTTCATGAAACCAAATTCCAACGACTTCGACATATTTGTAAAAGATGAGTGTACAAGGGGACCTTACACTAAAGGCATCATATCTCAGCTGAGTCATTCCGCCAGGAATTAAAACAGAAGGAAGAGGCCATCTATGAACAGCCTCAGCAATAAATTTTTCCACATACTTGTTAGGCGCAACATGAATGACTGTCATCATCTGAGGAAAAGTCTCTTTCAGGAGTTCCAATGTGTTTGCAAAGATGGGAAGCATCCGGGTGACTTCTTGCACCCTGCTTCCAGGAAGCAAGCTAACAACAGTGGCTCCTTAGAAGTTAAAGATCAGTGAGATTTTACATCAAAATATGATTTCAAAAGCTGAACAAAAAAAACTATATATGACTGTAAAAAATAACCTTTAGCCCAGTTCTATCAAATATAACCTATTTATTTCTATCTTCTTTTTTTTTCATTTTTTTCATTTTTAAAATGATAAAACCCAATTTTATATCCTTTTCTTTCACACCTACTATTTATTTCTGCAAAGAAAGCAAAAACAAATACTTGTCTGAGAAAGAGACTTATTATAGTAAAATTGGTGAAAGATCAAACAATATCCTTACATGTGCCTGCACCACAAACACTAACCAATTGAGAAAAGCATATTGAGCATGTGGATCTTCATCTGATTATCCATACCTGAGGGTATCACATGTTTATTTTGGAAATCTTCAGCATTGCCTTCAGCCCTCCAATTAGGGACTAAGTAATTGCTTCTCTGTGAAAATATCCAGCAATTACTACAAACTTAACTTCACCAAACGACTTAGCACAGTGAGAAAATCCAATAAAAGTTTTGCCACAGATCAAAGACGAATAAATATATATTTTGATTGATTGAACAATGAAAAGATAAATTATAACACAGTTTTAATTTAAATTAAATGATAAGCAGAAATAAGCTTTATTAAAACTACAAAATAATTGAGTGATACCAAATTCAATTCTAGAACATCTTCTAGGACAGGATGGCCAACAAAGGTTGCAGACACTCCATTCAATTTACATATTTTATCTTCATTTGGAAGTATGCACAATAGATGATCTACAATTTCTGCCAGCCCTCTGAGTCTTGCTTCGCCTCCTTTCCATGCCCAGAATGATGGTGCTACATAGTGAAAATGTACTGGCCAATGCGATCTTTGCTTATTGTATCTAGCTGCAAAGCCATTCCCCCACTTGCATACAGCTTAACTGTCAACAACATAAATGTAGCACTTTTCCCAGCAAGGCAGGGGCATTAGTACCTCTTAGCTGCTTCAAGAACCGGAAAGAAAAGCCTTTAGAGTCCACGGTTAATACAACATGAGGCTCAAATAAAGCAGCTGCTTCTACAGTTTCCTTCAATCTCACCTGACAATTTTAAATAAGGAATAAAAAATGATGTTCTGAATATCTCCTTTCACAAACACATACATGACATCTATATAACAAAATCCAATAAACCTTGGACTCAGTTTCAATGTTCATCTTTAGGAGGTTGATCTAAAAAGATTCTAAAGAATAACAAAATATAATTACATGTCCTACTTATTTTAATTAAAACTAAAATTATACTTCAAATCAATGAGGGTGATCCTGAGTACAACAGAATGCTTGCTGCCTTGTGACCTAAAATTGGCTTATTAGAAGAAGGTTAGTGCTTGTATTTTTCAAAATTCAAATTAAAAAAGTCATAGCAAAACTTCGGCTACTATAAAAGGGTTGGGTACACTACCCTCTTAACTAGAAATGTTAACAATTGCAAAGAGAGTAAGGAAGATAATATTCACACACTCACTCGGATTCTATACAAATGCGGTAGTAGTTCCCAAATTCCCATGACCGAGATATCCTCAATGGGAAAAAGAGATTGCATTCCTTCACTTGACATCTTAGCCCTGAAATAGATAAACATCAAAATGATAGATAGTAACATAAAAGTTAACAGAACTCCAAAATGAGTTCTTCCAAAGAGAAAAGAGTGTGATCGAAGTTACAAATGGAGATAACGAATCCTCTCATTGATTACAGAATCACAGTCAGCTTATATACAAATCCCTAGAATGTAATCGTGTAACCAACTATGCAAGCTAAGCAACAGCTAGAAAAGGAAATGTAACTAATTCTAACTAACTCTAGGTTCTTCATCAATATGACTTCAATCATCAATTCTCGATTTGCAGAGATCACAATCAATCATTATGAGATGAACATTTTCAATTTCTCTTTGCTTCTTTTCTTATTGATGATTTAAGAGCGAAGAAAACTGTGTTACCCTCCAACACCAGCAAAGCGAACAGGGAAAGGGGAGAGAAGCTTGAGGGAAGCCATGACACGAGAAGCAATGGAGTCACCAGAGACTTCGCCTGCAACAACGAAGACCCTCAGTTCTCCATCTCTTTCAGCCATCTCCAACGGCGCTTTAGTTCTTGGAACTGACGAAAACCAAAGCGCACTCGAACTGCTTGGGCTCCATTTCCTTCTGCACAAGATTTTGCCAACAGTGGCGCCCAACATCGTCGTCCGAGGGACCACCGTACGCGCCACTCACCGTCGCCGGTCACTGGAACCTGCTACCTGCTGCCGTTAGATGAGGCTGTTATTTCTGTATATATATATATATATATATATTCTTGGATTTTTTATTATAAAATAAAAAAATATTATTTTTCCAAAAAAATTATTAAAACTTTATTTTTGGAATTCATTTTTTTTTAGTCCTACCCAATGGAATATTTGTACAATGTAACCATAATAAACATCTCATCCCAAAAGCTTAAACTGATTTTGGGTTTACCAAAAGATCGAACTCTTGACCGATCTAAAATTTTGATAGTATGTTATGATACCACTCATCCCAAAAACTTCAGCCGATGTAAAAAGATAACATTAATACTTATATCTCTAATACTTCCCTAAACATCCATTGTACACATTGTACAAATACTCCATTGGCTCCCTATATTTTCTCTTTTTTTTTTAATTCAGATCAGTCAATTTCACGTAAATAGAGAGTTGAGAGCCGTTAGATGAAAATTTATTTAAATTAGTCAAATCATTTAACGGCTCTTAATTATCAACTTCACTGGAAGTTAAATGTCTTTGAGTTCTCACCTTTTTTTATGTGGGGGCAAATTTGTCGTAACTCCTCGCAAACTCTATAAATTTTATAAAATAAAATTCGCCGTATTTCTAATTAACTTCAACTTTTAAGTTTTTTTTGTGTTGAGGAGCACCATTCTTATTCCATCATTGTTAAATATTGCTTACTACATCATTGTCAAAGACGGCTTATTCATGTATACGCTTGTGTGCTACTCCTATGTACTCCTATTAAAGATGGCTTATTCATGTATACTCTTGTGTACTATTCTTATATACTCCTGCAGGCGATGATAATGGTTGTGAACTTGCTTCCAAAAAAAATTAGATTCCGAAAATTAAGTTTCGATAATTTTTTTGGAAATAAAGTTTTTTTATTTTATAATAGAAAAAAATCTAATGCTAAAATTATCAGAATTTATTATTGAGTAAACTACCATTTTTATTCATGAAAGTTAAAAACGCTGACATATCTGTTCATAAAAGATGAAAATTACTATTTATATCCATATAAATTTGACTTTTGCAAGCAAAATTATCCAAACTTCAAATAATTACATAAAATTTTCAAACTACCCTTAGTGAGTCTCATCCTCCTCAATTCTAATTACTATTTATACCCATATAAAATTGACTTTTGCAAGCAAAATTACCCAAACTCCAAATAATTACATAAAATTTTCAAACTACCCTTGGTGAGTCTCATCCTCCTCAATTCTTCGTCTATAGCTCTTCCTCTGTGTCACAACTCCTCACCCCCTCCTATTCTCTCGCTCACCCATCCTCTAACTCACTCACTCACTATCTGCAGCACCTCTATCAGCCGTGAACCACCACTACTGCAGCACCATTCCCCTTCCTTCTCTCTCTCCCCCCTCTCTCTCTCACTTTTCCTATCTCACCTCTTGAACATCAACATAACCCAATGACTATCCTCTTCAAAATCACAAAAAAAACATAGATCAAATCGAAGAATAAAACATGCATAGATTCAAAATAAAACCTTAATTTCTTAGAACATTCTTTACCAAAAATTATCAATTTATCAAATTTCAAATCACAATTTTCGTTGCAAATAACACAGAATACTAATTCGATTCCAGCAGCACTAGGAGGAGAAGATTACGAAGACACATCGCCAGGAGGAGAAGAAGAGAGCAGTGACGTCGAAGGAAGGAGAAGACGAAGACACGACGTTTGGAAGAGGAAGGGACTCAGCACTGAAGAAGTTGTGGTTGCAGAAAATAGAGGACTCAAAATTGCTACCTCTTGAAGCCAGACACCTTCCGAAGAAGAAGAAAGAGAAGGAATGAGAAGATGGAGCTCGCAGCAGCAAAAGGAGGAGCCACCATTGATGCACAGAAGAAAGAGAAAAACGACAGATAAGAGAGAAACATCAATAGGGAGAGAAGAGGAAGGAAAAAAGTACAAAGATGGAGGGGAGAGAAAGAAAAAGAGGACGATTGAAGAAGATGGAGGAAAAGAATAGTGGTGGTTTACAACGGTAGATGAAGAATTGAAGAGAATTAGACTCACCAAGGGTAGTTTGGATATTTTATATAATTATTTAGAGTTTGGATAATTTTGCTTGTGAAAGTCAATCTTTATGGTACAAATGGTAATTTCTATCTTCTATGAAAAGATATGTCAGCGTTTTCAACTTTCATGGATAAAAATGTTAGTTTACCCTTTATAATTTTAGGCATTACTTAATAGACTTAATTTCTTTAGTCTATAAATATAACAAAATATTTAATTCCATATTTTTAAATATTGATAGTTTACTGATAGTCAATAATAATAAATTCTGGTCCTCCGGCATTTTATATATTTGACAAATGTTTGTTTTAATTGAACAACAAATGTCCAATTCAAACTGTAAAACAAAATTTAAATTGAATATTTAGCGATAAGTCAGTTTATTTCAAAATTCAAAAATTCATTCTCTTTAAATCTCTCTCTTCACCCTTTTCTATGCATTTTTATTATCGTTATCCCTCGCCATCACGACTGACAGATAAATTGCGTATTCGAAAAGTCGATTAATACCAAAGTTTCGTACTGTGTCTTAGTACTCTGGATCTGACTCCAACGCTGTACGTCCATCTTCGAGGTGATCGCTGCCATGGAGTGCTGATTCTCAGGTCTCCGGCAACGGTGCTAATGTTCCGAGGGTTACTTGAAACTGGATCGTGTTTGGACTTGAACGTAAGGTCCAAACTCTTAGTTAGGTGGTTTCCGACTTAGCCTGCGACAAGCAGCCGTTGTCCGAGTTGTTTGTGAGGAGATGGGGGACGGTACCTGCAAAACACTCTGATGCTTAAGTCAGTAAGGGTCTTAGCAGGTTTTAGTGTATTGAAACTTAAGTATATATGAGAGTATCAGTGTATTTATAAGTGATGAGCCAATAATCACTGTTAAAGTAATTATAGTCTTTGTAGTGGATAACTGTCCATTTTTTGTAGAGTTTGTTGAGATCCCTCTTCCGAAAGTGGGAAAAGATATTAGGAGTTTGTTATAACTCCTTCAGAGATGAAGGGTGTTACTATGCAGCGCTTTTGTCCGACCTGTAAAGAGATCGGTTATGGATAGCTATATTTTAAGCTTTCTCTATTTTTGGGCCTGATTTATATTTTAGGCCAGGTATAAACAATTATGTTATATTATATTAAATTGAATTGAATCAATTTTAAAAAATAAATCCAAATTCAATTCAATGCAATTTGTCAAAAATTATAATTTTAATTAGTTTTCTATTTGAATTAAATTAGATGAATAATTTAATTTAAATGGTTTTAGGGTTGACTGTTTGAACAACCTACCTTCAATGAATCCATTGCATTTGCATGATATTTACATTTTCCTTGCTGCTGAAATAATACTCCGGATTGTCCATTTCTCTTGTGGGGCGCCAAAAACCATTACTCCAAAAGGCCAAAATCAGCGAAGAGGCCCCTTTTTTACTCACTCTCTCTCTCTCTCTCTCTCTCTCTCTCTCTCTCTCTCTCTCCAACGCAAACGCACCGAGATAATCTTGCTGACGTAAAGATTCAACTTCTCTCAAGCTTTCTGTTTTCTCTTCGCCGACCCAAACATAAACGGAAGAGGAAACAGGAGAAATAGTAAAAGGGAGACCGGGGGTTTTAGGGTTTTGATTCGCTGCCACTGCGTCCATTTCAGCATTCGGTGGGCGACTGGGGTGTGCCCCCTTCCCTACCATTGAATCTGCTTTCTCCGATTTGCTGCGAAATTAGGGTTCGTAGTAGCTTTTGGGGCTAATTGTTCCGTCGATTCCGAGAACAGTGAGTAAATCATAGACAAGATGTATGCTGATCGGGTGGACAGTGGAGTCAGGAGATCCGCCAAGGAACGCCTTAACGGAAACACCGTCACTGATTCTTCGCGGCCGCAACGGCAAATCACCGGCAAGAGGTTTGTTTTTCTTTTCATTTTCCCCTTTATTCTGATAATTGTGTTCGTGGATTTGGCTTGTTCCTGGAACTCACATTTGGGTAGTATAATTATTAGTGCGCATTAATTCCACCATGCATGTGTTGCTTGTTAGAGGCTATGGTAGAACAAGGGTCTGTTTCAATTTGTATCGTTGCCAAAAATTTTGGGTTGGGGAGAGAGTAGGGTTAGCTTCGGCACCCACTCAAGACTTACAATGTGGGATAAAAGAATTGACTGAAGTTAATGCAAAGTATTGGGCGTTGCTTATGTTCTTAATTGTACGTCTCCTTGTGGACTCGTGGTGTTTGGATTCAAGTGAATGTGGAGGCAAGTGAGAAGTGTATTTGATTGGGTCTGTGAGGGAGGGGACCTGCTTGAGTTGAAACAGGCATTTGCTACTCACTGGAATTGGTGCTGTTTTGTGTTACCTTGATGGGATGCTTTGAAACTCTCCGCCCTAAGGCTTAATTCCTTGTAGACATTGGTAGAGACCGGTGAGGATTTGTACAAGGATTGTCTTTGGGTTACATTACTCAATTGGCTTTTGGTTACGCCACTTTGTAAGGTTACATGGTAGTGGAATATACTAAATTTAGCAGACTTGTTTGCCAATGTAATGTTTGATTGATGTAAAGTTTTAGTGACGATATGGAGATTTTGTAGCTGCCAATGTTAATTCAAGGTCCTGTAGGAGAGAGGTCTAATTATTAGGTTTTTCTGTCAATTTACTGGCATGTGGAGTCATGATATGCTATTTCATTAACTATTTGTAAATGACAGTTAACAGTAATAGCTTCCACCTAAGTCTCAATAGGAAATCTCACATGGTTAACATCATTCCCCTCATACTAACAAGGAGAACAAAAACCACAAAGGGATATCTTAGCTCCTCCCAACAGAAAGAATGAAGTCTAGGCCTATTCAGACCATTGGCCGAGGTGCACCACCAGTTACCATTGTCAAGTGACTTTAAGAGAACTAAACGAGAGAAAGAACAACTAATACCTTCCACTTGCTTTGCGACTCATGTCCCAAATTAGCAGCATACCTCATGAAGCTCCATGATAGGGAAGAAAGGCATAATCCATATGTATTAATTCCCAAACTTCTTAAGTTCAAGTTTTCATAGGATTCTAATTTAGTTCCTTAAAGCATAAGCATATGAGGTTAAACTTTTAGGATAACTTCATTTTCCTTTAGTTCATTCAACTGCGTGGAAGGTACTGGAGTATTGTTGAATATCTCATGTTCCATCGATCTAAAATTCTTTTGCATAAGTTAAATCTGCTTCCGTAGGATCATTTTTATTTTGCTGGTTAAATTTGGTGAAAATGATATTCAGAGCGTGTATTGAATGTCTTTTAAATGGTAGTTATGCGGCTTAAAGATAAAGAAGAAGGATGAAATAAAGTCATGAGAATTTAGAAGGCTGACTGGTGGAGAGATACTGGCTACTGCCTTTCTGTCTCCAGAATGTTCTCTATTTGACTGGATAGTTATAACTGCTTCAGTTAGTTAGTTACATTGTACCTCCAATGTTGCAATTTCATCTTGGATGTTTGAATGCTTAATGAAGTGAAAACTTAATGATATATTTATGGTCATTACTTTTGCAGGCAAAGGCAAGATGACAAGTGGGAACATGATCTCTTTGATGATGATGATGGATCCCGGATCACTAGTATGGATTGATTATGTTATTATCATATGCAAGTATAAGTTGCCACTCTTGTTGGATTCCTGTACTTCTTTTTTGGGTTTTAACTTCTTTTTGTTAATGGCTTGTGAAGATCGCAAAGTTACTTCTCATGATCTTCGTCTTAAGCTTCAAAAGAAAGGTCTTCAACCGGCAACTCAGAGTGGAAGGAGTTCTGCTCCAAATGTGCGGGATCTTCGTGAAAGGCTATCAGGGACAATGACTGTGCAACCTAAAAACATTGATCCACCAAAGTCAAAGGTGGTAGCCAAACCAAGCAGTAAAAGTGTCGGTGTTGAGGCTCCTGCAGTACAGGCCAAGAGACCATCTAATTCAGTCCCTAAAAGGTTGCCACAGAAGGTATTGTTATCTTCTCACTAGAATTTGATGACAATTTTTAGCTAGTGTACCTCTATTGTACTTTATGGGTTACAAATATTTTTGGTAAACTACATGATAATTAGTTTCATGAGCCAAGAGCATTAATGAATTGATTGCCATGGGGGCCATTTTTTCTCAATTTTACATATAATGGCGAGCCATCTTTGATCTTGGGGATGTGATATAATTGTTGTTGGGTTGTAATGTTGCAAAGAAGCAGAGTCAGTTTTCCAAGTGGAAGAAGTTGAAAGTGCATGAAGCATTGGCTTTATTATGCATGCAATTGACGCAGCCTGATTCTTCAGTATTCTATTATTCTAATGGACTTGAGATAATAGTAGCCATAGGTGCTGAACTGTTAATACGTTTGGTGGGGTTCATTTTGTGTTTAGTCATGTTCATCCACTTAGTTCATTTTGTGTTTAGTCATGTTCATTCACTCTAAGTGGATGAAATTTCCTAATGTATGTTCAAGGAAAAACCAAGTTAATTTTGTTAAATTTGGTTTGCCTGTTCCTTTGTTATGTAATTATTTTTTTTTTCTTTGTTAATTAAAGGAAAGTAACGAGATTTAACTTCTTGCCATACAGGCTGATATTTCGGTGGATGATTTCTTGCAATCATTGGGTCTCGAAAAGTATCTCATAACTTTTCAGGCAGAAGAAGTATGCTCTGCATCTACTTATATCTTTTTTGCCTCATTATAGAAAGTCTCTTGTTGAAAGTAACTGGGTTTTAATTTGACAATAAGAGTTCATATTGACATATAAAAGCTGTTTCTTCAGGTTGATATGGCAGCCCTTAATCATATGACTGATGAGGATCTCAAGGCTATGGGTATACCAATGGTATGCATCAAACTAGTCTTTGTTTCTGTTTCTTGCAGCAATAATTTGCGGTAGCATCAGTCATGTGGACTTGTGTAACTTGAAAATGGCATCTTTTTATATTTTAAGGCCCTTTTGATGTTAATGTTGATCCAAATATTTTAGTTAGTTTGTAAACCTAAATCCTCATTAGTTAGTTTATCTGGTAGCTGGTGAGATTAAAACCCTAATTGGAACACACTAAAATGGAAATGATCTTGTCCTCGGGGATGGCTGTAAGTTTAGCTTTCAAACTTATTGTTCATTGCACAAATCAGAAGTAGCTGACTGTCATTTGCCTTGTAATTGCCCATAAAGGGTGAAGTAGTCAGATTTGTTGTGTTCCTAGAATTTTATGGTGCCATAATGATTTTTCCTCTGGAAAGCTAGGTCCATTAAAGGGAAGTGCTTCTCGTTGGCTTAATACCACGAAATGACATTGGCTCATCATTTATTTTTGTGATTATGGTATTATCACTTTGGTCATGTTGGGTTTTAGCTCCCTGATAGTGTATGTTTCAGGTGTTATTATGTAGTATACATGGTCTGCTTTTTACCTGAACACATTATGAACATGCTTTGTTGGTTCCAGGGGCCAAGAAAGAAGATACTTTTAGCGCTAGAGTCAAAGGTCTAATATTGATACTCTTAGCTTGAAGCACATGTTCATGGAATGGTGGTGGATTGATCAGCGTCTGAAAGCCAAGTGTAATAGCATAGCTCTTTTGACTGTCTTCAATTTCTTTTGTAATATTATTTCCCCAAAATCTTAGACATGAAGCAGGTTAGTTTGGAGTTATGTTGGCAAAACCTGTCAACCTTTTGGAGCTTATACATGTGCCTATTAATGAATGCATTTAAGGGGAATTTGCCTTTAGAATTTGTCCAAGATTTGAACCTAAGAAGTGCACTTAGAAAAATGATACTGACTGCCTGTTTTCTTTTGCATGTTGAGTAAAAAATGGAAGAAAGAAAATGAATTGGAACAAAATGAAAGAAAAAAAGGTTCATCTTTCCAATGAAAAAAAAAAGCATTATTATTGTTATTATTATTATTATTATTATTATTATTATTTGGGTTTGACAAAGTATGTAAAATGATATATTATTGTAAAATACAATCTGATATAGTTGGTAATTGTTGGAAATCTATCTATGGAATTCGAGAACTGGAATTTAACCTTGATTGGAACTAATTAATTAACAATTAAAATTATGAAATTTTAGTTTAAATTTATTTTTAGTTTGTATAAAGGGTAAAATGATTAAAATAAAAGATTAAATTTACTATCGACATAAAGTAGTTGATTTAAATTATGTAATAGTAGTATACAACATCTCATAAAAGACCAAATTTACAATTTCAAAGAGAATTCAATTCGACTTTTACTCATGGAGAAAATACTTTGTATGGAGTTTGATTTATGCTGCTGTGTATGGAATGAATTCCGGAGACATCCTATTTTCAATTTTTCATCATTATGATTATGATTCATGGAAACTCAAACGGTAATTTCGTCAAGGTTACTGGGGATGCTGCATCTCTTGGCTAATTTCTTTTCATATAGATTAAGCGTGTGTGTAGTATTTTGTTATTGGAAATTTCGATGTTTTTCTTTGAGATGGAGTTAATTTTGTTTAAGTTAATATTAATCAAATCAAACCATCTGATTTGTTTGAGGAGGGAAGACAATCTACAAATCATAAGTTTGATTTTTTTTTGTTTCCCACGGTATCCCTCAACTTGACAGGTCAATGACTAATCTGTCGCGGATCTGAGTTCCATTTAAGGGTCTATCGCTGGTCAATGGGTTACTGCATGCACAAGGCGGGATTCGAATCCCAACACTTGCTTAAGCGGATGAGTGAGCTGACCACTCGACCAACCCAAATTGATTTTTGAGAATTCGATTTTAATGTTAAATTTTTTTATATTTTTTAAATTGTAAATCAGACCGTCCATTTATAATTTAAAAAAAAAAAAAACTTGAGTATGATTTTTGGACACTACCGTATAACCAAAAAGAAAATCGGCGCATCCAATGTTTTGAACTCCATAGCAATAAAAATCAGTAAATCACATCCTCTGCCTTATTTTTTTGTGATACACAAGCACATGGGACATATTTTCTAAAAAGGAAAAATATGAAGAGCCAATGGAATATTTGTACAATGAAAGATTAGGGAGTATTAGAAATATAATCATTAGTGTTACCTTTTGCTATGGAAGATGTTCATTTTGTAACTCAATAGCCCATTGTACACATTGTATAAGTAGTCCATTGACTCCCTAACAAGACTCTTCTAAAAATAATAAGCGGCATCTCTTTAGCTTAAAATGTTTCCATATTTATTCAATAAAAACTGCATATCTTTTAAATAACATTAATGTATAAATTATTCACTTAATAAATTATTTTTTTAACAACAATTTACTTAATAAATTGTTCTGCTTTGTAATTATAAAAATATTGAAATCTGCCAATACTTTCTCATACATTGTTAAGAATCAATCTTTTTATGAATTGCTTAAGAGATCCAGTTGTGAGCACCCATTGCACCATTTGTGTAAGTTTTTTATTGGTATTTATTCGGTTCTCCATCCAATTCAAGATAAACAATAATATGAACAAGATGTTCTATCAACAAAGTAAGCTGAGTTCATTCCCAAGCTATTATTGTTTACTAACAATATGCAATACTTGACAAACATATAAGTTCATTTTTAACAATATTGGGAAGCCACTTAATTTCTTGAACTATTTTTAATTTTGAATGATAATCACTAAAAATAATAAAGAAAAGATCTAAGTACTTAGAAGTCCAAAGAAAGGATTTGTGATTGCAGAATGCAACACAGCACCAGCTGAATTTAGTAATGCTATATCAGCCTTTTCATGAGGTAGATACAAGAAGTCACCTGTTCTTTCAAAACCACAGAGTTCAAGAAACTCCACACCTCCATTCAAACTTGCAACTCTTTCCTGTTTAAACATTGTAGGGAAAAAAAATGGATCACTACTCCTGAATCTTGATGCTAATTATTGAATATTTGAATCCTAATTTAAGCATGGTGGTGATTTTGTTGATGTAGATGCTGCATGATGTGACGAAATTCTATAAGGCTACATTAGAAACTAAATTAAGTTTCTGTATTGTGTTTGGTATAAAATATATTAAAAGTATTTTTTTAAAAAAATATTATTAAAATTTCAGTCTCTATCCCAAAAAATTTTAGTCTCTGTTATTCTCATTTTCTGGAGGTATTGAAGGAACTGAAATTTTAAATTCCGAAATTTTAATTCCAATATCTTACCACCAAGTACAATACTAAATCCTATTCCCAAATTTTAGTCCAAAACAAATGCTACCTAATTGAATTATAATAGAATCTTTTGAGAGTAGTTTAATGTGATGAAGTTCTCATACTTGGAATAATGGATTGCTTAGTCTGATCTTCCTGTACTTTTCCTCGTTTGGATTCTTGACAACATTTCGAACATAAATTGAAAGTGTTTCGAAGGCCTTTCTGACTCTCCCATGCTCGGCCTATTAAGAATTTCAAATTTGTTAAAAGAATTGGGGAAAGAAAAATTTACAAAACAACATTGTAATTCAGTTCTATGACATACATGTTATATTCTATTGATAATCTTGCAGGTTAGGTTTGTTTATCAAGAACACCTTTAACACAGCTATGTCATGAATATTAAATTATTAACAACACAAATATTGTCTAACTATGTATTAAACAAAATCATTTTTCTCTGTTTTATTGGTAAACTAATCCTTGGAGTGTTAAAAACTTAAAATGATGGTTTATTCAAAACACGTATGTGTAATTAGATAAAAAGCTGGTAAAAAATAGATTTAATTATTCTATTGGTCTCTATAGTTTCACTAAATTTGTAATTAGGTTTCTATATTTTTTTTTCAATTAAATTTCTATACTATTTTTAATTTTGTAATTAGATACTTTTATGTCAAAAATATTAAAATTAACAGAATATTTCTCTCTAAAAATATGTGGTCTAAAATCTACTTAGGTTCTTAATTATAGATATCTTTAATTTATTACACTAGGAATTATTTAATTATAAAATTGAAAGTAGTATAAGAATTCAATTAAAAAAAAAAAAATATAGCAATTTAATTAAAAATTTAATAAAATTATAAAGACTAATAGAATAATTAAATCTAAAAAATATTTTAAATAAAAGAATATATGAATGATTCACCTGGTGTTTACGCTTGAGAGACCTCAAACATTCCCTTAAGTAATCAACCTTTTCAATTGTGGAAACAGGTTTTGGATTCTGCAATATCTACTAACATAAAAGACACACAAATGTTTAGATAGATAATTGATGTTCTGCAACAATAATAATTTAGCTTCCAAAAGCAATAAACATGCCCCTGAACCTTCAAAGATATATAATGTTTGGTAAGGGGCATTGTTTTCAAACATTGTTCACATTTGGAGGACTAGTAGTGCATTTCTTTCTTTTAGAGACTCAAGGCTGCGGTTGATTCTTAGAATAATTCAAGACAACTAAGACACAAAGATAGAGATATAAAAATTATTGTTTTTATATTTTGTTTAGTAATAAATTAAAATAAATTATAAAAATTTAATTTATTTTCATTTTTTTAAAAATTTGGAAAAAATAAAATAATAAAAAATATAATTATAAAAAATTAATAAATAAAAAATAAAAAATAAAATATATTTTTTATTAGTATTTCTATATTCTTTCTATTAGAATGAATACAAAATACATTAATTCAATATTTCTAAACATAATATTTTTATTTATATCAAATATAATTTTATATTTTTATGTTTTGTAATTATAAACAAACACAACCTAATTATCAACATTATATAATCTTTTGAGGGTTAAAATGAAACTTATCTTAATTAATGATACCTTATCTTGCTGTTCGAAAGTAGTAGCAGATGATCTGACATTGGCTAGGCTATCTATAGGCAATATTGATTCATGCTTAGATCTTCTATTTATCTGTAAATATAGAGAAATATAACTAAATTTGTAAGTTTTGTCATAATGGACAATACCCAGAATAATATTGGCTGCAAAGTAATTAAGGTGACAACTTTGAACGCTTTTTAAAACATAATAAACAAGCAAATATATTTCAGATAAACTATAAAAAAAACGTTAGAATAATTTTGTCGCTGACAAAAATACATCTAAATTTTATTATTGACAAAAAATACAATCAAATAATTTAAAAACGCAACAAAAATATTCAAAAAAATTATTTTTTTTGTAAGTGACCAACGATTTCTGTATTTCACAAATCGCTTATGTATTTGATACAAAATTTTATAGAAATATTTAGATAATTATTTAAAAAATATATTAAAAAAAGGAATAAAAATTTGATCTCTATATTTTTATTTTATTTTTTAAAAGTATCATTAGTTGTTGATAAAAAAATCACAAAAAATATATACTTAGCGAAAATGATCAAATTTTAATGATAAAAGCATCTCATTTTTTTAATCATGCTTATAAAAAATTGCTTTAAAATTCAATTTCTAAAACATTTTTTGAGAATACATATTTTATGTTGGTCATTTTAGTAGCGTTTTTAAATTATTGAAGGGTATTTTTATCGATAACCAAATTCGAATGCATTTTTGTCAACGATAAAATTATTCGAGTGTATTTTTAGTGGTTTACCCCATATTTTAAATAAAAACCAAACGATTATCAAAATTGGAAAATTTAAAAGTCTACAAGTATAAAGATTTAATTGAAGTTAAACTGAATAGAATAAAATAATATATTTATATAAAAAATATATTTTAAATAAAAAAAATTATTGTATTTTATTATTTTAAATCGGTTATCTTCTAAAAAACCAAATCGATTCAACCAGTTTAACAACTTTTTGACCGACTTTTAGTTTATATTTTCTTGGAACTGATACTAATACCCTAGAAGTGGATGCAATTTACTAAAATTTCTTGTGTTTTTATTAGCTGACATTGGAGAGCAGCATTTGACATAGTAATGATAAATTGGGAACAAATTTTAGCTTTAGATAATGATAATAGTGCCAATAATAGCTGGGCTGTCTGAGACTTCAAATAATATGAAAAGGAAATTTTCCATTAGTGTCAATATTTAAGAAAATTAGTTCTATTATACCTTGTCCTGTTGTAGTTTTTGGAGAACATTTTCCCTTGCCTTTTTCTCTTCTTCCTTTTCTGCTTTTCTCAAGGCTAAATTCCTGACAATACATTAAGTAAGAAGTGAAAATGTTTGAAATTGCCAAAATTTATTATTTTTAATTTTATTTAATATATTTTATAATAAATAAATATTAAATAAAATAAATTTAAACTATTTTTTTTATCTTCCTAATATTACGAAATAAGAATAACTTTTTTTTTTATTGTATATAAAAGAAAGAAAACTTTTAAACATTAAGATACCTTTGTCTTGCATTTTCTTCAGCAATTCGCTTTGCCTCAAGGAGTCTCTTACCTGCTTGAATCCTCTCCTGCAATAAAGCAATTAAATTTTTTTTGATAAAAATCAATGCTGCCATGTCTAAGGTTAATTAACTAAGACATAAGACAGCAAAGAAAGCCCCAGAAAATCTCCACTTGTGGAAAACAACAGGTTCTAGTGCCTAGAAAATAGAAATTTCGATCATGTTGTGTATATATAGAAATATATATTTGACATCTCATAAATTTTTTTATTATATTACTGTAAATAAGTTTGATTATTTGTTTATTTCAAATTTAATTATTCTACTATGACACGTATGATTATTCTGATAACTTATTATTTAACATGTAATAAATTGGATTGAATTAGTGAGAGCTGGGAAATATTAGCTAAATTAATCTGTTGATCCTTTGAGAAGAACACATGTGAGTTAGTAATATATGTGGAAAACCCTTGCTAAACATGATAATTTTCATAGTAAACCTTGCCAGCTGAATCATATTGTATCCAAAGGAAAATAATGTTTAACCGGTCTCATTTCCAAAAGAAAATGCCTTCTAAAATTACTAATAACACTATGTTTTAAAATTGTTGATTATTTCTATGAAGATATCTTCACGTGAAAAAGATATTGTGAATTGTTAGATGGTTTGAGATGTATAGTCGAACGTATTTGACTAAATCATATAACGGTTAACAATATTATCTTCACATAAAAATATCTTAAAGTAGCCACTTTCAAAATTTTCCTTTCCTCATAAATTGATAATTTGCAATATTTTTTTATTTATTTTAAATACCTTTTGTTTTTACTTTCAATGTTTACTTTAAAAAAATTTGAAAATAAGAAAATTAAAAATAAAAATAAACACCAATTAATAAGACTTAATATTCTCAATTTGCAATGTGTTGTGTATTGTAATTGAATCTTATGTATGTGGAATTTAGGACTAAGGGCATAACCTAACATCTAGTATTTTCATCAAAATTGATAGTACATTTGTAATCCAGAAATATTAGAGGACTATTAGTATTTATTATTTTTGACTGTGAAATCAATTCAATTTCTTTAGTTTACTAATTTAATAATATATTTTATTCTATACTTTTAAATATTGATGGCTAATTAATAATAAAAAATAATAAATTTTAATAACCCTCTAGTTTCTCTTTGTAACCACTAATTTCCCTGTTGGATTTGGATTTGTTTAGCATATTTGTAACTATTTTCCATTGGCACTACAATCATGGTTCAACCTCATAAAGCAAACATAAGGTCAAGTCTAGAAGATGAGAAGAAACAAATAATCAATACAACAAGAACAATTTAAGCATTGTCAACTGTGTATAGGGTCGGTAATATGGATCAAACGTTGCGAAAGTGGTTTTACCTTCTCCCGTTCTCTCTCCAATCTTTTTAGTTCCTCCTCTTTTTTCTTATGCTCTTGTTCCCTATAACAACAAAAAATTAAATGAAATTATGAAGAGAAAACTCAGAAATAGTTGATTAAGAAAGAAAGCGAAAGAAAGAAATTAAAAGAGAAAGAAAGCGATTAAGAAAGATTAAAAAACCTTAACTTCTGAGCTTTGATTCTGATTTCTTCCGTGATAGGAAAGGATTGAGGAGAATCAATATCAATGTCTACATCTACCTGTTGAAATTTAAACAAAGAGTTAATTAATGATAAATGTGTTGAAGCTTTCTCTCTCATTTGCTTTATTTGCAATATTGATAAATGAATTGTATATCATATAAATTGAATCTGGTAACATGAACAAATTTTGAGTAATTAAGCTCTCAAAGGAATATAACTTGTAAGAAAAAAAATTAAATACCAGTGGCAACACATCAATATCAGGGTCATTTTCGTGATCAATTGTCCAATGTATTGCATCCTCTAAGTTCTTGTTGCCTGGTGAAGAAAAACATCCTTGTTAAGCCCAAAGAACAGTGTCAAAAATATATATATTTACAAGAACATGATTTTGAAGGCATGTAATAAGATAAGTAAACATCTTTTTAATAGATATATAAAAATTGCATGTCATCTAATTAGTTGTTAATGCATGTGTACTGTGTAAAAGATAACCACTTGATGGGATGGATCTCGTAAATGAAAATGATTTTATTTAATATATTTGACTAAATTATTTAATATAATATATATTTATATTTTAACTATAATATGTAAAGATGTTTTCTATTTAAATAATTAATTAGTCTTAAAATACGAAGATTAATTTAAGTCATATTTATTATTTATGACTATTTTGATTTATTAAATCACACGTGTAGAGTATATATAACAAAATGAGTATTATCTCAATAATATGAAAAAATTCGAAAAATTATCAGAATTTAATATTTTTTTATTATTTTTAGTTATTAGTCTAAACTCTTTTAGTTTAATAATTTAATCACATATTTTTAAATATTAATGACGAATTGATGGATAAAAATAATAAATTTGAATGAATCTCTAACATTTTTCGTAATATTTCTATAAATAAATTGACCTGAATAATAAAGTGCCCGGGTGGCTCGTGACCGTGGAAATCCCATTTCTTCAAGGTCTAGAAGCAACATTTCATTCACTTTTGGAACAGCCATTGTATTTCTATCAATAGAGTTATGTACTTCAACCGAAAAAATAGTAATAAAAGAAAAAAAAATATTATGAACATTGCAATGTTTTAAGAACTGGATTTAAGATAAACATTTCAGTCCAAATGGGATTTTGGAACCATAATACAACAATTAAAAAAAAATTAAATGGTAAAAAATATACCGTATTCAAGTGGAAGGGTGTGTTGGATGGTGAAAGAAGAGGAGAAGCTTAAGAAGCTTATGAAATGGAAAGCTCAAAGTATAATAACACTTCCATTATTGGGTTCAAGGAACAAAGAGGAATTGAGAAACCTAAACACCACCAAGTTCGAGGTTCTTCTGACTTGTCACATGTTTTTTCTTTGTTCAAACTCATTCTTATTCTTTTCCTTTTGGATTTGTTTTCTTGCCTGCCAAGGAAAGAACCTTGTGCCAAAATAATTGACATTTTACGGATCTAACAAATTTTGATAATGGGATAAAATATATATAATATGATAATTTTTATAATAAAAATATTATTTTTATATAAAAAATTAGCTATCAAATTATCTATTATAAATTTGTATATATATATATATATATATATATATATATATATATTATTTAACTTATTTTTAATGTATATTTTGTATTTTAAGATTTATTTTATACAAATAATTATTTTTTATGTATACGTAATATAATTGTTGGTATAATTATATTTTGTTATTATAAAATATGATTAGTCTTCAAAATATCTAATTACAAATTAAAAGATTAAAATAATAATTTAAATAATAACATATAATTTAGAATTTTATTCTTTTTATATTTCATATTTTAAAAAAATTGAATAATTTTTCGTTGACAATATAATCAAAATGTCTCTTTTGTTATTTATATATATATATATATATATATATATATATATATATATTGTTAGACAATTATTTAAAAATATTTAAAATCCACCTTTCATATAATTAGCTATGGTTGAAAAAGTTCATTTAATTAGTGTAATTATTATGGAAAAAATTAAAATTAATTTAAAAAAATACCAATGGATAGATAATATTCTTTCAAGTTGATTTCTAAGAAAGAACACCAATCTCATTTAAATTTGAGAATTTATCATTATAATGCACATTTAATATAAAATTTTTAAATTAACTGTCAAGTGTCAAAAGTTGAATAAAAAAATATTGTGAGATCAAATTTAATAATTTAATGGGGACAAATAAATATTATTATTATGTACTATTCAAAAAAATTCCAAATTATAATAGGGGCAATGCCCCACTACAATATAAGTAAATCCGTCCCTAATTGACATCCTCGTATATACTAATTTTTTAGTTAATATCAACCAAAATTTTTTTTAATTATAAATTTTATACCATAAATTCTAATCCTAAATCCTATACTCTAACAATAAAGGTTAAAAATGTTTGTTCCAATAAAAAAAATTATCTGATATTAACTACTTAAAATTTAATATCTTATACATTTTTTTAATCATCAAAAGACTTTCACTCTAATCAAAAGAAACTATATAGTAGGACCAGATAAACAAACGAAACTATAATAGCATTGACCTAAAAGAAAAAGAAAAAAAATTCTGAAACTAGTTCTTCAAATATTATTTTTAAACGAGTTTTCAACCATTTATCGGATTTCACCTGTATTTTTTTAACCAATCGTCAATTTTGTACTCGCATTATCAATGGTTGTTTCTATTTGACAAATGAGTATCCAAAAATAGCTAATTATTTTCGAAAACTAATCATCAACGATCTTATCTTTGACAAATTGAAGCACAATAACGAAAAAACTTCTAGAATATGTTTGAGCATAAGGACAAATGCTTAGTATAGTCATCAAATAGTATGAAAGTAATCTCAATACTAAAAAGATTTAAATGTCTTTTAATCAAACATTCTTCTTAAAAAAATACCCGTGTCAATATATTAATATCTTGGACTACCTTATTTTTTTGGTATGTTGACGCAGTTTTAATCTCGACTATTACTGATGAATTTTTTTATACCATTATTTTAAATCATAACGACAAAACTTTATAAAAAATTTTTCAATCATCAAAATTTTTTACAATTATCTTTTGCTTAACCAATCATGCTTTACAAAAATTTATCGTATAGTTGAATTTCGATTGAACTTCAGCAATTGTAGATTTTATCTTTAAAGATTGATCAGTTTTAACTAATGACTTTATCACTTCTACAACCATGTCTGAATTTAGTTTGGCATGATCGTAAGAAATTGTCGTTCTAGTACATGTGTGACTCTCATTGTACCATTTTATAACCCAATAAATCTTTCTCTTAATAAGATTAACGTTGATAAGCCAATCGCAACTTATTTTATATTATACACACTTAGCATAAAATGTGATTAGCTCAAATTCATACGCTCGATAGTCCACACACCTACAAATAATATAATATTTAATTACTGGAATCACATTTTCTCTAAAACTAAACTCTACGCCAATGACAAATCCACCATCTGTAACAATAACAAGATTTACACCAATAATAACAAGAAATAATTCAGACTTAATAATGATGATGATGATGATGATGATGATGATGATGATGATGATGATGATGATGCGTACAATAAAAGGGCAATAATAATTATTATAATACTAAAAACAATAATAAAGACTATTTACTTGCATTGACAAACTCAAGAAATTTTGGTGCATATATAATTTTTAGATCCAAAGGTGCATGAAAAAAAAGCTATCCAGATGGATGTTAGTTCGCTAATGTGTTTGTCACGTCTGTAACGCCATGCTCAATTATAATATCATCTTCGTCCACATCTTCAATTGGACCAACAATATAAAAAGTGCTCTCAAATTCCTCTTCATTTTCAGTGTTATAAATCGTCCAATCGATATTAGGCTCCGATAAATCAACCTCAACTAATTATTCAAACTTAACGTATAACTCGATAACTGACACTTGTGCCTGTGTTTGCTGGTAGATCGAAAAGATCCTTGCATACTTACATTGTCAACCACATACATTATTTAAAATTGAACGAAACCACCAAATCTTAACACAGATTGACTATAAAGAGTATTCGTGACTTTCTTTAATACTTGATTATCAACACATTGACAAAGTATACTCTTACATTTTTCATATATTATTACAAAAGGAATAACAACATCATATGCATTTTCACATACAAAACTTACACTCTCAAATGTTTGAAAAAAAAATTGACTATTATAATATATTTTCAAACTAACACTTTCTTCTATTTTTATTCTCTTACTCTCTCAATGAAATAAAACACTCTCATACTCACACTCGATTTAACAAATTCGTTCTTCCTTTTATAATACTCAAGATATATTTTTTAATCTAAAAAATACAATGCGCTCTCTATGTAATGTCAATCCGCTCCTTGCTTACTGAGAATACACCCTCTTATATTGTCAATTTAATATTAAATTAATACAATACACCCATTTGTGTTATCTTTTTAAATTTTTAAAAATGTAATACATTTCTCTTATATTGTGTTTTTGTATTTAAAAAAACAAAAATTTGGCTAAGATCAAGTGTAATATCTGTTCTTATCGATTTAAAAAAAATTGCTAAAAGCAATCTGGTCTTTGCAAATTGTTAGCTCCAAAATTTTACAAAGGAAAAGTATGAGGAACCAATGCTCTTATTATACAATGCATACAATGGGAGTTTAATTGAAATTAAAATTAAATTATGGGTATTAGGGATTTAATTGAAATTAATACTGAATTATAGTTATAATCATTAATTATGAAGATTTGCTAATTTGAATGGTTCAAAAAATTAGGATTCAGTTAAACCAAAACACAAACCATGATCATTTCTCTATGAACAGCGCCGACACAACCAAGAACGCAACCCTTCTCGCCGACGTTACTATCTCATCTTCTCACTGGCTCGTGTGTTATCACCGGAAGTCGTTCCCGGAGACGTCGAGATCCGCACCGGTGAACGCCCAGAAGCGCATTCCCAGCGTGTGGCTCCTTTCGGCGGCACCGCATCAAGTCCACCTGCCCAACTGGCCTGCGGTCTATTCGGTTTATTCATCGTGCAAGATAAAGGAGTTAATAGTGTCTCTCCTTTGATACGTCCATCACCGCGTGGTAGTTCGTAAATGGCGTGTAAGGTCGTGCAGTCTCCGTGTCATGTTCCATCATCCATTCCTGACCACAATCCATCGAAACCACCGGAAGAAGCTCCAGAACATTTTGTCGCCGACGGTCAGCAGCCTAATAAGGTGAGAATTGTTAGTTGAATTTGTTCACCATGGATGCTTATTTATATAAGATTTAGATGTTCATCTTTGCATGGAGGTATAATATCTTCAGAGATTAGAGTAAAGTAGTTAACAAAATAGTGCAGAATCCTATTAGTCTTAAATTGACCTGGAATGAATAAAATATGTAGGTGCATGTACTAGCATAAAGAAGTACTAGTTCTTCTGCATGAAACTAGAAAATTCCTATTAATAAAGAGTGAATTAGGTATTTATGCAAAATAGTTTATTTTATGTAAAAAAATCATCTTCTATAATGTAAAAACAAGGCCACAAATGGCCAAAGAAGCATATATGAATGGTTAAATAGCAGGTTCTCTTCCAACATATAATCATGATAATTAGTTGAATTATGGGTTAATATCTTGCTTTAATTAAAACAAATAACAGAATAAGAGTTCATTTAGGAAAATATTGGACACAAAGATTAACACACCATGGATGCTTATTTATATAAGATTTAGATGTTCATCTTTGCATGGAGGATATGAGTGCGTTAATGAGTCATGGAATATTAATATGCAAATTTAAACCAGCATGTATAAGCAATTTAATTGGTACACTGGACAAGTGGCTAGTTTAGAAGTAATCACCCATGATGTGTTTGATGCCTAGAGAATAAAACGATGAGGAGATTATTATATTGTTAAATATAATAAGATAAAAATAACTGCATTGTTATTGTTAAGACTTTTCCTGAAAATGTAAGCTAAATACAATAATAAGAGTCATGCATGTTTAGATACATATTATATATATGAGTATACATGATAGATGGCATATGCATTAAAGATGCCACTTTAGTGACATTGAATTCACAAACTCGGTAATGAAATAAGTGCATGTTGGTTGTATGTGCTGCTTTTTGAATGAAATGGTAGACAGTGTGATGTAGTACAGAGAATATTAGTAGTTAAAATGCTTATATAATAGGTTAAATATAATAGTTTCTATCAATAGGTGATACCGATGCATTTTTTTTCAAATTAATATGGGTAGGATGATGTGGTCTAGTTATATTTTTGTATCCTTATATATGGAGTTTGGAAAGAATTTTTGTGCATCTCATTTACTAGTGGATTATCTAAATAGTTTTCGTGAATATGATTTTCGGTGTTTTTTTTTTTCGTGTTTATAGGCCATTCCAAGATTGGATGTTACTGAGGTTGGAAGTGAAGAGATGGATATTTGTTACGAGGTTTGGATTCTAGTTTCATCCTGTATTATAATGCTTGGGACAATAACCATCGTGATTTTGCATTTTGTTTGTTTATTTTGCGATTATAGGACATGCCGCTTTTGGATCTTTCGCAGGTTGGAAGTGAAGAGATGGATCATGGTCACCAGGTTTGGTCTCAAGTTTAATTTTTGGTAGTCCTGAACCGCATGGTTGATTTGAACTTTAACGGTTTTATTTTGTTTTGTTTTTTTTTGTTTTTGTTTTTTTTAATAAATTTGAAACTTAGGTACCGGATGACGATGGCCTTCGGGAAGATGAAATACCATGTGTTGGAATGCGGTTTGAGCAATTGTAAATGGCTCATGAATTCTATGTGACATACGCAAAGAAAGTCGGGTTTGCTACTAAGATACGGACGACAACTTGTGATAAGATCACAAATCAACCTATTAACCAAGCTATTCACTGTAATAGGGATGGGTTTCGTGTGTCTCGTGTCAAAGCGTCAACGCGGAAGAACAGGATCTCAGCCGCTGGGTGCAAGGCAAGGATATATGTGAAGTTTGACAAGGAGACGCAAGACTGGTTTTTCTTCAAGGTGAAGTTGAGTCACTCGCACCCATGTTCAGCGAAAAAGGCGGTGCACTACCATGAGTATAGGAAGCTAACCATGCATGCGAAGTGCGTGATCGAGGATAATGATGAGGCTGAGATTCGACCAAACAAGACTTTCCTAGCTTTGGCAAATGAGTCTAGGGGCCCATCTAACCTGGGATACTCAGAAAAGGATTTACGAAACTATATTACAGCTAGGCTCCGAACTAGCAACGTCAACGTGGATGTCAGAGAGATGATAAACTATTTTATGAGAATGAAGGACATCAATCCAAACTTCTTCTACGCGATAAATTTGGACAATGAGTGTAAATTTCGGAGTGCAGTATGGGTGGATGCAAGGTGTAGGGTGTCGTACAAATATTATGGAGATGTTGTGTCACTTGATAGCACATACAACACAAACAAGTATGGAGTAATTACTATGGGGTTAGTTTTCTTCCTTTTTTTTTTCCTAGTTTGGTCGTGGCTGATATTTGTTTTTTGTCGCTGTTTTTGCATGTAGGCATGGATTACCGTTTGTGTCGTTCGTCGGTGTCAACCACCATGGTAAGTCGACCATCCTTGGTTGTGCTCTTCTTGGAAATGAGGAAATCCCAAGTTATGAGTGGGTTTTCCGCCAATGGGTCAAGTGCATGGAAACTGCTCCACATCGGATCATTACCGATCAATGCAAATCCATTTTTCGTGCAATAAAAAATGTGTTACCCGATACACGCCACCGGTGGTGTATCTGACACATTACGAAGAAGTTACCGCACAAGCTTGGAGGTTATTGCCGGTACAGAGAGTTGTATGATGAGTTCAATGATATTGTGTGGAACTCTCGGACCGAGAAGTCAATTGAGGATAACTGGTATGAATTCATAGACGAGCACAACTTACATAACAACACATGGCTGTCAGGTCTGTTAGTGTACAATTATTTTTTTGCTCATTAATTGAAATCTTTTTGGTAGGTGGCTTTATATGATTTAATAAGAAGTTTATTTTTCTTTATGTAGACCTCTTTGATGACCGATGCATGTGGGTCCCAATATTCTTCAAGGGTGAATTTTGGGCTGCCATGAGGAGCACGCAAAGGAGTGAGAGCATGCACTCATTCTACGAAAATTTCTTACACAGTCAGACTAGCTTGGTCCAATTTGTTCACGAATATGACAATGTGCTTGGAATTAAGGAGCAAAGGAAATTGGAGGATGATGCAGCAGACTCAAGGGGGTTATCCCTTGTGCAACGACCTCACCTATGGAGAGACAATTTTAGCAGGAGTACACTACCTGCATGTTTAGGGATGTTCAAATTGAGTTTGTCAAGAAGGCTAATTGTAGGGTCTCTGTTGTTGCTGAAGAGGGGCCAATGGTATGCATGAAGGTTGAAGAGGAAAAACTAGTGAATGATACTATTCTTTGTGTTCCGTACGACGTCCACTTCGATCGATCCACACAGGAGATTCGTTGTGAGTGTAATCTATTTGAGAGTTTAGGAGTGTTATGCTGTCATTGTCTTGAAGTCTTCCATTCTTACAAGGTGTATAAAGTACCTAATCGATATGTACTCCCTCGTTGGAACAAGAACATAAAGCGCAAGCATATTTATGTCAAGAGTAGTCACAACATCAGTCGGTCGGATGAGAGTCATGTTGCATTCAGGGGACTATGTGCACACTTCTACAACATTGCTCAGGATTTTGTAAATGACGATGAAGAAACAGCCTTGCTTCATGCTGCTCTGGAAGAAACAAGAGCTAAGTTGACTGCTCACCGTGTTAAGAAGAGGTTCGAGACTGTGGCGGACTCCCACAACAATAATGGCTCAACAACTTCGAACGTTGCCGCTGTGATGGACATCCAAGCCCCATCGAAGGTCAACACAAAGGGCCAGCCAAAGAGTAAGAGGGTCGGCGCTGCCCTGGAGAAGTCATTTAAAAAATCTGCTCGGAGGAAAAACAAGCATGACCCCCCGGTAAATGTGTGTATCAACCTCGACCTAGCATCTTTATTTGGTATAGTACTATGGAAGAAGTTAACTGTTGACCTTTTGTTTTGTTAACCAGGTGGTTTTTCCGGAGTCAACTCAAGATGTAAGATTCGGTGGTGTTGTAGGCCAGGCTGATCCCGATCAAGTTGGTGGCTTCATGTCTTTGTTAAGCTCCTTTAGCAAAAGTTAAGATTTGTTATACAATGCATTCATTTTTTTTCAAGATTAGTGGAAGAGGCTGGTTTCATGGGATAAATATATAGGGTTTAAGTTTCTATGCAGTTGATCAGAGAATAAGATTGGATTGATTACATGAAGCATGTTAATGTCACCCGAGTGAACCCTTTTGCATTATTTTATTCCAATAAATTGAATGCATAATAAGTATATACCATGGTTTTTCTTTTACTTTGGAGTATCGGTATTCACCCTAAGCATGGATGGGTATCCGTGAATATTTCTGTGTGCAGCGTTTGTTTGTTTTCATTAATTTTGACCAAGTTACACTGGATGTTTATTACAGTAAAGTATAGGAAGATTAGTTTAACTATATCCGTGGATGGTCATTGATCGCCTACTTCAATATGCGCACACATGCCTACTTTACTAAACAACTTTGATAACCACAGGAATCTAAGTTGCAAGAGAAATAAAACCATAGAGTCTTTTATGGTAACATAACCACTAAATTCTTCTCCTGTGCAACAACAAAATTCATCCTGATGTCATTCTAAGGTGACTTTTTTTAATAAATCCCTAGGAATATCAGCATGTCATTCTAATGTGGCATAACTAAATCGCTAAGCATATCAGCAGCAACTTTCATAACTATAGTATGGTAGCCATACGTGAAAGGTCATTATTCAATTAATAAAAGGTCATTATTTTTTTAAATGCATTTTTATTATGTTCTAAAAGTGCATAAGCTCCTAATTTTTTAATGATTTGCATAATATGCCTGTAAGAAGTAAATTACAATATTTGCCTGTTTAATACATAGTATTCATTAATTTTTAATAGTAACACGAAACATAATTATCTTAGTTTAATAAAAACTTATATTTATGGTATTAACTTCAAATGTATTTTTAACTAATATTCTATTGTTAATTTAAATAATTTACCTTGTTATAAATTAACAAGAAAAGGAATATATATTATATTTATTATCACTTAGGATTATTATATTATTTTATAAACATTTTTAAAATGTAAAACATTATATAAAAAATTATTTATTATTTGTTTCTACACTCGGGGTGACTATAAATTTTTGGATTTTTATCAAGACTTTGAATCAAAGTTAAAAAAAAAAAAAACAATTTCTTATTCTTGAGCGGAAGTTGAATTTCACTATTCGCATGGATGTTCATTATAGTACATTATAAGATGTTTATTTTAACTATATCTGTGGATGATTATTGTTCCCATAGTCCAGTATTAACAAATATGCCTACTTTACTATACAGCTTTGATAACTCCGGAATCTAAGCTGCAAGAAAACAAAGACCCTTACACGGTAACATAACCAACGTATCATTTTAATGTCAAGCCAAAAAAATTTCATCCTAGAATCATGTAATTCTAATGTGACATAAATAAATCCGTAGGCATATCGTCAGCAAGTAAAATAATCACAATAAGGTAGTTCAATTCACTGGAGCTAAGCCTAAGTAAGCAACCGCTTCCTCCCTTTGCGCATTGCCCCCTTCGGTAATCCTTCTGCACATTCAATCAATGACCTCGTGCTAGGTGCAGTGTATGGTGAACTAACGTCCTTCTTCTTGTTCCATGGTGCATTGCGCCGAACAGGTTTAACCGTTTCCTCCAAAAATGAAATAAGCTACTAAATCAATGCATTGTGTTGGGAACAAATAATGTCAAGCATCAACTCCATCCTGTATAAACTGAGTGAATCCTGAGAGAATATTTATCAGGCGATTTGGTATTAAGAACCGTTACAGTGATATTCATACAACATGAATGATGACATCCGGACAAATGTTTACTTAACAAATCTCGTCCCATTCGTAAAGTTCACAATCTTCTGTCCACCTTTCCATTAGTTTAATAACGCACATGCCACAGTCAAAGCTACATGAAAACAAAATACTATTGCAATTAGGATGTCAAAAACCTGTAACGTGCTATGCCACATTAGTTAAAGAAAACATAAAAATTCTCAAATTTAGGTTATAATTTCATCTCACATGTTCGGTTGCATTGGGACCTTGGCGTAGGAACGAGCTGGGCCATACGTACTGCGAACGAAGGCAGGAATAGCAATGCTTGCCATATCCTCATACAGTCTCCCCTGAAATCATGGAACCAAAAAATTGCCTATAACATGCTATCATATTAGATAGTATAGTTGTATACTAAATAAAAGAAGTATAGTATATTACCACATACGCATCGAGCTTATCTCGTTCATCATCTACTGGTGTAGAATGCAAATTGTCGAGTATAGCTATTTGCTTCGCATTCACCTCAAATGCATATACCCACCAATGACCCCCCGACAATAAGAAAATAACCACTGCAGCAAACAGTGCATGTGAATAGCTCTATCTCGTTAGAAAAAAAATTGAAGAAAAAAAACAGCATATTGATCTACCTCGAGCTTTCAAGAACCACAACATCCTCACATCATAGGATAAGCCATTTCCAACAGCATAGTATAGTAAACTGAATCAACTTTAACCATGTATTTAATATTTGAATCCAAAGATAGCGTGAGGCCACATATACAAATCGTGATAAACTATTTCATAACTAAAAAAGCAACTTACTCATTTTCTCTTTGCTGCTACTACTTTGTCAAAGAACCTTGTATCCTCACCGAAGCTTGGACTAAGACCAGCATAAATTGGCCTCACACCGTCAATAAAGGAAGCCAGACTATTATTTCGTGTCACTGATTCCTGCAAACCCACACACATAGTCAGAATCCAAACAAAAACTAACCGGCTGTGTAATCAGAAGAATGTAATTACCAAGATGCCTGAAGACACGCAATAGAAATCTCGCTTGAACCTAGATAAGTCGGTGTCGTTGAAAGAGTAGCACATCCATTGAATTATCTAAACAATTTTTCTAGCAGTTGTAAACTATATCCCGATATAAAGACACGGAATTAAAATGCATGATCAAGATCATATACTTACGCAGCTGTTGACCCAATTGTGGGGTTTCAAAGACTAGAAGTCCTTCCTTTGTAATACCATGTAGTCCCGTCCTTCATACTTAGCTAATTCTTGATCTTCGTTCAAGGACGAGTCCACTATCCATATTCTGATTCGTTTCTCCTTAGTCTCTCCCAACCTTATTTTCTTTAGGCTTGGATGAATTGATTGAATCGGGGAAGGGGTTGGAGTCTTCTCAAACTGAGTTAAACCGAGTGAAAAGCTTGGTCTCCCTGGACTCGGTATATGGTAGCCTAATTTGTTTGGCAATACAATTTACAAGGGCTACATAACTATGGCCTTTGATTCCCACCCCTGTTCAACATGATTCAAAACTTCCTCAAATTTAGGACACTGAACGATCGAGATGTCAAATTCGCTGCAAAGGAATGCGACATGAAGTTAGCTAAAACAACAATTTATGACTAGCTAGACGGCTAATCACAAGGCAGGGTATGACAAATAAAGAAGAGAAACATACAGCATGGTTAGCTGGAAATTACTAACCGATCGAAATCATAGTCACTAAGCTGGACATGTGCTGCTGGTGGCATGTGTGGAGATGCATCCGTGTGTTTAGTGTTTTCTCCTTGCGGACTTTTATGATTGCCCTTGAACACGGGCTCTGCTTGTTCTGCATCATGTGGCCGAGGCCACTATTGGAATAACCGTATCCTTCTAGCAAGCGGCATGTGGTCATCCTCATCAGAGTCCGGGACCACCAATGCTGAAGGATTGTTTACTAGGTTTTTTTCTCTTGGAATTGCTTTTTTGGTGCCGATTCTAGATCGGCTTCTGCGGACAGGCAACTTTCTCCTCGTACCAGGCCTGTATTCCTGTGGTGTATATTCATACATATCGTCACTTGCACTAAGAATACTACAACCTTTTGTAATAGATAGTCATTTGGATGAAAAACATGAGCATAAGCGAATATCAACAACACCACTAAAGTGAACATCCAAAAGCCCTACTAAAACGAACATCAACAACACCACTAAAGTGAACATCTAAAAGGGCTACAAAAAAAATGAACGTCCATCGTGGAGCATCAAAGCTCTCAATTACTACCACACAAATCATCAATAAAACTATTTTCACACAATCCATCATCTTGGCAGCCGCATAAATCAATTATTTCATACACGAAAAGTGATGGAAATAAATAAATCATAATTTATATTTCTATTTCAGATCAGAACCTAAGTTGAGCATGTTAGCTGCATCTATTTAATTACCAAACTCAACCCAAATAAAAACTTAACAAAAGTAACACACAACAACTGTATTCAAACAAGCATTCAAAATAAAATCATGCCATAAAACCACACTAATCAGCATTGCAAACTACTTCCACACACTCAATCATCTTGGCAGCCGCATAAATCAATTATCTCATACACGAAAAGCCATGGAAATAAACAAATCATAAGTTATATATCTAGTTCAGATCAGAACCTAAGTCGAGCATGTTAGCTGCATCTGTTCAATTACCTAACTCAACCGAACTAAGAACTTAACAAATATAAACACAACAAATGTGTTCAAACAAGCATTCAAGATAAAATCATACCATACAACCACACCAATCATCAATGCAAACTATTTTCACACACTCCATCAACTTGGCAGCCGCATAAATAAATTATTTCAAACATAAAAAGCCATGTAAATAAATAAATCACAAGTTATATATCTAGTTCAGATTAGAACTTAAGTTGAGCATGTTAGCTGCATCTATTTATAAACACCATACATAAAAAACAACCATGCAGCCACATACTGAAGTAACTTTCCAAAATTGTACACGCAAATTATATGATAAGTATCAACCAACCGCTCGGATAAGTAAGGATCCAATCAAATGAGCGCACAACATATCATAAAGAAAGTGGATCACCTTATCCGACTCCTTATAGCTTGGCTGAGATGTAGTACTGCCTTTGATAGACGGTGATTGGTCAGCGTCCTTGTAAGGCCTTTTACTCCTTCCTTTCTCGTTAACTGCTTCACTAGTAGGCTGTTTTCTATTTTTTTCTGTTTCCTTGCATTGTTGACTTTGCAACCCTGTGTGTTCAACATGGGACAACAAATACATGGAAAAAAAACAACGTGAACCTCCAATTGCATCTGTGTTATACTGTACTGTTAAAAAGGGAGTAGTAGAGATTAAACCTGTGAGATCACATGGTCGGCCTTCTTGTCAAGTCATTAGTGGTCCATTCAACAATCCAAGGCTCGGGCACACGACATGCATGCAACGGACCATGCTTTAGGCGGTGAAAGTACAAAACCTATACACAAGTAACTTGAATATTAGGACTTAAACATAAAGCCATAGATCGTTTTTAAATTTACGTAATTTATTTGCAATACCAGCAACACGAACATGCACCCGCCGCATGTTTTCCGGTTCTCATCTTGGAATTTTCTTATCGCATCTCGCAGCCACTTTAATATCTGATACGGCCAATGAAATCTTCTTGGGTTAGAGATGTCCAATATCGGAGGGACGTGCCATGGAGAAATAGTCTGTTGGCTTGTAGGGTTAAGAAACATCTTCAATACAATCAAGATAAAGTATCTTCTAAAGGTCATCCTCTGTTGCTCGGTCTCCATTGGACTGGCAAAGAGAAAGTCCCGCAACTGGGTTGTAGTTTTCTTCTGAAATTCTCTCTTTATTGCCAAATGCGATTCATTTTTTTCTACAATACCGGTATTGGGTCACCTGCGCAAAAAGGAAAAATTTACCACAATCAGTACGTGTCAAAATGGGAAAAAGCATAACCACGAACCGGGAGTTTTACATCTTACATAACTTACACTAACCTTGAAAAGGTATGCCGAATACATTGCCGATAAGTTCGGCGGTAATGCGAATGTCCCCGGCGTCGACCCTTAGAGTGTTTGTTTCCACGTCATAGGCCCTAGCTAGTTAGAGCATGATGCTCTGCTTCACATGCCATTGTGGTACCCGGCGCAGGAAGTCAAATCCAATGGCCTCAATCTCCGTTAACTTAGACTGCTCATTATGTCATTCCAAATGGATAAATAAATTGTTAATGTAGCAGGGTGAGCATCGCATCTCAACTAGTTTCTGTTGAGCAAAACAAAAAAGGATCATCATATTTTCATAAAAAATAACCAACTATGTTCATTTATTCATGTAATCAATGGGATACCTTTTTACCCATCTGAGTGTGTCGTCGGCCGGTTTAGGGATTGGTTTGGTCGAGCACCGTGATAATTTACACACGCAATATTCAGCCGACAATCTAAGTCGTAAAGTCTTACAAAAGAAGCTGGTAAACTGCAGCAAAATAACGTAAATAATAGCATTATATTACATTGCAATTGATGTAAACTTAATCATTGAACGCTATATGGCATGACAATATCATACTTATGTATCTAGACAAATAATAAAATATTGGACACAAAGATTATAGCAATTTTCATATAAAGAAAATCTTGGGTAGCAGATGTATAGTAGAATACAAAACCCTACTGACTTAGATGCTTGGGACAATCTTGTGCAAAATTCAATCTGGTAAAATTGCACCAATCCAACAAAGAAATAGTAGTATTAGCTTTACTTTTTAAAAAAAAAACTGTTTACTAATTAAATTTGTTGAATAGTAATCACTTCAGTTCAGCCCAATTCAAGTTCATCACGCTTCTTTCATGTTCCCTACCATTTTAGTTTAACATTCACATTAATGATGAGTTGATTCATCATCATCATCACAATGGTATAATATCTTCAGAGATTAGAGTAAAGTAGTTAACAAAATAGTGCAGAATCCTATTAGTCTTAAATTGAAAATATGTAGGTACATGTACTAGCATAAAGAAGCACTAGTTCTTCTGTATGAAACTAGAAAATTCCTATTAATAAAGAGTGAGTTAGGTATCTATGCAAAATAGTTTATTTTATGTAAAAAATATCATCTTCTATAATGTAAAAACAAGGCCACAAATGGCCAAAGAAGCATACACGAATGGTTAAATAGCAGGTTCTCTTTCAACATATAATCATGATAATCAATTGAATTATGGGTTAATATCTCGCTTTAATTAAAACAAATAACAGAATAAGAGTTCATTTAGGAAAATATTGGACACAAAGATTATAGCATGTTTCATACAAAGATCAAACCTCACAATTTCTCCTTTGTCACCATCTATAGAAGAGATAAAAAGCTATACCAACAGCACACCACAAAAGTTGCACCTCAAGTGCATCAAACCTTTCCTTAGATCCATACAGCATATAATACCTTGTTATAGTGTCCTAAATGCAATTTTGTCGTCCGAGTTTAAAAATCTAACGGTCCAGGCCTGTTATGAAAATTACTTTAACTTTATTACAAACCAGTAACAATAGTTTCAGCTAATTCTTTGGTTGCAGTGGCAATAGGAAAAAAATTAATGGGAACTAGAAAAAATTTAAAGAATAACTATCCCATATACTATTAAAGTAACCATCCAACAAATATGAGCCCATTTTCAACAATGGTCAGCCTGTATACGTCACGTTGCATGCACATGGTCCACACGGAAATGGACAAAAAAGATTTAAATCTGACTGCTATATAAACACGATCCAAAATATTTTCGACCTTTCCCCCGCAAAAATTAAATCAACAAGCATATCAATATCATAAACTAACTACATACTCCACAGTCTCTGCGATAATAAGTAGCAACCACTGCTTTTCCACCATGGGTCATCAGTGATTTAATCAACAAAATATATTTACTTTCAAACATGCAACAGCGATTACCAATCCAAAAATGAACAACAAAACCCACTTACATTGGATGGTTATGATTCTTCTAGAGATGATGTTCTTTGTATTTCCGGTGAACGGTGTGTTGACGAACAGGTGGGTATTTTTCCCAGGTCGGCTGCTCCGTTGATAGGAGAAAAAAGCGCCCACGCGATGAGAACTCTGATGCTGCTCGATTCGTGAGTGAGCGCTACTTGATTGCGTTCCTGGTCGGCGGCGTCGCGCATAGCAGCTTCGTTGCAGAGACGGAGGGATGTTCTGGACCAAGAGGGTGCCGTCCTTGATGCCAACGATGAGGATTAATGGGTGCCCTTCCTCGGTTGAAAAAGGATTTGGCTGTGTCCAAGGTTTGGGAGGGTTTGGGTTCTGCGCCGTTAGTGGTGTGTGCAAAGATTGGGAGGGTTTGGGTGGGGGGGGGTGGGAAAAAATGCCGAAACAAAAGGGTTGAGTGATTTGGGAAAAAAATATAAATATGATAAATTGGGTGGTATGTTAAACTAAACAGCCAAAATAGGATTAGAGTTATTAATTGGTTAATTCTTTCTATTAATATTAATTGAGCTTAATAAACAGCCCATTGTATACATTGTATACATATCTCATTGTCTCCCTAGCGGTGCTCTTTTACAAAATACCCCAACATCCAATAAAAGAGCATTACACGAAAACTTATCCAATATTCAAAAATGGTAGCCCCAGCCCGTAACATAATAATAATATTAATAATAATGCATACAATAAAAAGGCTAATGATAATTATTATTATACTAATAACAATAAAAAAAAAACTATTACTTGCATTGACAAATTCCAAAAATCTTGGTATATTTATAGCGTCTAGATTCAAAACGTGCATGAAAGAAGGTTCTCCAAATAGATGTTGGTTTGTTAGTGCGTTTGTGACGTATGCAACGTCACACTTAATTATGATATCATCTTCGTTCATATCTTCAGTTGGACCAACAATATAATAAGTGTCCTCAAATTTTTCTTCGTTTTCAGTGTTATAAACCATCTAGTCGATGTTAGGCTCCTATAAATCAATCTCAACTAATACTTTAAACTCAACATATAACTCGATAATTGACACTTGTGCCTGTGTTTGCTGGTAGATCGAAAACATCCCTTACATACTTGCATCGTCAACCACATACATTATTTAAAATTGAAGGAAACCACCAATACTAACACATGCTTATATAGAGTATTTGTAATTCTCTTTAATATTTGATTATCAACACATTGATAAAGTATACTTTTAAATTTCTCATATGTTATTGCAAAAGGAATAACATCATATAGATTTTCACATACAAAACTCACACTCTTAGATATTTAAAAAAAGATTTGACTATTATAATATATTTTCAAACTAATACTTCCCTCTATTTTTATTCTCTTATTCTCTCAACGAAATAAAACACTCTCACACTCATACTCAATCTAATAAATTCGTTCTTTCTTTTATAATACTCATAGTATATTTTTTAATCTGAAAAATACAATATACCCCCTGTGTAACGTCAATTCGTTTTCTATATACTGACAATACACCTCTTTTATATTATCAGTTTAATATTAAATTAATATAATACGTCTCTTTTGTATTTAAAAAAAGAGTAAATACCCTTTCTGGCCCCTATCATTTTTTAAAATTAACTACACGCCCCTAACCTTTATAAAATATCAGATCGGCCCCTGTCCATATATTCCGTAAGACCAATAAACCCTTCCATTTGTTTCTCCGTTCATAGTCGTGGTGTAACGTGTAGCCTGTGACATGAGCTTGGCACGTCCTACGTGTAATGGTATGTGTTCATTGGGACCATTAAGCCCTTGTACAGTCAGCAAAGCGACGTCATTTTGCTTGGATTCCTTTTTACGTGTTTATGTGAAATCCCATTCTCCCCCTTGTGCACATTTCAGCAACCATACATCACCCTCGTTCTCAACTCAAAATTACCTAGAAAACCTAAGAAAACGGAATGTTTCCCTCCAAGGCAAGCTGACAGAGACATCCAACGGGGAGGTGGTGACGGTGCTGCAGACGGAGGAACTGACGGCGCTACTAAGGTTAGTGTTGCTATCTAATTTTGCAGCTTCGTTAGTTGGTGTTGCTCCAAATTTTTTTGCTTAATGTGATTTTTGTTAATGATGATTTCGCTTAGTGATCATCCCATGCATGGTCTAAAAATTATTGTGTTAATGATTAAAATCTGATGGAAGTAGTTATTTAAGTTCTAATTGTTGCACATTGTTGTTCTAATAGATGTCGTATGAAATAGTTCCTGTTTTTCACTATGGGGGTTGGTTTGAATGGGATGAAGATGGTGTATTATACTACCATGACGGAAGTGTTGAGACATTTCTTCCATTAGACATAGATTATATTAATTTCAAGGATTTGGAGAAAATGTTCAAGGGTTTAGGGTATACAAGCTACAAACAGATGTATTGGTATGATTGCAGTGCCCCTGATTTAGAGTATGGGTTAAATGTTCTCAAAAGAGATAAGGAGATCAACAAAATGTGCGATAAAAAATGGAGAATGTGGAGTCAGATTTGCTGGTTATTTATTTTGAGCATCATGTTAGTCAACCAGTATATGGGCCAGATGTTGTTGAGGTTGATTCTTCTTCTTCTGATGATTTATATGAGACCACTGAAGACGAACCTTACAAACCCCCCCACCTGTATTCGAATATGATAGAAGTAGTAGTGATGAGGAAGTTAATGTAAAGAGGAAAAGTGTGAGGAAGAAGCAGCCTAGTGTGAGGATGAAAGAGGCAATGGATGCTGGACAAAAGTGTACTAAGAATAAGAGTTGTGTTAGACAAGAAACACCTAAGCATAAGAAGAATGTGCCACCTGGTAGAGGTGATGATAAGGACATGTCTCCTAGGACTAAGAAGAAGAAGTCAAAAAGGTATGTTGGAAGAAAAAGAAAACATATCCTATCCCAACAAGAAGGAGACAATGTGCCAAACAGTGGGCCTAGTGGAGAACAAGTTAATGGGCCAAGTGAGGTTGACCCAACTGATGAGGCAAGGGATAAGCTCAATTTAGATCCAGTGGGTGAGGAATTGGACTCAAACCTGGACAAGTCATATCAATATGAGTTTGATGCATTTAACTCTCCAATATCCAGTTCAGATAAGGAGCATAAGGTAAGATATCCTGACTTCAATGAGGAGGCCGAATATGGTGAGGTTTAGTTTCAGGTAGGACAACAATTTGAGACCATAGCAATGTTCAAGCAAGCATTTAAGGACTACTTTGTCTTTGAGGGTAAAGAGCTGATGTATTTGAAGAATGAGCCGAAGAAGATTAGAGCAAGGTGTGCTGAAGAGGGTTGTCCATGGCTGGTGTTATGCTCTCATAATAGTCAGAGTCTATGTTTCCAAATCAAGACATTCATTGGAGAGCACAACTGTGGCAGAAATTTGAGTAGTAACATGGTTGATAGAGCTTGGGTAACAAGTAAATTAGTGAAAAGGTTGCTAACTCAACCTCTAATGACTCCTAAAGAGGCACTCGACCACATGAAACATGACTATAATTAAAAGCTGTTAGAGAGCAAACAATTGGAAACGAGCGAGAACAATATGGAAAGCTCCATGACTACCTGAATGAAATTCATAGAAGAAATCCAAGTTCCATTGGGATGATTGATGTAACTCCTCAACCGGAGGGTCGTCCACTGTTCAATAGGTTGTACATTTCCCTGGATGCTTGCAAGAAGGGCTTCAAGGCTGGTTGTCGCCCTCTTATCAGATTGAATGGATGCTTCCTAAAAGGGTACTTCGGTGGTCATCTTTTGTTGGCTGGGGGGCAGGATGCCAATAACAGTTTCTTTGTAATAGCATTTGCTATAGTTGAAGCTAAGAACACTGATTTCTGGAAATGGTTTCTTTCAATCCTGCACGATGATCTTGGTCCAGTGGCTGCTAATGGGTAGAACTTCATGTCCGATCAGCAGAAGCTAACATGCATTCATTTGTTGTATTTGTTTTTGTGTTAGTTTGTGTGTTGTTTTCATTTGTTAATTCAATATTTGGTTGACATGTTATTGAAGGGGTTGGCTAAGGCTTTGCATAAGGTAATGCCACAAGCTCATCATAGAAATTGTGTCCTACACATATGGAAAAATTTCATCAAACACTTCAAGGACAAGCAAACAAAAGGACTAGTTTGGAAGGCTGCTAAGAGCACAACAATGAGAGAATTCAAGGACTCAATGGATGAGTAAATTGGCTCTAGTTCAACAATTCAGGCTGGATGAGTACACATCCCTGAGAGCAACAAGTGGACGACAGAGTGGGCTGAGGATGAAGCCAGAGTATTATTTGAAGTCCAGAGATACCAAACACAATTTGCAAAGACAAACATGTGCTTGCAATGTTTGGCAACTAACAGGTTTAATCATCTACTTAGTGTCTAGCATTGTATATTAACTTGTAGTAATGTGAATTCAGTAAATATTGATTTAGTAAATGTTGATACATGTATTTTTCCTACCAGGGTTGCCATACAAACATGCAGTAGCTGCTATATCAAGGTTAAGGAAACAACAACTGAAGCCAGAGGATTTTGCACACAAATGGCTTACAATAGAAGCCGTAAGGGCTACTTATGGGGACTCAATAAAGTCAGTGAACTCTGAAGAGTTTTGGGAGAAAACCAACAGGCTGCGTCTAGAGGTACCAATAATTAAGAGACCCCCTAGGAAACCAACCAAAAAAAGGGCTGTTGATGTGGTGGCTGAGTCTCAAATGCCGCCAAAAGGTCACAAGGTGAGGAAGTCATTCCAAGTAACATGTAGTAAATGTGCGCAAAAGGGACACTACTATAGGACTTGCAAAGGCGCACCTGCAAATCCGAATTGGCAGCCAAAGCGAAAGAAGGCAAAGCAACAACAACATGAAAACTAATTATCACAGACACCTGCAGATCAGCAGCAAGCACGTGTTAAAGGAGTTCTTCATGTTTTTGTTACATTGTAGTTATTATTATTTCCATTAATTGAGCAGAATAGTTATACTACCATATGCATGAAAGTAGCTGAGATGTTATTTTTCATTTGCACAGGCCGGGGAAGGAGTTCAACCAAATAATCCCCAGAATGTTATTGCCACACCACTGGATCCAGTAGTAGCCCACTGTCTTACATCCTATAGTTACTTAGTTTTTTTTTTTCGATTTGGATGAACAACTTTGCTTCTCTTGTGTACTTCACAGGCTAAAGCAAAAAAGCAAAAGAAGAAGGTTCCAAAGAGATCCACCCCTATTTCAATCCAAGAAGAGGCAAGAGTTGATATCCAATCTTCACAGTCTACCCCACCACCAACAGAGGTAATTTTATTTTACAGATTCATGTCTAGCAACTATAACATATTTTATCCTAAGAGCATAGACTCTGAATTCTGTTGTTTTCATGTGCTTTAGGGTATGAGTTTCAACACTGAGCACTCAACCCCTACTACCCCAACTACACTCAACCAGGGGCCAAATTTTAGACCCAAGCAAGCAATAACTAGGCCATCAGCACCTACACTTTACCACCCTCAACAGTAGGCCACAGCCCCAACAGCTCAGCAACCTCTGAGCAGGCCACAGCCCCAATACTTCAGCCCCCTCTCCAGCAGGCAACAGCCCCAACCACACAAACACCAAGTCAGCAGCAACACACAACTGATGGAGCAACTAGCTCAGGGACTGCCACAACTTCCTTCAAGTTTATCCCCACACCAGGCCTAAATGCACCCCACAGATTCAAGCAAACATATAGGTTTAGGCCACCAAGACGTCAGAAATGACATACTTGTAGTCATAGTTATGGAGACTATGAATATTTTGGTGTCAAGTTTTTTGGTTGTCAAGTTACAATATGTAATAGACTTAAGGCTACAATTATAGAATTTGGTAGACTACTGGAACATATTTTTTGTTTTGTGAATTCAGACATATGCTGATGTTTTTGGCTGATACATCAACAAACAAAATCAGGCCTTTGTGCTTAGCAGTATGAATATAAATATTATGCTTTTAGCTTATACAACATTGTGCAGACTTATCATGGTTTCAGACTTAGGATTCTTACAAAAAAAATTCACATTCCATTCATATAGAACCTGCAATTACAGAGCAAATTAACTCATGTCTTAACCTTGTCTATGCATCACTTACAGCAACACAGTATACCCTAAAATACTACAAACACAATTGCTGTTAACAGAATTAACATTGCCAGCATAACAAATGCACCATAGTGATTACTACATTTTTTTTATTTTCCTTCATATTCATGCTCAATCTTATATTCCAGTTGCTCCAATCTATTCTCTAGCATCACCATTCTTCCTTCAACATCATCTTCGTCTTCATGCCCAAAATATTTAGAAATCAGTTCATCCAGCCAAACAAAATAGTTGCAGTGAGGTTGCCCCATCTGCAATTGCCATTATAGTGAATACAACTTGTTAAAGCATAGAAGAAGTTGATTACATAATTGAAGATAGAGGCACACTTACGTGATAGTAGGAACAACCAAGGAAGATTCTGTCTGAGTTCTTCGATGTCCCAAATTCTTGCATGATTGTATACGTTCCACACTTGCATTTAAGGTGCTGGAACTTGGCCTTCTTCTCCTCACTTGCATGACTACTCGAACCCCACCATAGTCTTCCTCCAGACATGGCGTGTGTGAGAGGTTGAAGATTGCTCTGGTTCGCTCATGCTTGAGCCCCTAGTGTTAGGGTTCAGAAAAGAGGAAGAATGAGATTTCACAATAACACGCAAAAAGGCTTCAGGCCAAAACGACGTCGCTTTGCTGATTGTACAGGGCTTAATGGTCCTAATGAACACATATCATTCCACGTAGGACGTGCCAAAGCCATGTCCCGGACTGCACGTTACACCTCAGCGTTTTCCGACGACTATGAACGGAGAAACCAACGAAATGATTTATTGGTCTCACAGAATATATGAACAGAGGTCGATCTGATATTTTGTAAAGGTTAAGAAGTGTGTAGTAAATTTAAAAAAAGGACAGGGGACGGAAAAAATATTTATCCTTAAAAAAAATCTTACATTCTTGCTAAAGCAATTCGTCCCCCATAAATTATTGGCTCCAAGAACTTTGCAAAACACTCCAACATCCAATAAAAGAGCATTACACGAAAACTTACCCAATATCCAAAAATATTAGCCCCGGCCCGTAACATACTAAAATGCAATCCCAATAAAACGCAAAAATAAGTAAAAACCCCAAAACACCCTTTACGGCTCTCTCACTGTCTCGCAAATTCTTTGTTCGTCTCGTTTCTCGCTCTCGGACTCTCAGTCTCTCACCCTTCACTTTTCTGTCTAATTCTCACTTGCCCTAACGCTGCCGCTGCCACCATCCATCGCCGCCGTAAAGTGCGAAGGCAGGCAACTGAATCATTCACCGCCACCACCTAAAACGGCAAATAGTCCGCTGGATCGCCTCCCGCCTCCGTACCGCCGTGGTGACTCGAGGTTTGCGGCCACCGTCGCCGCCGCAGCACTACAACTGTGGTGTTGATGGCGGAATCACTATAGAATTTAGTGACTCAGTGTTGCTTCGCATCGCAAATGGCTCTTCTTTCTCGGAAAGGGACTCTTTTTATGCTCTTTCTGTTCTCGATCTTCTTGTTATCGGCATCAGCATCTAATGGTTCGGGAGAAGAAGAAGAAGAAGAGTTCTGGGAAGAGCTGCTACTGAAGCCGTTGCCCGATCGCAAAGTGCTCTCACATTTTCACTTCCAGAATGAGGCTCCTCTCTCCGATTCCTTCGCCCGTCACCATCACCTCTTCCCGAAATCCATCGCTCAGCTGGTGCCTGCTCACTTCTTCCACTCTTTACCTTTTCTTTCTATAATGATATAACAAAAATTTATTTTTTGAGAGTTTTTGCTGGGATTTTGATATTGAATTATTGATACTGATGCTGATGACTCAAGTTATTGAAAGTTTCTACGTCATGTAACTATTGTTGAAGTTTGTCAAATTAAATGCTTGATGTAAAGGTTGCCAAGCTTACTCGTTTCGTTAGTGTGAATAATTGATTTGGTGATTATTTATAAAGCTGTATTTTTGGTTATGTATTGTCCTTATCTTCTCTGTGTTGAGTCAAATTAGCTTCTTTATGATAAAAAAGTAACAAAAACAAAAAACTTGAGCAATCTGATCGAGTGTGCAGAGAATCAAGAGTCCTGATTCTACTGTTCCGGTGTTCTTGTTCGATGAGAACATGCCCTGCATATGAGTGATCATTTGACAAAGAGACTTGGAAGGTGAAAACCAAGAGGGAGAGAACAATGACAGCGACTTATCTTAGCCTTAAGGATAGAGAATAAAGTTTTAGTTGCTTGATATTGTCTTTGTCATATTATGTATAGTAAGATGTGAGTGCCCTGCGTTTTATGCTCCATATAGTTATATAAGTCAGAAAATTCACTAATGGGACATTCTTGGGTGGAGCAGAGGGAAATTTTGGAGTTTGTTGATGTTAGAAGTGCCTTTGAGTCTGCAATGTTATTGAAGAATCATGTCATTATGTGGAAGAGCTGAGAGTCACTTAGATAGCCCCTCAATTAGTACAAAAACGTTTACATATATAAAGTACAAGCTTAAAGTTGTATGCTTTTTTGTTTTTTCTATTTCTAGGCCGTTTAAGTTCATTTTGAAGGGTTTTTTTTTTTTTTTTGGTTGTAGTAATGCATGTAATGTAAGATACCGAGTATTGTGCCTCTAACTACAACACAACCTTTACCTGCTAAAACATTTTGATAAAGCGTTGAAGCAATTGACATCAAATATTAAGGAACCTTGGTTTTACTATGGTTTAATGCTTTTGTTTGTTCCTTTCAGAAGCATGTCTCTACCAACTGTTGTTTATTTTTACATTCTGATTTCAATTTATTTTTCTGATTATACTAAATAACATGTGAATTAGTGTTGGATGGACAGGTTAAGAAATTTCATATTAAAGCCATGGAGTTATCATTCACACAAGGTCGGTGGAACTATGAAAGGTGGGGTGGATTTGATCCAATATCAAGCCATAATGCAAAGCCTCCTGGAGTTGAATTGTGGGCAGTCTTTGATGTTCCTCCACATCAAGTTGATGCTTCTTGGAAAGATTTAACCCATGCGCTGTCAGGTCTGTTTTGTGCTTCAATCAACTTCCTAGAGTCTTCCACCACTTATTCTGCTCCAAAATGGACATTTCAGTCAGCTTTAGGTAGTTTAAGATATGGGACTCTGCCACGAGAAGCTGTCTGCACTGAGAACCTTACACCTTGGTTAAAACTCCTCCCTTGTCGAGACAAAGCTGGACTCTCTGCCTTAATGGATAGACCGTCTATATACAAAAGCTTTTATCACTCCCAGCGGTTGCATTTAACACAAGCCAAGACTGGTGCAGATCCGAAAAATTCAAGAGTTGTTCTAGAACAAACACTTACAGTTGTACTTCAACCCAATATTCTGACTGGTGGTACTAATTATGTTAGTGAAGCAAAGATGCAACCAAGTTGGTCTCTGAGTTCAATATTTGGAAGAAAAATCAATGGAAGATGTGTTCTTGCTAAATCAAGTAATGTTTACCTCCAAGTTGAGAGAGGTCTGGTTACACAACTTGAGAATCTCCAGAGCAGTACTGCTACATTTGCTGCCAATGGCACAAATCTTGATGATTTTGGAAGGAATGTTGGCTTCGAATTATCTGTTAATCCTGACAGGGTACTCAAAGAGGTGGAAAAGAGCTCCTCCATTCTGTATGAATATCCAATCAAAGTGCACAAAGACAGTGAGCAATTTGATTTAGGCATTACATGGAAGCATCCTGTTATTTGGTCAACCCCACATGCGCCTTTATATGCCAGTAGATTTTTAATGGGCAGTGGAAACGAAAGGGGTGCCATTGCAATATGCATGAAGTCAACAGAATCTACTCAAGGGTTAGTTGCAGCCAATTATGTTGACCAGAGATGTAATTTTCAAGTTAATGTTCTTCAAATTGTGCCTTGGTATATTAAGGTGTATTATCACACTTTACAATTATTTGTGGATGAAAAGCCTCAAGTACTCACAGACTTTGTTGAGAGAATGCGTGTTTCACCTTCTGAAGACAAAGTATCACCAGGGTTGATGGAACTGGTCCTCAAATTGCCCTGTGAGGTTAAGTCAGCAGTATTGAATATAGAGTTTGATAAGGTTTGCTCATATTTTTATTAATGTTTATTTTTCTTCTGAGTTTTTGCCTCACATTTTGTTGTTTGACATACATCAACCTCCTTGCAAGTTAAATTAGAAAAAAAAAACCTCCAAATTGTAATATGGAAATCAATTGATGATTATTTTTCTTGGTAAATAATTCGGCTCAGATTTCCGGAATCTAATGAATGAATGCAATATATTATGTGCTTTTACTAATGTAACTTTTCATAATTGGAACTGATCTCTTAACTCAGCTTTGTCATCAAATGCATTTGTGCAATGTTCTGTAGGAGCCGATCAGTTGGGTGGTTAAAATGTCCGACTTCTATAATTGATTGAATCTTTAATCAGTAGGGATAGCTATAGCGCATGAAAAATATATAAATAAACAAAAGTACCTAAATATACTTCAAGTAGAGCATAACACAGTGGTTATGGGCATAAGTAGTGTATTTTGTGTGTCCCCCTTGATTGACTTCAGAAGTTGGTAGAAGCTATTACTTGATTTTTTTTTTTTTTTTTTTTTTCAGTTTAGACACTTCTAGGATGGATGAATTCTAAACAATAGTTTCATGGTTAGATAAACTTGGTCTTTGACTGCTTTTTTCTGGTGTGAATAGGGCTTCTTGCACATTGATGAGTACCCTCCAGATGCTAATCAAGGATTTGACATTCCATCAGCAATAATAAGCTTTCCTGACTTCAATGCTGGCCTGCAATTTTCTGATAACTCTATAAGCAAGACCCCAATGTTGTCCAAGTTACAGGTTAATTGAATTGCACTCTTGACTCTGGTACATAAAAACGTTTGTGTCATATCTAATTCTGAATCTATAATGCAGGAAAGGAGTCCTGTTATCTCATACACAGAAGTTTTGCTTGTACCCTTGACAACCCCGGACTTCAGTATGCCTTATAATGTCATAACAATTACATGCACAGTTTTTGCATTGTATTTTGGATCTTTGTTAAATGCACTCCGGAGACGTGTTGGAGAGGAGGAAAGGCGTCTGAACGATAAAGGTAACACTCAACTTTTCCAGTTTTTACATCCTAAGACACAAGTAACGTAATTTCGTATAACTACGGATGAGCCTTCTACATATCATGCCTGTGTAATTGATAAAATGATAGGCGATGTGACTTAAGAGCCACGAAATGTGGGGGTTTTGCTTTTCCTTTTATTATTTTTTAATTTCTTTTGGGGGGTGTGTCTGTGTGTGTGTTTTGGTTTTTTTTTTTTTGAAAGAATGATGCCCTAGAGCATGAGGCTTCTGCTATTTTGGGTTTTGGAAGGATCAAACGGATGTAATATGCTTACTGCCATTGGTAGAGAAGGTGTTTGTGACTGGAATCAGTGATCAGTGCCAACCTTTAGTTATAAGTAAACGTAGTAATTAGTGAAACCAATCTTCAATATTGCAACACCATGCACTTTTATTGTATTCATACTGCATTCTACAGCTTACATCTCTAACTTTCTATATTACTTCTCCCAATCCGCCTCTTATTTTTGTGTGTAATTATTGCTTAAAGTTTCTGATGTGTCATGTATCTTTCTGTTTGTAGGCGGAAAGAAAGACGTGCTTCTTAATCGAGTACTAGGTAAATTATCTTCCAAGTTTGGAGGGAGATCAGCAGTGTCCTCTCAACCATCATCATCATCGTCATCATCCCTCATCAGCCCAAAATTGATTCTTAGAGTACTATTAGTTGCAGGAATTGCTGTTGTATGGCAATACTACTCATAACTAGGTACTACTTTCGGTGTTAAATTATGTACATTACAAGCCTTTACTTCCACAGCTAAATGTACTTCATTCATATATCTATGTTTCTGTTTGATCAAGTTAACGTTTGTACATCACCAAATTGATTGTATCAAAATTTTGACGATTGATGTTACTTTTGATTATTTTGACACAGTAGAAGTCACACTACCTTTTTTGCTGTTTTTCTTCTTTGTACTAGTGTTGTCATTCATCATGGGTAATGTTTCCCATATCTGGCAAGCAATTTTTTCTTAAATATGACCATGAAAGCTTGAGTAATCAATGTTTAATCTCCATTGATTTCACATTTTGTCACAAAATTAACAAATGATGTGAAGCACACCATTAGATGTTAATTTAGTATCTTTCGAATTAAAATAAAATCTATTTATATACACCATCCAGAGAGAGAGAGAGAGAGAGAGAGAGAGAGAGAGAGAGAGAGAGAGAGAGAGAGAGAGAGAGAATTTACAGCATTCATGTAACAAAATACAACGGCAGCATCCGAAAATGACTATGCAAAAACAGTCCACTGCTCATAAACATATATTGTATCAAGAGGTATAGAAACCCACAGAATTTATCTCGTCCTTTTGCACTGAGCTGCTACAATTGCATCATCATCATCTCTAATCCGCTTCCGATTCTTGCTCGTCTGACTGCATGTGAATGGGCTGCGAGAAATGCCGCCGGAGAGGTTATCCCCTTTATCTTGAGTATCTGCGGGAAGTCCTGCAGGAAGTCCTCCAAATGTGTTAATATTGAGGCTTTTGTAGATGAAGCTTGCCACAACCGTGAGACAATGCATTATTAGACATTTGGAGAAGAAACCAATGCTACAAGTTTAGTAGTTGGGGCATGATATAAGCATTGAAACAAAAACAAAACTATATCTAGAGCTGAAGCTACGAGATAATGTATCTTAAGACACAAATGTGCTACTTGTTCTAAAAGGTGGAGGCATGAAAAGCAGAATTTTTTTTACGGGTCAAATATAAAAATAAAAATTGACATTTGTTTCTTGGTTAAAAGATTGATATTTTGCCCATATAAAACGAAAACAAATGCAACCTATATTTAGATATGACCAACCGAGGTGAATTTCTCTTTATGAAAAAGTAAGCCAGTTAAGACAGAGAGAAGAAAGATCAGAACAAGAACATGCCTGACTTCTTGTTATCGCTCTTCAATTTCTTAAATAAATTGAAACCTTCCAACGGTTGCTTTCTCTTACAGCATAGGTCATCCAAAGTCTCACCTTTTTGTAAAGTAAATAGAAAAGCTTAAACAAAATTAGTCACAAGAAAAGTTGAAAATATACCATCACAAGGTCAAACATAATTCTCCACAAGTCTCTTGAGACATACCTGAGTTGCCATCTTTCAACTTCTTATTCCGTTGCAAGTTGAAAGCTTCCAATCGAGTCCTTTTTCCGCTACAAGAATTCTCACTTTCAATCACTTTACCATTCCCATTTTCAAAATCTTGAGGTTCATGTTCGCCTGCAGAGTCACAACATGAGTAGATAAGGAGAAAATATGGAGCGATGGCGAAAAAGCATACTTATGGATTGCAATTTCAGTTTCAAACAAGGCAGATCCTAGTTCAACAGACAGATTACCAAAGATAATAATCTACACAAGTATTTATCCACAAATAAACTGATGCTGACTGATTTGGTAGTTGATTTTTTAATTATCAGCTGAATTTTAACGTACATGTAGCATTTTTGGTAAAGACATCGTCACCATCACATTGTCAAGACAGAATTTATAAGAAATTAATTTGACTTATGGTTATAAAACTAAACAAATTGATCGGTTTGAAACCTCGTAGACCGAACTTGTTGGCTATTATCAAAAAGGAAAAAAAAAAGAAAAGGAAAGTAACATACGCTTGTTGGCAAGTTTAGAGAAGTTGCCAGTGACGAGAAGAGCATCACGGAGGTTGTTTCCAGTGGAGAGTCCTTTAGAAGAGAAGAAAGATATGAGAGACTTCCAAGTAACAGAGCAAGAAATAAGGTCCACTCCTCTGCTTATGAAGTGACCGTTGAGCTTCACCGTTGATGGCTCTATCCCAAAGGCTTTTGCTATGGACCCAAGATCAATCTTGTTTTCGTCCCAAGCAATTATGTTTGCTACCTTTGACAATGAAGGGCATAGAAGCTTTATCTCTCTGGGGTTCTTCGACATCGCAACAAGCAATCTCAAATGTGATTTTTATGTTACTGAAGGAGTTTGAGAGTGATTTTCTGACTTGATTAGTGTGTGTGGTAGTGTCACTAGTGTGTTTTACGTTCTAACTTGCAATTGTTTCCAGTTTTGAGTGCCAAACGTTTCTGTTTGTTTCTGGAAGTGTCTAAAACTCTAAAGCTGCCATGCGTGGATCGGTTTATGTGGATCGGGTACTTTGTTATTTAATTTTGTAGCCAACGGGTCCTTTATTATCATACATTGAAAAATGATGTGAATATCCTAATTCATTCTTTTTTTTTTCAGCTTCTTGAAAAAAGTTTTGAATCTTTTATTTTTTATGTTCTTAAAAAATAATATATATTAAGTATTAAAAAAAGAATTAAAAAGATGAACAAGTATTCTTAATTGTTACTCTTATATATCGTCCCTTTTAAAATAAGTAGTCTTACTTTAAAATAATTTGTAATAATTTTTATATTAGATAAATTAGTTTTAATAAAATTATTTATAAATTAAATTTTATTTTTTAAAATACTATATTAGTTCAGTGTTTTTTTTTAGTTACAAAGTCCGTAATTTTTTACCTTATAGATTAAATTCTCTAAAATTTTAAAAGATAAGAGATTAATTTATTAATTTTTAAGAAATTAATTTATTGATACAAAAATTGTTAAGGGTTTTTTTTAAAGATCAACAGAATTAAAAATATAACAAATATAATCAAATATTAGATGTACTTAAAAAAAATTAGATATAGGAATATGATGTATGTTTTGTAAATTTAATTAAAAAATATATTTTTATAGTTAAAATTTGATAATTTTATACAAAAATGAATTCTATATTTTGGAATTATTTAAATGGTTACAATTTTATAAAAAAGAAAAAAGTTAAAAGTTAAAACAATTTTTACTTTAATTTTTATACTATATTTAAATATTTCTACAAAATAAATTAAATTACAAATTTTTTACTATATACAAAATTCGGTTATCATTTATTAAAAAAATAAATATTTAAAAATAATATTTTTATCATTTTAATTTTTTAGTATATTTTTATTAGCGTTTAATAGGTGTTCGTGTCAACCGGATCGGACCGGTACAAGTGCGAGCTGTCAACATTAATGATCCGGTTAGACATGTAAAACCGTTAATAAAAAAATAGTGAAAAACTGTTGAACCGGCCAAGAATCGGGATCCGGCCGGTTTACGCAAAACGGAAGCTCCTTCGTTCCTTTCTCCCTTTCTTTCTTTCCTTCGGAAAGAAATAACAGAAACTCAGCCAAAAAACCCTAGCACTGTAAAGCCTACACCACCGCCGCAAGGAGCGGCATACTGCCGCCGTCCGTCGCACTCAAAGTTCGCCGTCCGTCCGTCCATCTAGCTTCCCTCGTGCTCCAAGTCTTCAACCCCGGTTCGCTGTCACCGATCGCAGCTGCTTCCTTGAGCTCGGCGTCCGTCGTCTTTGTCTGCTCAGCCGCGCTTCCTCCGCCGTTTGTTTGCCGTTCACGTTCGCGTCTTCGTTCAGTCGTCGTCTTCGTTGGCGTTCTTCGCCGTTCACGTTCGCTTGCGTTCACTCGCCGATCACCGTTCGAGTTCGCATTCGCGTTCGTCTGGAAGCGACGTTGCTCTGCTTCAAACTCTGCGACCAACCCGCGCGCTCCTCCTAGCCGTCGAACTGCTCTCTTTTGTCGCCGCCGTGAGTTCCCTAAACCCGCCACCAGACAATACACTCACACAACTCCAATATTCTGCTTCTAAATCTGCAAATTCTGATTTCTATTACAATAAGTAACTATTTGATTTGGAAGTGGTTTGGATTTTTTTCATAGACTGAATTGAAGTATACAATAGTAACGGTCTCTTCTCTTTCACATTGATATTAAGCTTTGATTTCTCTTATTTCGTTTTAATTTTACCGCACTCAACATGTTTGATGAAATGTTTTAAATATATTCTGGTTGGTTTTATAATTTCTAGCTTTTAGAAATTCAGTTAGATGATTGCATGTGAAACTAGAATAATTGGATCTTAGTAATTAGGAAATTTTAGCTGCACAAATAGCATCTTTGCAGAAAACATATTAGCATGATGATACCACTTGCATTAGTGTTCTGGTAAATTTTAACTGTTGTTGTAAACTTGTTAATTTGCTAATTGTTCTTGTGTTGTTCTGTTGTTCTTCTGTTATTTTTATTTTATTTTATTTTATTTTGTTGTGATTTTCTGTTCTTGAACTTGTTAAGTTGATAATTTGCTAAATTGTTGGGCTGCTGTTGTTTTAATTTGCTAAATTGCAATTGTTAGGTTGCTGCGATTTAATTTGTTAGATTCTCTATTTAGGTATTGTTCTTGTTTATTTGCTAAATTGTTGTGTATTTATTGTTGTCTTTGAGATTATTGTGGTTCGATAACCGGTCCGGTTTTCAGAACCTTCTGACACCTAATTCGCTGAAGAAAAAATTTAAGGCAGGGCGGCATAGCTCCCACTCCCGCCTCCCCTGCATTCTTCTTCTTCGTGCTTTGCTGCTTCATTCGTCCTTCAGCCGGTCAGCCACCAGGCACCAGCCAACCAGCCCTTTCTCCCTTCTTCCCTTTTTTCCTCTCCTGCCTGCCAGCCTCACAAGTTACTACCAGTCCACCACGATTCTTCATCGATCACCGTCGTCGTTCATTGCCAGCAGCAGAGAAGCCTTTCAGCAGGTAACTGGTAAACCTTGATTTTAATTCTAAAACTCCATTACTGTTATTAACTTATTGTTATTGTTGTGAAATGTGAAATATGGCGGTGATCGAATAAATCTTTTGAAAAAATAAAAAATTAGAGATAAAAAGTAAAAGCATGATCTGAAGCAGCTGCTTTTGTCTTGTTAAAAGGCAAAATTATTTATTTTCTTCGTGTAAAATTTACATTTCATGGCTGAAATTTTCCTAGCATATAGGAGCGTATGAAAGTAATTCTAAAATTGATATTAGGCTGCATCAGGATTCAGTAGTAATGTAAAAAGAAGTTAGTTATAGGATATCTATCCATTTCAGGAGCTGCTTTGTGTGTATATTCTTAGAAGTAATTATTTTTGTGAAACTTTATCCAAATTGATGCATTAAACTTGAATTTTTGTGTTACAGTGCGAAATTTTGTTTGTACATGTATGTAACATTATAACTGAAGTACCTTGTAGCTCTTTGAATTCCAGTGGAGCGAGGGAATTGTACCTGGCTAGGCGCAGCACATTGCTACAGTTCAAGTTCCTTGTTCCCTCAGTTCTTGATGTTCATAGACCTTTTAGGTCAAACGTCAACCATTTGCTTCTTCATAAAAACCAGATCTTCTCAGCAGAAGTATATGGATTGATTGCAAGTTTGTATTTCATTTATATAAACTTTTTATTTATTTATTTATTTGCTCCATTGATTTTTCTGATACATTATGTAGTTGATCATTAATAATGGAGTAGACACCAAATAAAGTTTATGTTCTGTTCAAAGTGACACATTTTATGGAGCTCCTAAAAAGGGCTAATTCTCTGTTCCATTTAATATTTGGCTTCTCAGCGTTATTTTTATTTATATATATCAAATAAATTTCAATTCAATTGTGTTTAAAAAAACTTCTAATAATTTTTTGGGGGGTATTTCTTTTCCCTTTTCTCCCTCAATAATAACTCAGGTTTTGGGTTTACCCTTTATATTGACTTGTTCAGATTTTTCCAAGGTTTTGGTTGCAGTGCCACACCACAACACCATCCCCTATAAGGTGGTGAGCCAGCTTCTTGCCTCTTTGCCAAATCCACAATAAGAGCTTTGCAACTCTGAAACCTTTTTGTCGGTTCCAATGGAGCAAGCTGAATTGGATACCTCAAAACCACCGAGTTTTCCTCCTTACCGCCGATCACACTTACGCAGCGAAACATACCTCACTCTCACTCGAATTTTCTCTCATCTTCCTGCCACACTTGGTACGTTATTTTAAATCAAAATGCTTCATGTAGCATGTTCTTTTGGTCAAGTATTAGTTGTGTTTTAAAAATTTGCAGTTATTCTTGTGCTTTGGATTGTATGGTTTTTGTATTTGTTTTTTTTTTGTTATGTTTTTTGCTTATTTTGATACTATTTTTACCTCTTTGCACATTTTTTCCCCTTAATCCAATCTGAATATTGCTTAAATTTTGGTTAATTGAACTCAATACATTTTACTCATCAAGTGTTGTCTCTACTTTTTTAACTTACTTATTGCTTGTGAAATTGACATGGAAGTTTGGTTGTGGATAGGGATCAATTTCCTGTTGGTTTCACTTTGATTATACACTTCTTCAAATTTATTTGCCTCTATCATGTTTGTTTTAAATTATGGTTATTTCTTTTCCAAGATAATGGCAATGGTAAAAAGAAGCCAGAAAAAAAGGAAAAGGGACCCGAGTTCCCTGAATCTGTTGGTTCTGATTTTATACGTCCCATGAGTGCTGTCCCGATCGAAAGCATACAGGAGTTTGACGAGACTGTTGAAGGGACTGGAAACAAGGGCAGGGTATGTGTTGTCAATGATATTGTTTTGGGTGATATAGAGGAGATGATGGGAATAGAAGAAGTTGAGGATACTTCGAGGACGCTGCTGCAGGACAGGTGTAACGATGCAGATAAAGAGCAACAAAGGATAATGGATGAGTTGGAACTGGTTGTGAATGGAACACAAAATATTGTTCGTGATAGTGGTTTAATCTCTTTGAGTGCAGGGTCAGGTGAGGAACAGAATGGCAGCAATGCAGGTGAGATGCAAGTACAAGGCTCAACGGATTCTCTTCCAAATTCTAAAGAAGCTGAAGTTGAGAAGGTAGAGCTGGATTATGAAGATGAAAGGCTGCTGGATTATGATAATTTGGAAGATAAATGTGAAATGAAAAATGAAAGAAATTTAGAAAAGTCAACTTGTGTAAACAATGCATCAATTTCTTCAAATATTCATATTGAAAACGAGGACATAGAAGAGGGAGAACTTGTTGGAGACTTTGGAGTGGATTGTAATTCGTTTGACATGCCTACTGCAGATTCATTTATTCCTCAAACGAAAATTGATGAGGTTCAGAACCCCGAAAGTATTAATATGGGGAATACAGAAAAAGAAGGTTTAGGCAAAGAAATAGGTAGTAAACCGGTTACTGACGTATTGGAAGAAGACTCTGACCAAGATCATGGAAACCCTGCTGCATCAGAGGTATGATCTTTACCTGGGTGCACTACCGCTTAAACCCACTTCTACGGTATTAAATGACAATCATTTCTTATATTTATAGATAGTCAATTAATTTCTTAGTTTTCACTGGCAATAACAAATCTCATATTTGACAAGAAACATGACATGACCACCCTTCCTGTTATTATTTTAGTTTAGCAATTTCAAAGAAAGTCATAACAGTTATTTTTGTTCCCGGACCACAATGTGATTCAATCTCCATTCCATTCCCATAAACCTCAAAAAGTAATGTGTGTATCCGAAAATTGGTTCCTGTAGTTCTCAGTTATCATGAACTTTGTTGATTTTTTTTAAACTATTTAGGATATTAAGCATTATTAATTTAAAACTGATATTCTCTATACCTATATATAAAAAGGATTTGAATCCAATACCATTGACATTCAAGATCTTTCCATCTTGAGTATTCTCATATTGTTTACTATTTTACCCATTAACAATAAATAAATAAAAAAGGTAGATTATTAGGCACTTGTATTGGTTTAAGAGTATGGTTGTTCAGTTTTCTCTTGTTCAATTTTTTCATCAACAGAAGGTTGATGTCAGCTGTAAAAAAAAGCGTGGCCCTGGTTCTGCGGAAAAGAAAGCAAAAAAGAAGGTATTCTTCTGATATATTGAGTTCTCATCCTTTTATGTCACCACAATGTTAGTCAATTTTACATTATTTGGATAGAATAATTCATAAACCTGTTTTTTTAACAAGTGACTGATCCCATTCTTTCTTGAACTTCATTATGTAGAAAAAAGCGCGGAAAAAACGGGCAGAAAAGAACAAACAACTTGGTGTTAAAAGGTTGAAGTTGTCTCTAGTACAACAGAAACCAAAAACCATCTCTTATTGTCGCCATTTTCTTGTTGGAAGATGCTATGAGGTTTGTTGTGTAACTATAAAATGTTTTTCCCCCCTTATACTTGCATCGAGTTGTTTCCACTTTCATTCTTTTTTTTGTTTTTCATATTTTACTGTCGAACTTTGCATGAGAGCATGAGAAAATTTTATATTTGTGTTTTGATACTATAATTAACTGTGATCCTAGATGGTAATTGAGATATTCATTTCTTATAATATGGCAACCTGCTCGAAGTTCATTTATATTTGGGACTAATGGTAAACACATTACATGATAACAAAATCCTATGATTCAATAGATGTTTTTTTATGCAAGATTTCTATATTAGAAAGTTGAGTTAGAAATTCTGTAAAATTTCCTCATTTCCAGTATTTCTTTTATATGACATGAATTGACATGAACCCTTGTAAATTTGTGCAGTAGCAAGCCTGTGATTGTTTTATGGGTATTATATTTTTGTAATTAATACAATATATACTATATTTTAATATTCAAAATTATCATATTATTTTGGTATCCTTTGCTTCATCTGATACAAAAATTTGGCAGGGTGACAAGTGCCATTTTTCACATGATACAGTGCCTTCTACCAAATCAAAGGTACTTTTCTTATCTATAAGTTACTATCTATTGATTTTTCATCAAGACATTTCAGGACTTGAGAAATATCCTGTGAACTAGACTTTCTAACTGCTGTTGAACAATATTGATTTTGAAATTGCAGCCATGCTCCTTTTTCGCTCGTCACTCCTGCATGAAAGGGGATGACTGCCCTTTTGACCATCAACTCTCCAAGTATCCTTGTGTTAACTTTGTGTCCGGAGGTTTTTGTGTCAGAGGTGATGCATGCTTGTTTTCGCACCAGGTACCACATCCACTCTATATTACTTCCTGTAAAATGCTTGTGTTTTCAATCCAAATACAAATGTTATTGTTAGCATATATAATTAGGATAACTAGGTTGTGCATTATGTGTTAGCTTTGAGGAAAATTCCCAAAGGGCAGCAGGTCTATAGGCGCAAGAGGTTCAGGGACAGTTTTGTAATTAAGCAGAATCAGGAAGTGGGAGAATTGAGTGCCTTGTTTCCCTTTGCTTGTTTCTAGTTCTCTTCTATCTTCTCTTCAAATGTGATCTGAGATTCTAGACTCATCAGTCTGGATGATACTATACTACTTCTATTCTGTGTGTTTGTGGTTTCTTGCATTAAGTTTTTAGTGAAACTGTATATTCATATATATTTCATTGTTTAATACTTAGTGTCTATGTAATTTAGCCTCTCTGTCGGTGAAACACGCATTTTAAAAGCCTTTTTCATTTTTGAATCTCAATAGTTATCAATCGGTATTTTCAGATGCATGTATGTGTATTATTATAATTTTAATTATTCTCACTTAAAATGGGCTTTATTGATGCAGTCACCAGCCAAGGAAGATTTTGCTACACCTTCAAGGGTTCACAAACCAGGAATGGAATCTCCACACTTTTCAGGAAACACAAATTCCAACATGCCACCTAACATTCATGGCTGTAGTTCTATCCAACAAAACCATTTGATCAATCCTCCAAGAGTTCATTCTGACATCAATTCGGAACATAAAGCGACAAACACTGTACAGAAACAGCTTAAGCTTGCATCTAAAGGAGTTAGTTTCGTCGATGTTGCAAAGCTATCATTGCCTTCTCCTACTACGCCAAAGGAAGGCATGACCAAAGTTGGCTCATCCTCTTCTGACCAAAGTACATCTGGAACAAATCAAACCTTGGTTGAAATTCCAAAGAAATTGCCAGCTAGGATTCCAAAGGGAATTAACTTTCTTGCTTTTGGGAAAGATCCTGTGTGCAGTTTTAAGAGTTCTGTTAACTCCCTTGTAATTGGGGAAAATAGTTTCAGTTTGTTTGATCATACTAGTTCATCCTTAAAAGATGCAACAAAAGGAAGAGTACCACCGACTGATTTAGTCTCCGGTGAGATTTCTGGTAAAAATCAATCGGTGGCAGAAAGTATAAAATCGAGTTTTCCAGGAAAAGCTTCAATGAATGATGCTTCAACTGGTTTACAAGGTAGCTCTCATGTGGATGACGACGGAAGTAAACCAGTCCAAGAGGCAAGTGGGGCATCTGATTCTTTTCAAATTTCCGCAGCAACACTGTCGCCATTTATGCGTCTGGTTTCTCCTTCATCTTCAGAACAGCTACCATCTAGAAAGGAGCTCTTGTCGACTGTCTTGTCATTTGCAGCAGAGCATGAATCAGTTATCAAGATGAAAGATTCTGCTGGCACTTCAACTGCATAATTGGGTGAGAACTGAGAGTAAGGAATACAGTAATAGCAGTTCAAGGTAACAAGGTTGTTAGAATCTTTCATTAAGTGTATTTTGGATCTTATAGAATCAGTTAATGATATGATAGTTAATTGTATATATAATGTAATTTATATGCATATATTTCATCGTGCTTGTATAAACTAATCTTCATCATGTAGTCTAGACTTTCCGTGTTTTTCTTCTTTTTCTTTCTTCTCACTTGGCATCGAGAGTCGAAAGCAAAATTTATCACTTTGTGGCAGTAGAGTTGAGTTGACCAAGGGTTAGAAATGGATTGGATTTAGGAATAAAATTAGAATTAGAAAAAGGGGTTTGAAAAAATTTGGTAGTTTTTTGGTGTTAGGATTGTATGGATTTGATTTATGATGAAAGGTGCATTTCTGGTACACTCTTAGACTTTTATGTAGCGTTTGTTTTTAGTGTTTTTAGTGAATGAGCATTTGTTTTCTGAAACTTTGACGGAAAGATTGAGACTTAATATTGTGTTTGGTGACAGAGATTAGAACTAAAATTTCAGCCTCTTCAATATTTTGGAGATATATTTTGGAGATATAAGAGACTGAAATTTTAATAATATTTATTTCCAAAATTATCTTCATTCCCATCCTTCTTCTTTGCTTTTGGTTTTCGTTTCCTTCTCCTTTTCTTCTTTGTTGTCTCTTCCTCTTCTCCAGATATTTGGGTGCCCTTCATCAAATATGAGAAGCCTTTCATTTTATGACTTCAATAAGATCTTCTATTGTTTGTTTTTAGCATGAAAAATTATATCAACTTGTTATCATAGATTTGGTGAATGCTATACTCACTATGAAGGGTTGAGAAAGCCATGAATGCCACCAAGAACAGCACAAATAGTGGAAAATAAGGGGTTTCTTTCTGCTGCTATTGCTCCACTTCCACCTCTGCATGGTGGTAAAGTCTGAAACTTTGATCCAAAGGATATTCAAAAAAAGAAAGAAAAAAGCATATAACAACTGAAAAAGAAAAATCAACTTTAGATTTATGATGGGTATAATATGTGTTTGATCATTGATTCAAAGATAGTGCATGTGGCGGTAGTGATGGATTGGGACCTTTTAGATTTATTACAATTGGGACAAAAGACATTTGAATTGTGTTGTCATAACTAGCTCTTCTATGCCCTTTATTTTATTTTAATGGAAAATACTTAAAAATTGAAGGATGTTAATTACAACCAAGAAATTTGAGGAGAAAAAAAAGAAGAGGAGTATAAAAAAAAATTCAAATAATTTATTTGTTTTTGTCATTGTATTTATCTTAAGTTAAACAGGTTATTGGGACATATTCAGTTTTGTATATTTTATATCAAATATAATACAATGATTTAATTTAGTCACTGTCTCTTGATATTTTTGTTTCTGGTCCAAATGCAATTTTAGTTATTAGGTGTTAGATATCCCCACCTAACTCATTTAACCTATTTCTATATCAACATCTAACTTATATTTATTCAATACTCTTTTTTTTTTTTTTCCAAATCCTATTAAATGCTATTATTTTGCAAAGATATTCCATAAATATAAAAATTTAGTTATAAAATCAGTCAATACATATATGCTTCAAATAATTTATCCTATATACTAATTAGTAATAAAAATCATCAAATATTTTATAATAGATTAATAAAATTTGTCATAATAGAAAATTTTTTTTATAAATGTTAAAATATGTATTTCTATACGAAAATTATTTTTCTGTTTGTGTAATAGAATTCACTACTCTACTTTATATTGCTATGAAACAATTATTGTTTTAATGATTTTTAAGTCCATTAATAAAAAAAAAAGATTTTCAAGTTTTCTATTCTGTTTTCAAATTTGAATTTTGAGTAAAAAATTACACACGTAATAAAACATAGGATACTTATATTCGAGCTACAAATACGATACATTAAGCCATTTTTTGGGTGCTTAATTTTCTTATCAGTTATATTTACATATTTTCAAAATTTAATTGAACAAGTTACATGATCCCACAAAAATAGAAAACGATCCAAGAGATGTGAGACACTAGTACTAATACATAATGTTCTTTACTCTTACTATGATAGTGTTTTATAGTATAAGGAAGAATTTTAACTGTTCTTGGAATATTATTATTTGAGCGATTTTAGTTGTTGATCTCAATCTACTTAATATATTAAAATTAAGTTTTTTCTTCGATTAATAAAAGTGAGATGTCAATTTCTCATGAACTATTTTTTTCTCTCAAATGAAAGCACTATTTTCTCTTTTAAATTTATTTTAGAAAAATATTTTTATTATAATTATATTACAATTATATTACAATTAGTATTTAATGAATAATGCATGATTATACTAATTTTAAAAAATATTTTATTATAATTAAATAAAATTAATATTTAATGCATTATCAACTAATGAAAGTGAAGGGTTAATTTCTCATAAATTATTTTTTCTTCAAAATAAAAACACTATTCTTTCTTCTAAATTTATTTTAGAAAATATTTTTACTATAATTATATTATAATATTATAATTATATTATAATTAGCATTTAATGAATAATGCATAATTATGCTAATTTAGAAAAATATCTTTATTAAATATTGTTTTGGTTCTTAAGGTTTAAGGTCAAAATATAATTCGTCCCAACGTTATTTTGAATTTAAATTCGTCCCCAACGTTTCATTTAATATTAAAATCATTCTTTTTAATAAAATTTTTAATTTTATTATTAAATTATCCCTAATAAAAAAATTATAAAATTAAAAAAAAAAAAAAAAGAATGCGGAGGGAGAGAAAGGAAGAGGAAAAATCAGAATAATATATTAGTGTTTGAATAATAATTCTGACTCTAAGATGGTCACAATCAAATTTTATGCACAACACACATGTAATGTGGTACTGTAATGCATCATTTATACTCTATTCTGAATTCGTGATTTTTGAATAATCATTGATAAGTTGTGTTGTTAAAATTATTGATAAAAATGATTTTACTATGCTATTGTTGTTGTTTTTAATTTCTGAGTCTACTATTTTTTAATTTTTGTTGATAGATTTATTGATTTTAGGGTTTAAGATAATTATTTATTGCTATTTTTCAACTTTTGTTACGGTTAAACAAATTGCTTGAACTGAATTATGTGTTTCAAGATCCTCTGAATTCCGGATTTCTTTTCGAATTAAAGGTTTTGACATTAAAAAATTGCCCCTTTTTAAGAACTATTTTTTGCAATGGAGCTATTCAATATCTCTCAGAAATTGAAATTTCATAATTGCTTTAAATTAAAAGAACTTATTCCAGTCACAAAGACCAATGAGGATGTTCTTTCAAAATTGGAGATACTGCTGCTAGCTAACTTGTCAAGACTCAGATGTGTAACTATAGACACAGGGGTGAAGCTAGACAATATTTAATAGGGAACAATATTTTTTTTAGTTTTTTATTTTAATTAAAAATAATAACTTAAACTTAGAATTAACTTTTTATAAGATAATTGAACATATCATATATTAAAATAATTAAACACAAATATCTCAAAACTAATTTTAAATATTGTAAATATAGGTTACATACTTGCTTTTAGAATCTTCAAATACTATTCTATTTCTTTTTAGACATTTTCTACAAAATTATTAAAAAAATGTATTATGTTTCATGTAAATAATTTAAATCACAACAATAACTTATGCAATGAAAAAAATAATAATAATATTATTAGAGCTGAAATAAGTTAAAATTTGTAATTTAAATACACAATTGAACTCGACGTTTTTTCTTTGATTCAAAGTCATCTATTATTGAGAATTTACATAGATAATAAGATAAATTTTATGCAACTTAACTAAACTCAATTTATTTTATTTTTTGTAAATCAATAATATCAATGTCACAAACAATTAATACGAGAAAAATTAAAAATAATACAAGAATAGCATTATAATTACATGATCATCATCTTCAATTTTTTTTAAAACCTAAATTAATATTATAAGATTATAAACTAGATAAATAAATAAATATATAAATTATTCAAAAAAAACAAATAAAAAAATAACTTATAAAAAAAATGAGAGATAATAATCGAAGACCAAAGACTACTTATTATTTTATAAGTTGTAATAATAATAAAAATATCGAATGATGTTTTGTTTTCTAATTAAAAAAAAAAGGGAAGAATAGAAGAAGTAATTTGTTGGTTTGTTGTTGCTGCCCTTTTAAATTTTTATTTCTAATATAAATTAAGATTTTTTTTAACTAAGTATATGACCTATAGCCTAAATAACACAAGTTTTTAATTATTCTTTGTTGTATTGAATAAGAATTAGGGACAATCATACATTTTTTAAAAGAGGAAAAGATTAGATATTATTTTTGGGATGGGAGGCATTCTTTTATTTTTTATTATATTTGTAAACAAATTTTTTTCTTTTAGGAGGGTCACTACCTCCCCTATTTTATAGGTAGCTTCGCTCCTGTTTTATAGACATAACATTGAGATGGTCTAAGGAAACAAACTTAAGATCCATTAGGGGGTCAACAAGAATGGTGAAATGAGTCAATCCAAGATATATTTTTACCCTTGAATGAGTTTACATTTTAGCCATATTTCTTCATGATTTGCATTAATGTTTTATGAAGAAATAAAAAGCGAGTCGTGCGTGTGCATGTTGTATTAGAATATTTATTTGTAATTTATTTATTATTTTATTTTAAAATGATCTTTTTGTTGAATCATTGTTGGACCAATTGGATCAATGAACTAATAAATCAGTGACTAAAGCGGTTTGATAATCGGTCTGATTTTTAGAATCTTAAATTTTAAATAAACGCAACCCTATTATACCCGTAAGTTGAAAATATTCCAACCCTAACCCTGTCATTCTTAACTTGCGGGTATCTAACCATATCTGCAGGTACCCGACTCTACTTGCAATTGACCAAAAAGATGTAACATTATTATATAACTTGATAATAATTTAAAATAAAACTAATTTTTATGTAAAAGAAAAACGTATTAAATTATCAATTAATGATTTTTCTTTTAGTAGCTAAAGATATTTTGCATTTAATGAGAGATCCTTGATTCAACATCCACTTGAAACATATTTTTATATAAGTATATAACATATACATATATAAGGTGTAGGTTGGATGGGTACCTGTGCGTAAGGTACATGTTGCCACCCCTACCTCCACTCCTCCAGCTCGGGGTGTGTATATGGTCCGGTTCAGTCCAAATTCAAACACTTTAAAAGCTAATTTGGTATGATTTTACGAGGTCTAGAATTGAGTAAAAGTATCAAAAATAGACTCGGTTATCATTTAAGACTAAGTCCAGATCAAGGCAAATCCACCTTTATCTGACTCATATGTATTCTAAAAGAATTAAAAATGGTATATATACTTTAAATTAATTTCAATATTATGTTATATTAATTATAAGTTTATTGTTTTATTTTTAATTACACTTATTAAATTAGAAAATAAATCAAAAAAATATGAAATTAAAATTTATGGACAAATTCAAATTCAAATATAAATATTAACTTCTCAATAATAAATATATTTTTTTAATAAATAACTACATCAAAATTAAATTTATCAAAATCCGAACTCCACTCATTTAGATTCGATTTTAGTAAGACCTAAAAATATAATTTTATTATATCTAAAACCAAATAAAAATCTCAAACACCTAATTATTTAACATCAAGTCCGAATCAGGCGAAGTCAACTTCACTCGACCATGTACACCCTTACCTTACCTCCAGCTCTAAGACATTTCTTGTGAGATCTGCAGCGCCGTTCTGTGTTCTCACATCCATTGCCATATCTTCCATGTAAGTTGTGAGGTTCGTACCGTCCCATTCTACCTTTCCCTTTCTTTCTCTTCGACTCTTACTGTTTTAGTCCATTGATATTGTGTCCTTTGAGTGCGTTTTGTATTTTCAAAAAGAAAAAGAAACTGAATGTCGCACTTTATCTTGTAGATTAGGTTTCACTGTGTTGCCGTACTATGTAATTGTTGTTGTATATATATATATATATATTTGGCTGTGTATGATGAATATTCCTGTTGTTAAAAAATAAAAAGTGGAGTCATAACTTATAAGTCAAAGAACTTGCTCATCCTTGTAGTAGTAGCCTTCAAGCATTTGATTATATAAGTTATCAATTAGAATATGAAATTTAGCGTTAGTTTTGTATTTTTTTCAGTAAATTTGACAGCGTTAATGATAATTTCTGGGATTTAATTGATTTATCCAGTAAAGTCATACCTTTTTTATTCATGTATAATACGTGGAGAGCTCGTTTCCTGTAGTGTTTGTTGATTTTCCTGACTTTGTTCTATTAAGCCCGACGTTTTTGACTGGTTAGGATGTTCTTTTTGTTTTTAGAAATTGTCTAATTGGATTTGTCTTTTAATTTGGTGCATAGATTAGGTTGTGTTCGTCATGGAAATGGTTGTCAATAATTGATCATCCAACAACTGTGATTTCTTTGATTAAAGGTGAGAACTGTTATTTTTAAATATTTCATATCTTATTTGAAAAATGTGTTATTTAGATATTCTTTTATTTTGTTTCTTTGCATAACATGTTTTTATCTTAGTATAATGTCAATCTAATTAAATGATGTTTCGTACTTTGATACTTACGGTTAGATTTACATGTTAGTTTCAGTTTATTGACAAAATGATTTTGACATTGTTTTTGTCATTTTATTCGGTTTAATATTGACCGTAGAAGAATGGATCCATCGAATTATCTTGATGTCTCAAGGATTGCATTTTGGTTCAAATGGCACTCCATCCATATTCTCTCGTGGGTCTTCTCGTTCCCTTGATGATGAAATTTTAGAAGATATTAAGAGAGTTATGCCTCACATGTCTTCTCATTCCCCTTTGATTCAGCGGTAAGGAAAAGCCCTAGTTCTGCGGAAAAGAAAGCGAAAAAGAAGGTATTCTTATGATATATTGAGTTTCCATCCTTTTATGTCACCTCAATGTTAATCAATTTTACATTATTTGTATAGAATAATTCATAAACCTGTTTTTTTAATATGTGACCGATCCCATTCTTTCTTGAACTTCATTATATAGGAAAAAAGCGGAAAAACCGGCAAAAAAGAACAAATAACTTGGTGTTAAAAAGGTTGAAGTTGTCTCTAGTACAACAGAAACAAAAAACTATCTCTTATTGTCGTCGCTATTTTCTTGTTGGAAGATGCTATGAGGTTTAAATGTTTTTCCCCCTTATACTTGCATAGAGTTGTTTCCACTTTCATTCTTTTTTTTTCCATATTTTACTGTCGAACTTTACATGAGAGCATGAGAAAATTTTATATTTGTGTTTTGATACTATAATTAACTGTGATCCTAGATGGTAATTGAAATATTCATTTCTTATAACATGGTGACCTGCTCGAAGTTCATTTATATTTGGGACTAATGGTAAACACATGACAAGAACATGATAACAAAATCCTATGATGAAATAGATGTTTTGTTATGCAAGATTTCTATATTAGAAAGTTAAGTTAGAAATTCTGTAAAATTTCCTCATTTCCAGTATTTCTTTTATGTGACATGAATTGACATGAACCCTTGTAAATTTGTGCAGTAGCATGACTGTGTCATTGTTTTATAGGTAGTATATTTTTGTAATTTATGCAATACATGCTATATTTTTATATTCAAAATTATCATATTATTTTTGCATCCTTTGCTTCATCTGATACAAAAATTTGGCAGGGTGACAAGTGCCATTTTTCACATGATTCAGTGCCTTTTACCAAATCAAAGGTACTTTTCTTATCTTTAAGTTACTATCTATTGATTTTTCATCAAAATATCCTGTGAACTAGACTTTATAACTGCTGTTGAACGATATTGATTTTGAAATTGCAGCCATGCTCCTTTTTCCCTCGTCACTCCTGCATGAAAGGGGATGACTGCCCTTTTAATCATCAACTCTCCAAGTTTCCTTGTGTTAACTTTGTGTCCGGAGGTTTTTGTGTCAGAGGTGATGCATGCTTGTTTCCTAACTGCTGTTGAACGATATTGATTTTGAAATTGCAGCCATGCTCCTTTTTCGTTCGTCACTCCTGCATGAAAGGGGATGACTGCCCTTTTGATCATCAACTCTCCAAGTATCCTTGTGTTAGCTTTGTGTCCGGAGGTTTTTGTGTTAGAGGTGAATGTATGCTTGTTTTCGCACCAGGTACCACATCCACCCTATATCTCTTCCTGTGCTTGTGATTTCAATCCAAATACAAAGGTTTTTGTTAGCATATATAATTAGGATAATTAGGTTGTGCATTATGTGTTAGCTTTGAGGAAAATTTCCCTAAGGGCAGCAGGTATACAGACGCAAGAGGTTCAGGGACAGTTTTGTAATTAAGCAGAATCAGGAAGTAGGAGAATTGAGTGCCCTGTTTCCCTTTGCTTGTTTCTATTTCTCCTCTATCTTCTCTTCAACTGTGATTTGAGATTCTAGACTCATCAGTCTGGATGATACTATGTAATTTAGCCTCTCCTATGTAGTTGAAAGTTGAAACACGCATTTTAAAAGCCTTTCTCGTTTTTGAATCTCAATAGTTATCAATCGGTATTTCCAGATGCATGTATGTGTATTATTATAATTTTAATTATTCTCACTTAAAATGGGCTTTATTGATCCGGTCACCAGCCAAAAGAAGATTTTGCTACACCTTCAAGGGTTCACAACCTAGGAATGAAATCTCCACACTTTTTAGGAAACACAAATTCCAACATGCCACCTAACATTCATGGCTGTGGTTCTATCCAACAAAACCATTTGATCATTCCTCCAAGAGTTCATCTTGACATCAATTCGGAACATAAAGCAACAAACATGGTACAGAAACAGCTTAAGCTTGCATCTAAAGGAGTTAGCTCCGTTGATGTTGCAAAGCTATCGTTGCCTTCTCCTACTACGCCAAAGGAAGGCACGACCAAAGTTGGCTCATCCTCTTCTGACCAAAGTACATAGTACATCTGGAACAAATCAAACTTTGGTGGAAATTCCAAAGAAATTGCCAGCTAGGATTTCAAAGGGAATTAACTTTCTTGCTTTTGGGAAAGATCCTGTGTGCAGTTTTAAGAGTTTTATTAACTCCCTTGTAAATGGGGAAAATAGTATTGATCTGCTCCATAATATAAGTTTCAGTTTGCTTGATCATACTTGTTCAACCTTAAAAGATGCAACAAAAGGAAGGGTACCACAGACTGATTTAATCTCCAGTGAGATTTCTGGTAAAAATCAATCTGCGGCATAAAGTATAAAATTGAGTTTTCCAGGGAAAACTTCAATGAATGATGCTTCAACTGGTTTACAAGGTAGTTCTCATGTGGATAACAACGAAAGTAAACCAGTCCAAGAGGCAAGAGGGGCATCTGATTCTTGTCAAATTCCCGCAGCAATACGGTTGCCATTTATGCGTCTGGTTTCTCCTTCATCTTCAGAACAGCTACCATCTAGAAAGGAGCTCTTGTCGACTGTATTGTCATTTGCAGCAGAGCATGAATCAGTTATCAAGATGAAAGATTCTGCTGGCACTTCAACTGCATAATTGGGTGAGAACTGAGAAGGAATACAGTAATAGCAGTTCAAGGTTGTTAGCTTCTTTCATTAAGTGTATTTAGGATATTATTGAATCAGTTAATGATATGATAATTAATTCTATATATAATGTAATTTATATGCATATATTTCATCATGCTTGTATAAACTAATCTTCATCATGTAGTCTAGACTCTTCGTGTTTTTCTTTCTTCTCACATGGCATCGAGAGTCAAAAGCAAAATTTATCGCTTTGTGGCAGTAGAGTGGAGTTGACCAAAGGTTAGAAATGGATTGGATTTAGGAATAAAATTAGAATTAGAAAAAGGGGTTTAAAAATTTTGGTAGTGTTTTTGTTAGGATTTGATTTATGATGAAAGGTGCATTGCAGATACACTTAGACTCTTACGTAGCAATTGTTAGTGTTTGTTTTCAAAGCTGGAAGATTTAGACTCATTATTGTTGTTGGTGGTAGAGACCTGAAACTAAAATTTCAACCTCTTTAATATTTTAGAGATATAGGAGACTGAAGTCTTAATAATATTTATTTCCAAAATTATCCTCATTCTCATTCTTCTTGGTTGCTTTTGGTTTTCTTTCCCCTCCAGCCCTTCTCTTCTTCTTTGTTGTCTATTCCTTTTTCCCAGATATTTGGGTGACCTTCATCAACTATGAGAAGCCTTTCATTTTATGACTTCAATAAGAACCTACATTGTTTTTTTTTTTTTTTTTTTGCGTGAAAAAATTATATCAACTTGTTATCATAGATTTGGTGAATGCTATACTCACTATGAAGGGTTGAGAAAGCTATGAACGCCACCAAGAACAACACATAGTGGAATATAAGTGGGTATAATATATGTTTGATCATTGATTCAAGGATTCCATCTGGCGGTAGTGATGGATTGAGACCTTTTAGATTTATTAGAATTTGAACAAAAGGCATTTGAATTGTGTTGTCTTAACTAGCTCTTCTATGCCCTTTACTTTATTTTAATGGAAAATATTTAAAAATTGAAGGATGTTAATAACAAGTTAACAACCAAGAAATTTTAGGAGAAAAAAAATAAAAGAAGAGGAGAAAGGAGAAAGAAAAAAAAAAAAGTATTTTAGTAATTTTGTTTATTTTTACAATTGTATTTATCTTAAATTAAACAGGATATTGAGATATAATTTAATTCTGTATATTTTATACCAAACATAATACAAATATTTAATTTAGTCTCTGTCTTTTGATTTCTATCTTTCAGTTTCAATTTCTCTTCCAAACGCAGCTTAAATTATTAGGTGTTATCTATCCTCACCTAACTCATTTAACCTATTTCTATGTCAACATCTAACTTATATTTATTCAATACTCTTTTTTTCCCAAATCCTATTATATGCTATTGTTTTACAAAGATATTCCATAAATATAAAAATTTAGTTATAAAATCAGTCAATATATATATATTTATATATGATGCTTCAAATAATTTTTCCTATATATTAATTAGTAATAAAAATCATCAAATATTTCATAATAGATTAATAAAATTTGTCATAATAGAATAATGATTTTTATAAATATTAAATTTGTATTTCTATACAAAAGTTGTTATTCTGTGTTTGTGTAATAGAATTCACTACTCTAATTTATATTGCTATGAAATAATTATTTTTTTAATGATTTTTAAGTCCATTAATAAAAAAATAAGATTTTCAAGTTTTTAATTTTTTTTCCAAATTTTGAATTTTAAGTAAAAAATTACACAAATAATAAATCATAGGATATTTATATTTCAGCTACAAATTCACTACTATTAAGCCATTTTTTGGGTGCTTACTTTTCTTATCAGTTATATTTACATATTTTCAAAATTTAATTTAACAAGTTACATGATGATACAAAAATAGAAAACGATACAAGAGATGTGCAGTTGAGACCCTAATACTAATACATAATGTTTCTTATTCTTACTATGATAGTGTTATATAGTATAAGAAAGAATTTTAACTGTTCTTAAAATATTATTACTATTGTCTATTGTTTTAGTGATTTTAAGTGTTGATCTCAATTATAAAATATATAATATTAATTAAAAATAATAATTAAAATTACTTAAATATTGATATTATAGAAATATTTATGAAATTTTTTTTATATTATATTGTTATACTGTTATTAGTGTTAACTTTTAGGATAATTAACTAATTTATTAATTTAGTAGTTATTTTATTAATTTAATTAAATAAATATAAAAAATTTAAATATCCGCTTACGCGGATTAAAAATATCAGGGGTAAAAAAATGGATAATTTTATTTTTTAATTTTATCTTTTACAGTATTTTATAATTCCAATTTTATCCTCCACTCCACCAGCTATAAAAGCAACTTAATGAAGACTTTAACAAACCCTAAGACATTCTTGTGAGATCTGCAGCGCCATTCTGTGTTCTCCCATCCATTATCCATTGCCATATCTTTCATGTAAGTTGTGAGGTTTGTACTGTCCCAGTGTCTCATTCTACCTTTTTCTTTCTTTCTCTTCGACTCTTACTGTTTCTTAGTCCATTGATATTGTGTCTCTATATATATATTTTACTATGTATGATGAATATTCCTGTTGTTGTTAAAAAAATAAAAAGTGTAAGTCATAACTTATAACTATAAAAGTCAAAGAACTTGCTCATCCTTGTAGTAGTAGCCTTCAAGCATTTGATACTATATAAGTTATCAACTAGAATATGAAATTTAGCGTTAGTTTTGTATTTTTTTTTTAGTAAATTTGACAGCGTTAATGATAATTTTTGGGATTTAATTGATTTATCCAATAAAGTCATACCTTTTTATTCATGTATAACACGTGGAGAGCTCGTTTCCTGTAGTGTTTTTGTTCTATTAAGCCCGACGTTGATGACAGGTTAGAATGTTCTTTTTATTTTTAGAAATTGTCTAATTGGATTTGTCTTTTAATTTGGTGCATAGATTAGATTGCGGAAGCTTTTTCATGATGGAAATAGTTGGCAATAATTGATCATCCAACAACTGTGATTTCTTTGATTAAAGGTGAGAACTTTTATTTTTAAATATTTCATATCTTGTTTGAAAAATGTGTTATTTAGTTGAATAGCATGTTGTTTATCTTAGTATAATGTCATTCTAATTGAATGATGTTTCAGACTTTGATACTTACTATTAGATTTATATGTTAGTTTCAGTTTATTGACAAAATGATTTTGATGTTGTTTTGGTCATTTATTTAGTTGAACGTCGCTTGTTCTTTTATAACTTAATAATTGTATTATCGCCAATTATTTATACTTATTGCAGATTAATTATCTATATTTTTTGGTCAATGTGGATTTGAGTCTATGTGAATTTGAGTTGTGTTTCTTTTTTCGTCTGTCTTTGGGCTCTTCTGTCTTTATTTTATTCATTTTTTTCTGTCACCTTTGGCCTCTTTCTACCTCTCTCCTATCTGCCTGTCTCAGTCCTCCCTTTTTGATTTTTTTTAAATACCTGAACCAAAAAAATCGACACACACTTACTTTCTACATTAGATAGAAGTTTTTTAGAATATTTTTCTGTTTTAGTGACTCATTCACGGTACAGATTCGGTATACGGGACATGTTTGTGGCATCGAAATGCCAGAAACTTACCGCTTTTTAATTTCTATATGGAGGGCAAAGTTGTGTTGGACTCGGTTATAGAGGAGGGGGAGCTTTACCTGTATGTGGTGTCAGGTAAGGAAGAAATCGGACCATGCATTTTGAGTCAGCTTTTTCAGACGGTCCGAATTATATATGGGAAACGGACCATGCGGTTAGTGGCTCCGTCGCCCGCAAGTGACTCCCCCAAAGGTGCACTTTTTTTCAACATTAATTCATACCCAACATCTGTTTTCACTTTTACTCCATTCCCCCAAAGAAGAACCACTGCTTTTTCTTCTTTCTTACTCGTTCTGGATCTTGCTTTGCATGATGAAAGTAAGTTCAAAATGCCAAAAAAAATGTAGAGATGTTGATCGTCCTGAACTTCATATCATACATTATTTTAGTCATTTAAAATATGTAAGTTTTTTAAAATTTTTTTAATATTTTATAATTAAAATTATTATTATTGGGAAGTTTATTATTATTATTGTTGTGAGAACTTAGAATGTTTATTATTGGTTTAGGCGAGATTACATTATATTTTTTTTGGAATTTTTTAATTATAATTGCTATTATTAGGAAGTTAATTATTTTTTTAATTGTTGTTAGAATTGAGTTTAGGAGTGTAAATGGTTGTTATTATTTTTATCTGATTATGTTATCTTTTTTTTGGAATTTTTTTAGTTTGTTATAATTATAATTATCATAGTTAAGAAGTTAATTATTATTATTGTTGTTAGAATTGAATTTAGGAATGTAAATGATTATTATTATTTTTACTAGATTATATTTTCTTTTTTTGGAAATTTTTTTGTTTTTTATAATTATAATTATTATTGTTAGGAAGTTAATTGTTATTATTGTTGTTAGAAATTAAACTTAAGAATGTAAATGATTATGTTATTTTTTTTTAATTTTTCTAGTTTTTTATAATTATAATCATTATTGTTAGGAAGTTAATTATTATTATTATTGTTAGAAATTGAATTTAAGAATTTAAACAGAATAATGATTTTTTTTAAAATTTAGAATTATATGTAAAAATAGTAAGAAGTTAATTGAATTTTATAATTAATTTTAGAGATTATAATTTTAGATATTATAATATTTTTTTGTGTTACCGTGAATTAATAGACAACTAAGCTAGAATTGTTAATTAAATAGGAGCGTTCTTAGTTTAATAAGAATTGGAATTATGTATTAGTTGTTAGTGTTAATAGTTATGAATAATTTTTAGGATTAGTAAGTTAATTTAGAAGTTAAAAGGATTTGTTTTAATTGGTTTTGTTAAAATAATTTATGATAATTGTGTGGTTTCAATCAATATGTTGTTGAGTTACTGTAAAAGATCTTTTATTAATGAGACTTAATAAATTGGTGGGTTAGTACATAGTTACTAGTATATGTTATAATTAGGAAACAGATTAACGAGTTGACTAATAATAATTTGTTTTGTTTTTGTAGAATTTAAGGATGTTGACATGTGATTACTCAGTTCCACCGGATCGATACAATGAAAGGGTGGAGGGGCACTTACAAAAATTGTTTTTTATCATGCATCTCAGATTGGAGTAGTCCAATGTCAGAAAGCACTGGTGAATGCTCTAATCGAAAGGTGGCATCCAGATACACATACCTTTCACCTTTTGATTGGTGAATGTGCTGTGACGCTTGAAGATGTGGCAATAATTCTTGGTCTTCCAACGGACGGTCTTCTAGTCACAGGGATGACAATGAGTAGTTTTGAAGCCTTGGAGGCGGAGTGTTTACACCAGTTTGGAGTGGCACCTAGTAAGTCGGCATGTAGAGGTACGTGAAGTGCCACATTATGTTGTTGATTGGAACGATCTTGTTTGGGGACAAGTCTGACGCAGGTGTGCATTGTAAGTATCTACCACTGCTTTGTAATTTTGGGAGTATTGGACAGTACAGTTGGAGATTGGCATGCTTGGTACATCTATACAAGGCGTTATGTAAGGCATCTCGTTATGATTGTAAAGAGATCGATGGTCTGCTAACATTTCTATTTGGTTGGGCTTGGATCCGCCTGCCATATCTAGCGCCGCTTCCTAGGGAATCCCGCAGTTTTCCGCTTGCAAACAGGTAATATTATCTTACAGTCAACCCGTATCTTATTATTTAGAATTCAATTGTGTTAATGAAATAAGTCATGTTAGGTGGCGTAATTGGGAGCGTAGAGACCGTCGCTATAGATATCTTACGCTTGCTCACTTTAGGAAGGCCTTAGATGATCTTCAGGAAGGTCATGTGTGTTTTCAGGTAGTTCCTCATCAAGAACAGAATCTAGACAAGGCACACGGAGAAGTCGTCATTGGTCCTAAGAATCTTAACTGGATCACGGCCCCGACTCATTCATTCTAGGTGATGCAGTGGATAAATAGGTATAATCACGTTCTGAGCTTTCCGTGCCTTCACAGGGTACCTTGGATACTTACAAGGACTGGTATCGGGCAAAATTTGGGGACCGTTTGAATTTGTCTAGCCTTGTTGTTTAAGAGAATGATGAGGGTAATTAGGATATGGATGTTGACAATCAAGAGCAGGAGCCACAGTCACCTCCACCATCCCCTCCACTTCCGAATCCACTTTCACAGGAACAACCTATGTCCTCAAGCCAATATGTATGTATCTCAAACACAGTTTATCCAATCGTACCCAATACATCAGTAGCATTGGGGTATGCCACAGTTTGATCCAGGAGGAGGTTCTTTTAGCCAGTTGCTTGGATTCATGGCTGCAGATGCAGGACAATCACAATATGCTCAGCAGCCTGATTACTTTATGGCAGGTGGATATTCATTGGATGCAAGGCATTCGTGTCGCACTTCGTCCGGTGCTTTTTGAGGGTTTGTATCTGTTGACTCTAGTAGGAATGACGGTAGTCGTGGGGATGCTTAATAGTCAAAATTCTAATCGTGTTTCAATGGGTCTTATTGAAGAAAACGATAACACACCTGAACAAGAGACTGATGGGTATCTAGTGGATGAATCGGACGATAAGAACGAGGATGAGGACGACGATGAGGAGGATGAGATAGAGGATTTCGACGAGGATGAAGATAGGAGAGCTCGTTTTATTCAATAAAGTCATACCTTTTATTCATGTATAATACGTGGAGAGCTCGTTTCCTTTAGTGTTTTTGTTCTATTAAGCCCGACGTTGATGATAGGTTAGAATGTTCATTTTGTTTTTAGAAATTGGCTAATTGGATTTGTCTTTTAATTTGGTGCATAGATTAGGTTGCGGAAGCTTTTTCATGATGGAAATAGTTGGCAATAATTGATCATCCAAACAACTGTGATTTCTTTGATTAAAGGTGAGAACTTTTATTTTTAAATATTTCATATCTTGTTTGAAAAATGTGTTATTTAGTTATTATGTATTTTGTTTCTTTGAATAGCATGTGGTTTATCTTAGTATTAATGTCGATCTAATTGAATGATATTTCAGACTTTGATACCTACTACTAGATTTACATGTTAGTTTTAGTTTATTGACAAAATGATTTTGACGTTGTTTTGGTTATTTATTTAGTTGATCGTTGCTGGTTCTTTTATAACTTAACAATTGTATTATGGCTACTTATTTATACTTATTGCAGATTAATTATCTACATTTTTTTGTTAATGTGGATTTGAGTTGTGTTCCTTTTGTCGTCTGTCTTTGGGCTCTTCTGTCTCTATGGTAGCGTTTGTTTGCAGAGATTAGAACTGAGACTGAAAGATAGAGACTCAGTATTATGTTTGTTGAGCTAGAGACTGTTACTTAAATTTTTGTCTCTGTCTTCAAAATTTCAGTATTTCAATACTTCCAAAAAGTAGGGACACTAGAGACAGAAAAATTTAAAGACGGGAACAGAAATTTTAATTATAATTTGTACCTAAATTACCCCATTCTAATTTTATAATTTCAAAATTACCCTTATGTAAACCAGGGCTTCTTGATCAACCCTAGTGATTGATCTTCTCATTCTTCTTCAAAAACAGCCACCGTGTCGCCACTGGCCTCGCCACCGCTAGGTAAGTGATTTGCCGCTTGCGAGTTCATCTTCGTAGCCTCCATCTTCTCATCTCCTCCTTTTCTCCTTCACAAGAAAATCGAAGAACGAAGCTGCCGCCTCTCTCCGATTGCTGTCCACCTCAACCATCAATTCCTCGTTCGAACTGCTCTGAACCAGGTTAGTTTTATACAAATGTTGTTTAATTTACTGATTCCTTTCATCTTTTCCGTCGTGCCCTAATCTTTGGATTTGTTCGTTACCTAGCATTGGGACTTTTCTCTTCTTGTGATAATCAATTTGATCTGTGGATTTAACCATTATTTTTGTAATGCTTAAATCAAATTTGTTTGTATTTGAAAGGTGTATTTGTACTCAGAACCTCTTTGCTTGGTTTGTAATTATTTTTGTTAATGGTGTGAAGTAGTAGCATTGAAGTTAAAGAAATTCTTTGCCCTGTTGTGAATTTGTTCGTGACCTAACATAATCCATTTATTTCAGCTTTATACTTAATGAGTTTATGATGTTTACTTCCTTTTATGTGTCACTAATTGGATCATTACTCAATTCATTAGCCTAACTACATCTATTTATTGATTTCATTCTGGATTATACTTTTTTTTCCAATTTTTTCATGTCTGCGACTACTATTGTTCCATGTCTACACAAAGCTCTCATTAGCCTAACTCAATTGGAAGAGTAATGTATGATTGAATATGTAGTACAAACTTGCAAGCAAACTGTTATTAGTTACCTTGGTTTATTCTATTACACTGCACTTGTGAAAATTTTCATGCATAAAGCTGATTCGTTTCTAGACCTTATTAAGGCTTCTCATAGTTTGCGAATCATAGTCTGATAAAGCAATTGCTGCTTTTTTATGTAAAAATGGCTAACTAAATTCATGTATATATATTTTTATAAAACATAAGTTGTACTTGATAGAGTGCTTAATCAGGTTTAAAGAAGAGGGGAAATCAGTATTTTGAATTTTATTGGGAATCAGTACATATCCTAGACATAAGATTTGCAGTGTTTATTTTGAATGTGTAACTCTGGATACAGTCACCTAAAAATAGGAAAATGTTCTTTTACAACAAGCTTATTTTTAAAGCAAGGGGAAAAATGTATATTTACTATTTCTTTAAAATCTTTTATGCGAGTGTTTACTACTAAGACGTAAAGATAAAATGTTATTTGCTAATCTAGAAGTGTGTATAAGGTAGTAAATTGTAATTCTCCCCAAGTAGGAATATGTACTAGTTAATATATGCTTTAATCATGCAAGTGTGGACACATGTATACTTGAGAACAGAATTTGCTATGAAGGCAGAGTAAGAAGAAGGATTTTGCATCTAGCAATGCAAGTTTGGTATTTTACCTTTTAACAATTAACATATAAACCAAGATTCCCAATTCATGAGTAATATTTGCTATATGGCAATTGAAGTTTCTAATCATATAAACAGTAGGAGAATCATAGTCTCACAAAATTTGAATATATTCTTAACAAATAAACTAGTTTTTTCATTATTTGGAAAAGAGTGTATATTAATCCTCTTTCATATATGTACGAATTTTACATTGAAATGATTAATCTATCTCTTTTTCTCTTAAAATAGTGGAAACAAATTTATCATTTTAAACAGTAAGATTATTTTATGACATGATTAGGAATTTAAAATATATGAAAATGCTAGAAAATGAAATGGGATATAGTAATTTGCGCACAGGATCAAATGCTTTAAAGTGGGAAAAGGAATTAAACGAAGATACTAAAACCCCATTGCAAATAGAGTTAAAGAACCCAAATTGTTTATGTGCTTCATGTTCTTCTCAATTTAAACCCAAATTGTTTATGTACTTCTCATCTCCTCTTTTTTCTCCTTCTTTTTTGCCTTTTGGTAGAGTTTGATGTGCTTAAAGTATCTGAAAAAGTCACTTTCAGTATATGAAACGAGAGAGGAAAACCGATATTATCATATAAGTATTTGGTACCCTTTTAATTACACTAACAAGAAATGGTGATGTTTATAAGATGGAGGGCCAGCAGTGCAAGGACAAGCCTCACATTCTGAAGCTGGTGCAAGTGGAGGAAGCACAAAGCGATATAGGAGGAAGAGAAAGCAAGCTGATGTTTTAGAGAGGATGGCTGATCATATCCAGCAATCTTCCGCTAACCAAAGGAAGAATGCCCAACTACGTGCTGATGCCATTGTTGGTGTGAACGAGAAGTTTAAGGTCGGTGAGAAACTTACACAGCTTGGGTTCGATGATGAAGAGGTGGTGAAGGCAATTTTGAAGTTTGCTGAGAGTCCGAATGTGTATGCACACTTCTGGGGTTTGTCAGATTCACAGAAAATTATCCTTGTGCGTTCCATTATCTGAAGTTGACTGTTGATCGACACTTGTTATATAGATTTGGCTTAAGGTATTAAGTTTTTCACTATAGGGATAGCTTATTTTGAGATGGTTATATTTTACATGATTTAACGTACAAACTTATATTTGGTATACATTTGGCTGTATATTTTGGTATTGTCTTTATCTTGGTCTGTATTGAATAGGTTTTGTTGGCTTAGTACAATATTTTTAGTAGTGTGGTATTGCCTTTATTTTGGTCTGTATCGAGTAAGTTTTGTTGGCTTAGTACAATATTTTTGGTATCCTAACTCCCATGGTCTGTATTTTTGGTGTCATAACTCCCATGGCCATCTAACTAACTTCTCAGAAATGATTTAACTAAACTAGATTAACTATTTCAGCTATCACAACTAACTTTTGCAGAATCTTCAGCAACAGGTCTTTAATTCATTCTAACTTTAGGTCTCCTAATATGGAGAAAACACTTGGTCTTATTACGATCTATAACCCAATTAATTGAACATAGTACTGAGTAAGAAAGGGAAAGCAAAACAGTTAAATGCCAAAGCATGAATAGTAGATAAATTGAGAATACCTTCAAATTTTAAAAGAATATATACTAAGTTACAATTGAGAAGAATGACACATACCCAACCCATTTATGCTTAAATCTCTTTTCATCCCTTTCGAGTAAATGACTTAAACTAAGTGACTCATGTTGCAATATTATCACAACATAAAACAACTTTCTTCAGCAATAAATTGCATCATACATGCGAATTTGACTAAAAATAAGTGTATACACATACTGAAACATGTACTCATTTTATATTTAAAAAAAATTTACACAATGTGTCGCTTGCCTATTCAATTCAAAGGTCACACTACAACTTAAATTGCTGAGTTATCACATCTTTACATTCGAACATTTTACAATTACAATAGTTGCACAATAATTTACATGGAAAAACATTTGAAAAGGGTGACTTGATCTAGTAATACCATTCAATCTGATTTGATACAAAGGTGAGGCCATCAGTACCCTCATCTTCAGCAACAGAGTATCAAACGTGGATGTCACCAATTTTTCCCTCTTCAAGGAACAATGTGGATGTTCAAAGATAATACACATATATGGGATATACAACTGTTTGAGCACAATATTACTAACACTACAAAATGGATCAGAAACTAGGCTTTATATGAAGTGTCTTCAAGCAATGGCTTCCTTTGCTCTCTTCTTATTGAAGATTGATCATCAGCAGGTTCGTTGAAAAGATCAATGCTTCTCAAAAAGATCCATTAGCATTAATTACCATTAACCATAGTCAAGCAAATACTTAGAACATTCTTCAAGGAATTAGTAGTAGTATGCATGATGATGTCAATGGATATATTATTATCCGGTGGCATTAGGAGGTTGGTGTGGTAACAATAACCAAAACAACTTGCACCTTTGATCTCTATAGCGATAACATGCACATCAAGTTTAGGAGAACAAATTTAACACCTCAGGTCAAGTAACAAAGAGTAACTGCAACTTGGTAACTTCTTTTTTTTTTAATGATTTATGGTTCCCTAAATAGAAATGAGGGATTCACAAATCAAAAATAAGGGATTCACAAATCAGAAAATCAGGGATTCAAAAATGCTATACGAAATTATCAATTTTGAACTTCATAAAATTAACAAGTAAATAAGATAAATTGACAAAAGATACCATATCCGCTAAGAGAGAAAGAACGGAGATCAGAAAAACAGCTCCAAAACGGTGGCAACGGTGGCAACGCAAACCACAGGCACGCAAACGGCAGCAAAGTCACAAACTTTGGAGAGCAACTAGTGCCACGAACGTGAACTGATGGAGATGCGCCGTCGTCGTTCGGACCCTTGGAGGTGCTACCGGCGGTGGAAGATTCCTTCACCGGAAAGGAAAGGAGAAAGGGTAGAGGAGAGGATAAAGGAGGTTAGGGTTGCTTGCTGACAAAAAAATGAAATTAGATTTGGGGGTTAGGGCCCTTAATTAAAATAAAGGGCATTTTTGTAATTTTAAAATTTTAGTCTCTATTTTTATTTTAAACCAAACAGGATACTGAGAGATAAATCAGTCTTGTACAATTTTACACCAAACACAATACTAAATTGAATTTCTGTCTCTGTCTCTTGGTATCTGTCTCTCTGTCTCTGTCTCTTGGTCTTTGTCGGCAAACAAACGCTACCTATCTTATTCATTTTTTTCTGTCACCTTTGTCCTCTTTTTACCTCTCTCTTATTTGCCCGTCTCAGTCCTCCCTTTTTGATTTTTTTTTTAAATATCTGAACCAGAAAAATCGACACACTCTTACCTTCTACATTAGATAGAAGTTTTTTAGAATTTTTTTCTGTGTTAGTGACTCATTCACGGGTACAAATTCGGTATGCGGGACACGTTTGTAGCACCGAAACGTCAAAAACTTATTTGGCTCACCAGTTGAAATGAAAATAATAGTTTAGTTAGTTTAGCAAAATATTTTTTTTGTGGCGTTCTATAGTTATATGTCGTGTTATCATCTTAGGCACAGAGTCGTGATTCGATATGTAAGATGGCAACTGCATGGCAACCCTCGTACACGAGACTTGTAATTCTCACCATTTCTAGAAAATTCAATTTGAAATTTAAAAACCAGTTAAGGAGATAGACTTAACCAGTTAAGGAGATAGACTTAAAATTTTAAATTTATGGATAGGAATCTAACAACTGTTCTTTTGAATTTAAAATACCTCAGTTACACCTACTACTAGAAGTATATAAATAAAGGTACACCGATAGGTAGAAGATTGCCCATCTCAAACACTAATCTTTCTCCTTCTTTTTCTACAAAAATATTCTGTGTTCAAACACAAGAGTCAATCTCATAATCAATAAAGAGGAATTAAAAAAAAGTAGGGAATTATGTTTTGTTACTTGTATGCTTGGCATGCGTTATGATCTATTTTATTATTTATCATCTATATTGCTGCTATATAATGCTCTTATACTTTTATCATGATTATGTGTTTTATGGTATTATTCCCCTTTTTTCTTTTTCTTACACGTTTGTATTCATGGGCGGAGCTTAGTTAAGACAAAGAGGGGTCACTTTTGGTAAAAAAATTAGTAATATTTTTTCAAAAAATAAAAAATTAGTTCAACTGTCTCAAATACTTTGCTATGACTTAAAATACCAAAGTTCAATCTTCATCTTTTATTTTTATTGCACAATAATTTTTAGTTTTAAATATTCAAAACATGTCAGATTTGGACTTAACTAAGTGTATTCGTATTTCGCAGTTCTTATCTATTCAATAAGCAACACTTTCTCTACCTTTGAGTTCAAATATAAAATATTAGGTATTTTTTATTTATGTAATTTAGTATTATTTTACATTTTATATTTTACATTTTACTGTTTATCTAATTTAATTTTTTATATCATAAAAAATATTAGAATATTCAATAAGTATTGATATTATTGTATTTGTATAAATTGATTAAAAAAATTCAATAAATATTATAAATTTTAATATTTATCATTCTAACTTTTTTTTACATATTTTACAGGATATATATTCAAATTTTTATATAAAATAATCATGAAAAATCAAAAAATTGATGCATTTTTTAAGAGGAAGGCTAATATTTAAGAAGGAGAACATATAACTTTTACAATATCAACACCTGTAGATAGTTTTTCTATTTTAATAAATCACGAAAAAAGTGAGATACAACCTCCAAAAGTTCAAAGAGTTGCATCTGATGAGTTTGACCTTAATTCTTTGGAACAAGACTCTGGAAAACGGCTTTAAATTTGGCAATATCACCCAAATAAGAGAGATGGGGTTAGACGAGCTTATCTTAAACGGAGTCCATATCAAAAGCATCTTGACAATTATCTTCTATCTGGCTCCCCCCAAAATTTTGTTTCAAGCTCCGCCACTGTTTGTATTATGTTTATCATCCAAGTTTCTCCCATACGCAAATCCATCATTATTTAAGACTTTTTGATCAATAGCGCATGCATATTTTTGTAGTTTCATGATGAATGCTATTTCTATAATTGTTATTATTACCCTACAAGTCATTTAAATCAAGAATACATACCTTTCTATAAACTTTGTTCGATTATTAATATGCTTTATTTTTATTATGTGCATTAAAAATATGATACTATATAATTTTTTTAACTTGTGTCATTATATTATTAATATCTCCTTAATTAGAGAGTACATGTTTATCTTGTGCCATATAATTATAGTATCATTATCATTAATATTGTATCATTATTTCACATGCCCCTATATATATATATATATCTTCTTGCATGATTTTCTTCTTGTGTATACCTAAACAACCATATTTGTAAATTGAGTTTGGTAAAGGAAGGTGATATCCAAAAACAAGATATCGATATAATCCTTCCGTAAAGAAATGTGATCACCAAAATATTTGGAATAAAAACTTTCGGTAAAGGAAGGAGACTCTCATCTTTTATACCAGTTTGAGCTCAATACCTTCCATAAAAGTTAAAAGTTAAGAAAGAAAAAGTATAAAGGAAAAGTTTGTTTGTATTATTAATTCCAAAGTTGCATCCAGCTTAAGTTGTAATTATGTTGAGTGTCCATAAGCTATTATTCCTCTGTTTGGCTTATCTATATTGATTATGTTATTATTTTCTTTTATATATGCATACCATGCTATATTTTTAAAATTCTATAAGTGGGCTAAGGATAGATATAGAAGTGTCACCTAGCACTCTAATCGAGATTTTTTAAGTTCTCATCCATTTTCTTTTCCATACTATTTTTAGAAGAGCATGACACAGCGCACGCATAGAGACGACGCAGCTCCCACGAGGGTGACTTCCAAATATGATCCTAAAAAAGATGCGTGGATAGTTACGATCGCTACTACCGTGCTCCAAACTATCTACTTAGGTCGAGACTTCGTAGGAAAAGGCCTCTAACTGTCTGTTATAACTTTTTTATATGCGAACACTTCAGCACCCAAGAAACGGCCACCAAGGTGGTCTACTTCAAGTTAGATTCTAAGACAGAGGAATAAGATTCCAGCAGCTATAGCATAGAAGAGGATTTAGAGAAAAAAATTGACCTTTCGCAAAAGTCCAAAGGTGGAGTACGTGCCCTGTTTCCTTACTAAAACACCCCGTCAGATCTTAGTTCACCACACATCAGAACCAGATCTTCACCTTGCGAAAGTGTTAGAAGGATCCCAACAAAAAGATAGGATATAATGCAAGGATGAGAATTTCTTCGACGAAATTAGTTAGGATGCGTCGGATTTTTCGTCATACTTATTTTTAGACATTTCTATTTTGATTAGAGACTGTACTCATGGGAATCTTTTTTTTTTTTATTTGTTCGAACTTGCTTATGTGTTTAATTCCGTCCTTTAGTCGCTTATTGAAAATGAAAGATTTATGATGGGCATAATATGTGTTTGATCATTGATTCAAATATAGTGCATGTGGTCGTAGTGATCGTAGTGATGGATTGGGACCTTTTAGATTTATTAGAATTGGGACAAAAGACATTTAAATTGTGTTGTTATAACCAGCTCTTCTATGCCCTTTATTTTATTTTAATGGAAAATACTTAAAAATTGAAGGATGTTAATAACAATCAAGGAATTTTTGGAGAAAAAAAAGGAAGAGAAAAATGGAAAAAGAAAAAAATATTCAAATAATTTATTTGTTTTTGTCTGTGTATTTATTTTAAATTAAATCGGTTATTGGGACATATTTAGTTTTGTATATTTTATATCAAATATAATACAATGATTTAATTTGGTCACTGTCTCTTTGATGTTTGTCTCTGGTCCAAATACAATTTTAGTTATTAGGTGTTATATATCCTCAATTAACTCATTTAACCTATTTCTATATCAACATCTAACTTATATTTATTCAATACTCTTTTTTTTCCCAAATCCTATTAAATGCTATTATTTTGCAAAGATATTCCATAAATATAAAAATTTAGTTATAAAATCAGTCAATACATATTTATATATGATGCTTCAAATAATTTATCCTATATATTAATTAGTACTAAAAATTATCAAATATTTCATAATAGATTAATAAAATTTGTCATAATAGAAATTTTTTTTATAAATATTAAAATATGTATTTCTATACGAAAATTATTTTTCTGTGTTTGTGTAATAGAATTCACTACTCTACTTTATATTGCTATGAAACAATTATTGTTTTAATGATTTTTAAGTCTATTAATTAAAAAAAAGATTTTAAAGTTTTCTATTTTTTTTTCAAATTTTGAATTTTGAGTAAAAAATTACACACGTAATAAAACATAGGATATTTATATTCCAGCTACAAATACGCTACATTAAGCCATTTTTTGGGTGCTTAATTTTTTTATTAGTTATATTTACATATTTTCAAAATTTAATTGAACAAGTTACATGATCCCACAAAAATAGAAAACGATCCAAGAGATGTGTAGTTGAGACACTAGTACTAATACATAATGTTTCTTACTCTTACTATGATAGTGTTTTATAGTATAAGGAAGAATTTTAACTGTTCTTGGAATATTATTATTTGAGCGATTTTAATTGTTGATCTCAATCCATTTAATATATTAAAATTGAGTTTTTTCTCTAATTAATAAAAGTGAGATGTCAATTTTTCATAAACTCTTTTTTCCTCTCAAATGAAAGTACTATTCTCTCTTTTAAATTTATTTAAAAAAAATATTTTTATTATAATTATATTATAATTATATTACAATTAGCATTTAATGAATAATGCATGATTATATTAATTTAGAAAATTATTTTTATTATAATTAAATAAAATTAATATTTAATGCATTATCAACTAATGAAAGTGAGGTTTTAATTTTTTATGAATTATTTTTTCTCCAAAATGAAAGTACTATTATCTCTTCTAAATTTATTTTAGAAATATTTTTATTATAATTATTATATTATAATTAGCATTTAATGAATAATGCATAATTATACTAATTTAGAAAAATATATTTATTAAGTATTGTTTTGATCCTTAAGGTTTAAGGTCAAAATCGAATTCGTCCCTGATGTTTATTTTGGATTTAAAATCGTCTTCAACATTTCATTTGGTATTAAAATCGTTCTTTTTAATAAAATTTTTAATTTTATTACTAAATTATCCCTAATAAAAAAATTATAAAATTAAAAAAAAAAGGAAAGAATGCGGGGGAGAGAAAGGAAGAGGAGGAAGGGGGAAGGAAAAGGAGGAAGGGAAGATGAGGAAAAAGAAGAAGAGGGGGAAGGGGATGCCACCGGTGCCGTGTCGGGAATCAGAACTAGAGGGAGAGAGAACTCACGAGAGAATTGCTATTTTGCGTTTTGCTGTATTACTGTTTTATGTGTTTTTTTTTTTACATGTATTCGAGTGATATGACCACTGTAAGTTAATTATTTATCCTTTTTCTAGTCCATAGTATCTTGCAATTGCATCTATTTGTAGAATGCGGAGTAGCTGACAATAACAAAGTTTCAAATCAGAATAATATAATAGTGTCTTGTAATGTGAACAATAATTCTGACTCTAAGATGGTCACAATCAAATTTTATGCACAAAACACATGTAATGTGGCCCTGTAATGTATCATTTATACTCTGTTCTGAATTTCTAATTTTTGAATAATCATTGATAAGTTGTGTTGTTAAAATTATTGATAAAAATGGTTTTGTTATGTTATTGTTGTTGTTTTTTAATTTCTGAATCTACTATTTTTTAATTTTTGTTGATAGATTTATTGATTTTAGGGTTTAGGGTGATTATTTGTTACTGTTTTTTAACTTTTGTTACTGTTAAACAAATTGCTTAAACTGAATTGTGTGCTTCGAGATCCTTTAAATCCTGGATTTCTTTTTGAATTAAAGGTTTTGACATTGAAAAATTGTCCCTTTTTAAGAACTATTTTTTACAATGGGACTATTCAATATATCTCAGAAATTGAAATTTCATAATTGCTTTAAATTAAAAGAACTTATTCCAGTCACAAAGACCGATGAGGATGTTCTTCCAAAATGAGGTACTACTGCTAGCTAACTTGTCAAGACTCAGATTTGTAACTATAAACATGACATTGAGATGGTCTTCTCTAGAGCAAATAAATATAGGGCAGTGCTACGGTGATGAAAGGAAGAATTTTCTTTTCATGCTGAAATAACGTGGAGTAGATGGGTATTGGACGCGTGTAAAGATGTTTCCCAAGAAACAACAATTCTGAACGAAGCAGAGAGACAATAGGCTTTCAGTTGTAAAAGTGAATAAATAAATTAGGTAGTAAATTATGTTAATTAATGTGGTTAAATGTTTGGGCCATTTTGATTTGAAGCCCAATATTTTTTTTGAAGCCGTGTTATTCCATCAAGAAGAATAGAGTGGGATGCTGTATTCCTCTGTGGGCTTAGTCCCAACAATAATAATAATAATAATATGTGAAAGAAGTATTATAACAGGGTTTTTGCCATGCGGTCTTTATGCTTACTCGGATCGGTTGGTTGACTAGTTTTCCGTTAACCGGATTGAACCGCTCGGTCCAATTCGATTTTCAGCACCATTATCTTATACATCTGGCTACAAAACTACAAAACAAAAATAATAACCGGTTTAAAGTTAACTTTAAAATACATTTTTTTTATAATATTTTGAGAATATCAGACTGCATATTAAATAAAATGGTTGAAGCATAAAATATATTTTGTTATATTTAGGCTGGGATACATATTTTTAATTTCTTTTTATAATGAAATAACTATCATTGTTAAATTTTAATAATTTCTTAATTAGTTTACATCGGTTTCACTATTAAATAGTATAAGTATTTGTTGGAAAATACCACTACTGCGGGTAATGTAATGTAATTATCCACACCGAACAAAATGAGACTATATAACTTCTTACGATGGGTGACCGGAGAATAGTGGGCTCGACTCCTTCTTCATGGGCCAATCGTCTGAACGAGAAAGACCCTTACTAAGTTTGGAGAATATTGCAACTTAGAGATACTTGAGTGGTGTCAGTGTATTCATAGTGGTGATTCAATAAACACCTTTGGAGAAGCTCCACCTTTTAAGGAGGATAACCGTCCCTTTATCTAAGGAAAGTTGAGATATGACTCCTGGAAGTGGGTTGGGAGATTTTAGGGGCAGCTATTTATTTGAATAAGTCTTATTTGCCAGCTAACCTTCGTCTCCAACTTCCTTAGGGTGGACTTTGTGTCGGGTCCAATTTCTTGGAGGGAGGTCGATTACGTGGGGAGCCCAACTTATGGATTCGGAATTTTTTATCCTACTTGGACCTGCGCATAGGTGTCGGGTCAGGATACGAACATAATTATTGTGAAATCAAAATATAATTGTCTTAACAACGACATAATTGATCACTACAAGTAAATACAAATTAGACAGAATGAAACCGTATATTAGAATTGAAGGTTACAAAAAGGTAATTCTTTCACAACACGTCTGACCGAATTAACTGCCGTAACTTCTTTGCACAAAAAATTGTCTGCTCCGTCCAGAAGACCGCCAACAGGTATTTTTCGGATAAGCTCTCTTAGCCGGCCAACCTTCTCAACCTTCAAGTAATTCGTCGGTCGTTCTTGTACTTCGTACACGGAGGTCAGCTGCCCCTTCGACGTGGATTAACAGAACACACTTCTCTGAACCCATCAGCTACTTCCCATGATGGTAGCTTCAGTAGGTCCGCTTAAAGTGTGCCTGTTCGTCCTTCTGCCTCCCATCCTATTCGGACTTCCCTTCTGTAGTTCGTTCAGCCTCTACTCGTCGCTCCAGTACAATCTCTAGCTGCACCAACCATCCCTGCTGTCTGTGCTCAGTTTGACGGCGTCAAGCACGGTGAGGAGCATCAAGCACCATATGCAGTCTCAAGCATAAGTAGGCCGCAAAGGAGAACGGCGGACGTGCGGAGTATATCAATACGCGTCTACTAGATGATGCCGCCAGCTCAGTTTATCACCTGCTGAAATATAAGGGCTACAACACGGTACAAACGGCCTTTGCAAAATATGATCACAAATCACTTGCCAGGTGTGTCTTGTGTTGAGCGTTACATTTTGCTTAATCAAATGCATATCCTAGGGGATTTTTTTTTTAAATGAAAAAAGGGTATTATTTTTCCCAACATGATTTCTGAACTTTAATTCCTTAAATACGATTTTCTTTTTTCCTGGCATTTAAGCAAGTTTGCCGAACTCCCGACAAACTCTATAAAAATTGGCAACTTCGCCTATTCTCCGGCAAACTCTATAAATTTTATATAGTTCCCCTAACCCCGCGGCAAACTCTGCTTTAAGTTTTTTCAATTCCGCTTTTTAATCCATTATCACCATCTCCAGATAATATATAAATATATAAACAGTATATAAGAATACACAAAAATACACGGACAACAACCATAACTTCTTCAAGGATTTTTTAATTATAAATTAAAAAAATATTAACTCATACTTAACAATGGCAACTATTGTTATCGTCTCTAAAAATAGGTAGATACTTTTTTTATCTTTTCTACTTGGTTTAATAAACATCTACTTATATTTTAATTGAAATAATTCTTTCTTTAAATCAAAGTTATCATTTTCTAATTTTTTAAATCCTTAAATCTTATCAACTTTCAAATTATCAAATTTACACTGACTCTGAACAACATTCTAAATTCTAATCATAATTTTCCTGACTAAGTTTTTTTTGTTACATATTTTCTTTTCATTTTTTTTTGGAATTGGCTTATATATTTTCCTTCCTAAATTAACCAATTACTAGCAACTACCATTGTATTTTAGTTTTTTACTTTTATAATTATCAATCATTTTGACCAAAATTTTTCTTTTCTATCCAACTCACAAAAAATTTTACTCATAATTTTAACTACCGAAAAATCGAACCATAAAGCCCATCCCACATCATAACAAAATCCATTTGCTTGGCCTACACCAAAAAACCCAACATCATAATCATCATCATTAGGGATGAATAACTCTAACCACATAAATTCCCTTCTCTAACACGGACTGCATATCCTCTGACTCTACACAGCCTATGTCTCCATTGCTTGGTGGGACGGGATAGCATGTAATATGCTTATATTGTTAGTGATGTGTATTTGGTTATTAAAAAAATATTTACTTTATTAAATTAGTGAATATTAACGTTAAATTGAAAATATTGACTATAAATTAAATTACTTAAAAATAAATACCGTAAAAAAAATTGATTTTGTGATTTAAAAATAAATTAAATTAGATCTTGTTTACTTAAATGAGTGACAATGTTACTATTTGGTTAACTGAAATAAATCATTGTTAACAGATTAATATTTTGAAGAATAAATTATTTAATTTATTTGAATATAATGTTACCACTGATTATTAAACAATAATTTATCAAGTAAGTCGTTTTTTCCCTCTAGAATTTATGAGCTAAGTTTTTTTTTCTTTTTTTCGGCACACAGCTAAGTTATTTATTTTATATAAGAGTATAAGTTAATTTGGATCATTTCCATACAATATCAGCCCAATTCATGTATTTAGCAAAAAAAGCTCAACTTCATAAAAAATTACCAACCCAACTCTTTTCAAAATTAGGTAAATAATTAAGCACTTAATTTAAACAAGCTTTTTCATCTAATTACCTCATAATACTGGACAAATTCCTGTGTGCTATTACTGCCACTCAGTCCCTGTCTCCTTCTATCATATCAACACGAGCACGCATCCTTCATAAGAAGTATCCACCTCATTTCCATACATGTTGAAAAATTTGATGTTCAGCATGGTAGCATTGGCCATAAATATATACAGGTGCCACTTGTTGAAATCTTTACCATTTTGCAAGGATAAAAAAAAAACTTAAGATCCATTAGGGGTGAACAAAGATGGTGGAATGAGTTGAAGTGGAGACACAAAACTCAATACCAAGATATATTTCTACCCTCAAATGAGCTTACATTTTAGCCATATTTCTTCATGGTTTGCATTAATATTTTATGAAGAAATAAAAAGCGAGTTGTGCGTGTGCCTGTTATATTAGGATGTTTATTTGTAATTTATTTATTATTTTATTTTAAAATATTTTTTTTGTTGAATCACAGTTGGACCAATTTAATCAATGAACCAATAAATCAGTAATTAAAACGGTTCAATGATCGGTCCGATTCTCAGAGCCTTGGATTTTTATATAAACGCAACTATATCCTACCCGTAAGTTGAAAATATCCCAACCCTAACTTTATCATTCTTAACCCGCGGGTATCTAACCCTATCCACAGGTACCCGACTCTACCTGCAATTAGGGGTGTGCAAAAAAACTGGTTTCATTGAACTGAATTGAAACTGAACTGAAACTGTTTTAAATAAACCAGTTTTTTTAAATAAAAAACTGAACTGAAACCATAGTTTTTATGAAAACCAGTTTATTAAAAACCAGTTTTTATGGTTCAGTTTAGTTTTAAACCAAATTAAAATTGATTTTATTTAAACTCTAAAATTAATTTTTACATACTCTTTCTCTCTCTCCCTTCACTTTCTCTCTCCCCTTCCTCTCTCTCTCTCCTCTTTCTCCCCCCTCTCTCCCTTCTCTCTCTCTTTTCCATTTCTTCCTTCTCTCCTCTCTCTCTCTCTCTCTCCGTCTCTCTTCCTTTCTCTCTCCTCTCTCTCTCTCCTCTCCCTCCTCTCTCCCCCTCCCATCTCTCTTCGTCTCTCTCTTGCTCCCCCATCTCTCTCCCTCTCTCTCTCCTTTCCGTCTCTCTCTCTCTCTCTCTCTCTCTCTCTCTCTCTCTCTCCCTCTCCTTTTCCGTCTCTCTTCCTCTCTCTCTCTCCTCCTCTTTCTCCCTCTCCTCTCTCTTCCCCTTTCTTTCTCTCTCTCCTCTCCCTCCTCTTTCTCCCCCTCCCATCTCTCTCTCTCTCTCTCTCTCTCTCTCTCTCCTCTCCCTTCTCTCTTCTCTCTCTCCCCCTCCTTTTTCACGCTCTCCCCTTCTCTCTCTCTCTCTCTCCCTCTTTCTTCCTCTCTCTCTCTCCTTATTCTCTTTCTTCCCCTCCTCTCTCTCTTTTTCCTCTCGCTCTCTCCCCCTCTCTTTCCTTTTTCTCCCCTCTCCCTCGCTCCACTCTTTTTCCCCTTTTCTCTCTCTCTCTCTCTCTCTCTCTCTCCGTCCCTTCCCCCTTCTTTCTCTCTCTCTCTCTCTCTCTCTCTCTCTCTCTCTCCTCTCCTTCCTCTCTCTCTCTCTCCCTCCCTTCTCTCTTTCTCTTTCTCTTTCTCTTTCTCTATCTCTCCTTTTTCCCTTTTCTCTCTTTCTCTCTCCCCCTTCCCTTCTTTCTCTCTCCTCTTCTCTCTCTTTCTTCTCCCTCCTCTCTCTCTCTCTCTCTCCTCTTTCTTCCCTTCTTTTCTCTCTTTTCTCTTTCTCTTTCAACCTTCTCTCACTCTATATCCCTCTTCTCTCTCCCCCCCTCTTTTCTATAAAATAAGAGAGAGAATGAGGGAGAGAAAAAAAGAGAAAAAATAGGAGAGGAGAGATAGGAAAAAGAGAGAGAGAGGAGGAGGAGAGAGAGAGAAAGAGAGAGAAGGGAGGGGGAAAAAGAGCGCAAGAGAGAGAGGGAGAGAAAGTGAGAGAGACAGAGAGAAAGAGAGAGGGAGAGAGGGAGGGGAGGGGAAGAGGAAAGGAGAGAAAGTGAGAGAGAAAGAGAGAGGTAGAGAGAGAGAGGAGGGGAAGAGGGAAGGAGAAAGAGGGAGAGAGAGATAGAGAGGAGGAGGGATAGGGGAGAGAGAATGAGAGAAAGGGATAAAGGGAGAAAAGGGAGAGAGAAAGAAAGGGGAGGAGGAGAAAGAGGGGCAGGGGAGAGAGAGAGAGAGAGAGGATGGGAAGAGAGAGGAAGATAAGAAGAGAGGGGGGAGAGAAAGAAAAGGAAAGGGGGAGAAAGAGGCATACAAAGAGAGGGGAAGGGGAGAAAGAGGGAGAGAGAGAGAGAGAGAGAGAGAGAGAGAGAGAGAGAGAAGAGGAAGAGTGAGAGGGGAAGGAGAGAGAGAAAGGTAGAGAAAGAGAGAGGGAGAAAAGAGGAGAGAGAGAGGGGGGAGAGAAGGGAGAGAGAGAAAGAAAGAGAGATAGATAGAGAGGAGGGAGAGAGAGATAAAGAGGAAGGAGAGAGAGGGAGGGAGAGAGAGAGGAGAAGAAAGAGAATGTAAAATCTAATTTTATATATGTTAAGAGAGAGAGAGAGAGAGAGAGAGAGAGAGAGAGAGAAAGAAAGAGAGAGAGGAGGGGGAGAGGAAAGGAGAAGAGGGATAGAGAGAGAGAAAGAGAGAGAAGGGGGAGAGAGAAAAGAAAAAGGGGAAGAGGAGGGAGAGAGAGAAAGGAGGGGGAGAGAGGGAGAGAAGAAGAGAGAGAGAGGAAGAGGGGAAGGAGAGAGAGAGGGAGAGAAGGGGAGAGAGAGGAGGGGGAGAGAGGGAAAGAAGAGAGAGAGAGAGAGAGAGTGAGATAGAAAGGGGGAGAGAGAGGGAGAGAAGAAGAGAGAGAGTGAGAGAGAGAGGGGGAGAGAGAAAATGTAAAAACTAATTTTATATATGTTAAAAGTTAAAACTAGTTTTAGCCTATAAACCAGTTTAAACTGGTTTTTTCAATTAAAACTGGTTTTATTTTTTTGAACTGGTTTAAACTTGATGAGTTTGGAAAACTCTAAACTAAATTGATGATGATCAAACATTATTAACAGCAAAATTATTAGGCTAATCTTGATTGATGTGTTAATTAAATTAATTTTGTTGTGCAGGTTTTATTGGGCCGAAAATAAATGAAATACAGCAAGCCCAAAGAAAGCTTTCCTATGTGTTCAATGCTTGATCCAAAAATTCATCAGGAAAGCAAATGTTACTATTGGGCCAGAATTTAAATAGTATCACAAGTCCAATTTGTTTTGCATGCATGGTCCGAAAGAAAAAAAATGGAATTGGGGCACAATGATGAAAACCCAACTCATTGAATTTTGGTTGTATGCTTCCAACAGACTTCACACATTAACTTATTATGGAATTCAAATTTTATAAAGAAAAGTTAATGCAGTCCTTGGAAATATGAAAGAGAAAAAGTCAAGTAATATGATGGCAATTAATGGTAGCTTACACGCTACTACACAAGCATGGAGAAATGCACCTAAATTAATTTATCTATCATAACACTCATAGCTTTTCTTTTCTCTTTCTTCTTTCTCTATTTGCTTCTCTTCTTTTCGGTCATTGTCCAGGAAACAATGGAAGCTATGTTCATCTACAAAGAAAAAGAAGAAGCTGCATGCATCAAGACCATCAAGCTAATGATGGCAAGAAAACATACTAAAATAAAAATGAGCTGTGGCTAAGATACACACCAAATGAGGTTAGATTTGGTGAGGTTATCTTGAGTTCTTCATGCTCAAAAATGGAAGGTAAAGATTCGGCCAGCAAGGGAGATTCTTGAAGCATGGCTTGTCTTTGATTCTACTCAACCACCACAGGAAGTAGCTAGAGTGGCAAAGTGATGGTTGAGGCAGAGATTGAAGCAGATGAAGTCATCATCATCATGAAGCATCAAGGGCCAGAAATCCATCTTGGAGAGCAAGCCAAGGATGGAGAGCTCGAATTGATGAAGGGTGATGATCAAGAAAGGACTAGAGGTAATTGCATGTTGGGTTTTGCATGGTTATCTCTTCTCTCTCTATGTGGCCGAACCGGTTCTGATAGTTGAAGGAGGAAGAAGTTGGTTCGGTTGTTGGCTTCAATAAGTGGAGGCTTCCCTCTTCTATATTAAGGGTGAACAACCACTGTTTGGAGCAATGAGAAAATTTGAGAGTGCAAGGCACAGTGTTCTCAGAGCTACCTGAGCTAACAGTTTTCTCTTCTCCTTCAATGTATTCTGTTTAGTATTTTTCTGTTTAATTTTGTCATGTCTTGAGTCTCATGGAAAAAGGCAAACAGTGAGGTTTGTATGAAAAAGCCATAGAGCTGAAAAAGGCAGAGAGTGCAAAATTAAAAGAAAAAGCCATAGATGTCTTAGAGTTCCTTTGTTCATCTATGTTGTGTTTCATGATTCTGTGGGAATCCCCTTGTAAGTTGGGTTAGCACTTTACAGTTTGTAATCAAGTTGATTATAGTGAAATTCCATCATTGTTGTGATGGAGACTGGATGTAGGCTGCACTGTACTTAGCAGCTGAACCAGGATATATCTGGGTGTAATCTTTTTTCTCTCCTACTCCATTTCTGTTTTCTACTGCACAGGAGCAAAAACTAAAAATGTCTCGTGCCAAGTGACGAGACAAAACAAAAAGTCTCGTGGCTAGGGACGAGATAAAAGAAAAAGTCTCGTGTCCAGAGACGAGCCAAAACAGAAAAGTCTCCTCTGAGTTCAGCAAGTGTTAGCAACCAGAAAAGGGGGCTAAGATTCAACCCCCCTTTTCTTAGCCACTGAAACCATCAAAACTGGTGCATTGTATTATAAACTGGTTTAAAACCAGTTTCTTATTTGACAAAATAGTTTGGTTCATTTTCTAAACCATTTAAAATGGTTTAGTGCAGTTTCAGTTCAGTTTATGAAAAAACTGAACCATGAACACCCCTACCTGCAATTGACAAAAAAGATGTAATATTATTATATAACTCGATGATAATTTAAAATAAAACTAATTTTTTTATGTAAAAGAAAAGCGTATTAAATTATCAATTAATCATTTTCTTTTAGTGGCTAAGGATATTTTGCATTTAGTGAGAGATCCTTGATTCAACATCCACTTGAAACATATTTTTATATAAGTATATAACATATACATATATAAGGTGCAGGTTGGATGGGTACCTGCGCATAAAGTACATGTTGCCATCCCTACCTCCACTCCTCCAGCTCGGGGTGTGTACATGATCCGGTCCGGTCCGAATCCAAATACTTTAAGAGCTAATTTGGTATGATTTTACGGGGTCTAGGATCGGGTAAGAGTCTCAAAGATAGACTCGGGTATCATTTAAAACCAAGTCCGAATCAAGGCAAATCCAGCTTCATCCAATCCATATGTATCCTAAGGGGATTAAAAATGGTATATATACTTTAAAGTTTAAATTGATTCTAATATTATGTTATATTAATTATAAGTTTATTGTTTTATTTTTAATTACACTTATTGAATTAGAAAATAGATTAAAGAAGTATGAAATTAGAATTTATAAATAAATTTAAATACAAATATGGATATTAACTTCTCGATTATAAGTATATTTTTTTTTATAAGTACAGCAAAATTTGTTTGACGTAAAAATTTATAAGATCCGAACTCCACCGATTTAGATTCGATTTTAGTGCGACCCAAAAATATAATTTTATTATATCTAAGACCAAATAAAAATCTCAAACACCTAATTATTATTTAAGATCTAATCCGAATCAAAGCGAAGCATGCTTCACTGACCATGTACACCCTTACCTTACCTCCAGCTATAAAAGCAACTTAATAAAGACTTTAACAAATCCTAAGACATTCTTGTGAGATCTGCAGCGCCGTTCTGTGTTCTCACATCCATTGCCATATCTTCCATGTAAGTTGTGAGGTTCGTACCGTCCCATTCTACCTTTCCCTTTCTTTCTCTTCGACTCTTACTGTTTTAGTCCATTGATATTGTGTCCTTTGAGTGTGTTTTGTATTTTTAAAAAGAAAAAGAAACTGAATGTCGCACTTTATCTTGTAGATTAGGTTTCACTGTGTTGCCGTACTATGTAATTGTTGTTGTATATATATATATATATATATATATATATATATATATATTTGGCTGTGTATGATGAATATTCCTGTTGTTAAAAAATAAAAAGTGAAGTCATAATTTATAAGTCAAAGAACTTGCTCATCCTTGTAGTAGTAGCCTTCAAGCATTTGATATTATATAAGTTATCAATTAGAATATGAAATTTAGCGTTAGTTTTGTATTTTTTTAGTAAATTTGACAGCGTTAATGATAATTTTTGGGATTTAATTGATTTATCCAGTAAAGTCATACCTTTTTTATTAATGTATAATACGTCGAGAGCCCGTTTCCTGTAGTGTTTGTTGATTTTCCTGACTTTGTTCTATTAAGCCCGACGTTTTTGACTGGTTAGGATGTTCTTTTTGTATTTAGAAATGGTCTAATTGGATTTGTCTTTTAATTTGGTGCATAGATTAGGTTGTGGAAGCTTTTTCATGATGGAAATGATTGTCAATAATTGATCATCCAACAACTGTGATTTCTTTGATTAAGGGTGAGAACTTTTATTTTTAAATATTTCATATTTTATTTGAAAAATGTGTTATTTTGTCAATAATTTATCATATTTTTAAATATTTCATATTTTATTTGAAAAATGTGTTATTTTGTTTCTTTGCATAACATGTTTTTATCTTAGTATAATGTCAATCTAATTAAATGATGTTTCGTACTTTGATACTTACGGTTAGATTTACATGTTAGTTTCAGTTTATTGACAAAATGATTTTGACATTGTTTTTGTCATTTTATTCAGTTTAATATTGACTGTAGAATAATGGATCTATCGAATTATCTTGAAGTCTTAAGGATTGCATTTTGGTTCAAGTGGCACTCTATCCATATTCTCTCGTGGGTCTTCTCGTTCCCTTGATGATGAAATTTTAAAAGATATTAAGAGAGTTATACCTCACATGTCTTCTCGTCATTCAGCGGTAAGGAAAAGCCTTGGTTCTATGGAAAAGAAAGCGAAAAAGAAGGTATTCTTCTGATATATTGAGTTTCCATCCTTTTATGTCACCTCAATGTTAGTCAATTTTACATTATTTGGATAGAATAATTCATAAACCTGTTTTTTTAATATGTGACTGATCCCATTCTTTTTTGAACTTCATTATATAGGAAAAAAGCGGAAAAACGGGCAGAAAAGAACAAACAACTTTGTGTTAAAAAGGTTGAAGTTGTCTCTAGTACAACAGAAACAAAAAACTATCTCTTATTGTCGCTATTTTCTTGTTGGAAGATGCTATGAGGTTTGTTGTGCAACTATTAAATGTTTTTCCCCCTTATACTAGCATAAAGTTGTTTCCACTTTCATTCTTTATTTTTTTTCCATATTTTACTGTCGAACTTCGCATGAGAGCATGAGAAAATTTTATATTTGTGTTTTGATACTATAATTAATTGTGATCCTAGATGGTAATTGAAATATTCATTTCTTATAACACGGTGACTTGCTCGAAGTTCATTTATATTTAGGACTAATGGTAAACACATTACAAGAACATGATAACAAAATCCTATGATGAAATAGATGTTTTGTTATGCAAGATGTAAGACCCAGAACTTTTGAAAAGTCTTATTATGATCAAGTCTCAAAATCATATGGTTATTTATAGCCTTAATTTCAGAAATTATTTTATTAAAGATAATTAAGGCAGATTGTGATTTATTGAATTTGAGACAAGTTATGATTTATTATCCAATTTGATAATTATTGGATTATTTTCTATAATTATATTATAAAGTTGGTAGTTGTGAAATAATAAGGATTTTATATGATTTGGACTAGATAAGTAATATTTTAAATATTAATACTGCTACTTTAGAAAAATAAAGGGGTTTAATTATATTATTTCTAATTATCTTGATTTGGGCATTTTATGAAAAATAATTTATGAAATTGATGAGCAAATTGTATTTCCTATATACAATTAGTGTTGGACTTAATTTGGGTTTCAATTACTATATTATTTCCAATTTTATGTGAAATTACCATAATGCCCTTAACCCTAATTTTCAAGATGAAACCCTAAAACCCTAACCTGACCCGTTTCCCCCCAAGACCCAGCCAAGCACCCACAATGCACCCTCACCAGCAGCAGTAGCACGCGCTGCTTTCCTTTCTTCTTGAACAAAAGAGAAGAAACTGCAGAGGGAAGGGGAGACTGAGTGCGGCAGGGAAGAGAAGAGAAGGGGGAGGGGCGCTGGCACCGGTGGGCTTCTCCACTGCCGTCGCCGCCGAACCGATACACAGAGAGAGAGAGAGGGAGCTTCATCTGCGTCGTCGTCCAGCCGTCCTCCGGCCTGTCATCACTGGTTCCTCACCGTTGTCGCCGTGGAGGCCGAACACGTCGAGTTCCCTGCCACCGCCTTGGAGTCCGCCGTCAGACCCGACTCGAAGGAAGAGAGGTGTGCCGTCAGCGTCGTGCAGAGAGGGACTCGCAGCTGCCGTCGCGTCGCGTCGCCGTCACCTCTACCGCACGTCGCCACCGTACGCGCTGTGGCCTCCAACCGCGCCATCGCCAGTCGCACTTGCTCTGCCGTCCTTGTTGTGGCTGGTGTTGTCGCCGGAGACCCACCATCGTTGGAGAAAGGGAGAGAGTCAGAGAAGGAGAGTCGCGCCAGAGAAGAACCGTCGCGGAGTTGTCCCTGCCGCTGCGCCCAGCAGCTGTCAGGAGCCTTGTCGCCGATCATGGGGGTGTGTCGGAGTTGCTGGAGGTTGCCGCCGCTTTGCCTGGTTGTGTTGAGTCGCGCCGCCGTGCCTGGCCGCCGGAAAACCTCGCTGCCGTCGCCGGAAAACTCTTCCGGTAAGGGTTTTTGAATTCGGTCTTCATTCGTTTAAGATTCTGGAAGCTTTAACGTCTCTGTATGTGGGTTCCAGGCGCCATTGCCGGAGTCTGGTCACCGCTACTACTTGAGGTGGCTGCCGGGCTGCTGCCGAACCGGTTCGGAGACCGCCGCTGTTCCGGTTTAGCCGTTCCTTCTTCGGTTCGGTAAGCGTTTCGATTTGAAAGCCCTTTCGTTACTGTCCTGTAATCTCACGCTGAGGTTTATGGCATTAATTGCTATAAGATTGAGTTTCGGTTGTTGTATGTTGCGATTAGAGTTGTTGAGACTGTTGCGAAAGTGGCTTGGAACAGAGGTTTTGGCTGCCGGAATTTTGATTGTTGATCTCGGGTTAAGGCAGAAAGGACTCTATGAGACTTTTGGGTTATGGATTTGCGTTTCGAGGTAGGGGCGCTTTCCAAAAACTATAGTTTATTATTGGAATTATTACATATGGGTACTGATGTGAGATATTGTGTATTTGGTGATTGTATCTGCCTTATGTATTATTTGATTGACTCGAATGACTATGGATGTTGGTTTGGCCGAATTGTTGTGTGGCTTGTGAAATGTAATGTTTGAAGTTGATTCTTTAAAGATTTGAAATGAGTTTAATCCGTTGGGGATTGGTTTGAATTGAGTCAATTATTTTGATGATGTGGAAGATAGAATACTCTTGAAATTCAGCCTGGGTTGCTTTAATTGATTTGGTTTTGATAAATGATTTATTGCTGAACCGATTCTTTAAAGCTTTAGAAATGAGTTAAATCGGTTGATGTTGAGTTGATTTTTGAAATGGTTTTTCTTGAGATAAGCCACTGAGGCGACTGTTGGATTTAGCTTGCTTTTGAATTGATTTCTGGTTTTGAGCTGTTGAAAAGGAATGAGAAACGGTTTAGTTGGGACCCGAACCGGGTGGCTAAAGTCCAAGTTTTAGGGGAGGTGCTGCCGAAATTTCTATAGAATCCGAGTCCTTATTTGAAATGTTAATTGGGGAATTTTGAGTTTAATGCCTTTCCTATCTATTTTGAGGATTGTGAAATTATGGCTTCTTTATTACCTTTACTTAGAACAATTAAGGAAGCAATGAAGTTATGCTTTGAAAGAATTATTGAAAAGAGAATCATGATTTATCCTTATTTTCCAAGAAGAACAGTATGTCTTTGGGTACAAGTCATTTGAAAGAGAATTTTGCTTTGAGGCTGTTTTAAAGGGTAAAACGGGTTTATGTTTTTCTCTATTAAACACAAAGATTGTCCCTTGGGAGAGTTTTCGTGATTTTAAAAGGAATTGGATTTCGATTGATGAGCCTCATTATTTTGACGTTTTAAATAAGATTCAAAGTATCTTTTGAACTCTAGTTTAACACAACAAAAATGATTCTCTTATCAGTTTGAAACGCTTCAGATTTAATTATGGAATTGAAGCCGGTTTTGTTTAAGTAAAGGAAATGGTTTTGAAAGAAGTAAAAATTACGTGACTCGGTTTGGCTTAGATCCTATTTTTTTACTCAAATCAGAAAGCCAATGTTTTAATGATTTTAAATGAATTTGGTGAAATGAGATATGTTATTCTCCCCTAAAGACTTGGGACTCTGTCGAGAAACTTTGTTATAAAATCCCATTGTTGAATGGATGATTTTGAATGTTTCAAAATAAATCTTTAACTTGCCATGGTTATGGAAGTTTGGAAAGAGGATGCCGAGAGTGGCATTGTTTTCAAAGGGGAATTTACCTTGAGTAAAAGTGGCTTATGAGCCTAAGATGATTTGAGAAATGAGATCTTTAAAGCCAAGGCTGAAAAGAGTTGAAACTCGATTTCAAAGTGAAATGAATTGAGAAAATAATTTATGGCTTAAATGCCGACTTTATGAATTTAATGATGTTGAATGGTGGAAGTGCTGTTTTGTTGTGAGCCGGAATGGCTGTGTATGATTATACATATTGGTTGGTTTTGGATTGAACCGTGAGCCGGAATGGCTGTGTATGATATGAATATTGGCTGGTTCTGGACTGAACCGTGAGCTGGATGGCTGAGATGGATGTTGGTCCATGGATGAGATTGAATGCATGTTTATGCTGAATCATTGATAAATGTGAATGTTGCACTTCCACTATCTGAGATACGAGTTTCCCTGGGTAGTAGCAGTGGCTAGCCACCACGTGCTCCAGGTCGAGACTTGATACTCGGTTGACCCTATGTCGTAAGTGTGGCCGGGCACTGTGAAAGGCCCGGATGAGCTCGCCCCCATAAATATTCACCAGTGATGGTGATGGATAAATATTCACCAGTGAGGGTGATGGATATGGATCATGATTATGATCAAGTTTATGATGAGTATAACTCGAGTTGGGGATGCACGACAGAGGGACAGTCCAATGGTTAGCTACCAGGACTTGTCGGGTTGGCTCTATAACCGACAGATGATATCATCAGCCACTAGGGACAGGCATGCATCATATGCATTTGTGTGACATTGGTTGGGTGTGCATATTATACTTGGTTTGCCTATGTGATTAATTGCTAACTGTTCTACTTGTAATAACTGTTTGTTTGTGCTTGAACTTCCTATCTGTGTTTGCATCTGGGACTCTGTTGGATTGTGGTGATTGGTTGTTGGTTGGATTGTTTGGGCCTAGGGCCGTGGTTGGAATGAGATGAACTGATGGTTGATTTCGGTCTTGTGTTTCTGGTTTGGAATAAAATATGAATGGCTATTTTGGTTTCGCTTAGATAAACCGTTTTGAAAGGCTTTTGAGTTTTTGAGAATTGAACGGTTCTTCTTTCTGAAAGATTTCCGACTTTGCTTTCATTGTAAACCGTTGTTTTTGAAAAGAGGCATAAGACGGTTATGAATCACTGGTGCGATTATCTTCATGTATCCTATTACAGTAATTCCTAAAAACCCTCTACTGAGAACCCTTTCGAGGATGATGTTCTCACCCCCCTACATTTTTCCCCTTTCAGGATATGGGCGTAGAAGCTACGAAGAGCTTATTTAATTGTTGTTGTGATGCTCTGTATTGTTTTAGTTATGGTTTACTGTACCCTCGCCTTTATCTTGATATATTCTGTAAGAGGGATAGGAATTGTATTGGATTATGTTGTAATATTATTTATATATATTTATGTATATATATATGGATGTACTCTTTATGAGTTGTTGTAAGTTGAATGGTATTTATGGATGTACGTTATTGAACGAAAGAATTTTTGGGAGCGGTATTGCGGTTAAAGTTTTAAACAGGCTCATATTTTAGTATTAAATAATGTAAAAGTCGTCGTAATGTCCGAGCTATCAAAGGCGCGCAGCCGGAAGCGTGAGCTTTGGTAGTTAGGGTATTACACAAGATTTCTATATTAGAAAGTTAAGTTAGAAATTCTGTAAAATTTCCTCATTTCCAGTATTTCTTTTATGTGACATGAATTGACATGAATTGACATGAACCCTTGTAAATTTGTGCATTAGCATGCCTATGTCATTATTTTATAAGTAGTATATTTTTGTAATTTATGCAATACATGCTATATTTTTATATTCAAAATTATCATATTATTTTTGCATCCTTTGCTTCATCTGATACAAAAATTTGGCAGGGTGACAATGTGCCATTTTTCACATGATTCAGTGCCTTCTACCAAATCAAAGGTACTTTTCTTATCTATAAGTGTCATCAAGACATTTCAGGATTTGAGAAATATCCTGTGAACTAGACTTTCTAACTGCTGTTGAACCATATTGATTTTGAAATTGCAGCCATGCTCCTTTTTCGCTTGTCACTCCTGCATGAAAGGGGATGACTGCCCTTTTGATCATCAACTCTTCAAGTATCCTTGTGTTAGCTTTGTGTTCGGAGGGAGGTTTTTGTGTTAGAGGTGAATGCATGCTTTTTTTCGCACCAGATACCACATCCACCCTATATCTCTTCCTGTAAAATGCTTGTGATTTCAATCCAAATACAAAGGTTTTTGTTAGCATATATAATTAGGATAATTAGGTTGTGCATTATGTGTTAGCTTTGAGGAAAATTTCCCAAAGGGCAGCAGGTATACAGGCACAAGAAGTTCAGGGACAGTTTTGTAATTAAGCAGAATCAGGAAGTGGGAGAATTGAGTGCCCTGTTTCCCTTTGCTTGTTTCTAGTTCCCCTCTATCTTCTCTTCAACTGTGATCTGAGATTCTAGGCTCATCTGGATGATACTATACTACTTCTATTCTGTGTGTTTGTGGTTTCTTGCATTATTTTTTTTTGGTGACTGAAATAAATTAAACAAAGAAAAACAAAACAAACAAAACAAGGAACGGCCTAAATAGAGGGACAGTCCCGTTTAAGATTACTCTTAAACTCCTCCCAAGGTTCTTGCATTATGTTTTTAGTGAAATTGTATGTTCATATATATTTCATTGTTTAATACTTAGTGTCTATGTAATTTAGCCTCTCCTATGTAGTTGAAAGTTGAAACACGCATTTTAAAAGCCTTTCTCGTTTTTGAATCTCAATAGTTATCAATCGGTATTTTCAGATGCATGTATGTGTATTATTATAATTTTAATTATTCTCACTTAAAATGGGCTTTATTGATCCAGTTACCAGCCAAAAGAAGATTTTGCTACACCTTCAAGGGTTCACAACCTAGGAATGAAATCTCCACACTTTTCAGGAAACACAAATTCCAACATGCCACCTAACATTCATGGCTGTAGTTCTATCCAACAAAACCATTTGATCATTCCTCCAAGAGTTCATTCTGACATCAATTCGGAACATAAAGCAACAAACACGGTACAGAAACAGCTTAAGCTTGCATCTAAAGGAGTTAGCTCCGTCGATGTTGCAAAGCTATTGTTGCCTTCTCCTACTACGCCAAAGGAAGGCACGACCAAAGTTGGTTCATCCTCTTCTGACCAAAGTACATAGTACATCTGGAACAAATCAAACCTTGGTGGAAATTCCAAAGGGAATTAACTTTCTTGCTTTTGGGAAAGATCCTGTGTGCAGTTTTAAGAGTTCTATTAACTCCCTTGTAAATGGGGAAAATAGTATTGATCTGCTCCAGAATATAAGTTTCAGTTTGCTTGATCATACTAGTTCAACCTTAAAAGATGCAACAAAAGGAAGGGTACCACAGACTGATTTAGTCTCCAGTGAGATTTCTGGTAAAAATCAATCCGCGGCAGAAAGTATAAAATTGAGTTTTTACAGGGAAAGCTTCAATGAATGATATGCTTCAACTGGTTTACAAGGTAGCTCTCATGTGGATAACAACGTAAGTAAACCAGTCCAAGAGGCAAGAGGGGCATCTGATTCTTGTCAAATTCCCGCAGCAATATGGTTGCCATTTATGCGTCTGGTTTCTCCTTCATCTTCAGAACAGCTACCATCTAGAAAGGAGCTCTTGTCGACTGTATTGTCATTTGCAGCAGAGCATGAATCAGTTCAACTGCATGATGAAAGATTCTGCTGGCACTTCAACTGCATAATTGGGTGAGAACTGAGAAGGAATACAGTAATAGCAGTTCAAGGTTGTTAGCTTCTTTCATTAAGTGTATTTAGGATATTATTGAATCAGTTAATGATATGATAATTAATTGTATATATAATGTAATTTATATGCATATATTTCATCATGCTTGTATAAACTAATCTTCATCATGTAGTCTAGACTCTTCGTGTTTTTCTTTCTTCTCACATGGCATCGAGAGTCAAGCAAAATTTATCGCTTTGTGGCAGTAGAGTGGAGTTTACCAAAGGTTAGAAATGGATTGGATTTAGGAATAAAATTAGAATTAGAAAAAGGGGTTTAAAAAATTTTGGTAGCTTTTTTGTTAGGATTGTATGGATTTGATTTATGATGAAAGGTGCATTGCAGATACACATAGACTCTTACGTAGCAATTGTTAGTGTTTGTTTTCAGAGGCTCTGATTGGAAGATTTAGAGCCCGTTTGGACAAAAAGTTACTTTTTTCAACTTTTGACTTATAAAAAATTACATTAATATGTTTGGTACAAATTTTTAGATAAACTTTTAACTTTTCAAAAAGTTATTTAAGAGTTTTTGAAAAAGTTAAAAAATATGACTTCTCCTATTTTCAAAAGCTATTTTATCACTTTTATTTAATGTATAATTTTAAAACAATGACTTCCATAATAACTTTCCAAACTCAAAATAACTTATTTAAAAGTTAATATTAATAAAAGTCCTTATATTTTAAACTCTTTTTTCAAAAGAACTTATTTAAGAAGTTTAGTCAAACTGGCCCTTAGACTCATTATTGTGCTTGGTGGTAGAGACTTTTAATATTTTAGAGATACAGGAGACTGAAGTCTTAATAATATTTATTTCCAAAATTATCCTCATTCTCATTCTTCTTCTTTGCTTTTGGTTTTCTTTCCCCTCCAGCCCTCCTCTTCTTCTTTGTTGTCTATTCCTTTTTCCCAGATATTTGGGTGACCTTCATCAACTATGAGAAGCCTTTCATTTTATGACTTCAATAAGATCATTTTATGACTTCAATAAGAACCTACATTGTTTTTTCTTTTTTTTTTCTTTTTTTTTTTTTTTTGCGTGAAAAATTATATCAGCTTGTTATCATAGATTTGGTGAATGCTATATGAAGGGTTGAGAAAGCTATGAACGCCACCAAGAACAACACAAATAGTGGAATATAAGTGGGTATAATATGTGTTTGATCATTGATTCAAGGATTCCATCTGGCGGTAGTGATGGATTGAGACCTTTTAGATATATTAGAATTTGAACAAAAGGCATTTGAATTGTGTTGTCTTAACTATCTCTTCTATGCCTTTTACTTTATTTTAATGGAAAATATTTAAAAACTGAAGGATGTTAATAACAAGTTAACAACCAAGAAATTTTAGGAGAAAAAAATAAAAGAAGAGGAGAAAGGAGAAGGAAAAAAAAGTACTTTAGTAATTTTGTTTATTTTTACAATTGTATTTATCTTAAATTAAACAGGATATTGAGATATAATTTAATTCTGTATATTTTATACCAAACATAATACAAATATTTAATTTAGTTTCTGTCTTTCAGTTTCAATTTCTCTTCCAAACGTAGCTTTAATTATTAGGTGTTATCTATCCTCACCTAACTCATTTAACATATTTTTATGTCAACATCTAACTTATATTTATTCAATACTCTTTTTTTTCCCAAATCCTATTATATGCTATTGTTTTACAAAGATATTCCGTAAATATAAAAATTTAGTTATAAAATCAATCAATATATATATTTATATATAATGCTTCAAATAATTTTTCCTATATATATTAATTAGTAATAAAAATCATCAAATATTTCATAATAGATTAATAAAATTTGTCATAATAGAATAATGATTTTTATAAATATTAAATTTGTATTTCTATACAAAAATTGTTTTTCTGTGTTTGTGTAATAGAATTCACTACTCTAATTTATATTGCTATGAAATAATTATTTTTTTAATCATTTTTAAGTCCATTAATAAAAAAAATTAGATTTTCAAGTTTTTTATTTTTTTTTCCAAATTTTGAATTTTAAGTAAAAAATTACACAAATAATAAATCATAGGATATATTTCAGCTACAAATTCACTACTATTAAGCCATTTTTTGGGTGCTTACTTTTCTTATCAGTTATATTTACATATTTTCAAAATTTAATTTAACAAGTTACATGATCATATAAAAATAGAAAACAATACAAGAGATGTGCAGTTGAGACCCTAGTACTAATACATAATGTTTCTTACTCTTACTATGATAGTGTTATATAGTATAAGAAAGAATTTTAACCGTTTTATTACTACTGTCTATTGTTTTAGTGATTTTAAGTGTTAATCTCAATTATAAAATATATAATATTAATTAAAAATAATAATTAAAATTACTTAAATATTGATATTATAAAAATAATTATTAAAATTTTTTTTATATTATATTGTTATATTGTTATTAGTGTTAACTTTTAGGATAATTATCTAATTTATTAATTTAATAATTATTTTATTAATCTAATTAAATAAGTGTCAAAAATTTAAGAGTATATATTCATTTTGGTCCTCAAAGAATTTCAGACTGGACACTTTAGTCCCTAACTAAAATTAATTACTCGATTGGTCCCTAACAATTAATTCCGTCAGTCACTTAAGTCCTTTACTCCGTTAACTCTAACGGAGGACAAAATAGTCCCCGACAACTTTAACAGGGGACAAAATGGTTCATGATCTCCTCTATTCGAAAACGACACTGTTCTCTCCCAATTTTTATCATATCTCGCATAACACTAGCAGTCTAACACTGTAACTTCAAACTACACAATGCACACTCTATAAATTTAATGTTCACAAGAAAAAAATCCTCAACTTGTTCTCAACTAATTCATACTCAGGAAACTAATGTCTATGTCTCTCAACTAGTTATCGTCTTCGATGGATCCCATGAATCTAGACAGCAAGTCTGATTTGTTAAAACCCGTCGTTGTCGTTGTCATCTCCCTCTTCCTCTGCCCTATCATCTCCATGACCACATTGTCCACCACTTTGATCGCTTCCTTTAGCTTCTTCTCTGAACCAATGTTCAGTAATCGCTTCAGTTTCCATATGAGCGGCAACGACGACTTTGCTCGTTGTACTGATAGCTTGGATGCGAGGTCAAAGCTGTCTGCCAACTTGGACTCTGGAAAAGAATGAATGAAGCACTCAGTGTCTATTTCAAATGAGAATTTGCATATGATGTCGAAGGAGAATCTTCTCATGATGTCCTAATGTCCAACAATCTATATTGCTTGCTGGAGAGTGGAGAAAGGCGTGTTCTTGGAGTAGTTGTGGAACTTGGTCTTGAGGATGTCGTGGACGTGTCGGGGTTGGAGGTGATGTTATCGAAGACGTGGAAGTGGATGCTTTTGGTGGGTGAAGTGCAGAGATTTAGGAAGTGTGTGGTTCATGATATGTTGAAATAGGTGCGATACGTGTGACAATTATACCATAGCTTAATCTTGGAGTTAAAGAGGAGGAAGGAAAAGATGGAAAAAAAGACTGTGAAGATAAAGAAGGAGAGTATGAATGTTAGGATTATGCGAGATATGATAAAAATTGGGGAAGAACAGTGTCGTTTTCGAATAAAGGGGTCAGGGATCATTTTGTCCCTTGTTAGAGTTGTCAGTGACCATTTTGTCCCCTATCAGAGTTGTCAGGGATTATTTTGTTCTCCGTTAGAGTTAACGGAGTAAAGAACCTAAGTGACTGACGGAATTAATTGTTAGGAACCAATCGAGTAATTAATTTTAGTTAGGGACTAAAGTATTCAGTTTGAAATTTTTTGAGAACCAAAATGAGTATATACTCAAAATTTAAATATCATTTTAGGCATGCTATTCAATTAAAAATATCATGGGTAAAAAATGGATAATTTTATTTTTTAATTTTATCTTTTTACAGCATTTTATTATTCCAATTTTATCCTCCACTCCACCAGCTATAAAAGCAACTTAATGAAGACTTTAACAAACCCTAAAACATTCTTGTGAGATCTGCAGCGCCGTTCTGTGTTCTCACATCCATCGCCATATCTTTCATGTAAGTTGTGAGGTTCGTACTGTCCCATTCTACCTTTTTCTTTCTTTCTCTTCGACTCTTACTCTTTCTTAGTCCGTTGATATATATATATATATATATATATATATATATATATATATATATATATATATATATATATATGTGGCTGTGTATGATGAATATTTCTGCTGTTGTTAAAAAAATAAAAAGTGAAGTCATAACTTATAACTATAAAAGTCAAAGAACTTGCTCATCCTTGTACTAGTAGCCTTTAAGCATTTGATACTATATAAGTTATCAATTAGAATATGAAATTTAGCGTTAGTTTTGTATTTTTTTTAGTAAATTTGACAGCGTTAATGATAATTTTTGGGATTTAATTGATTTATCCAATAAAGTCATGCCTTTTTATTCATGTATAATACGGCGAGAGCTCGTTTCCTGTAGTGTTTTTGTTCTATTAAGTCCGACGTTGATGACAGGTTAAATTGTTCTTTTTTTTAGAAATTGTCTAATTGGATTTGTCTTTTAATTTGGTGCATTGATTAGGTTGCGGAAGCTTTTTCATGATGGAAATAGTTGGCAGTAATTGATCATCCAACAACTGTGATTTCTTTGATTAAAGGTGAGAACTTTTATTTTTAAATATTTCATATCTTGTTTGAAAAATGTGTTATTTAGTTATTATGTATTTTGAAAAAGGTGACAGATTTTAAATATTTCATATTTTACTGAGACAGATTTTGAACCAACCCCTATGCTACAGATTGAAGGGACTACAGAAACGTAAGAAATAGTATTAGGTGTATATTTGTTTAGAGTTTGGGTGTATATTTGCTAACAGTTTGGGTGTATATTGTTCATGATTAGTTTTTTTTACGCCATGATTAATTTTTTGTAACTGTGCAGCACTCCTGAAACTCCCAAACAACTTCAAGAGACCACACCCACGATTCCCCCAGCTCCAACTAAAATGTAAGTTCATCAGACTAAAATCAATCTTTGCTTATCATCTGTATATTCTTATTCTTATTCTTATTCTTATACATGATGACGCAGTCATCCAGCCGCAGAAGACGCTGCTGCCCTGTTGATGATGGCACAGACAGCAACCTATGTTCCTAAAACAGATCCAGGGGTGCCATCATTCAGCCTTGGATTGACTGATTCAAGCCAGGAGGGGGCGTCAACGCAGGAGACAAAAAGGGCAAAATCTCTTGAAACTGCAAATTTGCTAGAATAATTGGACGATTTGGTCCAAAAAATAGCAAGCAGTGCGGCGAAGGGAAAAAACAAAAGTCCACAAATTCAGAGGGAGACTGGGGGAGAAAGTTCTGCGAAGTTTGAAACTCCTGGGGCAATAAATTAGATTACGGATGATATGAAACAAAAGTGCTACATCTGGGGGACGAGACTGAAGGAAGACACAGATGGCAATACTAACGAGTATGAGGAGATGTGCACTCTCATTGCCCAAGATGAATACATTTTGATGAGTATGCACCTTGCATCCCTCCAGGCAAAAAGTGATATAGAATCTCAGGTAATATTAGAATAACATTAATGTTTTTACACCAAAGTCAACTGCAATGTTTATTAATGTAAAATTGATTTCGGCATATATTTCTAGATTGTATCTGCCATCTGCCTCATCCTCAACCAGAAAAATGAAAAGAGGTTTCAAGAACAAATATACTGTCTCCTCCCCGATATTGTGGTAAGTGTTACTTCTACGAACTTTGGGTGCATTTTTTGTATTGAATTGGGTGTATTTTTTACGTTCGATTGGGTGTAAGTTGTGTATTTTCAGTATTTCATTTCTTGTTTCGCAATTCTTGCAGAGCATGGCACTTTTGGATCACCCAAATTGGGAATTCATATCACCGAAAACGAATAAGGAATTCAGAGTGGAAGGCTAACCGAGTTTTATTCCCTTCATAGATAGAAAAAAATTAACTTCACATCCATATGTAAGTTTTTGTTTGCTAAATTTGTTAGTACGCTTATTTACTTATATGCCAAATAAAATAACGCACTGTTGAAATGTGGCAATCCTTCAGATTTTTGCACCTGTTTGCCACTCGGGGCATTGGTGGTTATGGCTGATAAATACAACGAAGCGGAAATGTCATATACTTGACCCGCTACACAAAAAAGCTCCAAGCGAAGAGAGAAAGTAGATTAATAAATTCATTGTAAGTTGCCTCTGTCTTCTTTACTTTAATAGATAAGTCTATTTCGTTAGTTGTGTTGGGTGTATGTTGTCCATTCAGTTGGGTGTATCTTGTGCATTCATTCGGGTGTATTACTGATTTGTTTTGGTATTTAAGGGATATGTATTTTCAAGATTGAGAGCATATGCCGGCGGGGAACCTCTGGAGAAAGACGAGAAGGAGAAGGAAATTAAAGCATCATATGTTACAATATCAGGCCAAAAAACAAGGTATAAATTTGTGACTCTGAACATTAAACTTTCCTAAATGAGATTTGTAATCTATTTTCTTCGTTTTCAGCTATTACTGCGCTATCTACGTTATGAAGTGGCTTGAGTTAATTGAGCCGGAAAACATTAAAAAGGAGAAGTATAAATGGGATAATTGGAAACAGGTAACTGTCTTTAGAACTATATAACTCTGTATTACTTTACTGAATTAATATTGCTGTTTAAACAGAATATACTTTTTAATTGTAGGAGGAGGTGGACCACTATAGAGTGGAGTATGCTTCCCGGATACTATTCAGTGAGATGAATAAACAGAGAGATCGGGCAATTAGAGAGAGTAGTGCTATAAGGCTGTCGAAGCCATCCTCTGTATTATTGAGTCCGTTTTGTCAGATAAATTCTGCTGATATAGAAACTGCGTAATCCAACTGCTGGGTAGTTTGTAAATTGAACAAATGATGTAAATATTTGCCATTTATCAACAACTTCTATTGCATGTATATTTTTTTCCATAGTTAAACTATCTGTGCTGTTAAACTGTCTGTGTTGTATTCAAAAGCTGTATTACAGGTGGTAAAATATGAAGGAAAAAATCAAGACATATATAAACGCAAATTGTAAACTGTTACACCCAACGCAGGCCTAATAATACACCCAAGATTGCATAAAATATACACCCAAACTATCTGTGCTGTATTTAAAATGTATGAATTACATGTACTAAAATATGAAGAAAAACATCAAATCAAATATACACCCATAACCTGCGAATTTTTACAGCTTTTGTTCTATATGTATCTATATATATATCTATATGTAAATTGTCAATGAACAAAAATACACCCAAAAGAACAGTTCTTTTACACCCATATTCTCTAAAACTATACACCCAAAGAGTTATCCCCTGCTCCTAGTACCCTGAACTGATAATTCATAACGTGTGCTTGATATTGGCTGGAATTTGAATGCACCGCTGATGCAGCATCAAACAGGTTTATCTGAATATAACACTCACACATTAGCTAAACTATTAACGAGAAAAATAAACTCAATCGCCACAAATTTAAAGAACATTACTTTTACCTCGCTTAAAACTCTCGTCTTCTTCTTCTTTGTGGCATTTGTGATCTGTTTGTCCAACTTTGAACCTAGCCTATTTTTTGGACGTCCTCTTGTTCGAATCCTTGGCGTGCTTTGAAGCTCGTTAACGGATTCCAAGTTGGCGTTTTCGTGGGATAAAGAAGATGTCCCCTTCCTTTTGGCTTTTAAAGATTCCATCTCGGCAATGACGTTATCGTACGCACGGTGCAGAATTGCAGTCAGCTCCTCCGATTCGGATGCAAATTCGCAAATATTTTGCGAACGAAAAACCAATTGGTCGAACCTCTTGCTTCTTGGCTCCATCAGTGGCTCGTCGTGGCTGCTCTTGATGTGTGTATGTCGCCTCTTTACCTTCTTGCTCCATCGTTCCAGTATATATCTAGGGGACACTTGGCTTACTTGTTCGAAGCTTAACACGCTTAGTGCGTGACGGCACAGTATCCCTCTCGACTCGAATAATAAGCATTGGCATTTTACTTTGGCTGCAACTGAGTCGTAAGTAACCACGAACTTGTTGAATATTGAGCTGGAAACTTGTTCTCCGACTTCATATACTGAATAGCCTAGAGCGGAATTCTTTAATCTGGTGATGCAATTCGCCTTTCCTCTGAGTTGCGCTTGGACTTCCCTAAACTTTGCATGAGTGTACGCATCTTGAAACTGAGCTTCAATGGAGGATTTGGTTGCACACGGTATGACCGTATGAAAATCTGCAGCATCTGATTCTCTCTCTGCTTGCTCCCTGCTTCTGAGGCAATTATCGTATTGTTTGACGAACTGAATAAACGAGCTGTTCTGGGTGATATACTTGTTAAAAAATGAATGCATACTCTCGCTCCTTTGTGTGCTTCTCATCCCTGCCCAGAAGTGGTGATCCAGATAGATAGGAACCCATATGTGACGGTGTTCGTACAGATCTGCATAATACACCCAAACATAGACTATAAATACACCCGAGGGGACATGCAATATACACCTCTGCTGCAGATTTTAAAAAGACATTACCTGAAAGCCACTTGTTGTCCGCAAGACCAAAATTCAGCAGAAAATCATTCCAATTCCTATCGAATGAGTCTTTGCTGTGAGAGTTCCAAATAACTTGGCTCATTTCTTGTTCGATATCAGCATGTCCCTTGTACCCGTTTAATTTGCTTGGAATCTTCTTCATGATGTGCCAAATACACCAACGATGAACTGTTGTTGGCATACAGGCCTCTAAAGCCCTTTTCATTGATGCACACTGATCGGTGAGAAACCCTTTCGGAGCGTTTCCTCCCATGCAACGAAGCCAGCATTGAAATAACCATTTGAATGATTCAATTTCTTCGTTCTTCATCAAAGAGCATCCGAGAAGTGTTGACTGACCGTGGTGATTCACCCCGACAAAAGAACCACAGACCAAATTATACCTGAAACAAATTACCATAGTCCAGAATGCAAAATCATTAGGTACACCCCAACAAATGCTTCGTATACACCCAATGAAACAGCCAATATACACCTCTGCTGCGGATTCGTAAAAATAAATTAATTTAGCATCATAAACAGGGGCAGTTTGTTACCTGTTTGTATTATAGGTGGTGTCGAATGAAATGACGTCTCCGAAATACTCAAAGGCAGCTCTGCTTCTTGCATCGGCCCAAAAAGCCAGCTTAATCGATTGATCCTCCTCGAGTTCGAGCTCAAAAAAGAAATTCGGATTCTTCTCTTTCATTCTTAACAAATATTTCCCGAATTCCTTTGCATCTTCTTGTTCAGAAACATTCCGCACTTCCCTGGTAATGTAATTCCTCACGTCCTTTTCGATAAAATTTAACTCGCGGTGGCCCCCGGCAGCCGCAACAAATGATTGGTAGGTTTTGCTTGGTCTGATACCGGCCTCCTCGTTATTCTCTATCGTACGATGAATGGACATGCTTAGTTCCCTGTGCTGTTTGAGCATCTCTGCTTTACTTGGACAACAGGAGTGTGAATGATCCAGCACAACCTTTGAAATGATCCAAGCACCGACATCCTTCAATGTGTGTATATAAATTCTTGCTGGACAGTTTAAACCGGCTATCGGATTGGTCTTCTCGGTCGGAGATATTTTAGATTTCCATTTTCCCTCTCTGCTACATGTAATCAGTTGATTCTTAATCTCGTTTCCCTTCCTATTTGTGCACCGAACTCTTGTAGAGAAACCTGCAGCCTTGGCGTAGTTCCTGTAAAATTTTTCAGCATCTTCAAGGGTGGTAAAGGTCATTCCAACCTTCGGAACAAGCTCGTCATCAACAACTGAGAGAGGCTGCACAATACACCGTGTCAGAACTGTGAATACACCCATAGATATGATTCAAATACACCCAATCATGTCTAATATGATACACCCAAACCGCAACAACTCAACTACAGAATGACCTTTAAAGCCATAAACTGTAAATACACAGGCTGCAGAATACACCATGTCAACAACTAAAAACACACCCAATCATGTCTGATATAATACACATGAACAACAACAACTCAATTAAAATAACAAAAAACCAGTAAAGTGTAAATACACCCACACTTCTAGCAAAAATACACCCAAAAAAGACCTGATCTACACCCGAGCGTCTGCTACAAATTCCAGATAATTAATCACAACTAATACATTGAATCGACAGATTCATGTTAACGTGTTAGTTTCACAGTCAATGTTCAGTAATTTTTCAACTACACAATGCTATACAAATTACTGAAAGAAAATTCATACTAATCCTATGTAAATCAAACCTCAGGAACTTCGTTAGATTCAAATTCATAATCCACTTCGCCTGGATTCAGCTGACAATCTGAGGTTGAATGATCCATTATCTTCAAAACGAGTTCAAACTTTGATTTCAGAAAACAACAAATCAAAATAGAAAACGAAGCTCGAGTTGCAGAGAGAGAAAAAGGTAACGTAAACGAAGAACATACCAGTGAGAAAAGGAGAGGAAAATAACGATGGAGAAGAAGGAGGAAAGACGCGCGAGATGAAGAACAACTAAATCTCAAAATAACGAAAACGAAGAAGGAAACAAATATTTTAAATTTGGTAGTTAGATATACGCGGGATCTTATATAGCGCGTGTAATCAACGTATGTGGAGCAGCGCGCATTTTGGTTTTATTGTTTAATGAACTTGTAAAGCATACAAGCCCTAATGGCTTGTATGCAGAGCTTTTCCGTATATAAATAAGGGTACACCAATAGGTAGAAGATCACCTATCTCAAACACTAATCTTTTCCCTTCTCTTTCTACAAAAATATTCTGTGTCCAAACACAAGAGTCAATCTAATATTCTATTGTAGCCAATATCTTATTACAAATAATTCCGACGACCTCGAGAGGAAAGGAGGCATTTACTTATTACTTACAGAGATGGTGCGATTTGATTATTTTTTTTACCGATCTCAGTCTTATGAGAAAGACACATTATTTTATTTGTAAAAAAAATGGAAAAAATCGACGCTTGTTGAAGGTGAAGTTTACAAATAAAAAAATTCCTTATGTCGTGTATCCCTGATTAATGCAGCCTCATATGCTTCAATTATAAATTTTTAGTATTAAGCGAAAATATCACGTACGGTTCTGGAGCTGAGATTCTTTGAACTGAATGACGACCGTAACGGATGTCGGCGCAATCTGAAGGAAATTATGCAGATGCTTTATAGAATTATTATGAGGCTAAAATTGATCCCTATGATCGAAGTTATATACTTTATTTATAACATAGGCCTTATTCACATAAGTAACGGAGAACATACCAAAGCTTTAGAATATTATTTTCGGGCACTCGAACGAAATCCGTTTTTACCCCCAAGCTTTTAGTAATATGGTCGTGATCTGTCATTACGTGCGACTATCTCCACTATAGAAAAAAAGGCTTTGTACATATATATTGTTCAAAACTACGATTTTATTGGCGGTAGCAAACAAAAAAACTTCAATAAAGACCGAACTATAAGATGACGGATCAGAGTTTATTCTAAAATATTTTCTTTATTTTTAATTATAGGTTGCAACGGTTGAATCACTTGTTTAGACAAGATTATCATCAGTTTTTGAATTGATGAATCTTGCTCTCATTTATCTAATTGCTCATTTTGATTTTGAGAGGTTTATTTAAAGCCAGCAGAATTTTGATCGTTATGAAGTAGACATCGACCTAAGTTGGCTCCTTATATTTCTATTTATAACAAATACGTTATGCTTGCTTTTCTTTGTAACATTAATATTTGTCTATGAATCATTTTTAATGGTTTTTTTAAATTGTTGTTGTGCTAATATTTTTCTAGTAATATTGTTTTCTGTAAAGGTTTGTAAGAATGCCTAGGAAACCACGGTACAGCATTATACAGAAATCTCCGAAAGATGTTGGAATTAATGCCAAAACTGAGGAGACTATGGTAAGTGTTCGTGGTTATCATTTCATTACGTAATCTTATGTTAAAATTATGTAGCCTTCAATTGTATCATTCAGCCATGTTGTAAATTTTTTATTGAAAATTATTAATTTATAAATTCAATTAATATTCAATATTAATGCTTTTTGTTCAATATAATTCTAAATGATTTCATAAAGGTTGGATCCATGACTAGAGGAGCTCAGATATCACATGAGCAACTATGTGATAGAGCTTCTCCATTTTCGTCCTCAGCTAATAGAGCTCCGACATCTCGTATCAATGAACCGTTTTGTCCACCGCGCAACGATAAAAAGTTTGCGCCGTCAAGTACAGTTAATGACCCTCAAACTCCCACAGAACGCACAGAGACTCGGCATTGCGATGAAGTGGTTGATCATCAATTAGAGGATGAGGATTACGACCCGGAGGCGGATGAAGTGCTGTCGTTTGATGACCACATTGATGACTTATTTGCTGTCCAGGAAGCTGAAGGTCAGAACAATGACGATAAACGCAAAGAATGTTACTATCATTGGTATACTTTTTTTTCTTCCTAATTTTTTAAATAGTTATTTTGAAAGTCCTTTACTTCTATTTTTCTTTTGTGCAATGATTAGCTAGTAATTTTTTTTCATGCACTTTTTAGAGGACGGCGTGTGTAAAGGGTCTAAGCTGAGCGTGAAGGAGGCTATAGCACTTCCTCCAATACAAATATAATACTCCCATTTAATAGAGATATACAAGAATTGGTCAGGCAGCTGGTTTATTCAGTGGTTTTGTAGGGAGTTTGGGTGTTGACTATTTCCAGTTTTTCATATGTGAAGAGACCTGGAAGCACGTGAACAAAGTTAAGAAAGAACATGCATACTACATGATTAAGGTACATCTTTTAGCTTAACATTTTAAGCAATTTTAGTATTCAATTTTTTTTTTTTTGCGTAAGAGTTTTTGCATAGGTAAATTATATGACTGGTTAAATTTTCAAATTTTGTTTTCTACATGTTTATTTCAGTACTTCTATCTTATACGTAATTGCGACTCTTTTTATTGGATTTGAGTGTTAAACTTTTTTCAATTTAAAGTAGCCTATAATGGTTGTGGATATTCTTCAAATTACCAATCTTATGCTTGTTAGTTGGTTTTTGGTTAATGACAATGGTAACTGATTGCAGTGAGTCTTTCATTATGAGGATGATGTCGGAGGAAAAATAAAGCGCGAAATTATGTAAAGAATAGGAAAGAACTGGAAAGATACAAGACACAATTTGTATCATAAGTGTTACAAAGAATAGAAAAAAATGAATGAAAACGGTTCCTTGAATATTGCCAGAAGGAAGAAACAAAGGTAAGTCTTGGTAATTTTTATTATTTCCACAAAAAACATAATGTGTATACATACCCCTTATATTTTATATTCAACATTCAATTCTCATTTATATTTGTTCTGTTATTTATTCATAGAAAAAGTGAAAACAAAACACTATAAATTGGGGCAAGCAATTTAACACACATACTGAGAACTCCAAAACATTGGCAAGAAAAAAAGACAAAGTAATAAGTAATTATTTGCATTGAGATTTTGATTAATCTTCCTGAATATGGTGTTGTTATTTACATAATTGTGTTGATATCAATGATATAAAAAAGAACAAGGAAGGTCCGTTAGTAGAGGAGAGTTTATCATCACTCGTAGGAAAAAATGGCTCGTATATCCATTCCGATGCGCGTGTTGTTAGTGTAAGTAATGTCTGAAAATTTTAAACTTAGATTATTGTATATATCGTGCTAATTTTAAATCACGCCTTTCCAATTTCTTGTATACTTGCAGGAAGTAATTGCGAATGTTGAGAGGTAGGATGAATTCTCTAAGCACCTTTCACAAAATGATTCGCTAGCACAAGTTCTTGGAAAAGAGTACCCTGGACGAGTTCGTGCCTTAGGTGCTGGACCATGTTCCACCCAAGTATTTGGTAACGCTGTTGGACAATTGTCGGGTTCTAGTGAGCCAAATCAAGAGTATGAGAGGAGGATTGCAGAATTGACTACTAAGATAGAAGAAAAACAGGCAAAGAGACAGTCGATAGAGAAGGTTTTGGGATATATAATCCAATAGCAAAGAGGCAATTTGCCCACTGACGTTGCTGTAGCGCTGGATTATTTGGGCAGTCATCGACCTCGTTGCACGCAAGGCCATCTTTATTTGGCAAGCATGACTCGCAACAAAAATAATGACTTTCAATCAATGTTATTAGACACTATTGAATTTAAGTTGGTTTAGTGCTTTATGTTTATTTTTTTTAAATTATGAAATTTTTCTTTATATTGAATCATGTATTTATGACAATCTCTTTATGCATATATATAATTTGGTTTGAATTCTTATTTGTTTTAAACATACTGTTTTAAAAGAGGCAAAATAAAAAAAAGCTAAAATTATAATGGAAATTTTGAATTTGGTGGCGGTTTCGAACTGCCGCAATATAAGCATATTGTATGCTTCCCAGCATTTAGCGGCGCTTTTCAGCCGTCGCAAAACGAATGCCGTTATAAATTCCCTGCCATTAAGCGGTCATTTGTAACTGCCGTGACACCATTTTTATTATGCGACAGTTATTCTAGCAGTTAGCTAAAACTGCCGCTAACTGTGCGACCTATTTTCCAGCATTTGGATTAACCGCCACAAAATGCTAATTGTGTTGTAGTGAAACCTCAACAAATTGGACCATTCAACATTTAAAAGGAGTTTGGTAGTTGAAATTATTGTTGATTTTAGCCTTTATGTTAGGATTATGCCATTGAATTTACATGTTATAGAAAATACTAAAACCTCGTTTTGTTTATGATTTTGTAAGATAATAATTGTGTAAAATTTGCTACATATATTATGTTTTGAAATGTAATGTTAGTTTTGGTGGGAAATTTTTTTTTAAAATAGTTAATATTTGATATTTAAATATTTGTATATATATAAACTATTATTTATAAAGGAATAATTTATCTCATTAAAAAAAATCTAATGCTGTTGAAATCGTAATTGTTTTCTGTTATCTTTTTGTAATGGTTTGCAAAATATTGATGTCATCTATTGTCGCTAATAGCAGCGGTTATAAACCGTTGTGAAAAACCGTGAGTTTCTAACGGTGGTTAGCTAAAATTATCAGCGCTGCTTTGCCGATGCTTTATGTAGTCACATTTGTAGAATCGCTATAGATGGCAACTATTGGGATTTGAAACAACCTTCCAAAAAAACTACCTTCAATTTCTGTCTTCTCTGAGTGATATAATTAGTGACAAACCCAAAAATCTTAGTTATGAAAGTAAAAAGATACTAAAATAAATTTTATTAAACTAACATGGTTATATTTATATTTTGAAACTAAAATTATATATAAGTATCCAAAAAATCTAGATCTATAGTATATTAATTTAAAGTAATAAAAAATTAATTGAAATAGTTTCTTCTCTTTATTTTAAATAATTAAATATTATATTTTATATATGTTTTTTAAATTTAATTTTGATATATTGTGAATTTAAAGAATATTAATTAATAGATAAATAACATTGTGTCTTATCTTAAACAATTTTTCAAAAAAAAAATTAATAATTTCACTTATATTTGGAAAATTAAGTTTCAACTTAATAATTAATTACTTGGTTAGTTTTAAAAAATATATTATCAATATTTATTAATGTTAAATTTGTTTATGTATTTATTTATAATTTTGACATTTAAAATAAGATAAATATTATTTCATGTTAAATTTAATAATATAAAATTTCTTTTAACATAAATTTTAATGTGGCAAAGATAATATAAGAAAGTAACATATATTTATCTATATGTACTTGTTAATTTGTTTCCAAATTTTTAGTGGCGGAAGTATCCTCTCTTTCTCGCCAACGAGCTATAGCTCAAAACGGCATAGTCTCTCTATATTCATTTAAAGGTCGCGAGTTCGAGTCTCTTTATCTTTTTGGTAAAAAAAAAAAAGTATCCCGTCTTTCTCACATAGATCCGTCTTAGGATATGATTGCTATTCATTTTTTTCCATGTCGACGAACAATAATTGGCAAATAAGACAAAAAAAATCGGTTTGCCAATTGTTTTTATTCTAAAATATTTCATTGACCTCAATTTCAAAGGTGCAAGAAGAACAAAATACTCAAATTGATGAACTGTTATTACAAGAATATTACAATATGAATAGTTGATAAAATTAAAGAATTGGAAATAAGATAATCATAAAGCAATTATTTCAGCCCTATTTATTAAGAACCGCAAATTGTAAATTTAATTGTAATAATTCAATTTTGACACTCCAAAGGAGGTGTGGGATTCCTCTTCCTATCAGTACAATAGTCATAGATCATGTATCTCGTCTTCACATTTTCATATTGTCTTTGTCTTACAGGGTCTAGCTGCCAAAAGCTTGGCGTATTCCATTGGTACTTATGAGAAGCACAATGTTGAATATCTGACGAATCTTGAAGAACTTCGCAGCCTTTAACATCAAAGCCTTGGAAATATGCTTTGAAAGGTGCACTGTTCCAATTTATTTTGGTTCTGCCTCCATCTGTTGCCCAGCTATCTCCATCCCACAAAGATGCTTGTGTTTGCATTGGCTTTGTTGGGTACCTAACTCCAATATTGCTCATGTTCTTGAATACCCTAATGGGGATATTGTCCACAAAAAATCTACAATATTCCATATATTATTAAATAATGTATATAGAGTGATCGATTAATTTAAAACATCGTCTTTTATGAGTGCTACCATGTAGATGAAAAACATTATCTATATGTATAGATGACTGGATAACACGTGTAGTGATATAATAAAAGTAACGTGTAGTGCATTCAACTAGAGGGTAATAACAACTTTGCAATTACTGGTCCCACTAAAGAATAAGCTTACCATGTGTTATATCACACTTGTAATCATTATTAGAATTGAAAAAAAAAATCATTTTCTTCTAATTTTTCAAAATTAATCTCAATTTTTTAATTGGGAGTGTTCTTCTTATTAAGATTTCTTAATCTAATTTCAAATGTATTTTTTAATTTTTGTTTTTATTCAATAATTTTTTATAAATTATGAAAATTATTTAATAAATACATAATGTAACTGTTCATCTCTAAGGATGGCAATACCACTTGAACCCGCGGGTATCCACCCTATCCCTACCCACTCGGGACAGCTTTATGGGCGGGGCGGATTTAGGTACGACCCACCTCGGTATATATATAATATATAATATGTGTAATATATATATAATAATTAGTAAAATGATTGATAATATTGTATCATATTTAAAATTTTACTTTAATTTATATTATGTATGTGATAATGGTTATATAAATTTTAAAATTTAATTTTATTTATTAGATTTTAATAATTATAGAGGCGAGTAAAAGCGAGCCGGGTTAGGATTCAACCATTTACTACCCGCGAATAGGAGCGAGGCGGGTTTATGCGGGTTATTGTATGATGGAACGAGGTCGGATAGAGCAAAAATCCGCCCCTACCGCCCCGTTGCCACCCCTATTTATCTCATCACACCATTTGACATTCAAGATGAGATTAATTGGACGTTGGACAACAATTTTGAGGATCTTACCGTTCACATCTTATGGTCAAGGATCGACAAAAAGGCGTGAGTTTTTTTTATCTGAATACTAAACTTTACTTCTCAAACAATCTATATCCATGTTATTTCACGAGAATTAAATAAATAAAAGAAATAAAAGATAAATTTGAAGAAAAAATTTTGGTCAAGAAGGATGAAGAAGAATGTACCGAATTTATCGTTTAGGGATAGTACGAAAAAAGAATTGAAAAAAAATATTTTTACAAAATGGTTATTTGATCTATTCAATCCAATTTTTTTTCAAAAAAATCACTTATATAAAATAAACCGAATATTTTTTATTAAACTAAATAATAACACATGTCAGCAATTTAAAAACAGTTCTATGTGAAATTAACTGTAGATAAGTTTCTGTTAAAAACATATGATGTCGTATTATTTTTTAAAATAAAAAATTATACATTAAAAAATAAAAAAAATGTTTTTCAAACCTTTTTACTTCAAAAAAATTTTTAAATTCACATATAGCACGGATGACATGATAAAAACTTATATGCAGTTATTTTTTTGTGAAGTTTATATTTAAAAATTATTAGATAATTTAATAAATTTAATTAAATTATTATTTAATTATTCTTAACTATCAACTTTACATAAACATATGAGTTTCATATACATTAAGAGAGTTATATCTTACACAATTTGATGTTGGTTCCAAAGAATTCTGTAATGGTGGAAATCTTGTGTGGGGTCAAACCAAAGGCGTAACCTTTGCTCTCTGTTCCCTTCGCCTTCTGAAAATACATTGGTTTGTAATATGTACGGCTTCCCCTTTTTATTACCCAAGAATTCAAAGTCTAACTCGTCATGCCTGCTTCCTTGCGAAGTCATCTGCATATCAACTCGTAAGTGTAGTAATATATCCTTAAAATTATTAGCACTTAGTCAAAGCAAAGATAATATGTAGAATATTGTTTTTGAATTGGTAAAATTTATTTAAATATTAGTAAGATATTACACTTTTTTTGTTAATTGCTCAAATCATAGAATTTTAATTCCCATAAAGAATGATATTATGAAAATATAATTACAGAACTTACATAATAGGCTGTGACAACTCCTGCAGAATCGCCTCCTGGTACTTTGATCCTTAGATGAAAGAATCCAGAGCCATAGTTCTTCTTGGATCCAAAGCCAGATCCTTCATGTTTGATAAATTAAATTGAAATCAGCCAAAAAAGTTTACTAGTACATGCCTCTCTTAATGCTATATGTTCATAAGGAGGAAAATGTTGTATATCATAAAATACAAAAATATTATGTACATATTAAAAATTGACTATTAAATTAATTATCTCACACACACACATATATATATATATATATTTTGTTAATTTATTTGTGATGTATATTTTATATTTTAATATATATTTTATATATACATAATTGTATAAAATATTGAACATATTAGAGTTACATTTTGCAACAGACAGATTAAGTGTAGTATCATTTATTTTAAATTTTAGAAAAAAAAAAGAGTAATGTTAGAAGATAAAAAAAATTAATATTTTTAGTCATCAGTTTAAGATTTTTAGGAATAATACTAGAAAATTAGTAATTTTTTTTTGCCAACATTTTTATCTATTAAGTTCAAAATTTATAGTCTAATAGTTTAATAATAATATATTTTTAGTCAACACTTTTAAATATTGTTAACCATAAATAATAAATTTTGATGATCCTCTATCATTATTAAAAAAAAATAGTTTGTAATTTAGTTTGTATCATCTAAACTTTTGAGAAAATCAATGTACTTTTTAACCTATTTTCTAGTTATATATATCATTGGTAATGGTATCTTACCATGCAAGTATATAATTGCTTTGTATATATCCCTAAATAATGGCAAGGCAGTTGAGTAATGAATAATTACTATGGTTTGGTAAATAACAAAAAAAAAAAGAAAAAGAAAAAGAGAAGGTATAGTTAAAGTTCTAGCTTATGAGTCTATAATCTATGAAAGTTCTAGCTTGTGGGTCTATAATCTATGGGATCATAATTTATTGACTTGGACGTACTAATAAAGACAATTTTCATTATGAACTCTTGCTTAATAATCAGTTCAATGAACAAGTACTACCAACACATAAAGAGCAATTGAGTTTTGCAATTATCAATTGATGGATTATATATATATATATATATTTGGTAATAAGATGTTTTTTTTTTTTTTGATAATTTTATCCTCACTAAGGTCCCACAGGAGGTGAGGTTACAAGTCAAGCCACCACACAACAGGTAGCCCACAAACACAACTACACAAGACAAACAACAAGGCAAAGGAAACATAAAGTTAACTGTGAGCATGAGTGGGTTGATCAGGCGTGCGACCTTCTGGGGTGCAAGCAAGTTGTGTTACCGGTTAGATACTTTGGAATCTCTCTAGGTGCAAATCCGAGACTAGTGAAGATTTGGAAATCAGTCATAGATAAGGTGGAAGAAAAGCTGAGCCTGTGGAAAGTGAAGGTACTGAATAAAGCAGGCAAGCTGATCCTCATTAAGTCGGTACTGAATAGCCTACCAATATATTACTTAAGTCTGTACAAGATGTCGAAGGCAGTTGCGGACAAGCTGGTTGCATTGCAAAGGAGGTTTATGTGGGGTAAGGAGGATGGAAAGGATGGTATCCCATTAGTTAAGTGGGAATTGGTTCAGGCTCCAAAGAAGGCCGGGGGTTTGGGGGTTGGGGATGCAGTGCTTCGGAACACAGCACTCTTGTTTAAGTGGTGGTGGCGGTTTTCAAAGGAGGATTGCCCCTTATGGAAGAAAATTGTATGCTCCTGTAACAACTTGAGCCCTGATGGCATGTTGGTAAATCAGAAGATATCGGCGAAAGGCGGGCCTTGGAAGGACATATGCCAGTTAAACATACAGGAGCAGCGGATAAGGGATAAATTGGTTACTGGCCTGGCTATGGAAGTAGGGAATGGAAGGAGTACCCTGTTTTGGGAAGATAATTGGGTGCAAGGTGGGCCGCTGAAAGTGGCGTTTCCAAGACTCTTCTCTGTGTCCAACCAACAAGGAGTTGTTGTAGGGGATTGTGGTTTTTGGGATGGATTGGAGTGGATATGGAATTTCCAATGGAGGAGAGAACTGTTCCAATGGGAGCTGGAACTTGTCCACCAGCTGCATGAGAGGTTACGGCCAGTAAAGCTGTCACAGGGTATGGAGGATAATGTGGTCTGGAAGTTTGATAGTAAGGGTGTGTTTTCTACTAATTCTTTTGTGCGGGTACTTCAATCGGAGAATCTGCCGGCAGCGATCACAAGCTATAGTTTCACAAGTTCATTGTGGAAAGGAGTGGTGCCTCCAAGGATTGAGCTTTTTGGCTGGTTTGTACTTGTTGGTAGAGTTAACACCAAAGACAGGTTGAGTAAGTTAGGCATTATTCATCACAGTGATAATATTTGTGTGCTTTGTGCTAAGGAGATAGAATCTGTCCAGCATCTCTTTCTTACGTGTGATATAGCATGGCAAGTGTGGTGCTGTTGGTTGCAGTCAGTTGGTAGGAAGTGGGCTATTCCGGGTACCATAAGAGGGCTGTTTGAGAGCTGGACTGGCTTGCACACGAGTAAACAAGAACAGAAGCGGTGGTTGACTGGGTTCTTTGCAGTGATTTGGAACATCTGGTTGGAACGAAATGGTAGAATTTTCAACAATACGGTGGCAAGTGTTGACCTCATACAACAGAGAACGCTTCTGAGCTACAAAGAATGGACTGACAGTAATCCTAGTGGGTGTTGAGAGCAGTGCAGGCGATGACAAGCTTTATGGTCTTGTTTTCTTTATTTCTTTATGTAGCACATGACTTTGCTCCACTGTATGGTGTTGAGCTTTTGTTGGTTCAAAAAAAAAAAACAACACTTCCTAATAAAAGCCACAACCAGATCCCAACAAAACAACAGCAACAACACCTCCACGAAAAGAAAATTAAAATAGAAAGACCAATTCAGCCAAGCTAGCTAACAATCAAAAGGCGCCAAAGGAAGAGACCAACAGTTAACACACACTTCTACTTCATTGATGACTGATTCCAAAGAAAGCAACTCCCCATTAAAAATAAGATGTTGATATCTATCATCAGCTAAATCATAATTTGTAGCTTGGAAAGTTAAATTCCAATTATACTTTCAATGAGGAGTGGAACTTAATCAGTATAGCACTCTCCATAATTGAAATTGAAGTATATAAGAAAATTGATACAATTAGTGCAATTAACACCTAGATGCAAAAATACTTCAGTTAGTGCAATTAACATCAACAATTTTTTTAATTAAATAATTTGTCAGCATGCAGTATTTTAAATTGCAGTTTATAATAGTAATTGTCGCCCTAATAAATTCGTTAGTTAAAGAAACCAGATAAGTAATAGCAAGTTTCATATATATTACCCTTTGTGAGAAGAAATAATAAGCAACAAGAACGAAGTTAGAGTATTAGACCTGTTCGATGAAGAGGCCAAAATTAATAGTTAATTTTATGTAAGGAATTTATTAATACCTTTATGTAGTTTTTATTTATCTAAAATTCAATGCAAATCACATTATATATGTAAAAAAGAATATTTTACGATTAAAATCACAATATATTATTAATTTTATATATGTTTTGTAGGTACTGGATTATATAAATAAATGTAAATAATAATAAATCTAAACTAAAAAATGATGCATATGCAACTAAAGCATAGGAAAATGCATGATTTATTATTAGTATAATAACTAACCTGAAGAGTTATCCATTAAGAGCTGAATTTCTGTCCCTTGGTTTAAGGACACAACATGATTATCACCCCATATCACCTTGTAATTTTGATCAAAGCTTACTTCCCTACTTCTTCTAGCAAGGACACCATCAATAAAGTAGAGAATAATAAGAAAAACAAATATTAAAGAACTCATATCTAAGGAATTGCCTTAGCTAGGGTTTAATTTGGACCCTAAACTCTCAAGATATAGATGTTTAGTTAGTTATGAATATATATTAATATATTGGCCTTTCCTAGTTCCTCTGTATATATATATAAAAGCATAAGAGGCCATGAATCCCATAATTGCCCTCTTAATAAGCTATTGACTTATCAATAATATTCTCCATAACAAACCACATCATTATGATGGCTTAGCTTGCTTTGGAAGGAACGCTGGTAGAGACTTCAAGTGCCTTCACATAGTCATTAATTTTCTGTTAAATTCTTGATTAAAATGCAAGTGATGATCAAATTAAAGCATCTAAATCCTGATAATGTATAAGGTTGATAATATTAATTTTTTATAAATTTATACAAAAAGTCAAGTCAATCATTATACTACTACATATAAATATATTTTTGGGTCATATATATGGCGGCACTTCAAAAACAATAATTTTAGTTTGTTAGGAAAACAATGTATTTCAAAAGAATAATACATTGAATATCAAAATATGTCTATATATTGTGGAAGCTTATTATACAGAATTTGGGCTTAGTCTTATGAAAATATCATGCCACATTTAGACCCTCAAGTTTTTCATATACTGCCCAATATAAGTGCATAGTCAATAATTTCCAATTACTATGAGGAATAGCCGCAAGAAATGTCTAAATTTGAGCCTATGTATGTATGTGTACCAAATAGGTAGTTCAAAAATAAAGTTGGGTTAGATTAGTAGTTAGTTCATTACTTTGTGTTGGAGGTTGGAATCCTGTCTTGTACATGCAGCAATTCATTGGCTAGCGGCAAACTCTTAAATAGAGTTTAGTTTTGCGGCGGATTAGTTCTTGACCTACCGGGTTGAGAGATACAGTAGAATATATATATATATATATATATATATAGGTCGTTCAACAATAAAAGTAAGATACTTTAGTTAGTTCTCAACAAGTTTTAGTTAAAAAATCAATTTCAAATATTTTATTTTGTTAAAGAAATCAATCTCACATAAAATTTGTTAACAATTTTAGACAAATTAATCTCAATTACATATTTTAATTAGTTCTCATATCAAGTTAATGTATTACTTAAAGAAATTTATGAGGAAACACCGAAAAAGAAATAAATGAATATAATATTTTACGATATCCATTTAATTAAGTGTTCACTTTTGAAATTTCATTTTTCTATAAATAATGGCCTATTTATTTAAGGTGACATTAATTTTATCTTTTTGGTCACATCTCTAAGTTAACATTTGAGAGGAAATAAATTAACAAAATAATTATTGCTATCAAATTAAGTTTATAAGATTCTTTTAAATTGTATAACCAAACCAATTTCAGTCGTCATCTTTTTCCCAACTTAATTGAAAATGTACACTACATGCTATTAAAGTATTAAACATTACAAAACGGGTTAAATCTTCTAAAGATTAATTTTAGAAATAAATAAATCTTAGTTTAGATACACAAATTTTGTTGGGCAATTAGGGAGAATCCACCGGAGGGATGACATTGATTATATTAGCTATCATGGGTTGTGTTAAATTTTTTTTTAAATAATACTCATAGATACTCGCAAATATCTATCATTTTTACTAAAACAATTAAACGAAAATCTATGATAGAAACGTGAGACATTTTTATAAACAGTCTCGTTATATATTTAAGTCTTTTTCGTAATCAAATCTAACTAAATTTATCTAAATTTAACAAAAATCATTTTCATTACACACTTCACTAACGTAAATAAAACACCTGCTTCACAGACGTTTCGCGTGCCGCGCTAAAAAAATACGAAAAATGGTTCATATATATCTTGGCACCAGATTCGATAGTCCCAAAACATTTGGACTATTAAATGGTCCCATAACAAAACATGTTTTTTAAGTTTTTTAATAACTGCTAAATAGTCTTTTTCTAATTTTAATTACAAATTAACCCTATATATTTTATTTAATTATAAAAATTATTTTTTATTTTATAACTTATTATTTTATCATTCATCTATTATGTTTATTAACAATTAAAAACAAAAATAATAACGAATTAGATCTTCCATTGATCGTAATAACTTTTTGGCAATCCCAATCGATTAAAAGTTTATTTTTGATCCGTTACTTCCATCGAGGGTTGTGAAATCGTGTTTCTTAGAAAATCAATCAATTGGATTAACAAAACAATCGATTGAATTTCAGGTTTCCCATAACTCAATCGATTGGACTTTAGGTTATCACAAAACAATCGATTGAAAGTTGCAAAGCAGTATGGTTTGCCCAAAAATCAATCGATTGGTCATATTACCCAATCGATTGAACTCATCAAAGCAATCCGAGTTTAATTAATTCAATCGATTGGTTATGTTTTGAAGTTTGTACGTGAGTAATGGCATATTCCAATTCAATCAATTGGTATAAGAATTCAATCGATTGAAATGTGATGTAAATAAGTTTTTATCTGCATCCAATCGATTGGTATGATAATCCAATCGATTGAAATTTGAAACGCGCTATATATTAATCCTGGTAACTATGCGTATTCAGCCTCCCTTCCTTTTTAAACATAAGAACACCATTTCTGCTGACCTCTTTTCTCTCTCTAAATTCAAAAAACTTCTCTCTTCTTCTTCTCCAATCTCACCAACATCCAATCCAAACTACATACATATTATCAATGATAAAGTTGAGCAAGAACTGCTTTCTGAAGCTGAGACTGCATGGACACAGCATGAATGGTCAATACATGTGCTTTTTCCTTCCATGAAACTCTTTCTAAAACCACCTATCTCTGGCTACAGATGGAACCTTTGTTCGGGTAATGTACATGCTTTTTTTATTTAATAATTCAATAAATGATATCTATTATCATCGTTAGCATTTACGCCATGCAAATTTCATCCTCCATAGGTCACTACCACAAGAAGTATTTTCTTTTTTTCATTTTAAAGAGCCACACAATGATATTTTTTATTAACTGAACAACATATTTATTTAGTGTTAATAATTTTGTTTTGTATTTTTAATGATAAATTCATGTTTTAGAATTGAAAATATAACGTTATAATTGTTGTTGTGTGGCCTAATTTTCCTATCGGTTGAATGAGCCAAGAACTAATTATTGATAGATGATCTTTGTGATGTGAAGAAACGTACAATTCAATTTTAGAAAAGAAATTTGACTACTGTCATTATCTATTTCGTTTATTGATATTTTGTGTCTTTAAACTTTATTAAGGTAGTTTCATTAGAGAAATTGTATAAGATTTTTGAAAGATGCTAAGCAACCATATCGATTGTTACTCTCTGCGATATCCTCTTTAATATTGTGCTCTTGTGAATATGTAACTATAGTATTCAGGGAGCTCGTCTCAAAGATTTCCTTGGTCTGGTGATTCTGAATCATGTTTATTGTAAAGTACTTTCGAATATAAAAAGCATTTTGAGAACAATTGAATTGGATGTGTTCTTGTGTATTACTTTCGTGTCATTGTAGCCAACCAATCACGAACGAACGATTCTGATATCCTGCTTTGTGGCCATTCTTCGAGCAGCCAATCCTAATATTGGATAAATACTTCCGGTTTTGTTATGCAGCTAACGTTTACCATTAAATTTTGTTGATATATATAAGGATTGACCAAGGATTCCTTTGTTTGAAATAAGGAACTTTCTTAGAATGTAAAATGTAAATATAATATCCCATCACACACCGTGTAATGTATAAAAATCGATTGCCTTTGCTGAATGTGTCTCATATTAATATACTCAGATTTTTAGATTATTCTCAAATCCCGATCAGTAACTTACTTCTATCAAGTATCGTGGATCAACAATATAATAGGTTGTAACCTGAAAGTAATAAGACCAATCGATTGGGTCGATTGATTTTTGGGCAAACTATACTGCCTTGCAACTTTCAAATAACATGAAGTATAATCGATTGAGTTTTGGGAAACCCGAAATTCAATCGATTGTTTTGTTAATCCAATCGATTGATTTTCTAAGAAACATGATTTCACAACCCTTGACGAATGTAACGGATCAAAGATAAACTTTTAATCGATTGGGATTGCCAAAAAGTTATTATGATCAATGGAAGATCTAATTTGTTATTGTTTTTATTTTTTATTATTAATAAACATAATAGATGAATGGTAAAATAATAATTTATAAAATAAAAAATAATTTTTATAATTAAATAAAATATATAGGGTTAATTTGTAATTAAAATTAGAAAAAGACTATTTAATAATTATTAAAAAACTTAAAAAATATGTTTTGTTATAGGACCATTTAATGATCCAAACGTTCTGGGACTATCTAATCCTTTGCCATATATCTTCGTGTGTCTCTTCCTTTTTCTTCTATTAGTGCTACTGTTATGTTGTTGTACTTTGTTTTTTTTTCTTCTTCTCTTTTTCTTTTTCATTTTATTGCCGTCACTTATTCTTTCTTTTTTATTTTTTTATTGGTTTTATTTCTCTTAAAAAAGTAAAACAAAAAAATTATGAAAAAATGAAAAAAGAAGGAAAAGATGAAGAAAAAAAATATGAAAATAAAGAAAAAATGAAGCACAAGATGAGGAGGAAGAGGAAGAGAAAGAAGAAGAATTTTGAATTGTGTAGAATTTATCAGAAAGATAACATCGAAATTTTTTAACAGTAACACATAAATATCATAGTTTTTGCACCGAAATTTTGTTACAAAAGGACAAAAATATCTTCTTTAATGTGCATTTTTTTTCTTCTTTTTATTCTTCCTTCTTGTTTTTCTTTTTTTTCTTTTTTTTGTTACTCTTACTTCTTTTTTTAGTAGCATTGCTTCTCATATAGTCATATTAGACTTGAATGAATATATTTGTACTGTATTGTAATTTTATTTAATTGAATGAATGTAGGTTCACATTTATTGTATTGAATTTTTAGCAAAAATGGACCGAAATTTATTCTTTTTTCTTGGTTTTATTCTTCTCAATAAAGTAAAACAAGAATAATTATAAAAAAATAAAATAAAAAGGAGAAGATGAAGGAAAAAAAAGATGAAAAAAGAGAAGATGAAGCAGAAGATAAGAAAGAGGAGGAAGAAGAGATTTAAATTATGTGCACATTATTTAAATTCAAAATGCACCGAAATTCCTTAATGATAAAGAGTAAAGACACATAAATAAACTCAATTTAAAACCAGCTCGAACTAGAATGTACCGATATTAAATCCAAAATACACCGAAATTACAATACACAAACATACTCGGTTCAAAACAAGCACAGACTAAGTGCATCTTATTTAAATTCAAAATATACCAAAATTATTTAACGATAATGACACAAACAAACTCAATTCAAAACAAACACATACCAAGTACACTTTTGTTTAAATCCAGAATGCACCAAAATTAATTAATAATAACTAGGCACAAGCAAATTCCTCCTCCTCATTCTTCTTCATCATTATCATCTTCTTCTTTTCTTGTTTATTTTTTTTGTTTTATCTTCTCATGATTTTTTTTTTGTTTTATTCTCTTAACAAGAATAGAAAAAAATCAAATAAAAAGAAGAAGAAACACTGCAAAATCACTAGGAAGAGGAGAAGAAAAAATGCAGCAACAATAGCTGCAATAAAAGAACGACGATGAAGAGAAAACATGATAACTATAATAACGATGATGATGGTGATGGAGGAGGAGGAGGAGGAGGAGATAGTAGTGATGACGATAACAAAAGAGAAAAATGACGAAAAAGGAGAAGGAAGAAAACGTGCATGATAGGGGTGAATCTGAGAAAATTTGAAAAAAAAATGAAATTCACATAGAAAAAGCAGAGTGCCGCATGAAGTTGAATTAAGGTATAGCAACTTAATTGGATTTGATTGGTTAAAAAACTTCTATATAAAATTGTACAAGATGTCTCTGGTACGGGTTAAGGGATGGATCGGGAACTTGTGGGTTGAGGCGGATACCGGATCGCTTGATTGGAGCAATGGGGGGAGGTACCTGCAAAGACACTCTGACGCTCAAGTCAGAATGGATCTGAGAGGTATAAGGTCTGAGAAATCAGTGAATACCTGGGGGGACTTGCGTCCCTTATTTATAGGTGATGGTAGTTGTCTTATCTTATCTTGTTTGACTAAGATAAGGGAGATGTTTGAATTCGAAAGTCGGTTGGAAATTCTAGAGAGCCGGCTTCGGGCCCTCTGGAAGAGCGAGGCGGGTAGGACCCGAGTAACCGGGTTTGGTTTAATCCCGTGTCATGGATCCGTGGGCCAGATCCGTAACAGTTGCTCCCGCAGCAGGAGAACGAGCAGGGTCGGTCTGTCGCTGGGAGGTGTGGTTTTGACCATGAGCTGGGTCTTTTAGTTCTTCTCCGGTAGCCGTTTGGCTTTTTAGAGGGGAAGTCGGTGTCTCGGACCCGGCTTTGATCGTCGTGCCAAAGTTTTGTCCGTTCTGGTTCGACGCGATCCTTCCGTGTTCGAAGCGTCTGTTGCGTTCTTCGAGGCTTACTTTTATTGTTTCCTTTTTCCCAAGGGAGCATTTAATGCGAGGGGGTTTTTTCCTTTATTGCCCCTACGCGCCTTTATTATTTAGGGCTATTTGTGTCTTTTGCTGCCCCTTTTGAAAACCGTTTTGGCTTTCTTCCTTGTTTCATTTTGCTTCACTTTCGCTCTCTCTTTTGAAGAAAATTTTCTTTTCTCTGTGGCGTTTTTTGGTCTCTTTGGGGTTGAGCTTCAGTTTTCTTTCCAGGCTTCTACTGTTTCTGCATTATCAGGTTGGTATTCTTATTTTCTTCCTGCTCTCTGTCTGTTTTTTGTTTTGCTTTCCTTTGCATTAGACGTTTTTTGTTCCTGTTTAGCGTAGATTGGAATTGTCTCTGTATGATGGTTTTGTTTGGTGGCAACGTTTTCCTGGGGTAGTGGGTTTTATAAGGGGATGAGCGCCACTGTGTCGTTGGTAGGGTGTAGTGGTGTCTATTTAGTTTCCTCCACCATTTTCTGCCGCGAGGTTTGGCTGACGGTGGTGCTCATCGCTGTTTTAGGTATGGCTCGTCGAAGAACTGAGGGTGTGAGGGCTCCGGTGGCCCCTGCGGGGGTGTCCCCGATCTTTTTTCTTGGGTTACTAGTGATGTATGGGGGACGCCATCGCGAATGATGGAGGCGGACCTCCAGTGGCTCCGTGATCAGGGGGCTGTTTGTGGGGGTGACGACGCCGAACGCCACTACGAGCTTTCACTCTCTGGGGTTGACGAGAGGGTTTGCTATACCAACCTCGACTCCTTGACCGTTCCAGACTGGATGTGGGTGTACGAGGCGATGTTTACCCGACTCGGTGTTAGGCTCCCCTTTTCCCCGTTCGCTCAACAGTTGTTGAGCCGGTGTTCCGTGGCGCCGTCCCAACTGCATCCGAATAGCTGGGCAGCGATACGGTCTTTTGAGCTTGTTTGCGAATTTCTGGAGCTTCCTGCCTCGGTGAACGCTTTTCTTTTCTTTTTTTTGTGTACCCTTCCGACTAAGGAGGGAAAGCACAAGGAGGGGTATATGTCTTTTAGGGCTCAGCCTCATCGCCGGGTTTTCGGGTTGTATGAAGATTCTTTCCACGGGTTTAAGAGTGGATATTTTAAAGTTCGTCTTGCGAGGGGCATCATCCGTTCTGGTTGACTTTGGAGGGTGAGAGGCGGTTCCCCACGTACTGGAATTTTAGGGCGGGGCCGTCTGTTCTTACTCGGGTGTCGCAGGAGTTTTTGTCTGCGGAAGAGCGGGATGTTGCCCTCGTGTTGTGGCAGTTGTTTGGGGAGCGCCCTCTGAACCCTAGAGATATGATGGGGGACCCGGTTGCTTGTCGGGCTTTTGTTGGTGTGTGATTTTTTTTTTGGAGGTTCCGAGTTTGGTACTTATGCTTCTTATTATTTCGTAGTTGAGATGGCTGGAGGTTTGACGACTCTTGCCCATTTGAAGGCTCAATTGTCTCAAGGCACTTCTTCTGGTGGTACTCCTTCCACTCCGAGCTCGCGACCTACTGATGGTACGAGAACCGTTTCTGAGGATCTCGTGTTGACTGAAGGTGGTACCGAGGGGTCGGGTCGGGTGTGGAGGCTGATGATGATGTTGTTGTGGTGTCGCTAGAGGGTGCGTCTCGGAAACAGAAGAGGTCGGAGGATGTTGAGAGCGAGAATCTGGTGGAGGGGGAGGGCGCGGTTCCGTCAGTGATGGATCACCGTTTTGATGCTCCTGCCTTTATCGACGAGTTCCTCATGCCGGGCAAGGAAGATTTCTTTCGTGAGTGTGATGTGACTTTTCAGGCTAAGTCCCTTTATCGGTCTCTTCTTCGCTCCGCCGTGATTGTTCGGAGGGCCGAGCCTGTGATGGCTCAGGTGGGCCTTTTGGATAAGAAATTTCGTCAATCTCAGGCCGAGGTGGCGAGGTTGAAGTTGTTACTTGTTGATGCCGAGTCAGCGAGGGAGCGGGCAGTGAAGTTATCCGAGGAGTCTGGCACCGAGATCCTTTGCCTTTCCGAGGTTGAGACTTCTCTTTTGTCTCAACTTGGAGAAGAGCAGAGGAAGGCTTCGGATGCTGAGTCTCGGGTGGCCGTGCTCTTGGCTGATGTCGGTACATTGAAGGATGAGGTGGTCGGCTTGAAAGCGGAGGCCGTGGTTTTAAAAGAGGAAAAAGCTGTGTTGCTTGCCGATGTGAATGAAGTTGTTGCTGCTACCGAGGAGATGATGAGGGCTCAAGCGTCGATGCTGGCTCCGGGTGTGGATGTGTCCGTGATGGGAGCTTTCAAGTCCGTTCATGATGGCCAGATTGTTGATCTTGAATAGCTTAATTGTAACTTGCTATTTTAGTTTGTTTTAAACTATTTTATTTTGGATGTTTGGTTGGCCATGGGCCGTGTAACCGTGGATTCGTAGTTTTTTGGACTTCGGTGAATGACTTTTGGGCCGTTCGGGCCTCTTTTTGTGTATTCCATTTTAAGCTGTTCTGTTTTTGTTTATATGTTCCCTTTGTTTGGGATGAGGGGACTGTCGTGAGGTCGGTTTTTCGTGGATATCCGTATTTTGGGCCCGGGGGGTGATCGGTCCCTCGTTTGCGATCGTGTACGTGTTCCGTATTTGGGACATAAGAAGAAGATAGAAAATAGTTTAATGGAATTTTATTGATGGTTAGGCCTCGTTAAAACCCTCCGTCTATGGCGGAAAAGAGTACCCGAAATTGACACTTAAAGCGAATTTTAAAATTTAAAATCTAAAAATTGTAAGGGGGAAGGTAGGTAAAGGAAAGACATAAAATAAGAGAAATATGGGGAGACCTAGGGAGGTCGGTCTAAGTGTAGTAGCGCCGCAAGTTGGCGGCGTTCCACGTCCTCGGGATTTCATCGCCGTTGAGTCGCTCGAGCTTGTATACTCCCTTTCCGATTGTGGCTTTGATTCGGTATGGTCCTTCCCAATTGGGGGTGAGTTTCCCTTCCCCTGGGGTCGGGGCTCCGATGTCATTTCATCGTAGGACGAGGTCGTCGGGTGCGAATTCTCGTTTGATGACGCCATGGTTGTATCTTAAGCTGATTCTTTGTTTTAGGGCTAGCTCTCTGACATGAGCTGTGCTTCTTTCTTCGTTGATGAGGTCTCGTTCTGCTTCCTCGTCGTTGCTTCCGACCGTTTTTCTGGGGCTTGGGTCTCCGATCTCCACTGGGATGACGGCCTCCACGCCGTATGTTAATCAGAAAGGTGTTTCTCCTGTGGTCGTTTGGGGTGTTATTCGGTATGACCATAGGACCGATCCGAGTTCGTCGGCCCATAGACCTTTGGCTTCGTCGAGCCATTTCTTGAGTCCTTTGACGATTACTTTGTTTGCGGATTCTACCTGTCCGTTTGTCTGGAGGTGTTCTACCGAGCTGAAGCGGTGGGATATGCGTAGTCCTTTTAGGAATTCTCTAAACTTTTTGTCAGCAAATTGGGTTCCGTTGTCCGAGATGACGATCTCGGGGATCCCGAACCGGGTGATGATCTGTCGCCAGAGAAATTTTCGGCATTGGGTTGCCGTGATGGAAGCCAGGGGTTCGGCCTTGATCCACTTGGTGTAGTAATCGATGGCGACGATGAGGTATCGGAGTTGTCTGGGTGCCGTAGGGAAGGGTCCGACAAGGTCGATCCCCCAGGTGCCGAACGGCCGCTCTGCCGATATGATGCTGAGCTGGTGTGGGGCGGCTTGGTGGATGTTGGCGTGCCTTTGGCATTTATCGCAGTTTTTTACTAACTGCGTGGAGTCCCGGATAACCGTGGGCCAGAAGTATCCGGCTCGGATGACTTTTTGGGCAAGGGTTTTTCCTCCGATATGGTGGTTGCAACAACCTTCGTGGATTTCGTGGAGCATGTACTTCGTATTCCCGGGTTCGACGCATTTGAGCAGGAGTTGTGAGAATCCGCGTTTGTATAGTTGTCCTGCGACGACCGTGTAGTTGGCGGCTTCCCTCTTTGTCCGTTTTTCCTCTTTGGGGTCTTCAGGTAGTGTTCCGTCGAGGAGGTATTGTAGGATAGGGTAGGTCCATGATCCTTGGTTGGAGAGTGTCAGGTGAGTGTTAGCCGTTGTTGATATGGACGGTGTTTTAATGACTTCCTGAATTAGCGATTTGTTGTCGTGTCCTGGTTTGGTGCTGGCTAGCTTGGAGAGGAGGTCTGCTCTGGCATTTCGTTCTTTGGGAACGTGCCGTATGGTGATTTGATTGAATTCTTCCTTTAGTTTGTTCACCTTGGCAAGGTATTGTTGGAGCAGGGGGTCTCGCGTTTGGTAGTCTCCGTTGATTTGGGAACTGACTACTAGCGAATCGGTATTTATTTCTATGGTCTTTGCTCTGACTTCTTTGGCCAGGGCTAGGCCTGCCAGGAGGGCCTCATATTCCGCTTGATTATTTAAAACTGGAAATTCGTATCGTACTGACTGTTCGATTACGACCCCGTTCTGACTCTCGAGAATGACTCCGGCACCTCCGGAGGTGACGTTCGATGAGCCGTCAACATGTAGTTTCCATGATTCGGGGGTGGAGTTTCCTGGGGTCATCTCAGCGATAAAGTCGGCCATGGCCTGTGCTTTGATTGCGTACCAGGGTTCGAACTTGATTTGGAACTGAGATAGTTCGATGGACGATGCTAGCATTCTTCCCGCTAGGTCGGGTTTCTGTAGCACCTGTTTGACCGCTTGGTCGGTTCGAACAGTTATGGGGTGGGCCTGAAAGTATTGCTGCAAACGTCGGAAGGCCGTGAGGAGTGTGAAGGCTAGCTTTTCCAGGCGGGAGTAGCGAGTTTCCGTGTCTTGTAGGACTTTGCTTATGAAGTAGATAGGTTCTTGTTCCTTTCTCTCGTTTTCGCGGATGAGCGCCGCTGCGAGCGCTTCTTCCATTTTGGAGAGGTATAGGTACAGGGTTTCTCCTGTCTGGGGTTTAGCGAGGACCGGTGGTTCTGCTAGGACTCTTTTGAAGTGTTAGAATGCTTCTTTGCATTTTGCTTCCCAGTTGAAAGGGGCCCCCTTTTTCATTAACTTAAAGAAGGGGATTGCTTTTTGTGCCGATGCTCCGAGAAAGCGGGATAACGCTGTGAGCCGTCCGGTGAGCTTTTGGATGTCGTTAAGGTTTTTAGGGTTTGTCATTTCGTGGATGGCACGACATTTTTCCGGGTTGGCTTCGACTCCGCGTTGTGTGATCATAAAGCCGAGGAACTTTCCCGCCTCCATTCCGAAGGCACATTTTGTTGGATTGAGTCGCATCTGGTGTTTCCGTAGGGTGTTCATTATGAGGTTAAGGTCGCTGACGAGCTGTTCGCCTGACTCAGTCTTGGCGAGCATGTCATCTATGTAGACTTCTAGTTTGCTTCCGGACAGATTCTGGAATATCTTGTTGACGAGTCTTTGGTAAGTGGCTCCGGCATTACCGTGTAACAATATGTCCCTTCTAGGGTGATGAATGCTGTTTTTTCTTCGTCAGGTCGGTGCATCGATATCTGGTTGTAGACGGAGTATGCGTCCATGAAACTGAGGTATCGATGGCCGGATGCGGCATCTACTAATCCGTCGATGTTTGGTAGGGGAAAGGCGTCTTTTGGACAGGCTTTATTGAGGTCCGTGTAGTCGACGCACATTCGCCATTTCCCGTTAGATTTTTTCACCAGTATGACGTTGGCTAGCCAGGTCGTGTAGGGGAGTTCCCTGATGAAGTTGGCTTCGAATAGGGCTTTGACTTGCTTCTTGACCTCAGCGGCTCGGTCTGGTGACATTTTTCGTCTCCTTTGTGCTACGGGTTTAGCTTTGGGGTCCACGGCTAACCGGTGGGACATTAGGTCGGGCTTTATTCCCGGCATGACGGCTGGTGTGAATGCGAATAGGTCTCTATTTTGCTTCAGGAGTTGGGAAAAATCCTCTTTAAGATCATATGGGAGGTTCCTGTTGATGAAGGTGTATTCCTCTTTGGTTGGCCCTATTTGTAGTTTTTCCATGTCGCCTTCTGGCTCTGGCCTAGGTTGGCCGTCTTGTCGGGCGTCCAGGTCGACTAGGAATATTCCGGTCGCATCTCGGGATTTCTTCCGTAGGGCTAGGCTGGTGTTGTCGCACTCTGCTGCGACCTCTCTGTCTCCGTGGATAGTGCCGATGGAGCCGTCGTCGGTTGTGAACTTCATGAGGAGGTATTTGGTAAAGATGACGGCGGAAAAGTCATTGATTGTTTTTCTTCCGAGAATGACGTTGTAGGCTGTGGAGTCTTTGAGGACCACGAATTCGGATAGGATTGTCTTCCTTTGGTTGCCAGTCCCTATGGTGATGGGGAGGGTGATCGAGCCGTCTGGTTTAAGGAAGTTATCTCCGAGTCCCGTGACACCGTTGCGGTGTGTTTGGAGGTTGTCGTTATGGAGTCCGAGCTTGTCGAAGGCTCCTCGGAAAAGGATATTTGAGTCTGCACCGGTGTCCACCAGTATCCTTCGTACTAGTCCTGTTCCGATCCTTGCTGAGATGACGAAAGGGGCGTCTTCAGCTGAGGTGCCATGCTGACAATCCTCGGGTAGGATGGTTATCGTATTGTCGGCCAGGGTGGTAGGGGTTTGGTTTCTGACAGCCATGACTTTGAGATCTTTTCTTAGTGTTGATTTTGACTTGCCCGATATGTCTTTGCCTGTGATAACGTTTACTATGATGGTTAGGTCTTCCTCTGAGCTTTCCCTAGGGGGTTGTTTTTGCGCTCTTGGGTTGCGCCCTTCTCTTTCCGGCGACCTGTCTCTTTCTGCACGTTTTGGTTCTCTGATGATTTTGGCGAACTCTGGGAGCTTGCCGTCTCTTATGGCTTGTTCGAGGGCATCTTTAAGGTCGAAACAGTCTTGTGTTCTGTGCCCGTAACCTCGGTGGTAGTCGCAGTAAATGATTTTGTTGCTGCCCGTTCTTTCTTTGAGTTGTCAGGCTTTCGGGATGATGCCTCGATCCGCAATCTGGTGGTATATCTCGGTAATTGGTGCTGTCAGGGGCGTGTAATTAGAGAATTTGCTGATTCTTGGTGATCGGTTTGTGTTTGTTAGTTTGGGGTGGTCCCTTTGATTTCTCTTGGTGGTGGGTTATGTCGTGGTGTCGGGTTGCCGTATTGGGTGGGGATGTGTTGCCGCTTATTGGCAGCAATGACCTGGCTGACCTCTTCGTCATTTATGTATTCTTTTGCGACGTTTTGGATCTCGTGCATGGTCCACACGAGTTTGGTAGTGAGGTGTTTGTGAAAGTCTTCGTTCATGAGCCCGTTGGTTAAGCAGAGGCTTGCGACCGAATCCGTGAGCCCGTCGACCGTTAGGCATTCGTCGATGAAGCGATCGAGGTATTTCCTTGTAGATTCGTCCTGTTTTTGTGTGACCCCTAGCAAGCTGATGGGGTGTTTAGCTTTAGCGATTCTGGTTGTGAATTGGGCCATGAATTTTCGTGTGATGTCATGAAAACCAGCTATGGATCCGTTTGGGAGGGCGTTGAACCATTTGATTGCTGGCCCGGCTAGGGTTACCGGGAAGGCCCTGCATCAGACTGCGTCGACCGCTCCTTCTAGGTTCATCCTAGCCTCAAAGGCCGTTAGATGTTCTTGGGGGTCTTTAGTTCCGTCGTACTTCATGTCAGTGGGTTTATCGAAACCTTTGGGGAGCTTTGCTCTCAAAATCCTTTCCGTGAAAGGTGTGGCTCCCATTATTGTGTGGTCGTTTCTTGTGCGCTTGGTTTCTCGGAGTCGCCGATCTTCGTCCGAGTCGTGCTGATGACTCAGATCTCGGGAAGCGCTGCGGTTGTGCCTTTTGCTGTATCGCCGTTCTGGCGATTTTTCTCACCTGTGGTTGCGCGAGGTACTGTGATCGTCTCTCCTATCGTGTCGCCAGGTTGACGATCTGCCGTGGCGAGATTTTGATCTGGAAGTTGCATGGCTTTCGTGTTCATTATTGTATTTTCCTTTGGCGGCCAATCTGCCTTCGAGTTCCTGGACTCGGAGGCAGAGATCTTGGATGATTTGTGCCGCTTTGTCCCCCGTTTTCTCGGGGTGTCGCGTTTCTGTCACGACGTGATCATTTTCCTTATCCTGTGCATGGTGGACGGTACTTGCTATCCTTCCTTGATTTGCGACCTCCTGGTGTTCTGAGGTCGGATTCTTTGTTCGTGAGTCGTCCCAGCTTGAGGAGTCTTCTTCGAGTATGTCCCCCATTCCGGTTTGGTCGGCGCAAGTATCCCCACAGACGGCACCAATGTACAAGATGTCTCTGGTACGGGTTAAGGGATGGATCGGGAACTTGCGGGTTGAGGCGGATACCGGATCGCTTGACTGGAGCAATGGGGGGAGGTACCTGCAAAGACACTCCGACGCTCAAGTCAGAATGGATCTGAGAGGTATAAGGTCTGAGGAATCAGTGAATACCTGGGGGGACTTGGGTCCCTTATTTATAGGTGATGGTAGTTGTCTTATCTTATCTTGTTTGACTAAGATAAGGGAGATGTTTGAATTCGAAAGTCGGTTGGGAATTCTAGAGAGCCGGCTTCGGGCCCTCTAGAAGAGCGAGGCGGGTAGGACCCGGGTAACCGGATTTGGTTTAATCCCGGGTCATGGATCCGTGGGCCAGATCCGTAACAAAAACTTTATTGTTTTATAAATAGGAATGGAGTGAAACAAGAGTACCCGCACCCGATACCGACTGTCGCCATCCCTAGATAAATTATGTACCAAGTCATTTTGGTACGAGGTATATGAGTGCAATTAGCCACTCAACCGTATTGCAATGGAGGCTTTAGGTAGCATTTGTTTTGAGGTACTGGGACAGAGTTTGGTAGACTGAAACACAGTATCATATTTGTTGGTTTAGAGACTGGTACTAAAATTTCTGTCTCTGTCCCTAAAATTTCAGTATTTCAGTACTTTCAAAAAGTAGGGACACATGGTACTGAAATTTTTAGAGATGGAGACTGAAATTTTAATAACATTTTATACTTAAAATACCCTCATTTCAATTAATTAATTTTAATTTTATCCTTTGTGCAAATTAAATTAGAGTTTTATTCTTATTTCAATTTCTGTCTCTCACTTTACACCAAACAGAATACTGAAATTTATTTCGGTCTCTGTCTTTTATTCTCTATCTCTCAGTTTCAGTCTTTCAGTCTTTGTCTCTCTACCAAACGCTACCTTAATGATGTAACCAGTGTAAAGGCATTTAAGTTTGCAAATCATTTATCTCTATTGATGAATCCTATTTGTACAACTAATATAGAAGGACTTTGTTGATGAACCCATCTTGCCAATTGTATTTGCAAAAAAGGAGAGAGAGACAAAAGAAAAGAAATCCTTAATAATTTTTAAAAGGCACAAGTGAAGTGATAATGGAAGTGGATGGAAACCACGAGAGTTCATCATGTATACTTGAAAAAACAAAAAACTCATCAATGTAGCATACTTCAAGTTTAGATACACAGGGAAATTTCCTACGGTCAACCGACTTAGGGATCTGTTTGCAAATACATTTAAAATCCAATAGAAATTTAAAATTGAACTGTATTAAAATAAATTTAAATTGATACAATATAAATTATAATTAATTTAATAAAATTAAATTAGATTGTAAAATAAAAATAATATTAATATTTTTTAAATTGGTTTTTATTTTCTAAATTTATCTAAATATACTGTAAAATCTGATTTTATCTCATTGGACATTGGTAATACAAACAAAATAATTATGAAGCATCTCATTTGAATTTGAATGATAAAATATGTTTTAAAAAAGGGTCCATCTAGTGTACAGATGTGTTTTGGTACAGATTTACAGATTTTTTGTTTTTATTTGGTTGTTTATTGATTTAAAAGCGTATCACTAAAAGTGTTGCTTAAAGAGAAAGTGTTACCCTTAATCGTTAACTTGGCTCTGATACCAATTTTACTCTTCATATTTTACTTCGAATAAGTTTATAATTTATATAGATTTGAAATAATTTGCAAATTATAAAAAATGTTGACCATTTCTACTATTACTATAATTCTGATTTCATAGTTTTTCAATCTTGTTTTAGTTTATAATATTCTTTTTTGCATGGATTATTGTATATAAAATCTTTTATCTGTTTGTCTTTTTCTTTAATATAATTTCTCAAATCTTCAAAAACTTCTTTTATTTCTACACTTTCTGTTGTTTTTAAATATCTTTTTAATTTTTCAACCTCATTCTCCATTTTTTCTTTCAACAGCTTTAATTCTTTTAAGTCATAATATGGTTTTCCAAGCATTTATAAATTTTTTAAGTTTAACTCCAACTTGTTTATATTTATTCTTATTTCTATCCTTTTTATTATAAGGTCATTAATTTCCATCTGAAGATTATTTAATTCCCTTTTATACTCCTTTATTTTACTTTTTAATTTTTTCGCTCTTTTTCTCTTTTTCTTTTTATTTTATTTTCTGGTCTTTCAATCTTTGTATGCTTCATTATTTATTTTAGAATTTCTGCAAATTCTATCATCGCTTCATCACTATTTTCTAGAGATTCTATTAATTTTTCTAGCTCTTCAACTTCTCTTTTTAACTTGTCATAGATTATTTTTAGAGCTTCAAATGCTCTTTGATTTATTTCAGAAAATTGCAAATAATTCAAACGATTTTCTCTTTCAAAGAGCTCTTGTTTCTTATCTTGATAAGTTACATATATTTCTTCTTTATTTATTGTCATAATTTAGTATTTAGGGTTTCATTTAATTTTTCGACCTTTTTTGTTAATTCTTTTATTTCAAAATTTTCTTCTTTAATCTTTAACTTAAATAAACTTAAAGGGCTATTAATTTTAGATTCTCTTATTTGAAAATTTGATGAAACCAATTTTCCTGATGGTTCTTTTAATAATAGAACTGAGTTTTCAATAGCTTTATATTTTGGTATTTCTGTTTTTACAATTTTCTGAAATAATTCATCGACATAAATTCTTTCTCTATTTTTAAATATTATACTATGATGGCTATTTGTTAAAGCATAATTTATTGCATATGTAATTGAAAATGGTTCATCATCTTGTTCCATTAGATTCTTTCTATGAAATTTATAAGCCAAACTTATAGATCTTCCAAGATTTTCAGTTGATAAAGGTATAGCATATCCAAGATGGGCATTAAATTTAACATTTACATTTGCCAAATTTCCATGAACAATTCCAATTATTTGATCTATTGGGTCATCAGTAATTCTTTTGTCACAGATTGCTAAATTTATTGGTGAATTAATTCCTTTCATATATGTAGATTTGATTAAGACTTGTATAGTACTAATATGAATCCATCCAATTTTAGATCTTTTTTGTTGATCCTTAATTTTCTCAATCTGTTAGCTATTTCAAGTTCTCCATTGGCAGATTTTATCTTTATAGGAGCTTCAAGTTGAATTTTTCCATAGTATATTATATTTTTTCTATTAAAAACTTCTTTTAAAAGATTTTGTTTATTAAAATTTTCATTTGATTTGAGATTTAATTATGTTTTTAGAATAGCCTGCTTTTCATTATCTAATAAAGCAGTTAATCTATAATAATCAGATTCTTCTGTTAATTCTAAATTTTCTAAATAATTCATAATTGAAAGACTAGAATGAAGATGTACCTTTCTGGAGAACAACTTCCTTTATTTAGTATATTTTACATAAGGGGTTTTTATCTCCAGAGGGGAGATTATAGATACTAACTCCAGAGGGGAGTTTAGAACTATTTTTCCCTAAGGGAATTCTTCCTCAGACTATAGAATCGCCTCGGCAGCTTCCTCCTTACTCTCCTAGCATATGAGTACTCTTAGCCTCCTGCTTCCTATTGTCTGATGCTTTCTACAATTGCCTAAGCAAACTATTTATAATAGTTGGGTTTGATGGACAATTTCCATCCTTACCCTTCTTATGACGTCATTGCTTACGTCATTGTTTGTTCTCTTGCACCAGCTACATTGTTGGTGCTCTATGACCTAAGTGCTTACGTCACTATGCAATAATGTTGAGAGATGCTTCAGATGCACTGTCTTCCTCTTTTATCATGTGACCCTCAGATGCATTGTCTTCTTCCTTCATCATGTGAGTTGATTCCGTTTCATTATTGCTTTCTTCAGATATCTCTGAGGCACATAGCTGGCACTTGTGGTCTTCTCTGTCTTTTATCAAATAGCAGAGATTCTTCTTTATCCCTTCAGGGAGCTTTTCTAAAAGTCCAAATAAGTTGTAGAATGCTGATTCAAGAGTCTCATCTCTCTTTCTTCAATTTCATTTCTTTTACTGGACACAAGCAGAGTATTTCTACTTTTATAATTAATCCTTGTGTGAGATTCCTTCGTTATTTTTTGAGTTCTTTCAAAGACCCTTGCTAATGTGCTGACTAGCCTTCCTTCATGACTGTAAATTGTTAAATCTTGAATCTGATCAATTGGTTGAAAATTTCCTGGGAAGACGGACATGAATATTACTTGGTGTGCTGGAACCAAGCATTCTTCTTCTTCATTAAAAATAGGTTGACTGTTTGTAAATTTTAGGGATATATCCCTTGGATTTACATTGTCAATCATATTTTTAAATCTCTTCACTGCATCAACGAATCCTGCAGGAAACTCACTAATAATTTTTAGGTCATTAAAAATTAAAATTGTATCAATTAATCCATACTGAAAAAACTGATAGGTGTCAGATGGGGAAGCATTTGGAAATATAACCAGCTTTATTAGCTGTTCCTTGGCAATAGGATAATATCCCAAAATTGCCCTTTTTTCTTCAGTCCAATACAGGACTATGTTAAGGGTTTCTCTGAGATTTGATCTACATACCATTTTCTTTTCCTTGATTTCAGCCCTTGTAGGAATGTTTCTTATTATCCCTGTTCTCTGGGTTTGAATTGGAGCTTTATCTGCTCTTTTTAGAGTTTGCTCTGGATGAAGAGCTTCATATTCCCTGAAGGATTCCTTTGTCTCTTCCAGTGTTAAAAACCCTCCTTTATGAATTATCCTTGATTGATGTGTGAATGGTGCTGCTTTTTCCCAGGCATCATATACTCCTTTCATGGGGCCATTATAAATTACATAATATTTTTTATCTTGGGTGGATTTTTTAATAATTTCAGCAATTGTTTTATTTTCTGAAATTTTTTCTTTACCTGATTTGTCCACCATGCTTAGCTGGCTGAACTCTGATGGTTTGCTCGTTGTGTTGATTTCATTGTTTCAATGGCCTTCTTGAGGGATTGGATCTGTGTCCTTATTTGCTGACAATGCTTGTATTTTTCGAGTTCTTGCTCATATTTTTGAATTTCTTGATCTAATGCGTTGTAGACGAACTCCATTCTCTTGTTAATGTATCTGCAATAACATTTTTGTCACCCTTAATATATTCAATTTTTATTGGATATTGTAACAAAAATAATTGCCATCTTACTAATCGTCCATGATTATAGTCAACTTTTAAATTATATCGTATGAAACCTGTTAGGTAACTTGAATCTGTCCTTAATGTAAATTCTCTGGGTAGTAAATCAATTTTCCATTTCTTAAGAGATTTAATTGCTGCTAGAGTTTCCTTTTCATGAGTGGTATATCTCTGTTCTGTTGGAGTAAAAGTCCCTAAAATATACCTGCAAAGTAATTCCTTTGGGGAATATTTAGAATCTAGTGATTCTTTTTCTTATTCCAAACTTTTTATAGCTTTCTTAGCTTTTAGACATCCTGAGCAGGTTATGTCTGAAGCATCTGTTTCTACTATTAAGTAGTCGTTTTCTTCTGAAATATAAAGTTCTGGAAGTTTTTCACATAATTCTTTAAAAATCCTTGATCAGAAATATAATTTATACACCCTAAAAATCTTTGTAATTGTTTTCTATCTTCTATTTTATTAGGAAATAAATTTACCTTTTCTAGAACATTAGGTTGAAGTTTTAGCTTTCCTTGAGTAGATAGAATTAATGCAAGAAACTCTATTTCTTGTTTTGCTATTCTTGCTTTCTTTTTGCTAAGAACTAATCCTTTTTCTTTACATCTTTCTAAAACTATTAATAATTTTTGAAGATGATCTTCTTTATCCTGTTTTGTAAAAATTAGTATATCATCAATGTACACTAAAACAAATTCATTTAACTCTTTTAGATTTTCTTCCATAAATCTTTGATAAATAACTGGGGCTTGTTTTAATCCGAATGGTAATTCATTCCATTCATAGAGCAACACACTTGTTGATTCTTTTGTTGGGCAAGTAAAAGCAGTTAATTTCTTTGTTTCTTCGTCTAAACGAAGTTGCCAATATCCTGATTTTGCATCAAGAGATGAAAACCAAGTTGCTCCTTTGATTTTTTCTAAAATAGAATCTTTTCTTGGAAGTTTATGAGCATCACCAATAGTTGCTTCATTCATCTTCTTATAGTTAATAACCATTCTTCGTTTTTCCCTTTTAATTTCATTATTGTTTTCGACATAAAAGGCTGGAGCCGCATGAGGACTTCTACTTAATCTTATAATTCCTTTTTCCAAAAGATCTCTACATTCTAATGAGAACTCTTCTCTATCTTTTGCGAAATAAGGAATTTTATTTGGAACATTTATCTCTTTTGTAGGATCTTTTAATTTAATGCTTACTAATTCATTATTTGTATTTTTAATATCTAAAGGATTTTCAGCACAAATTTCATCCAAAAGTTCTTCTATCTTTATTTCAAGATTATTTTTTGAAATATTTATCTGAAAGTATAAATTTAAATAACATGTTTCTAATATAGAAAATATTTTAAATTTTAAGATCTTATCTATAGTAGTAGTTGGTATTTTTATACGTCTTGATTTTTGATTTATTGAAGAATCGTGTGGGGCTTTTAAAACTATATATGTTAATTCTTGAATGAATGGATGATATAGCTTTAAAAAGTTATTTCCTATGATAAAATCCATTTCAAAATCTAACATATATATAGATGGAACAATGAACCTATAATTTTGAATAAAAATTTCAGCCATCTCTACTTTTTGGTCAATTTTATGTATTGATTTGTCAGCTATTCTAACTCTTAATGGTTTCTTTAATTTTTTCCAATCAAGTTTTATATTTGTACTAGCAAAGCATTGTGTTGCTCCAGTATCTATGAAAGCATTTATAAACTTTTCTGTTATTTTTATAGTAATAAATGTGGCATTATTACTCAGTCTCTGAGTCTGTTTCTGAGACATATTCAAAAATATAGTCTAAGTTATCATCAGATTCTTCTAATGGTTCCATGAAACAAGACTTAGCAATTTCTATTTGTTTAGTACGATCCTTTTTATCCTTCTTTTTTGGACATTCATTTGTATATTGTCCTTCTTCTTGGCAATACCAACACTTACAATTTTCTTTTTTATTTGGGCAATAGTCATTTTTTTGTCTTTTGTTTTTATTGTTATTTCTCTTCCTAAAATACCTCTTTTTTCTCCAGTTTGGATAGTATTTTATTTTTCTAAATTGATATTTTCTTTTTCTTTGAAAATTTTTATTAAGACCATATTTTTGAGGTATCTCTTCATTATCCTGACAGCAAATTCTAATTATATTTGTAAATCTTTTTTGAGTTGCTTCTTGCATACAACGTTCTTTTATTTCCTCTCTTATTGCAGAGGTTGCTCCACCAAAATTATTTTCAATTGTCCCTCTATTTATTTCTCTTATAAATCTTCCCATTATAAATTCATTAGCAGGATATGGAAGTTTTGTTATATACATACTAAAATAATGATTTTTATCTTCTTCTTTTAATTTGTAATAATGTATTCTATATTCACATATATAAGACTCCACATTACATAAATCATATATCTGAATATTAGCTAAATGATTTTTTGCTTCTTGATATTCTTTATTATAGACTTCTTGTCTATGATCTATAATATTTTTTCCAAAAAATTCTTTATATAGAATCATCATTATATATAATATATTATCATAAGCTGTTGTTTTTGTTGCTAATTCTTCTATTATTTGGTTTTCTATTGATGTCATATAATCTCTTATAGTTCCTTTAGTATGAAACCCTATGTAATTCCAAATGTCTCTTCCAGACAATTCACTAAATTTTGGATTAGTAAAGGCTTCTAATAAGAAGAAATTCAACCAGTTTGTGAAAATTTCTTTTTCATTCTTTTTACAGTCTAAATCGAGCATTCTTTCTCCTTCCATTTCCTGGATTTTATGAACGTATTTTGATGGTATTTTTGTATATTTTGAATCTTTATTTATAAATTCTTTTTTAAAAGCATAATTATCAAAACCTGTTTCCCATTTAAATTGAGATTGATTATCCTTAGATGTTCCAGCTTCATTTTTTACTTGTATTGGAATTGCTGGTTCTTCGTCACTTGAATAATCTAGGATGTGTTCTTCATTTTCTATATTTTCAGAATTTACTAATTCTTCTTCTATTTGAAAACTCTGTTCCATAATATTATTTTCTTGAGCCATTTTTAATTGTTTAAAAAGCATTGTAACTTCTTCTAATTTTTTCTCAATATTCATAATTTTAGTGGTGGTTTTACTTTTAAATCTGTTATGTTGATTATATTTTGAAATTTTTCTTCTTTGGAATTCTCTTTTTCCTTATTTTTTTGAAATTTTATGGATACTAATATTTCTTCAAGCATATCTACTATAGAATTTAATTGTGGGTTAAAAGTATGATAAAGATGTGGGAAATCATTTCCATGGTAACATTTTTTAGAAATTCTGTGTGAAAAATAAGTTTTTTCAGGTTTTTAAAGTCCTTCAATAAAACTTATAGTAAAATAAAGATTTTGAGAAAAATCATTTTGTATTGATTTTAAGAATTCGGTGTCATTACAGTTAACATTAGTTAAAATCATTAATTTTTTATCTATTAATTTTGATAACTTAATTATTTCTTCTCTTAAATCTTCTAATTTACTTTTTTCCATTAGGTGACGCTTTTCTTTGTGAAGAGCTATAATTTTAAGTGAAAAGTGTGGCTTTAGAAAGTGTAGTTCAGTAAGCAAATCTTTAAATCTGTATGACTTTTACTCTGAATCCTATAATTCACTTTTAAAAAATACAAATTTTTTCTGAAACAAATAATATATGTATAAAATCTTTTGTTACTCATTGAGATACACTCATAATTATATTATTTTCTGTGCCAATAAAATAACTAATAAAAAAACGTAATTTTCTGTAAATACTGAGTACAATATATATCTGTAAATATTATTTTTATTTTACTTATTTAAATAAAAAATCCATTATTTCAGCCCTATTTATTAAGAACAAGAACCGCAACAATAATAATTGAAAATTTAATGGTAATAATTCAATGTTGGCACTCCAAAGGAGGTGTGGGATTCCTCTTCCTATCAGTACAATAGTCATAGATCATGTATCTCGTCTTCACATCTTCATATTGTCTTTGTCTTACAGGGTCCAGTTGCCAAAAGCTTGGGGTATTCCATTGGTACTTATCAGAATCACAATGTTGAATATCTGATGAGTTTTGAAGAACTTCACAGCCTTTAACATCAAAGCCTTGGAAATATGCTTTGAAAGGTGCACTGCTCCAATTTATTTTGGTTCTGCCTCCATCTGTTGCCCAACTATCTCCATCCCACAAAGATGCATGTATTTGCATTGGCTTTGTTGGATAGCTAACGCCAATATTACTCATGTTCTTGAATACCCTAATGGGGATATTGTCCACAAAAAAGCTACAATATGCAAGATTTTTTTATTATTGGCAAATAGTATAATCATATATATGGCTAAGTTTTTTTCTCAAATTAGAATACTTTATTCAAATATTTTTCAAAAAAAAAAAATCTATACAACTTGTTGAACTAACAATAATAGCTAGTCTGAGCCTAAAAATGAAGGTATATAAATAAATAAATAAATTAGTTTGTATAATCCACGTACTTAGATAGTCCGATGACCTATTTTGACAATTCTATATTTGATAACAAATAATTTACATAAAATATTTGTAAAATTTGTATTAAAATGATTGTTATCAATTAATTATATATTTAAATTATTTTTTAATTAACAACAAAAAATCTTAGTTATTAAAAATATATTAATATCAAAATAATATCTATTAAAAAAAATATCATATCCATGTTATTTTCTAAAATAAAAAATTGTAAAACAAGATATTAAAAAAATATTTAACATATTTTTTACTTAAAACAAATTTCAAATTCGCATAGCATAGGTTATATCTTACACAATGTGATGTTGGTTCCAAAGGATTTGGTAGTCGTGGAAATCTTGTCTAGGATCAAACCAAAGCTTTAACTTTTGCTCTCTATTTCCTCCGTCATCTGCAAATACATTGGTTTGTAATATGTACGGCTTCTCTTCTCTGTTACCCAATAATTCGAAGTCTAGCTCGTCGTGCCTGCTTGAACTTCCTTGTGAACTCATCTGCACATTAAGTCGCAAGTAAACTACGATAACGCTGGATAACCAATATTTTTTTATTGTAAAAAAGACAAAATTGGTTAATATTAATTCAAATATATTGTGGCCACAATACTAATAATGTACTATTATAAGGTGGTTTTTACCATAAAGTAGTATATATTTTTATACTTTATGAAAGATATATAAATAAATAAAAATGTGATTGTTTTTAAATTGATAAAATTTATTTGATTATTACTAACTAAAATATCACTTTTTTTTTATTGGTCAAATCATAGAATTTTAATTACTATAAAAAAAACATATGAAAATATAATTACAAAACTTACATAATAGGCCGTGACAACTCCCGCAGAATCGTTTCCTGGTACTTTGATCCTTAGATGAAAGAATCCGGAGCCATAGTCCATCTTGGATCCAATCCCAGCTCCTTCATGTTTAATAAATTAAATTGAAACCAGCAACAAAAACAAAATGCAAGATAGTAATTTTTAGTATTTTTTGTTATTATTTGACTAATATAAATATTAAATTATTTTTAACAAATAAATTTATTAATTTATACGTATAAATTCTAAAAAATGTATATATAAACTGCATTAATTTATGTGTATAAAATCTCTATAAATATGAATGTAAATTATTACTGATTATATAATAATATAGCTACAAAAATAATAAAAATGCAATATAAATTCCATCGATAATTTGTAATTGAAGGGATGTACTCTATCTATTTAGGGCATGGAAAAGGGACAAGAATACTAATAAATAAATACGAAAGTCAAAGTATCCAACCGGTTTAAATATTTGATAGGAGAAGTTAAAATTAGTCGTTAATTTTATGTAATATTACATGTTGATGGTGTAGCTTTTATTTGTCTAAAATGCAAATACAAATCACATTACATATAAAAAAAATATAAATATATGTACTGTATATATATATATATATATATATAAAAGAGGCTTAGAAAGCATCTTTGAAAAAATAAATTTTAAAACAATATATTTTTAAACTAAATAATTAAAGAAAATATGCATGATTTATTAGTATAATTAAGTAATTAACCTCCTGAAGAATTATCCATTAAGAGCTGAATTTCTGTCCCTTGATTTAAAGACACAGCATGATTATCACCCCATATCACCTTGTAATTTTGATCAAAGTTTATTTCGCTATTTCCTCCTCTAACAAGAACACCATCATCAGTAAAAAGGACAATAAGAAAAACAAATATTAGAGAACTCATATCTAAGAAATTGTCAGCTAGGGTTTAATTTGTTATAAATGTTATTAGCCTTACCTAGTTCATCTATATATATACATGCAATTTGACTACGTAAACATATTCCATTTAATTCACCATAAAACTAACGCGTGTAAAATGGAGTTATAGGAGTGATGTAAGGTGGAAAAGCTAATCATGACAAAGGACAAGAGTGATCAGTGATTAATAATATATTAATTTTTAATTAAGCAAGGCATGTTATTACTATTTAATGCTTTAATATTTGTTTACTGAGACACAGAATGTAAATGAGTACGGGAGTACACAGAAATACATAATATATATATATATATATATATATATATTCTGTATCTCTAAATTTATGACACATGAGACATAATTTATGAGGCATAAATTTTTATTTTTTTTTTATCTTTTTAAAATTTTAACTTTATCCCCAACCTAAACTTAATCCCTCTTATTCTCTTTCCTTTCCCTTTTTTCTGTTCTTTTTATTTTCACACTCAGCTGTGTTTGTTCCTCTAAACATTGCTGTTATGGATTTCCTCTTCTGTGTACCTTGTCATCTTGTGTTCTAGTGTGTATCTATGTATCTATTTTCATCACGTATTGTCTCCCTCTATCTTTTCATTTGTTTTACAGATTATATTTGTAAGCCGAACCTTCACCGCCTTTTTCTCACTAATTCAATTTCTTCGATTTTTATTTTTTTCTTTTAAAAAAATTGATTAATTAATTATTGATTTTAGTTTTTTTCAATTAATTGTTGAATTGATAATTGAATTAGAGTGGTTGATAATAGTATTTTGGGTTGAGATTGAAAATTAATTATGATAATGGTGGAAAGAAATGAAAGTGCTGGTGAACTGGGGATGATGGTGGTGAAGTAGTGATTATAATTTGAAAGGTAAAATTGATATTTTATTTAGACTATAGTGTCTTATGTAACCTTACTAAATACAATAAAAAAAATTTGTATATCTTTGTATGAGTATAATTATGTATTTATATATGTGTATTTATGTCTAAAAGATATTAACCAAACACTATCTTAAATACATGAAAATAATGTTAAAAGAGTAAAGTATTATTTTTGCCTGAAACGTTTGGGATAAGTTCTAAAGTTGTCTCTAGCATTTCAATCGTCCTATTTAAATCCATAATATTTCAAAATTGGCTTAATGTTGTCCTGCCGTAAGGGATCGAATTGATGGCGGGACAAAATTGAGACGATTTTGAAACGTTAGGAACTTAAATAAAACGAAAATGTTGGGGACAAAAACGATACATAAAAATAAATTTTAATTTTATCCTTCAATAATATCAATTTTTTACTATATATAATATTCAATTATTTTTTAATCACATCTAAGTAAATTACACTTAATCACACTACTTTAATTCTAAATAATTTTTTTTATATTTTTATATTAACTTATATTATATACAATAAAAAGTGATATTATTGAAGGATAAAATTAAAATTTATTTTTATGTATTATTTTTGTCCCCAACATTTTCGTTCTATTTAAGTTCCTAACGTTCTCAATTTTGTCCCGCCGTCAATTCTACGTTAGGGACTTAAATAGGATGATTGAAACGTTATGAATAACTTTGAGACTTTTTTTTTTACCAAAGATATGAGACTCGAACCCGTAACCTCTAATTGAGTATGGGGAGACTATGCCATTTGAGCTATTACTCATTGGCTGGATAACTTTGAGACTTATACCAAACGTTGGAGACAAAAACGATACTTTACTCATCATTTGAAAAAGGATAACTCTTAGAATGAGTTATTTTTATCATGTTTATAGTAAACAATTATTTTGGTTTTAATTCGGATCCTTTCTTTTTTGCTATGGGCCAAGTCAACAAGCTGATCCGACTCAGAAACACCCAGCCCCGCCACCCGATACGACATCTTCAGTTGAATCTCTGGAGCGGTGCTCCATGGATGTTAGCTAATGGACCCTTGTCGTGCTTGAGGCTTCGCCGTCTTCCGCCGTTGTCTCTGGAGTTCGACGTTGATTTTCAAAATTGACTTCCCTCTAAAGCCATCAACACTACCCTGTTCTTCTGATCCGTGTCCTTCATCCCTTAGTCATTGTACAAGATGTCTCTGGTACGGGTTGAGAGATGGATCGAGAACTTGCGGGTTGAGGCAGATGCCGGATCACTTGACTGGAGCACTGGGGGGAGGTACCTGCAAAGACACTCCGACGCTCAAGTCAGAATGGATCTAAGAGGTATAGGGTGTGAGGAATGAATAAATACCTGGAGGGACTTGGGTCCTCTATTTATAGATGATGGGTATTCTTATCTTATCTTATCTGGTTAAGATAAGATGGACGTATGAATTCAAAAGTCGGTTAGGAGCTCTAGAGGGCCGGTTTTTGGGCCTTCTGAGCGAGGTGCGGGTCGGACCCGAGAAGCCGGGGTTGGGTACAGTCTCGGGTCCTGGATCCGTGGCTCGGATCCGTAACAGTTGCCCCCGCAGCGGGAGAGCGAGCGAGGTCGGTCTGTCGCTGGGAGATGCTATTTTCACCGTGGGCTTAGGCCTTTAGTTTTTCTCGAGTGGTCGTTTGGTTCTTTCGAGATGAGGCCGGTGTCTCGGTTTCGTCTCGTGGAAGATTCGTCTGACCGCTTAGGTCTGACGTGACTCTTCCGTATCCGCTGCGCCCGTTGCGTTTTTCGAGGCGTGATTTATTAGTTACTTTTTCCAAGGGGGCATTTATTGCGAGGGGGTGTTTCCCTCTTTAGCCCTCACGTTTGCTTTGCTTTCCAGGGGTATTTGCGTTATTTTATTTTTTCAAAACCGTTTTGGTTTTCCTTCTTCAGTTCCCTCGTTTGCTTCATTTCTCTACTGCTTTCTTCTTCCAAAAGAGCATTTTCTACTTTCCTTTTGCACTCTGTGGTTTTGGTTTGATCTTCTGTCGTAGCATCTTCTCCTTGGGTTTATTTCCTTCGCATTATCAGGTTGGTGTTCTTCTGCTTCTTTCTGTTTCCTTTTATCTTCCTTCGTGTTTTGTTTTGTCTCTGCTTAGTGTAGATTAGAATTTGTTTTCTGGTGTATGATGGCATTTGAGCAGGGGTTGCGAGAATCCGCGTTTGTATAACTGTCCTGTGACAACGATATAGTTGGCGGCTTCCCGTTTTATTCATTTTCCCTCTTTGGGATCCGGTGGCAGTGTTCCGTCAAGGAGGTACTGTAGGATAGGGTAGGTCCAAGATCCTTGGTTCGAGAGTGTCAGATGAGCGTTGGTTGTCGTTGACACGGAGGGTGACTTGACGACTTCCTGGATTAGTGATTTGTTACCGTGTCCTGGTTTGGTACTGGCTAGTTTGGAAAGTAGGTCTGCCCTGGCGTTTCGTTCTCTAGGGACATGTTGTATGGTAACTCGCTCGAATCCTTCTTTTAATTTGTTTACCTTGGCGAGGTACTGTTGGAGTAGGGGGTCTCGTGTCTGGTAGTCTCCGTTGATTTGGGAGCTGACTACCTGTGAGTCGGTGTTTACCTCTAGGACCTTTGCTCCGACCTCCCGAGTTAGGGCTAGGCCTGCCAGGAGGGCCTTGTATTCTGCCTGGTTGTTTGAGACTGGGAATTCGTATTGTACTGATTGTTCGATTACGACTCCGTTCTGACTTTCGAGAATGACTCCGGCACCTCCAGAGGTGACGTTCGATGAGCCGTCAACATGTAGTTTCCACGATTCGGGGGTGGAGTTTCCTGGGGTCATCTCGGCGATAAAGTCGGCCATGGCCTGTGCTTTGATCGCGTACCGGGGTTCGAACTTGATTTGGAATTGAGATAGTTCGATGGACCACGCTAACATTCTTCCCGCAAGGTCGGGTTTTTGTAGTACTTGTTTGACCGCTTGGTCGGTTCGGACCGTCAAGGGGTGGGCCTGGAAGTATTGTCGCAGGCGCCGGGAGGCCGTGAGGAGTGTAAAAGCTAATTTTTCTAGTCGTGAGTAGCGAGTTTCCGCTTCTTGCAAGACTTTGCTTATGAAGTAGATAGGTTCTTGTTCCTTTTTCATGTTTTCACGGATGAGTGCTGCTGCGAGTGCCTCTTCCGTAATGGAGAGGTACAGGTAGAGTGTTTCCCCTGTTTGGGGTTTGGCGAGGATTGGTGGTTCCGCTAGGACTTTCTTGAAATGCTGGAATGCTTCTTCACACTCCGTCTCCCATTTAAAAGGGGCTCCTTTTTTCATTAGTTTGAAGAAAGGGATCGCTTTTTGAGCCGATGCCCCGAGAAAGCGTGATAACGCCGTCAATCGGCCGGTGAGCTTTTGGATGTCCTTGAGGTTTTTTGGGCTCGTCATTTCGAGGACGGCGCGACATTTCTTCGGGTTTGCTTCAACTCCGCGTTGCGTGATCATAAAGTCGAGGAACTTCCCCGCCTCCATCCCGAATGCACATTTTGCCGGGTTGAGTCGCATTTGGTGCTTTCGTAGGGTGTTCATTATGACCTTGAGGTCGTCGGTGAGTTGTTCATCGGATTCAGTCTTAGCGAGCATGTCGTCTATGTAGACTTCTAGTTTGCTTCCGGACAGGTTTTGAAATATCTTGTTGACGAGTCTTTGATAGGTGGCTCCAGCGTTTTTCAGGCCGAAGGGCATCACTGTGTAGCAGTATGTCCCGTCTGGGGTGATGAACGCTGTTTTTTCTTCGTCTGGTTGGTGCATCGAAATCTGGTTGTAGCCAAAATATACATCCATGAAGCTGAGGTATCGGTGGCCGGATGCGGCATCTACTAATCCATCGATGTTTGGTAGGGGAAAGGCATCCTTCGGGCAGGCTTTGTTGAGGTCCGTGTAGTCGACGCACATTCGCCATTTCCCGTTAGATTTTTTCACTAGCACGACGTTTGCTAACCAGGTCGTGTAGGGGAGTTCCCTGATGAAGTTGGCTTCGAGTAGGGCTTTGACTTGCTTCTTGACCTCGGCGGCTCGGTCTGGTGATATTTTTCGCCTCCTTTGTGCCACTGGTTTAGCTTTGGGGTCCACGGCTAGCCGGTGGGACATTAGGTCGGGGTTTATTCCCAGCATGTCGGCTGGTGTAAATGCGAACAAATCTCTGTTTTGCTTCAAGAGTTGGGAGAGTTCTTCTTTGAGATCATATGGGAGGTTCCTATTAATGAAGGTGTATTCCTCTTTGCTTGGCCCTATTTGTAGCTTTTCCATGTCTCCTTCTGGCTCTGGCTTGGGTTGGCCGTCTTGCCGAGCATCTAGGTCGGCTAGGAATACCCCGGCCGCGTCTCGGGATTTCTTCCTTAGGGCTAGGCTGGTGTTGTCACATTCGACTGCGACTTCTCGGTCCCCGTGGATGGTACCGACGGAGCCGTCGTCGGTTCTAAACTTCATGAGGAGGTATTTGGTAAAGATGACTGCGGAGAAGTCGTTGATTGTTTTTCTTCCGAGAATCACGTTATAGGCTGTGGAGTCTTTTAGGACTACGAATTCGGACAAGATTGTCTTCTTTTGGTTGCTTGTTCCTATGGTGATGGGAAGGGTGATTGAGCCATCTGGTTTGAGAAAGTTGTCTCCGAGTCCCGTGACACCGTTGCGGTGTGTTTGGAGGTTGTCGTTGTGGAGCCCGAGCTTATCGAAGGCTCCTCGGAAGAGGATATTCGAGTCTGCCCCGGTGTCTACCAGTATCCTTCGTACTAGTCCTGTTCCGATTCTAGCCGAGATGACGAAGGGGGCGTCTTCGGCCGAGGTGCCGTGCTGGCAATCCTCTGGTAAGAAGGTTATCGTGTTGTCGGCCGCGATGGTTGGAGTCTGGTTTCTCACCGCCATTACTTTGAGATCTTTTTTATTGTTAGTTTCGACTTGCTCGATATGTCCTTACCCGTAATGACGTTTACGATGATGGTCGGGTCGTCTTCTGGGCTTTCCCTGGGCGGTTGCTTTTGGGTTCTCGGGTTACGCCCGTCTTTTTCTGGCAACCTGTCTCTTTCCGCGCGTCTTGGTTCTCTGATGATTTTGGCAAATTCTGGGAGTTTGCCGTCTCGTATGGCCTGTTCGAGGGCGTCTTTAAGGTCGAAACAATCTTGTGTTTTGTGACCGTAACCTCGGTGATAGTCGCAGTAGAGGGTTTTGTTGCCTCCCGTCCTTTCTGTGAGTTTTCGGGCTTTCGGAATGATGCCTCGATCTGCTATTTGGTGGTATATTTCAGTAATCGGTGCTGTCAGGGGCGTGTAATTAGAGAATTTGCCAATTCTTGGTGGTCGGTTTGTATTTGTCGGTCTGGGGTGGTCCCTTTGATTCTCTCTGGGTGGGGATTTTGGCGAGAAGCCGAGTTGCCGTGTTGGGTGTTGCCGTGCTGCCGTTTGTTGGCGGCGACAACCTGGCTGACTTCTTCGTCATTGATGTAATCTTTGGCGACATTCTGGATCTCGTGCATGGTCCATACTGGTTTGGTGGTGAGGTGTTTGCGAAAATCTTCGTTCATGAGTCCATTGGTTAAGCAAAGGCTCGCGATGGAATTCGTGAGTCCGTCGACCGTCAGGCATTCATCGTTGAAGCGGTCGAGGTATTTCCTTGTGGATTCTTCTTGTTTTTGCGTAACCCCTAGCAAGCTGATGAGGTGTTTGGCTTTGGTGATTCTAGTTGTGAACTGGGCCATGAACTTTCGTGTTATATCGTGGAAACTGGCTATGGATCCGTTTGGGAGGGCGTTGAACCATTTGATTGCCGGCCCTGCAAGGGTTACCGGGAAGGCTCTGTATCGGACCGCGTCAGCCGCTCCTTCTAGGTTCATCCTGGCCTCGAAGGCCGTTAGATGTTTTTGGGGGTCCTTGGTCCCATCGTACTTCATGTCGGTAGGTTTGTTGAAACCTTTAGGGAGTTTCGCTCTTAAGATTCTTTCTATGAAGGGTGTAGCTCCCATTATTGTGTAGTCGTTTCTTGTGCGCTTGGTATTTCGGTACCTCCGATCTTCGTCTGAGTCGTGTTGACGACTTAGATCTTGGGAAGCGCTGCGGTTGTGCTTCTTGTTGTATCGCCGTTCCGACGATTTCTCGTGACCGTGGTCGCTTGAGGTGCTGCAACTGTCTCTCCTATCATGTCGTCGGGTTGGTGACCTGCCGTGGTGAGATCTTGATCTGGAAGTTGCCTGGCTTCCGCGTTCGTTGTTGTGTTTTTCTCTATTAGTCAGTTTGCCTTCGAGCTCCTGGACCCGGAGGCAGAGATCCTGGATGATCTGTGCCGCTTTGTCCCTAGCTTTCTCAGGATATCGTTGGTCCGTGACGACGTAGTTGTTCGTGTGATGGACAGTACTTGCTATTCTTGCTTGGTTTGTGACTCCCGGTGTTCTGGGGTTGGGTTAAGCGGTCGAGAGTCATCCTGGCTTGAGGGGGTTTCCTCCAGGACGTCCCCCATCCGGCTCGGCTGGCGCAAGTTCCCATAGACGGCGCCAATGTACAAGATGTCTCTGGTACGGGTTGAGAGATGGATCAAGAACTTGCGGGTTGAGGCAGATGCCGGATCACTTGACTGGAGCAATGGGGGGAGGTACCTGCAAAGACACTCCGACGCTCAAGTCAGAATGGATCTAAGAGGTATAGGGTGTGAGGAATGAATGAATACCTGGAGGGACTTGGGTCCTCTATTTATAGATGATAGGTATTCTTATCTTATCTTATCTGGTTAAGATAAGATGGACGTGTGAATTCAAAAGTCGGTTAGGAGCTCTAGAGGGCCGGTTTTTGGGCCTTCTGAGCGAGGTGCGGGTCGGACCCGAGAAGCCGGGATTGGATACAGTCTCGGGTCCTGGATCCGTGGCTCGGATCCGTAACAGTCATTAAATGAGTTCCAGTGATACCCATTCACTGTTTTTACCACCATTGCTCATTAAGCAGCCCAAGCAATTGTGTGATACTATCATTTGGGTATGTCTAAAATGCATAAATTAATTTAATAATGGAGTAAAAGATAGAATAATTTAAATATATTATTGTATGATGTATTATGTACTGATATGGACCTACAAGTGCATATACTTGCAAAACGTAGGTTACAATTGGCTTTGAAGGAAGAAAAAAAGAAAATGGTTGCTTGCGTTTTGTAAGGAGGGACAACTAAATATTAAAACATCTCCTCTATCTCCTGCATATAGACTAAAGTTGCAATTTGATCATATTGGGAGATACTAAACATGACCTGAGTTTGACAGAAAAATAGCTTGCATGTGTGACACGTGTAAGGAAAAGGGTGATGGGAGTCTTTATAACGTGTGTTGCATTTGCTTAGAAGGCATGTAAGCACAATTTAGCCTTGTATCATTTCTACGTTTTGATTTTAAAAAAGAAGACGACCCAGGAAGAGGAAGAATGTTGAGTGAGTGAGGAGTAAAATTAGGAGTTAAGTTTTAAATTAGTCTATGAAATTGCACTCGAATTTGAAAGTAGTCCCTGAAATTAATAGTTACTCAATTTTATCCTCGAACTTGCACTCCGAGACTCATACTACTCCCTAATGCGCTTTCTATTTATCGGAACACTGAAAATGATGCCGTTTTATATTTATATAAAAAAAGAAAACCCAACTCTCTCCTTCCCCAACCCGAGCCCCTTCCCCTTCCCCTTTTCCTTCCCCTTTCTCTTTGTTATTGCTTTTCACCGGCCTCCGTCACGATGCTGCGCTGCGCCTTGCCGCACGCCCCCTTCCCCAACCTAGTCTTTTACACTCTTGTCTCCTCTCTATCTCTCTCTGCCTCTCCTTCTTCTCTTGTCTCCTATTAGTATCCCTGATCTCAAAATTAATTCCTCAATTACCTTATTCTATTTTTCTTCATACACAATCAACTATCAATTTTCATAGATGAATTAACTAAACATTCTCATTACTCATCAATACACACCATTTCAACAAACTCAATTCAAAGTCATCTTCCACTTAAACTACAAATCCATTTATCAAGTTTAAAATTTTATGCAACCAGTAACAAAATAAACTCCATTGCAGTAAAAAAATTAAAAAAAAGAACCCATACAAGAGAAAAGGTAGAGAGGAGAGACTAGGTTGAAAAAGGGGGTAACGCCATAACGGAAGCCGGCAAGAAGCGGTGGCAGTTGCCTCGGGTTAGAGAAGGGAAAGGGAAGGAGAAGGGCCTCAGGTTGGGAAAGAAGAAGGGAAAGGGGAAGAAAAAGGGCCTCAGATTAGAGAAAGAGAAGGAAAAAGGAAAGGGAAACCGGGGAAGGGTTGGGAAAGGAGAAGGGGAGTGCGTTTTTCTTTTTCTTTTTTTAATAAATACAAAGTGACATCGTTTTTAGTATTCCGATGAACGGAATGCACCTTAGAGACTAGTATGAGTCTCGGAGTGTAAGTTCGAGAATAAAATTGAGTAACTATTAATTTCAATGACCATTTTGAGGCTCAAGTGTAACTTTAAGAACCGCTTTAAAGCTTAAATAATAGTTTGTAATTTTTTATTATCTCAAAAATATATTATTAAATATTTGGATCATTTTTAATGGATATGTCTAAAATAAGTATTTTTTGTATTTTAATTATGAATAAATTTATTTATTTGTGTTGTTATTAGAGTTATTAGTAAATTTTTGGTATACAAGTTAATTGTTAGTTTGATTATTATTATTATTAAGATTAAAATTATTTAGTAAAATGTTATTGTTAGTATAAGTAACCGGAACATACAGTTATTATTACCGTTATTATTGTTATTATTCTTAACATATTATTAACTACTACTATTATTATTAGGTTTAATTATTCTGTCAATTCTATACTTTTATTAAATTTTTAATTAAGTCTTTCTATTTTTTTTTAATTGGGTCTCTATATCACATCAGATTTTGTAACTAAATTTCTATCATAACAAAAACGTTTAAATTAACAGAATATTCTGTTAAACTATATAAAATATTAAGTCAAGTATTAGACATATTCGTTTTGTTTAACGGAATATTTCGTTAATTCCAACGTTTTTGTCACGGCAGATACTTAATTACAAAATCTGATATGGTATAGGGACTCAATCGGAGAAAAAAAAAGTATAAAAACCTAATTAAAAATTCAGTAAAACTATAGGACCGATAGAATAATTAAAATTTATTATTATTATTATTATTATTATTATTATTATTATTATTATTATTATTATTATTATTAGGGATAAATATTGTTTTGGTCCCTCACGTTGAGGATCGGAATCGAAATCGTCCCCAACGTAATTTCTGATTTAGAATCATACTTAACGTTTTTTTTCGTATTAAAATCGTCCTTTTAATTTTTTTGGACAAAAATACCCTCACCACTACCAACACAATTACCTCCTCTACCAGCACCACCACCAACACCACCACCACCACCACAACCACCACCATCACCACTAACACCAACACCAACACCAACACCAACACCAACAACCACAACCACAACCACAATCACAACCACCACCAACCACCAACCATCACCACCACCACCAAGACCACCACCAAGAAAGTAGGAAACAACACCACAACCACAACCACAACCACCACCACCAAGACTACCACTAAAAAAGCAGGAAACAACACCAAACAAAAACAGAAACAACACCAAACAGAAACAAAAAGCATGAAAGCAGAAATAAGGCGTGAGGCAGAGGCAGAGGCAGCAGAAGCGAGGCGGAGGCGGCGACGCGGAGGCGGCGAGGCGTGAGGCGGCAGAAGCGAGGCGGACTCCAACGGCAGTGGCTCGCCGTCCCCCTCCCCCCTCCTCCTCCCCCTCTCCCCTTCCCCCCACCCCCGGCCCCACCCAGCGTCCTTTCCCCCTTCCCCCTTCGCGCCGCCGTCCCCCTTCCCCCTCCTTCTCCCTCTCTCCCCTTCCCGCCACCCCCAGCCCCACCCAGCGTCCTTTCCCCCTTCCCCCTTCGCGCCGCCGTCCCCCTCCCCCCTTTCCCCTTCCCCCTCCTCCTCCCCCTCTCCCCTTCCCCCCACCCCCACCCCCACCCCCACCCCGTGTCCTTTCCCCCTTCCCCCTTCGCGTCGCCGTCCCCTCCCCCTTCCCCCTTCCTCTTCTTCTCCGGCTTCTTCCACTTTCCCTCCTCCCTCTCTTCGCCGCCGGCGCCGTCCCCCCATCCCCCTTCCCCTTCCCCCTTTCCCTCCCCTCCCCCTTCGTACCCTTTTCTTCCCCCGACTCCCACCAACGAGTTTCTTTTTTTTTAATTTTATAATTTTTTTAATTATAGGGATAGTTTAGGAATAAATTAAAAAATTTTATTAGAAATGACGATTTTAAATTCGAATACGACTTTAAAGATGATTTTAAATAAAAATATACATCAGGGACGGGTTCGATTCCGACCTTCAACGTGAGGGACCAAAACAATACTTATCCCGTATTATTACTATTACTATTACTATTACTATTACTATTACTATTACTATTACTATTACTATTATTATTATTATTATTATTATTATTATTATTATTATTATTATTATTATTATTATTATTATTATTATTATTATTATTATTGTAATATACTATTAGAAGTTCCAAAATATGCGATGGAAAACTTTTATATCATTCACCTCCTCATTCTCACGATAAATAAGAACTTTTATTTGAGTACGAGATCTTGGTATCTTCATAACTTGCTTTCAACTATATTGGTAGAGTCGGGTAAAAAATTTCTCAATCACCGAAAATTTTTGTGACTGATTTCTACTGCTAACCAAGCCTTGCGATAACTTACAGTGTAGTTGAACCTGAATTGAACTTTTGCAACAATAGACTTTACCTTTATCGATGGGTCTGCTTCAATGGACTCATACACAATGTAATCAACTCCTCTAGAGATAGTATACCAAATTCTATTACGACAATAAATTTATCATTTTTCGCCGCAACATTGCCTTCACCTACGACATGCAAACTACCGCTAGTCGGTCAAACCTAAATAAAGAAATGGTAGTGGTAATTTTAATTAATAAACATAACATACCCATATTCGCATACTCAGAAAATTTTCGAGCATGCATGGCTACGAGATCCAAAGTTCGCATAAACGATGGAATACCAAAGGGGTGTTGGTTTACAAGTGCATCTGCTTCATTTTGCACTGCCAGATTGCCTGCCTCGTCTCCGTCATCGTGTTCGTCATCGACTTCGTAGTTGGCTTCAAACTCCTTGACGATTGGATTTTTTATGGTATAGAAATTCACTAATAAAATCTCGTTGTAAAGTATAGTTTCTAAACCAAGCAATAATCCTTTCATACAAAAATTTGTTTGTCACAAGTAACAAACCCCTAAATTCTATAAACCGAAGTATTTAAACCTCGGGTCGTTCTCCCTAGGAATTACAATGAAGTGTCTTGTTATTGGTTATGGATTGTATTTTGGGGTTTTGGGATAAGAGACATGAAATGTAAATGACAATGAAAATAAACTAACAACTAAAAAGCACTTGGCAAGGTTGTGAGAATTAGAAGTCCTATCCTAGTTATCCTCCTCAATTGTGACCACAATTGTCCATTGCTACCACTTAGTTAACCTCTAATAATGGAGGAAAGTCAAGTGGATGAATCAACTTGATTCCACAAGTCCTAGCCAACTCCCAAGGGAAAGACTAGCTTTAGTGGTATCTAAATCAATTAGCAATTTCTAATTATCAATCAACAAAGACATTAGATAACTCAAGCGTCACTAATTACTCTACCATAGCCAAGAGGAACAAAATCTATACTAAAATCCAACCAAGCATTTCATCAAACACTTGGAAGGCATAAAAGAAAAGCAAAGTAAATTGATAACAAAAATAGAATCTAACAACAATTATGGCAAGGAATTAACAACAACAATCAAAAGGAACACAACTATTATGAATTACCTCTAATTGAATTGAAAGAAAATAGAAGGAGCAAAAGTAGATCTACAACAAAACATAAGAACAACATAAAGGAAATTGCAATAAAAGAATGGAAGAAGAATGAATGTAACAACAAGGAATTGAAAGGTAGAGGAGATGAAAGCATGAATTAAAATCTAGATCTAAGGTTATTGAACTAAACCTAATCCTAATTCTAGAGAGAAGTGAGAGCTTCTCTCTCTAGAAACTAACTCTCACTACTAAACTAAGCTAAAAACTAAACTAATGATAACTAACTTCTAAAGTATGAAAAGTATGAAAGTATGTTGATTCCCCTTCAATCTTTGGCTTAAATAGCATTAGAAAATGAGTTGGATTGGGCCCACAAAGCTTCTAAAATCGCTGGCCACGTTTGCATTAAGTGGGTCATGTGCCACCATCGGCGCGTCCGCGTACCGTGCGCGTGCGCGCCCCTATGCGTGATGCAACTATGGCAAATCTTATATCGTTTCGAAGCCCCGGATGTTAGCTTTCCAACCCAACTGGAACCGCATCAATTGGACCTCTGTAGCTCAAGTTATGGTCGTTTAAGTGCAAGAAGGTCGGCTTGACAGCTTTCCGGTTCTTTCATTTCTTCATGAGTTCTCCAACTTTTCATGCTTTCTTTCTTCATTCCCTTGATCCAATCTTTGCCTCCTAAACCTTAAATCACTTAACAAACATATCAAGGCATCTAATAGAATCAAGGTGAATTAAATTTAGCTATTTTGAGTCCTAAAAAGCATGTTTTCACATTCAAGCACAATTAAAGGAGAATATACAAAACCATGCTATTTCTTGAATAAATATGGGTAAAAGGTGATAAAATCCCCAAAAATCAATACAAGATAAACCCTACAAATGGGGTTTGTCACTCCTCTTCACTATCGTTGTTATCTTCTTCCCAATCTATATTTCCAAGCTCATCCATATTCACCTCCTCACCAACCACGTCCAGCTAGGGGTGGCAAACGGGCCTTAATCTGCCGGGCCGGCCCGCGTAACCCGCCAAAATAGGCGGGTTGGGCTGGAAATTTGGGACCGCCGAAAGACAAAAGCCCGCCTAACCCAAACCGTTTAAACCGTGGGCTTTGGCGGGCTTTGGCGGGGCGGGGCGGGCTTCCCCGGCGGGCTGAAGTTTTTTTTTTTTTGGGCTGAACCCATTTACCCATTTCCACCCCAGACCCAGAACCCATGAACCCACCCACCCGGCCAACCCCCTACCCGACCCGACCCCTACCGGCAATCCCCAACCCCAAACCCCAATTCCCCATTCGGCCATTCCTCATTTTTTCCCCAGCCAAACGGCCGAAACCCTAATGGCCTAATTTCGCCCTAACCTAATGAATCCCCAACGCTGAACGCCCCCAACCCCAAGAGCCAATTCCAAATTTGCAGCTTCCTCACTCAGTCACTCCTCAGTCCTCAGTTCGTCGTCGACTCGTCGGCAATACTCAGTCGTCTCCAGTCTCCTCGACGGCTCTCAGCTCGGTTCCTGCGTTCCTGCGTCTCCAGTCTTCTCACTCGGTTCCTGCGTTCCTCACTCGCTTACCTCTCAGCTCGAACTTCAGAGTTGCGTCCTCGCCCCTGACGGTCGCTGAGTCGGATTCAGTTTCCTCACCGTCGATCTTCGGTCGTCGTGGCCACCGCTGCTTCTCCGTCTGGCCGTCGTCGCTGCTGCCTGCTGGTCTCGGTCCTGGGCTCCTGGGTGGCTGGGTCTTGTCCTCTGACTCTGCTGGTCTCGCTATCCGTCACGGCTGCTCCTCGCCTCCTCTGTGGCTCTGTCCTGGTCGGTGGTCCTCGCCTCCTCTGGTAAGTTTTCTGGCTTAGGGTTTGAGATTCATCAATTTAGGGTTGTTTGTTGTGTTTTGTGACTGCTGTTTGATATAGGTAAATTAGGGTTGATATTTAGTTGAGTTTTGAACTTTTGATGATGGTTGATAATGGTTGAGTTTTGCCTATTTGGTTAAATCTGATGCAGATTCAGAAATTGTTTCTTATATTTTGTGTTGTTTGATAATGGCTGAGTTTTGAATATGGTACATAATGGTTGATATTTTGTTTCCTGTTTTTTTGTGTTGTTTCATAATGGTTGTGTTTTGATTATGGTTGATATTTGGTTAAATTTGATTATGGTTGAGTTTTGACTTTTGATGATGGTTGATAATGGCTGAGTTTTGCCTATTTGGTTAAATCTGATGCGGATTCAGAAATTGTTTCCTGTTTTTTGTGTTGTTTGATAATGGTTGACTTTTGATTATGGTTGATATTTGGTTAAATCTGATTATGGTTGAGTTTTGATGATGGTTGATAATGGCTGAGTTTTGCCTATTTGGTTAAATCTGATGTAGATTCAGAAATTGTTTCCTGTTTTTTGTGTTGTTTGATAATGGTTGACTTTTGATTATGGTTGATATTTGGTTTAAATCTGATTATGGTTGAAATCTGATTATGGTTAAATCTGATTATGGTTTTTGTATGGTTAAATCTGATTATGGTTGAAATCTGGTTAAATCTGATTATGGTTAAATCTGATTATGGTTTTTTTATGGTTTGCTAATGGTTGAAAATCCTAGTTCATATAAACAATTTTCATTTACTTTTATTTCAGGAAATATGAATTCTGAAACTGTGAGTAACCTTGTTACTACTAGAGTTGGTTCTGAGGCTGCTCCGGTCGAGGTTGATGAACCTAGTTCGAAAAGGCTGAGACCAGCAACCTCTGATGTTTGGAAATTTTTCAAAAAGCTCGGTCCAGATAAGGATGGAGTAGAACGTGCTGAGTGTAAAGGATGCAAGAAAGTGTTTAAAGCTGGAGGTAAGCGATATGGCACTTCTACTATAAAACGTCATCTTGATAGTTGTACTCAAATTAAGCATGAAGATATTGGTCAAACTATAGCAGAATTGCAACTTAAAATGGGTTCACTTAAGATTGATTCAGGAGTGGCTAGAGATATGTTTGCTGGGTATGTAGTTGCTGGGGATAAGCCTTTTAATATGGTTGATGATAGGAGATTTAGAAATTGGGTGAAGTATATTAGTCCAACTTTGAAACTTCCTTCTAGGAACACGGTTAAGGCTGACATAGTGAAAGTCCACAAGAGAGAAGCTGCGAAACTTAAAAAAATTTTAGTTTCCATTCCAAATAGAATTTGCTTAACATCTGATCTTTGGACTTCAAGTACCAATGAGGGGTTTATATGTTTGACTGCACATTTTGTTGATGAGAACTGGAAATTACAGAGTAAAATTCTCAATTTTTGTCATATGCCTCCTCCTCACACAGGATATGAATTGTCTTCTAAAATCTTTACGCTTTTGACTGAGTGGAAAGTTGATAAAAAGATTTTTTCCATTACTTTGGATAATGCTTCTTCTAATGATACTTGTGTTGAACACTTGAAAAGTACTTTGGATGTGCATGGTTCATTGTTGTGTGGTGGTGAATTCTTTCATGTTCGTTGCTCTGCTCATATTTTAAATCTTATTGTCCAAGATGGAATGAAAATATGTGGTGATGCAGTGTGTAAGATTAGAGAGGGTATTAAGTTTCTGAGAAAATCTGAAAGTAGAATGGTTAAGTTTAAAGAATGTTTTGAAGATATTGAGGGACTTGAGTATACGACTGCATTATGTTTAGATGTTCCTACTAGGTGGAATTCACTTTATGCAATGCTTGCAAGTGCTATTCCTTATAAGAAAGCTTTTGAATTGTATAAAGTAAAAGAAGCTGGGTTTAGGGAGTATTGTCCTTCATCAGATGAGTGGAGAAGAACTGAAAAGATATGTGATTTCTTGTTACCATTTTACGAAACTACCAAGTTGATGTCTGGAACTTCTTACCCAACATCCAACTTGTATTTTTTACAAGTTTGGCAAATCCAGCTGATTTTAATGAATAGTTTAAAGAATGATGAAGTGCTTATAAGGAACATGGGAGAAAAAATGATGATTAAGTTCAAGAAATATTGGGAAGAATACAGTGTTGTTCTTGCATTTGGGGCAGTTCTTGATCCTAGATTTAAACTCAACACTTTGGTTCATTGCTATAATGAGATTGATCCTATTAGTGCTAAAGACAAAGTGGAGCATGTGAAGAGTAAGTTATACAAGCTTTTTGAGGTTTATGACCAAAATTCCTCTACAACTGTGGAGAGTTCTTCCCAACTTTCAAGTAATTTTTCTCAGGCAACATCTTCTGCAATTGGAACTCAGCTTATTAAAATTGTTGGTGTAAGTATTTTTATCTACTTGATTATATGTATTTTTAATTTTTCATGCTTTTTGATTCATATATTGTTTGTAATTCAAAGGATTTGATGTCCCGTAATCAAGAAGCTGAAGTGAAAAGTGGAAAGAACCAACTGGATATTTATTTGAGTGAGGCAACATTATTTTGCAATGATGCAATCATTGATGTTTTGCAATGGTGGAAAGACAATCATCATCGTTTTCCAACACTATCACTAATGGCACGAGATTTGTTGAGCATTCCTATTACTACCGTGGCTTCAGAATCTGCATTTAGCATGGGTTCTCATGTTTTGAATAAGTATAGAAGTCGTTTGTTGTCAGATAATGTTGAAGCGGTGATTTGCACCAGAAATTGGATACGTGGATATGATGATTTTGGTATATTATATTTATGACATACATACTTGAGTGATTTTGACCATTATTATGTACTATTTTGCTAATATATTTATTTACTTTTTTCTAGAGGAAGATAAAGATCAGGAAGATATTGCAAAAGGAGAAGGCTATTCTTCAGGAGTTGGTTCCAATGATGTTATTGACTTATATGAAGATGAAGATGAAAATTAAGTGTATTGAATTAAGTTTAATTTGCTTTGAAGACTATTTATAATTATGTTTTTGGACTTTGGATTATATATTTATTTTGTCTATGGGACTATTTATAACTATGACTTGAGTATTTTGGATAATTGGATTATGTTTATTTACTTTGAAGACTATTTATATACTTTGAAGACTATTTATATTTAATATTTGTATTTATATTGATTTAAATTGAAGATATTAGATATGTTCTTATAAAAAAAATTAATTAGGTGGGTTTAGCCCGATTTATATTGATTTAAATAAAAGATATTAGATATGTTCTTATTAAAAAAAAAAAAAAAAAACTAATTAGGCGGGCTTAGCCCGCCAGCCCGCCATTAGGCGGGGCGGGCTAGGATTTTGGGACCGCCAGAATAGGCGGGGCGGGGCGGGCCAGCCCGCCAGAGGGCGGGCTTCCGGCGGGGCGGGGCGGGGCGGGGCGGGCTTGCCCGCCTGACACCCCTACGTCCAGCCCCATATGCTGTTCAAACTCAACGTATAACTCTATCGTTGGCACGTGAAATCAGTTTTATTGATAAATATAAAACATCTGCTGGATGTATGCGTCGTCAGTGATGGACATTATTTGAAACTAAATTAGCCCACCAAATATTTGTACATGATTTGTATATAAAATTTTGCTCACTCTCTTTGAAACGTGACTTTGTATGTTCTCACAAAGATCATTTTGCAACTCTACAAAACTCATGGTGCATGGAATAGCAAAGGAAAATAGACTTTCACAAACAAAAGTCACTCCTTCGTGTATGTTTGGTATAATCTCACCGTTATAATACATCCACAAATTTGTAATACATTTCATAACTTTAACTTCACCTAACCTAACTTTTTTGACACTATTAATTGTCAAAAAACACACAAATACAAAAGAAAGAGGAATGGAGGTTTGGTATGAAATACGGATAAAAATATTTATAGGCTAGACTCTAGACTAAAATATTTTTTTCTATACAAAATGCATGCTGCGTTTTGTAACTTTAAAAAAAAAATAAATTAAGAAATATAAAACATAACCTACGTTTTGTTGTTAAAAAAATGAATAAAATGCAACCTGTGTTTTGCAAATTGTTCGTTTAAAAAAAAAAATAAAAACACCAAATGTAACCTGCGTTTGCAGGCTCTTAATTTAAAAAATTGAAGAAAGCAAATAGTTACCTACGTTTTGTACTGGCATTATATCAATGTAATTATTTTATATAGATCTATTTTAACATTAAATTCTAATTTTTTTATATAAAAAAATTAGCCTCTAAAATAAGAACAATAATTATATGTTTATTAATGTATTGTATTTTTATAAATTATTGAATTTTATTAAATATAAATCAAAAACTAGTGTAAAAAAAATATTAATAGACCACAATATTCATTTTAATAAATGAATATGACGTAATACAAATATTCATTCCATTTAAAATATAAAAAAAAGTTTTGACTTTTTAATTGAAAAATAAATAAATTTTTAACTAATTAAAAATATAAAAATATTTTTTAATTTTTAAAATACGAAACATTTAAATTTTTGTAAAAAATTATTTATTTTTATATATTTTAAATGAAAAATTAAATATTTCATATTTTAAAAAATAAAAAATATTTTTATATTTTTAATTAATTAAAATTTTATTTATTTTTGAATTAAAAATTTAAAATGACATTTTCTCTAAAATTAAACGTTCATTTTTGAAATTTTATTTTTCTGTAAATAATTGCCTATTTAGTTAAGGTGACATCAATTTTATCTTTTTAGACATGATTAAATTTATCAACTATCTTGTTCAATTAAGGAGAGTGCTAATCCATCTCGTATCTGCTATATTAATATAAAAAATAATTATTTTTTATGGATATTATGTAAAATTAGATGTAAATTAGATTTACATGTAAAATAATTTTATAGTCGTTATAATTGAATACATGAAATTTAATTTATATATTTAAAATTAAAAGTAAATCCCAACATGGATTTGGTGAGAAATAGGAGGCAAATAGCTAACCGAAGTAGAATTCCGAAAATATCCCTACCCTAACACCAAACGCCAATAGCAGCGGTGTGCTTCCAGCACTTCAGCCTCGTTCATCTGCGTATCCCCTCCGGCGCCGGCATCCTTATCGTCTCCGTTGTTTCCAGGTGAGCTTGGTAATTTTCTTTTAATATCTGATTTTTTTTTTCATTTCGTTTTATGTTTGAGGTAATTTTATTGTGTATGTAAAGATCACGTTCATGCATCTGGGAACCAAGTTCATTAATTGTAGACAATTTGAAAGAAATGAAGTATTTAGCCATATTTTTTTTGAATTAGAGAAACATTATAACTAGAATTCATGTCATGTAATACGAATGATTTTTGTGTTTTTGATACTTTCAATTGACTAGTTTTAAGACTTCATGGAAGAGGGCTTCTTATGGATAATCAATATAAGTTACAAACATTTTACATATTTTAAGTGGTCACTATGTTTTCTTCTTTTGGTATACAGTAATTTGGGATTGAGATTTGTATCTTACTTTAATTTGTGATTAGGATACTGTATTTTGGGGTTGAGATATGTATTGCACTCTAATGTAATTTGTGATTGATATTTGTATTATTATATTTAAGTTTGATTTTAGGACTGTGTTATTTTAATAGAAACTTTTGTTATTTCATAAATGGAATTTGATTTCTTTTTAGTCTACAGAAAAGCAAACAAACTTGTTTTGAAGAAATGGACTTTATTGAAACAATACTAATAGCTATTTGTTCTGGGTTTTGACAGAGAGAAAGACGGTGATTGTGAATTTCAGTCTTAAGCTAAATGGGTTGTTATCTTAGATATGGCAGACATGGAGTTAAGCAGGTACTTAGATTTAGAGATGCTAGTTATGATAGTACTGCCGTAAATCCAATCTGGTATGCTTCTCAAGGACTTCGATACATGAGGAAGCTCCAAGTCATCCTCACCTCTGTAATTGTCTCTTTCTTAGGTCTGATGTTTGTTTTCTTGATGGATTCAATTCGATTTACTGACATTTCCAATTTCCTATTTAAAGGACGTAGATAAGCTGGGAAAGGCTGGTGATACTGTCAAAGTCGCCCCAGGATATTTTCGCAACCACCTAATGCCAAAGCTCCTTGCTGTCCCTAATATTGACAAGTTTGCTCATCTCATAAGCGAGCAGCGCAAGGTTTATTTTAGGCTTTTACCCGGTTTCACTTTGACCTCAGTTTTGCTTTATTCAACTATGTAATTACTTGGTCAATGCCATTTATCATCGTGTTTATTTTTTCCTATTTTTTCAATTCTGTGCATTGCTATCTACTCGAATAGCATGACAATAATATTGTCAGATGGCATTGTTAAAATATCAGCATCCTTTCCCTTTCCATCTGTGTTTATGTAAATGCATGTCTTGTGTACATTGTCAACGATTTATGCTTCTGACCTTGGCACGTAAACAATTGCATATTCATATTGCCAACTCTTTTGAACTTTCTCTACCATCAACAGTCATTAGTGCTGCATTTTCCATTCTTCAGATCTGTCAGCCAATTGAAGGAGAAGAAGAACAAAAGGATGTTACAGTAATTAAAGAGTCAAAGAAAGATATGATGAAAGAGTATGAAAGGGCTGCGCTTCGTCTTGATAAAGCTAAGCTGGTTTGTAGTTTACTCTTAAAAGCTTTTTACTGCTGTTTGGAACCAAATGCACAATTCTTTTTAAGGTTATCCTTTAGCTTTTCTAGTTATTTGATTTTAGCTTAACTGATTACAAAGGAATTATTTTGAGAATTTTCTTTTTATGTGCTACTGGTTCAAACTTCAAATTATAGTAGGTATTGTGATGATACTCCCAAGTACATAGTTCGTAAAGGTTGTAAATTAGAAACATTTACTTCTATCATGTTAAATCTTTCATGTAGATAGATATATGGCATTTTGATATGGATTTGCGTGTATTGATAGGTCTTGCGGAGATTAATTGATGTTCAAAAAGCAAAGGTCCGTGCATCAAAAGATGATCCTTTGGAGTTACGTTCACCTATGACAAAAGATGCTCTTGTGGCTGAGGTAATGCTTTCTCTGCACTAGTCAAATGTTGATAGCAACATGAAAATAAGAAACATGAATATAGCATGTTAACAAAAAAATCCAGTTATTTTATCCCCAAAAACAAAATACAGTTAGTATTGATGGTTTACTTTATTTTATTTTGGATATTTTATACGTTTCCTACCATTATGATTTGCAACTTGGTCTGTTCAATGGTTCACTTTAGTTTCCCGTGTCTTTGGTAAGAACTACAATGGCTGCAGAATTCCTGTGTACCTAATCATCTTGATGTGATATTAAAACCATTATGTACTCCCAAGTCGTTAGGTATGTTAAATCCTGTCGTTTTCAATTGAGAACAAAATAGGTAGACCTCGTTGTGCTATCATGGTGGTGGTGTGATTAAAGTTGAGATAAAATAGAGTCTATCTCTATACTATGGCAGGAATCCCTATTCATTTCATTGAAAAATTGGAAAAGATTGAAATCTTAAAGAGGTCTGAGAGTTTGTTCATTCTTACCAATCTGATCACTTATCTTTGTTTCTTACGATTTTTTCCCTTCTTCTGCCTCCTTGCCACACACGCAAGTTTTGACGTCCAATTCCTTCCTTTGCTCCGTTGTCCTTTATTACCTATGACCTATTATATTTCGTTTACTCTAGTAAATTGTGGACACTTGGTAATAAATAGTTTCTATGAAAGAAGTCCATGCTTGCTTGGATAGATTACCACTTCTATCTGTCCATCTGTTTGAGAATGGTATACTAAACTATATATACGCCAGCAATATAGATACCTATTAAAACCTCGTCACTTCCATCTTTTCCTATGCAACACTAATCACATAAGCTCAGGCTTGTGCTCTCTCTCATTCTCAGTCTCTGCACATTCTAATTTAATAATTGAAAGAACTCTCTTAGTTTTAGTTTTTAGTGTTTCTGCTGCAAGACATGACTGATAAAAAAGTTAGTTTCTTATGAAAGAAAATTAGGATCTGCATAAGTTATGGGGTTATTGTATTACTTTCAACTTGATGAATAAAAAGCTCTACATCCATATTTAATTATTTATGCTTTGAGATTATAAACATGTATATATGTCAAAGTTTAATTTCAAGTAAAGATTCAATTTGGTCCCTGAAATTTGTGGATCGATTAAATTTTTTCCCTAAATTTTTGGTGACCAATTTAATCCCTGAAATTAAATAATGTGACTCAATTTGATTCCTCAATCATTATTCCTTTGAGGAAGTGATGATGTGGTGTTATTGACTAAAGGCCAAAATGACATCATTTTGTGTCTTCCTCTCCTTTTCACTTTATCTTTGTACACATTCTCTCTCTTTCTCACCACCACCTTGACCACCATAACCACTACCTTGTTCTAACCATTCACCTCAGACCCTCAGGACCCCATCTTGGTGTCATTTGGTGATTGGGGTTGAAGAGTAGGAGGAGGAGGTGGTGTTGGCAGTGAAGAGGAGGAGGCGGTGGTGGTGTAGGTTTATGAGGGAACAACGTTACGAAATAGTAATCGAGGGACCAAATTTAGTTACAAGTTTAATTATGTGAACTAAATTGGGTCATCGAAAATTTGGGAGATCAGTTTCAGCTGAACCCCAAATTTTAGGGACCAAATTTGAGTCTTCATCCTTTAATTTCATTTTTTTCCCCTCTACTTCTGACTCTTAAGTGCTATGGTAATTTTAGGTGGCAAGACAACTATGTGTGAACATTGCACCTGAAAACCTACATCTCCAAGTGCCTTTAGCAACACTCGGAGAATATGAGGTGCCGCTGCGTTTACCAAGGTCCATTCCTTTGCCGGAGGGCAAGCTTAATTGGACTTTGAAGGTTAAAATTAGGAGTAAGTAGATAAGTTACTAGGCTTGTTGAATCTGAGTAATAAACCTTGACAGTTTTGGTGTATGATGATGGATTAAACATCCTGGGAGCATGTATTGAGATTAATTCATCATTTATATCGAGCATCACATGGTTATGTTCATAACCAATTTGAGAGGATGACAAATCTTTTATTGAAACTGCAGATACTTTTTCAACCATCTTCCTATTCCGTTACCACCAATTTATGAGAAAGGTTTAATTACTCTGTTGGTCCCTATAATTTCGTAAAATTTTCAATTAGGTCCCTATACTTTTTTTCCTTTTAATTGGGTCCATGTACCAAATTTTTTTTTCAATTAGGTCTCTCTTGGTAGTAATTGGCTTAATTGTATAGGGACCCAACTAAAAAAAATAGGTGCAGGGACTCAAATAAAAGAAAAAAAATAAAGGAACTCAATTGAAAAAAATTTTTGGTGCAAGGACCTAATTAAAAAGAAAAAAAGTATAGAGACCTAATTGAAAATTTTGTTAAACTATAGGGACCAACAGAGTAATTGAGAAATGCCTAATTTTTATAGAGGATATTTAATGTGTATTCAAGCTACAAGTTTAATGATTAGTGAATCAAAAGACAATACAAATTAACTTTTATGTTTGAGAAAAATTAGGGAATCAAAATCCCAATCCAAAGCTTTTGTACCTACTATTTTTGCAAATGGTAATGAGTTTGAGCAGTGGCATAACAATTTAGTTAGGTCACCCTCCACAAAGATTGTTGATATTAGCTTGTACTCACTAAATATTTCATATTAGAATATGTTTCATCTTCTTTGTGTGATTCATGCTCTAATTCAAACACATCAATTGTAATATCAACTTTCTACACACAAATTTCAGTCTGAGACATTGAACTCATAGTATAGAAATTTGAGAACAATCTTCATCCCTTTATTTGGTAGAATTTTTCTAGGCGTAAATTTTATGAGTAAAGTACCATTTGTATCTATGGAAGTTGAAAACGTTGACAAATGTACCCACGAGAGAAGAAAACTACCAAATGTAACCATCAATTGTGACATCCGTGGGACGAAACTAACCAAGCCTTATTCCGGCGTTGACTCCGTTAATAACGCATCCTCCGTGGCACTTCTCGGCGTGACATGGATTGGGGGGCTTCACACGTGGATTGCTTAGCTGTGTGACCGTTATAATGTATCATCAACCCCAAAATTTTCCAAATTCAAATCTTGTTCCATCCCAAACAAGAACCCTAACCCTAGATTCACAAAAATCTTCGAAATTATATCAATGTCGAGGCTAAGACTGTTTATTCCAACTTCGAATGGTAGTGGTAGTGTGTCTGAAAGCTCAATTTCAAGAAGGGTGCATGATAGGAAGTTCAATGGGAGATGTTTCTGTGGGTTGGGGGTGACGCTGTTACAGTCAGGGACGGCGATGAATCCTGGGAGATGGTTCGTACGTTGTCCCAATTGGAAGGTAACCCGTTTTACACCCTGTTCTGTGTGAGTTGAATCGGTATTTGATTTTAGTTTTTCTGCCATGGATAGAACTCGGACTGCAACTTCTTTGCCTGGGTAGATGAAATCGAAGGGCAATGGGAGGGTTGGAGGAGAGCACTGTCAGAAAGAAAGATGCAGGAAGACGTTAATGAGGATGAGGCTGAACTGAAGATGCTGATGATGTTAGGGAGGTGTGAAGCTGAAGTTAGTAAACTTAGGTTTTGGCTTGTGATTATGTCAATGGTGGTGGTATGTAACCTTGTCTGCACTATGTATCTGATTCTCAGGGGGTTTTGAGCACAAGTAGTTTTCAGTGTTAGGAAAGGACAAAAATACCCATATTCGATTCTGTATTTGTCATTTGTAGACGTCTGGAATACAGAAAATGTCAAATAGAGTCTTATAAGAGTTGTAAATTTGCAAAAGTTATCTATTACTAATTTCAAGTCATTTTTACTTTCTGCTCCAAAGTAACATGAAAGACAGGCAAAATAAGCTCATAAGTACGTAGAAATTGAGCTACTGAAGTGTTCAAGTTATAGGTATGAGTTTTCAACTACGACCATGCACCAATACCGAAAACCAAAACATAAGCAATTGTAGGTATAGTATGTGACATATCCAACAATTGTAAGATAAACTGCCATGGTACAGTACCAAAAAAAAAGCATAATATAAAGACTCTTGCTTCATGGAATTGGAGTCGAGTTGCTGCTGCCGCTTGACCCTTCCTTCAAGTATGCAGTTGTTGACCTCTTTCTTGGTGGTGGACGGAAGGCTGGCTGAGGCCACCTACTTGAGCTTGATCCTCTCCTTGTGGGAGTAGGCATGAATTCCATGAATCTGGAAGTAGTGCCCTGGGAGGCGGCTTGCATGGTTTGAGGTGTCACAGTGGGTGGCACATCAGAGGCCGGGGGTGATGGAGTAGTAGTAGTTGGTGTTGCTGGAGCAGACTGTGGTTGGTGAGTAGTTGGTGGTGGTCTTCGCAGATTCTTCTTCTTCCTTGGTGGCTTTTTTGTAGTTGGTGGCCTAGTTGAAGAAGACCTCACTGGATTAGGCATGGGTTGAGGAACTGGGGTGATCTCCTACAACAGTAGACACATATGAGTGATTTGATTAAGAACTTTTAAAATGAAGTTGTAAAATACATCATTAGACTTACATGTGGTGGCTGAGATGCTGCTGCTTCAGCTGCTTCAACAGCTTCCAGAGTCTCCTCCCGTCTTGCAGCCTCATCCTCAGCAGCTGGGTGTTGATTGGAACTTTGTCCCCCAGCACTCCCAGCCATTGCCTCCTTCTTCTTGGAACAGCTACGATGTCCGGTCTGCAATACATGTATCATGAACTTTCAAATTGTGGACATTGAAAGCACAAGTAATGGGAGCTCTATGAATTATGGTTTACCTTTAGGCAGTACTTGCAGGTGATGGGGCCATACTTTCTGGGGTGGGTTCTTTTGGGGCGTCGTTCTTTTTGTCTCTTTTCAACTTTGGCCTCCCAATCTGCTTCTTGTATACTGGGGGCAATATAGGAGGTAGATCAACATGCTGCCAGTATTCTTGACTAGGGACAGGCTGGATGACGAACTGGTATGTGCTATAATATGCCTCCATAGAAAGCCAGTTATGTGCATGTTCTTCTGGCCTCCTATTCTGGTATGCCAGGGCAGCACATGCATGCCTGCACGGCAAGCCAGTCAGTTGCCAAAACCTACAGGAACAAGTCCTCTTTCCTATATCCACCATAACCTTATGAGGCAGGCACTGTACTTCATACACATTTCCAGGATCATCTCCGGTGGGAAACGGCCGCCACTTGTTGCTCTCCCTTTTCTCTTTTTCAAGCCTACTCTGTTGCACAGGAGTGATTACTCCGTTATAACCCACCAACGCCTTCTTGTTTCTTGTAATGATACTCATCATATAACACCGCACCTCTTCCAGCATAGTTATAATAGGCTTCCCTCTCATTTTCTTGATCCTAAAATTGAATGATTCGCAGTTGTTGTTCGTGTAATTGTCAGACTTTGGGTACTCACTAAAACCACTCCTACTCCATTGATTTGGAGGGATCCTATTCAGATACTCCCAAGCATGAGGATTAACCCTTTTGATCCTATCCAGTACATCATTGAACTCTTGAGGGGTTGTGGCCTTGGCACATTTCCACATTGCCATTTTCAACTCTGTGTCACCCCACTGCTTTCTAAAATTCTGCCATATGTGCATAGCACAAAATCTATGATGTGCTCCTGGATTCACCTCACGCATAGCAGGGATGAGGCCCTGGTTTACATAAGTAAAGCGACTAAATCATTATACTCTATTATGGACAATAACTACTAGAGCAGTAGGTAAGCAGAATACATTATAACATACTAAAATAACAATGAAGACATACACAGAGGATAGGAATTCAGGGATTACCTTCTGCATGTCTGACATGAAGTTGACACCATTGATTGCAACGTCACCTAAGTCTTCTTGGAGGAGTTCTAGAAACCACTTCCAGCTATCTTTGCATTCGCACTCCACAACAGCGTACGATATCGGATAGATGTGGTTATTGGCATCATGGCCGATTGCAGTCAACAACTGCCCAGGGTAGTATCCCTTTAGAAAAGTTCCATCTAACCCTATAAAAGGCCTACAGCTAACAGAAAAATCCTTTTTACACCCTTCCAAGCATATATATATCCTTTTGAATTTATGTCCAGTCCCTTCAACATAATCAGTACTAATCCTCACAGTGGAGCCATGGTTGGTCCTCATAATTTCATTAGCATAGTCCCTAAGAACTGCATACTGAGCTATTTCACTCCCTTCCATTAGTTGTTTCGCCTTCACCATAGCCCTGTATATCTTCCTCTCGTTCACAATCACGTCATACTCCTTCTTGAAAAAATCTTGTGCCTGCCTTTGAGTCATGTCTGGATGATCACGGATCTTGTCCTCAAGCTCCTCTACAACCCGTTTACCATCTGCAGATTTATTATTGTTAACTCTGCTGCAGGTATGTTCATTCACAAACGTCTTCACCTGAAAGCTTAATGGAAACGACCATTTTGCACAGTATATCTGCCACGGACAACTCTCATCATAACATATGGCCTTGCACCTAGTTGAATCCACCCTTGGAAAGAATATGCTTCTCCCTATGTTGATGTTGAACTTCCTAACTGCCTTCTTGAAATGGTCCAGATTTTCAAAGTCCATGCCAAGCTCCAACTTTACTTCCCTTACTGGAGCATCTGGATTCGCTTGAGGAAATGATGCATGCTCACTGTCTTCATCATCACTTGCAATAGAATCAAGCTCCTCCGACTCGTAACAATGCATCCCTGCACTTGCCTCTGACATATCTTCACAATCCACAGGTATAAAAATTGAAGGATGCTTGTTTGGATCCTGGTTAGGTATGAATGTTTGCCCTGAAGGTGGAGGCCTGACTGTTGATTGTCTCTTGGACTTCTGTTGACTGCCACCACCCACATCTGGATTTATGTCTGGTTCGGGCTGTGAACTGCTGGGTTGACTACCACTACCGAGTTCTTGACAAGGCTGTGGGATGTACTGTGTGAAAATCTCGACAGATTCGGCAGGCCCTGTATTCACATTGGGAGCCACTGACTCCGCAGAAACTGGAATTTGGTTTCTAGTTTCTTCACTTGCAGCTGACACATTTGGTTGTTCAAGGTGTGGATGAGTCTTCTCCAGTGGTTGATATGGCGGTAAGTTGGGTTCAGTGGGTGGATTTGGTAGCTGAATGATCCTTGGTGCCTCATCGAAGGTTACATTTGGTGAATGGTTGGGTATATTTAGTTGATCGTTGCTTAAATCTGGTTGTTGTATGTTTCTTCGGGTATGATAGACTTCTTTGTCTACCACAGCATCCTCTGTTTGAGCATCCGGTCCAGGCACACCTCCTACAGTCTCACTCAATTTGACCACTCTCTTTCTCTTCTTCTTTGGGGTTGGCTGTCTCCTAACACACAGTTTGGTTCTGTGCTTCACTGGGGTCCTATTAACAGTTAATATCTCAAGCTCTGGTTCGGGTTCATTGTTTTCTTCTACGAACTCAGGAAGGTCAACTGGATGCTCAGTGAACACCTTAACTCTCCTCTCATTAGCAATGGCTGCTTCATACAAACTCACCACATTCATGTCTAGTCTAAGCAACCTCAACCCACCATCCAACTCCTTTCCAGGTTCAAGCCAGTAAAGCTCGCTCACATCATTGTACCCTATGTCCTTTACTAAGTCATTCATGAAGAACTTATTAAGCGTGTCCACATTCACTCGTTCAATCTCTGTTTTCTCACCCCAACATACGCCAGTTTCCTATCATCACCCTTTTCAAATTTTTCTCTGTGACTAATGACTAGCGTAATGTGGATAGTTGCCATCTGCAAACACACATGTATACAGAAGAGAAAACCAATTCGCAACCACATCATAGCCACTAAAAAGACACCCTAATAAAAACATCATGCCCACAAACATGCACCAAAAATCCAGAAAACCATGACAGAGAAATCGAAGGTTAGTACTTACCTATGGATGAGACCACGCAATTCCAACGGCTAACACGATCCACACCAACAAGCACCCTCTCTTGAACACAGAGATTATTGTCGGCACCAGAGATTTTCTCTGAGTGGAGAAGATGAACAGTTTACTCTTAGGGCTCTACCCTCTGTTCTGTGAAACGCGCGAAGAGGTGTACCTTTGATAACTGTTCAATTCTAATTTCCCTTTTTTTTTTAAAAAAAATTATAATTTTGAAATCCAATTATATTTTTAGGTAATTGTATTTATAATTTCCACGTAAGAAGCCCCCAAGCCATGTCACGCCGGAAAGTGCCACAGAGAATGCGTTACTAACGGAGTCAACGCCGAAATAAGGCTTGGTTAGTTTCGTTCCACTGATGTCATGATTGATGGTTACATTTGGTAGTTTTCTTCTCTCGTAGGTATATTTGTCAGCGTTTTCAACTTCCATGGATACAAATGGTACTTTACTCAAATTTTATAAATTTAATTGGTATGCACTAACATTATAATTAAAAAAAAAAAGTCAAATTCAATGACTTAAATGACTTCAAATAATTGATGAATTATATAATTAGATGACTTATGGTATGTTATTTCGAAGAACAAGAGAAGGGAACAGCCTTATGAATTGTTAGCTGAATATAACATAGCTGAACATTTGCTTATAATAATATTAACCGTGCATTAACAAAACATTAAGGAACAAAATACATGGGATTAGGGAGCTTAAATGTGCGGTTTCCAGGAGAATTTCCTTGAAGATCACTCCATTGATCACCCACATTCCCCCATATCCGGTAACCTTCATCTTCTAATTGCTTCCGTACCTCTGATTTATACTTTACTGCACTTTGCCCTTTATTTGCGGCGGTCCTGAAAAGGGTCAAAATGTACATGTATAATATGAATCGATCCATTTAAGAGAAAATTTCACTCTCACCCATTGATTATTATTATTATTATTATTATTATTATTATTATTATTATTATTATTATTATTATTATTTTGTTGTCGTCGTTGTAAAATATTTTGCAAATTTAAGTTTCTAACATATTTATTAATTTATTTTTGATATATTGTCAGTATAAAACAGTGTTACACATGCATCTAATTTCACGTAAAAAAAAATAATTTTTTTATTGGTTTTATAATGATTATCCAAAAAAATAGATTGATTGAAAGACTTATACTGTTAGTGTATCAAAATTAAATTCTATATTTATTATATCTTTATTAAAATAAAAAAAATTAAGAACTTTTTTCTATAATTACTATAAATCTACCTTGTCTACCTGCAATGGACATTTTTTACAAATGTTACAAACAAAAGTCCATACTTTTATATTTATCATTCCTTCAACTTAGTATTAAATTCATTTTAATAGAAGAAAATAAAGATTCCTTCAATTTTGAACTTCTATTCAGCTAAACAGTATTATTATTACCTCATGACGAGTCTTTGATAGCCAATGAAGCCTTGATTATGCAAGTTGTCCCTAGTGACTTGACCAAGAGTCTCTTGGTCTCTTCCGGTGAGCATAATCACTTTGAATCCTTTATCTATTAACTTGTTGAACATCCCTAACACTGATGGAATTGCAGTGCACCATCCTTTCATTGCCCATGCCCTGAACCCTGATGGATCATATGGGTCACACCTGTATATATATATTTTTTCAAATTTGATAAATCACCCATAATCTAACTACTTTTACTTTTGTTCCAACAGAAGATATAAGAAATCTATTATTATTATTATTATTATTATTATTATTATTATTATTATTATTATTAATAAAACTACGTAATCAATTCTCTTTTGCCCCGATGGCTATGTGATATGTCGAAGGAGCAATGAGGTTGCTTCATATAATAACGAGATCATGATACTGAGGGTTAGATTTAAACTTAGTAAGTTCTTATTTTTCTTAACATGCTTTAAGTGTTGTTATATTTGTACCCTTAATACTCCTTTCCGCAGAGGGTCGAGCTTTAAACAAATTATATTAAAAAAATGGCCTATTTAATTTTTTGAATTTATTAAGAATTAATACATTTAAACACATTAATTAACTTTTGATTTTTAAATGAATAAAGGGGAAAAAAAGATAATGTGAAGAGTGATGACGTGATGTGAGTCAACACCAATAAAGTAAAGAAATGAAGTCATTGTTTAAAGGATAACCTATAATTTTTGTCTTTAATGTTTATAATTTTTTTTAAATATTTATGACATTTAATTTTATTTTTAATATTTTTTATTTATATCAAAATTACTTTTAAATATTAGTTTTATCTAAAATATTAGAAATAAAATAAATATTAAAAATATTTTAAAAAAATTACAAACATCAGAAAAAAAAACATACTTTTACTATTATTTAATTCAATGCCGACAGAGCATGTGTGATTTGTGAATGCAGGCCTCACAGGAATCTAATAGGACAACCGCAGCCCAACAACTTTACCATTTTTTATGGTAAAATAATTTCGTATTTTATTAGAAAATTCCATTCTTTATTACTGCTATTAGTCCAGGGCTGGTAATTCATACTCTACTTGCGGGTATCAAATCCGGTCCAACCCATTCGAGTAGGGTAGGCTACTCAATTCGCTGCGGGTAGGATAGGGTACGGTCTGAGTATTATTGTGGATAATGACGGATCCAAAAAATTTTGATAGTGGGGGTAAAATATATATATATATATATATATATATATATATATATATATATATATATATATATATAACATAATAATAATTTTTATAATAAAAATATTATGTATACATAAAAATCAGTTATCAAATTATTCATTAATTATTACATATTTATATATAAATACATATATTATTTAATTTATTTTTAATGTATATTTTTTATTTCAATATATATATATATATAGGTGATTATTTTCTATGTACATATAATATGATTAGTTTTTAAAATATTTAATTTATAAATTAAAACACTAAAATAGTAATTTAAATAATAACATATAATTTAGAATTTTATTATTTAGGTTTTATATTTTAAAAAAATTAAGTAATTTTTTTTCTTAACAATAACAATCGAAATATCTTTCTTTTTATATAAAATAATGCAACACATTTATATTTTTTTGTTAACCAAATTCAATCAAGTTAGTTTAAGATAACAAAAATCAGTTATGACTAACATTATTCTAAGTCTTGTTGTTTAACTTGGTTAGACTTAGTTCATAAAAAGACTTGGATGTGTAATATTATTCTTATATATATACAAGTAAATACTTATTTAAAAATTTATTTATCATAAAATTAGAAACCAATTCTTATTGAGATTCATAGTAAAAGTTCTTTCAATTAACGCAGTTGTTACAAAAAAAAAAAACTAATATAGAAAAAAAGATAAATAATATTCTTTCGAGTCTATTTCTAAAAAAAAACACAAATTTAATTTAAATTGAGAATTGATCATTCTAATAACATCTAATATGAAATTCTTAAATTGATTATGAAGTACCAAAAATTGAATAAAAAATTATTGTGGGGTCAAATTCAATAATTTAGTGGAGGCAAATAAATATAATTATCATATACTACTCAAAAAAATTTCAAATTGTAGTGGGGGCGCTTGCCCCTACAATCACACACATACATCCGTCAATGATTGCGGGTTGGGTAGGGTACGTGTTTAGGGTGTACCCTACCCTACCCTATCCGCACTTCATATATAACACATATTTTTTAAAAATTAGGTATATAGTGAAGGAAGTGAGAGTGGAACAACCACTAAATTAATTAGTTAATTTAGTAATTTAGAGTATTAGTTTTTTATTTTTTATATTATTAATATGTATAAAATTCGAAATGATTGAATTTTATATTTAGTTTAAAAAAATTTGATATTTCTGCGAGCAGGGTAAGATAGGATAGGATAGGATAGGATAGGATTTAGAGTTTTAGGGTGCGGGTAGGGTTAGGACTAAGAGATTCTCAACCCGATAAGATAGAGTTTTAATAAAATTTTCAACTCGTAGGACCCTACCTATTGCCAGCCCTATATTGCCCTCATGGCTATCTCTGTTTTGATCATAATTTTTAATGAAAATGTTTTTGATAAAAAAAGAAAACTTTTTCCTACGAAAATAATTAAGGAGGATGTTTTTATAAAGATGCGTAAAACGTCTTTTTGTAAAGACATTTATGTGTCGCATTATTATTGAACATATTAATGAATCGATTATTTTTTAATTTCTTAACAAACTAGAATAAAACTATTTTTTTTTATAACAATAACAATAAATCTAATTGTTATCTGATCCGGTCGAATCGACTAATTTACATAACCTACTGGATCATGATTTTTTTTTATTTTTTTAAAACAAAAATCAGGGATATATTTGTCTTTTTATAAAAAAATTTAAATATAATTCGGTTTAAATTGTGTAAATCGATCAGATCAAATCGGGTTTAATAATTATAGTGCGAATAATTGGATTTATTATTATTGCTATAATAAACCGATTTTGTTCTGGTTTATTAACAAATAAATTATTAACCGGTTTAATAAAAGATGTCCAATAATATCATGGCATATGTAAACGTCTTTAAAAAAAAAAAAAAGACATTTTTAGTGTCTTTATCGAAGTGGTCTCTAATAATTAAAGTTCTCGTAAATACAATAAATTACCTACTATTAGTGTATTACCACATGTCGGACACATTTCGGATATGACACTTATCGACACTCATCCGACAGCTATGTCCAACCATATCTTAATAAAAAATAAAAAAATTCTTCTCCAAACACGTTTAGACACACTTAAATACCATCACATATCAGCGTGTTCAGTCTTGTTCTTAACATATATTCTTGAAATAAATTTAAATATAGTATATATTATTATTTATTAAAACAAAAAATATTTTAAATACTTGATATAATTAAAATAAGACATTTAAAAAAATAATTTATATTTTAATATCAATAAAATATCAAAATATCATTACGATTTATCTAAAAAATACTTTATATTTTATATGCATGCGTGTCTCCGTATTTTATACAATTTTAAAATTCGCGTGTATGTGTGCGTGTCCTATGTTGTGTTGTTTTCGTATTCATATCCGTATCCGTGCATAGATGTACTTTTATATATTTATTCCTATTTTGACTACAAACACAAATCTATTTTAATTGTATTATTTTTGAAATTTGATTATATATATTATTAATTTGATTAAATTTTTATAGAATTTGATTATAAATATGAATACAGAATTATTCTATTCTATACGAATTACTGATAGGTGATGACTTCTGGTTTTCATGTAGTATACTCGTAAGTTATTATTAGTTAATATTATAATATTACGAGTATTAATATAAGTATTAAATGATGTTTGTACTATCCTTTATTTTCTCTTATCACTTTTTATTAGTTACTTTTAATACCAAAAGTAAATTTTTTTAAAAAAAATACAAATAATATAAGTAAAAAGTTTAATTTTTCTATATCTTTATAATTTTATCAAATTTTTAATTAGGTTCTTATATTTTTTAATTAGATTTTTATATTATTTTTAATTTTATAATTAAATATTTTTTAGTATAAAAAATATATAAATTGAAGATATTTATAAATAAAAATCTAATTAGATCTTTAATCACGTATTTTTTAAAAAAATTATTCTGTTAATTTTAATATTTTTGATATAAAAAAAATTTAATTATAAAATTAAAAATAATATAATAAAAACTAATTAAAAATAATTATAAAAATTTAATTACAAATTTAATAAAATTATAAAGAACAAGCGAGTAATTATACTTAAGTAAAACGTACCCATATTTCTTGCTTTTGTAATAAAATAAGTTGGAGATGCATGTGTCATCAACATCCAAAATCCAAGCATCTTTGGAATCACCAGCAAGTGTTATGGTGCTCACAAAGCTCATAGCTTGTTCCATGATCAAATCCAAGTCTTGCTCATATTGGCCATGGATCATGTAATTCTCCACATATTGCAAGCACTCTGTTGGGACTGTTGGCCACGGCAGCACATTGTTCGTCTCCACTCCTAATCTCCAACTCAAGCAAAAGCTTCCATTAATAGAAGAGCTTGAAGGAGAAGAAGAAGAACCATTATTGTTATTGGTACTTTTGTGGTGTCTTATGCACATTGCCCTTGAGAACATCATTGCCAACAGGAAAAGCACCAAAAACCTATATCCTTGCTCCATCTTTAATCCTTATTATACTTTATGTCTAAAGAAGAGAAAATTAAATTATATAGTGAATTATATGGGATAGTGGATTTTATATGAAATAGGATAAAAAAGAAATAAAGTCTTTTAGTGCTTCCTTAGCTTGAAAGAATTAATGGCTTGTAACTTGTAGGAGATAAGTAATCTATAAGCTATATATAGTAGTTCACTCACTTTATTATTTTTATCAAAAGAAGATAAATAAATAAACAAATAAATAAAGCTAAGAAAAACATGATTTCTTTTGCTGAAAACCAAAAGTGCATGTAATAAAGGTCAATATGAAAAGTATGTTGGATGTATGTATGTTTTTCATTTTTAATTTTATGATGAAAAACTTGAGAAATAATAAGTAGTTATCTTATTCATAAATCCTATGAAATATTTTTTATTGGTAATGATTTTTCAAGATTTTACATATTTAAAAATATTTACTTGTTACTTTATTTACTCGTAATAGTTAAAAGGGTGTGTATATTTAGAAACCTCAATTTAACTAGGGAATATTTTTTTTTCGACAAACAAAAAATTCAAACAATTTTTATTTTCTTTTAGCAAGAGAGCGATAAAGAAAGACGGAGGAGAAATTAAAGTTGGTTAAATATATTGCTTGAGAAAAATTGGTCCAAACGTTTTATATATTTAAAATATATTCAGATATGTGATAAACCACCCCTTTTTTTTAGACAATATCAATGAGCTAGCAAATGATCGTGAATTCTCAAGTGCTATTATTCTAACCCTCGATAATAATATTTTCTACACAAAAGAGTGAAATACTAGTAAAAAAAAGAAACCAAAGAGGACATTGAATGCAATATCTAAAACAAAAAAGTTTTATTTGAATCCGGCCCTTGAATGTATTATATTTTGATCGATATATGTATAATTGGCGTGATGCATAATCTGAATTATTGAAATAAATTGATCATTTCTACTAATAAAGAGAAGTAAAATTATAATTGGGGATAATATAATTTTCGTAGGTATATTTCCACCACTCAAATTAGTAATTATATTAAAAGTATTATTTTAAAGATTAAGTTATTTTTGTTAAATTCTATATATAATTTTATTAAATTTATAATTAAGTCTTTATATATATATATTTTAATTAGGCTCCTAAACCAATTTTAAATTTTATACTTAAGTTCCTACTAACGATAAACATTTTTTTTTATAAAGTGTTCACTTATTATTATACCCATTCTTTGCGGTGGTTACGATGGGAAAAAAAAAACATAGAATACAAAACGAGTGATGGAATTGAGTTTCTCCCATGATATAAAACAACGTAGAAAAAGGAGGGAGAAAAGAATTTTTGGCTGAAGTATGACAAGGAAAAAAGAGGACTATTTTGTCATTTTAGAAAAAGAGTTAGGTCACGTTTAGAAATTTAATAAATATTTATAATATCTTTAAATTTGAAAATGAAATATTTCGTTAACCTAAATATTTTTGTTATGATGGTAAGAATCTAATTATAAAATTTAAAATAATTTAAAAATTAAAAAATACAAAGACTTAATTAGTGAAATTATAGAGATTAATAAAATAATTAAATTTATTTTAAATGAAGTATGTAATAACCACATAATAATAAATAAATTAATATATATGTATAACGTATGATGCTAATAATGGATAGACGAACAATTATGTTTATATTATATTCTTCATATAGAGGGAATCTTAATTAGAATCAGCACATATATTGAAAGTAATTTAAGAACAAAACACGTATTTGATTCAATATGTCATCTGTATTATTAAACTGCAAGATCCAACTTGCCTAAACTGTAGGAGAAAAATGTTAGAAATGCACTTACACTATTATGAGAAGCTAAGAAAATTGTGTCCAAGCACCATGTAAATCAATGAAGTTGCTAAGCTATTTATAGTGAAGTAGAGTCAGTAGGTAGAGGCCATAGGATAAGAAAAATAAATAAATAAATAAAAGGGTGGAAAATTAAAAACATAAGGTTATGGAAGGAAGGCACTAGTTCTCTTTCATAGAAGACACTAATGTGAGCATATTCAAGAAAATGGGTGGGCTTGGCGTCAGAGAGCAAAATTGCTTCATAAGGTGGATACCCCAAAATAATATATGATAGAAATTAAAGCAAAAAAAATAAATAACATGTTTGGTCCCCATGACCCACCACCATGAAAAGGGTTCAACCGCCAAGGTTATTGGGAAGAATTTTGGCCTCAAAGCTTAAGTGGAAATAAGGTCAGAATCCACATGGCAACAGTTACTAGTGGGTGCAACATTCCACTATACGTCGACTTTTTTCGAGTTAGACTCTAAAAGAGGTAAATATTAAATTGGTATCTGACCAATTTTAACGTTGATAAAATGGTGTTTGACTTTTATTATTAACAAAATAGATCCTAAATGATTTTAAAATTTAACAAACGTATTTCTAAACTCACCTTAAATGTTATGTGTGCCTGTTTTTATGTTCGACCACAAAAAGAAAAGCAAACTAACGCAAAGCACGACAGTGAAGGTGTAGAAATGATGGAGAGTGGGTTTAGGCAAGATGACAGCGGTAAAAGCGCACAGACGACGCAATACCGACGGAGGAGACAGATGACACTGGCGGACGCAGAAGACCCGACGACGAGATGGCGACCGTGCGGTGTCGGTGACACTGGCTCTGTAAGACTGAGAAGGTTGAACTCCACTGCTGTTTTGGAGGAGAGTGAGTTGAGAGTGTGAGACAATGCGTTAGGAAGGAGGGATTAGAGTTCAAAGGGATAAGGGAAGGGGATTAAAGTTCAGAAAGGGAGGATTTTGGATTGGGGAGGGGGGGAAGTGCGTTGGGGAGGGGGGGATTAGGGTTAGGGACGGGGAGAGAGGGAAAATGGTTGGGGAGGGGGGAGAGTGCATTCAGGAAGGGGAAGGGGAGAGTGTGTTGGGAAAGGGGAAGGGAAAGTGCGTTGGAGGGGAAGGATTAGGGTTGGGGAGGGTTTTGCCATGTCATCAAAACGTAGTGGTCATGTCAGCATTGTGCTTGCTAGAAATTTGCTCCGTCGGGCTTGAAGACACGCTTGTCAAATTTTAAAATCTTTTAGAGACCATTTTGTCATAACAAAAGTCAAGTACTATTTTATCAGCGTCAAAATCTTTCGAGTACCGATTTGGTATTTACTTCAACTCCAAAATAGAATTACTTTGGATAGAATTAGTACTTAGTTTATTAGTGTGTTTAATTAATTATTAAAAATTTAAATTTTGTCTTGTATGTATAATAATTCATTAACCAGCAATAAACTTAAATAAAATTTAGAAGTGATAAATTCTCTTAACTTATGAAATAAGAGGATACTATGAAAAAATATTTCAAAATAATTTTTTATATTTATTGTACATACTAAAATAGTTTTAAATATGTATTTGAAATTAGAAAAATGCACCATGTTAATTTTTAGTTATTTTTCATCAAGTAATTCATTATGCCGTTAAAAATTTGTCAATTTTAGAGACTTAATTAGTATAATTAGAATCACGAAAATAATTTTATTGCATGCTACCAATTTCAAATGTCATTTTGGACTTTAACTCACTTTTATCGTAAACTACTAAATATTTACATCCATCAATAATATAAAAATGTATCGAAAATAAATTTTCTTATTTTTATATAGTTTGATATAGACTCGACTCCAAAAGTTAAAAAAAAAAAACAAAAAGAAACATGTGCGATTAAAATATTTTTTTCGACATTGTCATCAAAATATAATAACCCTCTAAAAACACTTAACAAAACATAACAAAACTAATACAATTATCAACAACTCAGAGCTTATTATTACCTATTACAAAAACAAATACTAATTCATCACTTATAATAATTCAATATACTTTCCATTTAATAAATTTTTTAGTTAATTATATTTTTTAATGATATATTTTTTTAATTTTCAATTTTACTTGCAATTCATCCTTCTAAATCTACACTTATTTTAATACACCTAATCAAGCTATCTTTTTTTTCTCTCAAAACTTTTAATAAAATCATCACCATATTTTGTCCTTCTTCCTCTACTCTCCTCTTGTTATTACGGTCACTCTCCCTTTGACCTTCACTCATATTTCTTTTTTTTTGCTCTCGCCTCTCCTTTTATCTTTGTCACTACGTTCTACCTGTAATAAAGAAGTTAAAATCAATTTTAATTTTTTTAAAAATAAATGTGCACAAGTTTAACAAATATTAAATTGAAGAATATAATAAAATCATCATGAACCAAATTACAATTTATAAGTATCTAGTTACAAGTATCATATTATAATATAGTTAAAAATATTAACTAATTTTTATATTAGGATCAATATGACAACTTGTTTGCAAATAGTTTGGTTGAATATTTTTTTTTTTTACTTTCACAAGAATAGTATAAATAGGTAGTTTAATCTTAAGTTTATGCATATCATTTTGCTAAGAGTTATGAGTCATAATTAATAAATGCTAGAGAGAAAATTATTGGATTTTTCTTTGTGTATTGTGTAACACCCTAAGTTTTATCCTATCTAGAAGGTCTTTAAGATAAGGTGCCACACTCGATAAAACAAAAGAATGACTTAATCGTTACGCAAGAAAGAAGAAAGTGCGTGCATAGAGGAAAAATGAGTAGCACTAAAACGTTGGATTTGAATAAATGTGAAATAATATTTTAACCATGAGTACGATTCTAAAATACTTAGAGGAAATTATAACAAGAAAAGAAACTAATTATGTCCTAACTAATCTCGTCGAAGAGGCTCCCATACTTGTATCCTATCCTATCCTTGATAAGGACCCTTCAGTTATTCACGAATCGAGGTACCAGGGGTCTTTCTCCAACACCTTTTCGCGCAGTGAAGATCCGGTTCCGTTGTGTGGGATGAACCAAAACTCGACGGGGTGCTAAAGTGGGGGAATAGGGCACGTATTCCACCTTTGGACTTCCGCAAGGGTTCAACTCCTCCTCTGGATCCTCCTTCATGGTGTCTTCCTCCTGGCCAGGGTTGTCGGATTCTTCTTCCTCGTCTCTGACTCGAGGTGTATCACCTTAGATGACCACTTCCTAGATGCTGAAGCGTTCCTATTTAGGAAAGTTACGACAGGCAGCTGGGGTTCTTCTCCCACGAATTTTCGGCCTAAGTAGATAGTTTGGAGCACGGTAGTAGTGATCGCAACTACCCACGCGTGCTTCGAGGGGTCATACTCAGAAGTTACCTTGGGGGGCACTGTGTCGTCTCTATCCGCTGTGCCATGTTCCTCTGGAGACAGTATGGGAAAAGAAAAGGAATGAGAACCTAACGTCTCAGTAGGAGTCCTATGCAACACCTCCATATCCGTCTCCAGCCCACGTGCGAGATTTTTAAAAAAGGGCGTATGATATGGCATGTAATATGAACCTCTCGTAAAGCGTAAAACATATAGGTAAAAAGGAAAGAACATAGAAAGAAAATAGAAGGATAACATCTTAAGTAACATCAACATAATCATAAATAAATCTTAAAAAACATAAAAATCAAACTTTCATTCATGCTTTCTCCTTTCTTAACTTATAACTTTTATGGAAGGTATTGAGCTCAAACCGGTATAAAATGAGAGTCCCCTTCCCTTACCGAAGGTTCTTATCTCGAATGTCTTGGCGATCACCTTCCCTTATCGAAGGATCATCTCGATCGATCACCCTCCCTTACCGAGGGATCATCTCGATATCTTGTCTTTGGGGGTCACCTTCCCTTACCGAAGGATCATTCCCTCAGTTCAATTTACAATCAAGGTTATTTTAAGCATACATAAAAAGAGGGTCATACAAGAAGCATTCATGAAGATGGATAAAATTAGGATATACTAAATAATTAAATGTAACATGGTAAAAAGTATGTACTCTCAACATTAAAGGAACATAAATGATATAATGATATGAAAAGTCATGTAAATGCACAGGATAAAATTAGGATATACTAAATAATTAAATAAAACATGGTAGAAAGGTATGTACTCTCAACATTAAAGAAACATTAATGATATAATGATATGAAAAGTCATGTAAATGCATCGGATAAAATTAGGATATACTAAATAATTAAATAAAACATGGTAGAAAGGTATGTACTCTCAACATTAAAGAAACATTGATGATATAATGATATGAAAAGTCATGTAAATGCATCGGATAAAATTAAGATATACTAAATAATTAAATAAAACATGGTAGAAAAGTATGTACTCATGAATCAGGAGATTATGAATGACAAAAATAGATGGACATGGTCAATATGGATAAGGGATGAGAAAAATATACTTAATGCCATGAGACACATGAAAGATAGTAATCATGCATGGATGGAAGAAAAATAACTAGAGCATACTACATGCCAACATAAAGTGAGAAATGCATAATTTCCTACTGTTTTTCCTAACGCTTCTTCGAGCTTGCCTATTGTGTTTGCACACAGAATATTATTTCTTTGTAGAGAGAGAAGGGAGAGGATTAGTATTTGAGAGGAGTGATTTTCTACCTATGGGTGCTCCCCTATTTATATACATTTGGGGATAGGGTGGTTGGGATATTTTAAACTTCAAACGGAGGGTGGTTACTAGGTTCCTATCCATAAATTCAAAATTCTAAGCTTATCTCCTAACTGATTTTCAAATTTCGAATTTAATTTTGTTTCTAGAAGGGGTGGTTGTTACATATTGTGTCTCCACATTTGTTTTAAATACCATGTCATTAGTCAATCTTTTGGTTAGAAAAGATTAGTTTTGTTCTTTTAGTATCTTCTCTTTATATTTAGGTTGAATGTTTACATCATTTGCTTTGGTATTTTGAGTGTAATTGGGACATAGTCTTGGGTGGAGTGTCCCAAATTACTACCTTATATCTGTGTATCAGAGATTTAGTTAAAGGAGAATGGTTACCCAATTTTGTAACTTTGTTATATATCATATATATTTTTTTAGTAAAATATTTGATATTAATATATGTCAATTGTGTAAATTTTGCACTTTTGTTTGCATGTTCCATCTTCTAACAGTGGTATCAGAGTTTGAGGTTGAATTCTGGGCCAATTGTTCAAAGATGTCTTCCATGAAATTCGAGATTCAACAGTTTAATGATCGTATCAATTTTGGAATGTAAAAAATTCGTATAATAGCAATGCTTACACAATAAGGTGTTAGAGTAGCATTTCATGGCAAAGAAAATAAACTTAACATTATAAAAAATGATGTAGAACGAGAAAGAATTCGATAAAAATCTCTCTTAACCATTCTTTTATGCATTACAGATAATGCATTGTGTAAACTCTGAGGAATAAATAAATAATTAACTAATAAATTAATTATTATTTAAAAAAACTAAAAAATTAAATTTTATAGTTTTGAATGGAATAAATAATTAAAATACGAATTTCGACACTAATTTTAAAGGTTTTGGCCCAAAATTAGGTCGAATGGACCGAGTTGGTTGAACTAGACCTATAACAGGCCCAAGACCCAACCCAACTCACAAACACATGAGAGCTATTCTTCTTTCCCAAATCAAAGGGAAACACGCGGGGAACATTTGGGGAAGGAAGGGGGCATGAAGAACACCTAAACCTTCACTCAAATTTCTATTCCACATAACTTTTAATCCGGAGTTCTGATTGACGAGCCGTCAGTGGCCACGCATTTGTCTCGGAATTCTCTACAAAATTCACTAAATAATTTGGTATGAAAATCATATTTTCTCATCCAGTTCTCCCCTTTTCAGTTCGTGATTTGGGTTTTGATAATTGTGAGATTTTGTGATTTTGATGGTTTAGAGATAAAAAATGATTTTTTATGAAAAAGTTATGCTCGTCGGAAGTTTGGTGTGTAAAAGTGAATTTTGCAGAATTTAATTGTTTTTTAATAATTTTGGAGGACTTGCGTACATGAGTACACACGCGATACGACCAATTGCCTTTATCCAGGGGAGCTCGGGTACGCGGACAAAGCTCGCGTACGCGAGCGGGGCAAATTGTACCCTCGCATACGTGAGATCATCCATGCGTACGCAATACCCCTGTTTTTGAAAAAAATACAATTTTTGTGATTTTAATTCAATTTCTAACTTTCAAACCTTTATAGTTACTTTCTAAAGTCTCTAATTTAGTTTTTAATCTTAGGGAGGGGGAAAACCTAGAGATTTAGTTAACTTAATGGTGAGGTTTAGAAATAATGATTTGTGGTTGAAGAAGTGTTGAATGCCGAGATTATATTAATGAAGATAATGAAATGGGGTATCAAGTAATGAGGATAATGACAATGAATGATTTTGCATGAAGTAAAATACTATATGATGATGAGAATGAACTTGATTTGGAATTATTTTTGTAGGGATCGTAGTTGTTTACCGCCCACCAGATTTGATATAAAATTATTTTGTGAAAATCGTAGTTATTTACCGCCCACGTGTGTGCTATTTTTCAATTGAAAATGTCTGTGGGGATCGAGATAGTTTACCGCCCGCAGATGGCGGGAATTGAGGTGGTTTACCGCTTACCAGTTTTCAAGAGGATGATGTCTGGGTTAGCTACCGGACATGTCGTGTTGGCTATATAACCGACAGATGAGACTCATCAGCCATAGGGTAGGCATACATCATATGCATATGTGTGTTTTGTTTGATTGTGCATTAATTGGACTTGGCTATGTGATTATTATGCTTACCTGCTATATTTGTTGCCTACTGTATCTGTATCCTACTTGTGTTTATTTTGTCTGTATTGCTTGTCTGTGCACCGAGATTTTGGAGGATTGGAGGAAGGTGAGACGCTAAGGGAATAAGTAGAATTGAGTTAGACTTAGGAACCTTAGATAGCTCACCTTATATTATGGTTTAAAACTTTAATTCTAAGCTTTATATCTGAGTGTCTGAGTTTTAGGATCGCCTATAGCTTTCTCGGGACCTTATATCTTATGTACGTGGGCACCTTTACTATGCTGAGAACCTCCAATTTTCATTCCATACATATATTGTTGTTTTCAGATGTAGGTCGGGAGGCATCGCAATGAGCATTCTAGAGACCTTATGGGGGTGAAGAGCTATATTTTGGATTTAGCATTATGTTCTGCTTGTATATATACTTACATAGCTGTTCTCTACTCCTTGTATTATGTACTTAGTCCCTCCTAGAAGTTGACTTGGAGAAACAAGAGTTTATTTTATAGTTCGGAATTGTATTTTATGTTATATATATATATATATATATATACTCTTGCCGGCTTTAGCTTCGCAGGTCGAGTCGGAGCTTGTTATCTGTATTTTGGAATTCTGATCTATATGTATATATTTCAAACATTCCTTTCGAACTTGTTTATCCATCTATGCGTAACTTTCGTAAGGAATGCAATTTCTGTTCCGTTTTTTATTAACTTCTCTTTCAAGACTCCTAGTTACAACTTCCTTCAATTATATACATTAGTATTTTTATTTTCAGAGGTCGTAGCGCCTCGCCACCTCTGATTTACATCTTAGTCATAAAGCTCGGTGTGGTAGGGTGTTACATATTACAAGAAGTTCGTTTAGAAAAAACAACCACTACTCTATGAACCAAGTTGGAGACATTATACATGACCAAGACAATAGCCAACCGTCTCGGTATTTTACAATGTCTTTATATGCTTTGTATGACAAAAGGAACTTTAGTGAAATTGCATATTGCTGAGTTTACATTTTTGGTGATAGAGTTGGGTGAATCTTTTTTTTGGAGAACAACAAGCTATAATATTACTTTGTTCACTACCTCACTCACAAGCATTTTCGTAAAATAATACCCATCCATAAACGTAACATGTAAATATTGATGAGATTAAATCATTGCTTCTAAGTCATGAAAATGGATCATGATAGGAGTGACCATCATGAATTCATGATTCAGCAATTGCTTTGGTTAGTAGAGATAACTGAAAAGATACAACAACAAAAAAAAAGTATAGATTTGGGTTTAAATCTCAAGATGAAAGATGTAGAAATGTCAACAACAATACCATTGGAAGAGATATTGTCCTATACTAAAAAAAAATATGAGATAAATACCAAATCGGTACTCGAAAGATTCTAGCGCTGATAAAATGGTACTTGATCTTTGTTATTGACAAAATGATCCCCGAAAGATTTTAAAATTTGACAAAAACGACCAACCGTCAATTGAGTTATCTGGAGTTAAGGTTTAAAGGTGACGTGTCAGTTAACAATTACAATAATTACAAAATTTTTAATCACTTTTTATTTTTATAATTTTAAAAACACTCCCAATTTCAATTTTTTAAAAACCCTAATCCCCTTTCTTCTGAAACTCTCATTTCTTCCCTTTCCTCATCATCATCCACCAATTTTTTTTCCCAATTAAATCCTCTTCATTTTCATTCATTGCTGCCTCTACCTTCCTCTTTCTTCTTATTCTTCTAACCAAAGATGCTTCTCTGATACTCAACCCCTTCTTCTCAAGACTGAACCCCTTTTCATTTCTCATTTTTTTCTCATATGCTATTAGCTCCTCCAAAAGTTTCTCCACCTCGTAGCTCTTCTTCTCTTCTTGATGTTGTTGATCACCACTTGACCCACCTATCACCTCCGATGCCAAACCAGAACTAGACCCATACTCAGAATTATCATCAACACAACTCACAAATGAGTATGCGTTGATGGCACCACCAACATCAATAGCTCCTCCATAATTCATATCGTAACTAAACTCTAAGTTGAGGTTCAGAATCCTTGCCTGGTTGTTCATGTTGTTGTTGTTGTTGGCATCACCATATTGATACAGAGGAAGATGATTACTTGATCTTCAAATGGGAGGAGGAGGAAGGTTTGGAATAATGTTACGAGATTGTTGAATGGAGTGTTCGTCATCCTCGTTGGAGAAGTTCACTTTAGCTTTCTTTCCGCGAATCTTACGAGCTTCTCTGTCATAAGCCCTGGTGGCTTCTTTGATGGTGTTGAAGGTTCTAAGCCAAACGCGAACATATTTTCTTGGATCATAAATCTCCGTTGCTCATTTTCCCTCTTCACACGTCTTTCCAATCGCAAACTGAACCATTGTCTCAAGAACACAGGTCTTCCATGTGATGCCTCTGCAGAAGATCTCACCCCCTCTGTCGCTATCACCACCACCACCACAACTACAACCAGAGCCTCGTTAATCACTATCTGATTCCCAAAAATAGCATCATTAAGAGAAAAAAGAAGAAGAAAAAAAAGGAGATTAGGGTTTTAGAAAATGATGATGATTTAGAAAAAGAGATGAGAGTTTTAGAGAAAAAAAAAAGAGGATTAGGGTCTTTTAAAAAATTGAAATTGGAGTTTTTTTAAATTATAAAAATTAAAATTGGGTAAATTTTGTATATTAACTGAGACGTCATCCCTAAATTTTAAATTCAGGTAACTCAATTGGCAGTTGATCATTTTTGTCAAATTTTAAAATTTTTTGGAGATCATTTTGTCAATAACAAAGATCAGGTACTATTTTGTTAATGTCAAAATCTTTCGAATACTAATTTGGTATTTATCTCAAAAAAATATAATTCAAATGCTTCAACAAATATTATTGAAGATGATAGAGATGCTCTTTAGATATCGACCTCATTGGTTGATTCTTTGTGGAGACTCTATTTTGATGTTTTATATTAACTAAATTTATATGTTAATATTTTATTTCAGGTGGAGTTTTTGAAGATATTATCAAAATTGATTTTGAGGTGGAGATTGTAAAGAAGTCAAAATCAATTTTAATTTGTCAATGTATTAAAAATAAATGTCCACAAGTCGAACAAATATTAAAATCAAATTGCACAAATATTAAGTTAAAAAATATAGTAGAATTATCATGAACCAAGTTACAAGTGTCATATTATAATATAGTTAAAAATGTTGACTAATCTTTATATTATGATCATTATGACAACTTGTTTGCAAGTTGTTTGGTTGGATTTTTTGTTTTTGTTTTGCTTCTACAAGAATATTATAAATAAGTAGTTTGGTTTTTAATTTTATGCATGCATGCATACCATTTTTTAAGAGTTATGATTCATAATTAGTAAATGCTAAAGAGAAAATTATTAGGTTTTTCTTTGTATATTATGTTTTCACATGTTTTGAGTATTAAGTTATTAGTTACTCTTTGTTTAGAGAAGATTTGTCTTGTATTATTTTGATATTTTTACTTTGTATTTGAGTTGAGCATTTACACCATTTAATTTGACATTTTAGATATAATTAGAACTTAATCTTGAGTGGAATATCATAAATTACCATTTTATATTTCTGTGTCAGAAATTTGGTTAGGATAAAGTAATTATTCGATTTGATAACTTTGTTATATCATATTTTTTTGGTTTAATTATTTTGTTGTTCCTTATAGTTTCGTAAAATTTTCAATTAGGTTTTTATACTTTTTTTTCTTTTAATTAGGTCCTTGCACCAAATTCTTTTTTCAATTAGGTCTCTCTTGGTAGTAATTGACTTAATTGTATAGAGATCCAACTAAAAGAAGAAAATTAATGCAGGGACTCAAATAAAAAGAAAAAAATATAGGGAATCAATTAAAAAAAATTAGTGTAAGGACCCAATTAAAGAAAAAAAATATAAGGACCTAATTAAAAATTTTACAAAACTATAAGAATCAACAGAGTAATTAAATCAATAATAATAAAATATTGAGTATATATCCATTTTGGTCCTCAAAGAATTTCAGACTGGACACTTTAGTCCCCAACTAAAATTAATTATTCCATTGGTCCCTAACAATTAACTCCGTCAGTCACTTAGGTCCTTTACTCCGTTAATTCTAACGGAGGACAAAATAGTTCCTGACAACTCTAACAGGAGACAAAATGGTCACTGATCTCCTCTGTTCGAAAACGACATTGTTCTCTCCCAATTTTCATCATATCTCGCATAACACTAACTGTCTAACACTGTAACTTCAAACTACACAATGCACACTTTATAAATTTAATATTCACAGAAAAAAAAATCCTCAACTTGTTCTCAACCAATTCATACTTAAGAAACTAATGCCTATGTTAGAGTTTTCAGAGACCATTTTGTCTTCCATTAGAATTGACGGAGCCAAGAACCTAAATGACTGACAGAATTAATTGTTAAAGACCAATCGAGTAATTAATTTTAGTTAAGGACTAAAATGTCTGATTTAAAATTCTTTGAGAACTAAAATGGGTATATATACTCTAAAATATTTAGTATTCATTTGCGTCAATTATATAAATTTTGCTCTTCTGATCGCATGTTTCATTTTCTAACAGTACCTTATATCTCTCCTTGGCCTCCGCTCCCATCTCCTCTCTTTGTTCTCACCGCATCTTCTCTTGTTGTTGCACTTGCACCATCTATCTGTTATCGCTCCTTATCTCAATCTTCACTTGCATTTTCTGTCTTAACTCTCGTTGTTAATGCTATATTGCACCATGTATCTTCTCTTAACCACAACTCACATTTTAAATTTTAAACCCTTTAAGAAAATAAAAATTAACAAAATATTATAATAAAAGATCAACTAATATTTTCTGAGTAAAAATTGATTCTCTATTTTAATGGATAAATCACTTCGACTCTTGAATGACTATGGAAAAGGGTGCTCAAATATGAACAATTGATGGATGTTATTGGCTTAATAGTGGAACAGTGACAAAGCCTTTCATTTTGTTTCTATTGGATGATAAAAGATTTAGGCGTGTTTAATATGGGTCAATCAATTCAATATAAATACACACACACATAGGGGTGTTCAAAATCGATCCGGACCGAATTAAATCGATGGACCGAACCGAAAAAATCAAAAACCGAAATAACCGAAAATCGAAAAAACCGAAAAAAGTGATGTTTTGCGGTTTTTTTACTGTTCGGTTCAGTTTTCGGTTCTTGCCACCAAAACCCTAATCGAATCGAACCGAACCAGTTCTTAACAAAACCCTAAAATTAAAACTACCCTAACCCAGTAACCCCACCCCCCCCCCCCCAAACGCGTTACCTTGCTGCGCGAGTCCCTCCCCGCTCCCCCTCCCCCCATGGAAACCTAACCCCGCCGCCCAAACTCCAGATCGGAGCCACCACATCTCGCCCACTCACCCAGACGGCCAGACCCCCCACGGAGCCAGCCTGAGCCACCCACCACCTTGATACTCGAAGGCCGAAGCCTTCCTCTTCCTCCAAATCTCACCTTCTTCACTCCTTGTCCTTGATACTCGAAGTCGAAGCCAGCTCCTCAAAGGAAGACGAAGACGAAGACGAAGACCCAGTCACCCACCCACCCACAGGACCTCCGACCTCACCACCTCCGACGTCACCGCCTCCACCCAGAAAGCCTCCACCCAGCAGCGTTTCTGGGTTCTGTAGGGTCACCTCACCACCTCCGACCTCGCCGCCTCCACCCAGAAAGCCTCCACCCAGCAGCGTTTCTGGGTTCTGTAGGGTCACCTCACCACCTCCGACCTCGCCTCCTCCACCCAGAAAGTCTCCCACCCAGCCACCGATTCAAGTGCATATGGAGCCCGAGCAATCTATTCAGGTAAACCTTACTGATGCATTGTTCCCTTGTTGGTATTGCTGCTTGCTGGTTATTGTTCAATGTTCAGTTTGTTCAGGTTAGGGTTATTGTTGCCTCGGATCCCATGTTTTGAATCTCGACAATAGATTCTTTCAAAATTTTATACTTTAGTTTAATCATCTTTTTTTGTACGTTAGGATCTAGGAGTTCAATTTTAATATAAAGATTGATAGAATTGAATAGATTTAACCTGAAAAATGATGTTAGGGATCTAGTTCAATTTTAATATAATCAATTAATCATTAACATAATTTAACCTGAAAAATAGTTTATAAGTAATGTTTACCATTTCATGTATGTTTCATATTGTTTTTGCCAAGTCAGAGTGTTCAATTTGTTGGTATAATGGTATTGCTGTTTAGTGTTTAATTTGCCAAGTTCAATTTGTTCATTGCTTGTTCACATTATGAAGTTTTGTTCTGTTTGGTTTATTGCTGGTTTATTGCTGGTTCATTGCTTGTTTATTGTTTGGTTTATTGCTGTTTATTGCCAAGTTCAATTTGTTGGTATAATGGTTTATTGCTTGTTCATTGCTTGTTTGGTTCATTGCTGGTTTAATTTGAGATTATCAAGTTTTGTTCTGTTTAGTGTTTAATTTGCCAAGTTCAATTTGTTCGTTGCTTGTTCACATTATTAAGTTTTGTTCTGTTTTGTTTATTGCTGGTTATTACTTGAATATTGCTGGTTATTGCTTGTTTATTGCTGGTTTAATTGTTCATTGCTTGTTCAGATTATCAAGTTTTGTTCTGTTTTTGTTTATTTCTTGTTTATTGCTGGTTAATGGTTATTGCTTGTTTATGTAGTTTGACGTCAGTTCAAGTGAGAATATGGGCGACACTGGATTGCCTCCAGTTCCTATTCCAAATGAATCAACAAGCATCAGATCTCCGACTGCTTTGCCTCCTGTGCCAGCTCCTCAACGAAACACAAGGAAGCTTGTTAGTAGAGGCCGAGCGAAAAGGCGGGCTGTTGAAGAAGCTCCCGTTGATGACTCTGCTGAAACTGAGACCGACGAAGGTAAGAGAAAACCTTTTAGACCTAGGTCTTGGACATGGGATCACTTTACTAAAGATGAAACTAGTAATCCACAGTATCCTAGAGCTAAATGTAATTGGTGTGGGGCTAGTTATGCATGTGATACACATAAAAATGGCACTAGTAACATGAAAAATCACTTGTTGTCGCAATGCAAAAAATCATCGAGGAATTGGAGAAGTTAGAATTAGGTATGGTTAAGTTTCTACTTATAATTTTCTTTATTTTAATCTAGTTTTTATTAATATATATTATTTGTTATGATTGTTTCTTGTTTTATATATTTTGTAGAAGTTGCACCCACTCGTGATCCCAATGAAGAAGATTCTGGTGTTGAGTCTGATTAAAGTACATCTTGTTAAGTTTTATGGTATGAATTGTTCTCCTTGTATTATTATTATTATTATTATTATTATTGTTGTTGTTGTTGTTGTTGTTGTTGTTGTTGTTGTTGTTGTTGTTGTTGTTGTTGTTGTTGTTGTTGTTGTTGTTGTTGTTATTATGTAACTGTTTTTTTTTTATTTCAGGTTGGTTTGCATTATGAAGTTTTAGCTATTTTGTTGGAGAAGACACCATAACTTTGCTATCAGTTTAATGACAATTTATTTTTATTTTCAGATGTGTTGACTGTTGAGCTATTAAACTTCTTTAATTGTCGTATTTGAATTCTATTGTCGTTATATTTCATTAGATCAAGACTTTGTTAGCTATTGTGTATTTTGGCTTGTTGATTTCAATTTTATGACATTGCATAATAGTATGGTAGAAAATTTTTTTATTTAATTGAAAAACCGAACAAACCGAACCGAACCAAACCAAACCGATTTTAATTGGTTTGGTTTGGTTCGGTTCGGATGACCTTGAAAAAAACTGAACCAAACCGAACCGCAGCTTAATTAAACGATTGGATCGGATGGCTTTTCCTTCAAAAACCGAACCAAACCGCACCGCGAACACCCCTACACACATATATATTTAACATTTATAATTATTTTAAAAAGTATTTAAAATATTTAATTTTTTTTAATTTTATTTTTAATATTTTTTATTTATGTTAAAATTATTTTTAAATATTTAAAACATTAAAAACAAAATTAATAGCATTTAAAAATAGTTTTGACACAAATAAAATATACACAAAATAAAATTAAATAAATTTAAAATATTAAAAATAAAACTGAATCAAATTAAACATTAAAAATATTTAAAAAAAAAACATAAACATTAGAGATAAAAAATATATTACATTATCCCATATATATATATATATATATATAAATCATCTAGCAAAATTTTCATAGCTTACAACAAGATTGATCCACATTTTTATAAGATACCTTATAAATTTTTTATGCTTGCATTGTGACGATCTTTAAAGAGCATTTTATTTGATTTTATAATTACATCACTTAGACCAATCACACATTAATGGCACCATGATCGCTCATCCGACCCACTTAATTATAATGTCAATCATTATAATTTATTTTTGACTCTTTGCACTCTTTTGCATGCTTACACCCTTCCCAATTTTAAAGGAGTGGCACTTTCTTAGAAACTAATTATGCCCACAACGTAGATATGGCCAATGTTTTATTCACCAATCACCATCATCCAAGTCAAAACGTTTTCTACATGAAGGTGTCTCCAAAACTATGAATTGAGCTTTTTACACAAATCTGGTTACACGATCTTAAAATATATTTAATAATATTTAGAAATATTTATAATTATTTATTTCTAAATTTTATTACAAATAATACTAATAGTCTAATACGTTTAAAAAAAAAGCAATATAGCACTCATTGTATTTTAAAATTTAAATTTTAAATTTTAAATCTTAAATTCTGAATTTTAATTATAAATTCTAAATTTTAAAATTTTAAATTCTAAATAAATTTTAAATTTTAAATTTTAAATTATGAATTTTAAATTCTAAATCAAAATTATTAATATAAAATATAATAAATAAAGAATTAATATTTGTTTAATTAAAAAATACAGCATTTGTTTAGTTAATAAAAAATATTTAATGATGAGCCTATAATATTATAACTAAAGTATTAAATATTTGTTATCAGCATGCACCAATCTTTCCTTGTCCAATAGGCTTGTGAATCTCCACCACTTTATAAGCATATCCCCATTGTTAAGGATAGGTAGAAATTCGGTATTGAAAATATATTAGGTTCAGTTGGTCGTTAGAGAGAATCTAAGGATGAAAAGGACGGCTTTGTTGGCGCATATTATTGAATTTTATAATAAATAGTCTTGTAGTGATGATAAAACCTCTTAATAATTTTTTTTTTCTTCTACATTTTTAAATAAAACAAAAATTTAACAATATATATATATATATATATATATATATATATATATATCAAATCAATCACTATATAAATACAATACAAAATCAACTACTAATGACTAAACAAATGTGTCACCTACCAAATATAACAACCCAAACACCTCTATCCCATTTCACTCTACAAAGTAGGTAACAACACTCACGCAACATTCATGTAAATCTCAATGAAAACCCCATAGATATTCTCATTCCATTATCTTCTCTATCATCACATTTTGCTTTCTTCAGTTAGATATCAGTCGTTATTATATTCTTTTTTTTTTGTGACTAGTCGTTATTATATTCTTTAATTTAATTTAGAATTTTCAATTCTTAAATCATCAAGTCAGATAAAATCAAATTGTGTTTATTTATTGTGATGATTAGAATTAAAAATTCAAATTTTATAAATTTTCATGAACAATAATTTTTTTTATAAAAGAATAAATCAATTACCAATAAAATTAATTAATAATTACAATACTACTTAAACTAATTTTTATATTAATAAATTAGACTACAAACAAAATAAAAATTCTAACATCTTTTAATTAACTGTGTAATTTTTTTATCAATCCACTCGAGTTGTTTTATTTTGATTATCATGCATCTTCTTATGAATGCATGAATTTTTTTTCTAAGATTTTGATTTTTTTTAAGTTTAATTACTCTATTAGTCTCTATAATTTTACAAAATTTTTAATTAAATCTCTATATTTTTTTTTTAATTAATCTTTGCATTAATTTTTTTTAATTGAGTCCTTATATTTTTTTTAAGTGTATTTTATCGCCAAAATTTAAAAAAAAATTCATTCCACTAACAATCAAAATGTTTCATTGGATGTAATAGAAGATTACTTGGGAATCATAATAGATCATTTCCTTTTTCTCCTCTGTCTATATTCCTTCACTGAAACACATTCATGCCTAAAACACTCAAGATCAAGATTATTGCCAAAGAGTTGAATTGCATTAAAAATTAACATTAATGATTATATCTTTGATATTAACATTAAGACCAATGCTACCGTATAAATTGCCTAAAATTTCTCTGTATATATATTTGAGGTGTTAAAATGAGATTAAATTTTGTCTATAATAATGAGATCTATATTGATAAAAAAATTATTATTGATGAGCCCACTTGCAGCAAAAACACAGGATGCACGTGGAAAATATTTGATACCTGATCAAGAAGTTATTTTTGTCATCTTAGAGTTAAGGGGAGAAATTATAATCTTGTCCTATTCAAAGATCGGAGTACTAGAAGAATTATGCTATGACAGTCTTACATCAAGAAGATAAGAGTTCGTCTCAATAACAGTGGTGACGAAAGGACAACGATTCATAAGGCCCATTGAGCTAAGGCAGGACAACAAGAAACTCAATAAAACTTTTCAAATTCAATGGGAGACATAATTTTTATTAATTTTCGAATTTTTAGTAATTTATTTTTAATGTGTTTTGCTGTTAGGATTTGTTGGAAGATTTGAATTACTTCTGATTTGCTTAGTAGTATTTTTAAGGATTTTAAATCAAATCTGATCTAATCTAATAAGATCAAATCTGATTTAAATTAGTTATCATCTCTTTAGAATTTTAAAATTTAAATAAAATTTGATCTAATCCAATAAGATCACATCTAATTTAAATTAGTTATCTTATCTCATCTTTTAGTTAGTTTGTTAGGAGTCTATTTAAACACCTTTAGTGAGACAATTTACCTAACTTTTGATGAATAAAATTTTTCTAAGTGCTTTATGCACATTTTTAGTGTAATTAAGTGAGGTGAGTAATTTACTTCGCATATTGTATAAAGAAGATTGAGTGATTCAATTTTTATCGCTCTAATGTAAGTTGTCAAGGATAGGTTCCTTTTGGTATGACTGAATAATTCTTATCTATTATAATAAAACCTCTAACTCCCAATATATTGATTTAATCATTTTACTGTTTTTACCTCCTTTAAATTAGATAAATGAATTTGATTAGTGTTAATAAATTTTTTTTATGTTAGGTCATAACATTAGTTAAATTCTAGACTTCAGCTTGAGGTCATACATTTTGTATCAATATAAAACTTTTCTTTGTTTAAAAATTATTATTTGTATTGGTTTTGTTAAATAAAATTTTATTATATAATATTTCTACTATTCTTATTTTATATTGTAATTATGAATATTTACAAAATATTATTACCTTAAAAAAAGGTTCTGAACAAAATTTTCTAATTATATATAATAAAATTAGATTGATTTATTAAAGATATTTTTTTATGATTTTAAATAAAATAAATTTAATTTATCCTGAGTGACAAAAATTAAAATGAGAATCATTTTACATTTTTTTAAATAATAGTACAAATATACTATCGCTTTAAAATATTTTTTGTTACGTAAAAATTTAATGTGATAGTAAAAAAAATTAAAAGATAGTGAAAATAGTCATAAAATAATATTTATGGTCTCTTTTACATGACTTATTACAATTTTTTTTCAAAGACATTAAGATGGTATATTGCAAATTAAAAGAAAATTACAACTTGTCCTACTTAGTAATGCATAAAGATGTAAAAGGTAATAAAATTAGAGGTCTCCCAAACTGACTTATATGGAGAAAAAAGAAAACAAATAAAAAAAAGAGAATAGAATTAGACAGGATCCCTAATTCATCTTATCTTCGTTCTGCATAAGTGTTGTGCCTTCCATGGTGAAAATACTCTTCTTCATATATGTAAGTGCTTGGAACAGAATATCTCCAACCTCAATCCTCTTTCCTTCAAAAATCAACGAATTTCTCGCTAGCCATACGCACCAGAGTAAGTATGCTATTTGTGCCATTCTTTTCTTTGCTTCTCCAATTTTACTGCCATTCTCAATTAAAGTGAACCACCACTGCCATGGTTCCAGATTCTGTTGTCTTGGGATTACACTTGCTATCGGCGACTTATTCCACACCTCCTGGATTTCTGGGTAAAAGAGCAACGTGTGGAGGGTAGTTTTTGTCGTGACATAGCATTTAGGGCAGAGTTCGCTGACTTGGAAAAGGCGTTGGTAAAGTCTTTCTTTGACTGCTAATTCCTGATGTATCATCTTCCAAATAAAAGTTCTGATCTTTGGTGCACATCTTAATCCCCAAATGTGTTTTCATAGTCCTTTTTTTTAATCTCGGGTGCATCTGTGTTAGTGGTTCGTGAAAAAATTGATAGGCTATAGAATAATCGAATTTCACAATATAATAGCCTGAGATGTATTTGGTCCATATAATAGAGTCTGTTCAATATCCATTTTCTTAATCTGTTAAGCTATTGCAGAGCAGAAATTAACATCCAGAGCTTGTTGATTCCATCCTCCAGAGGCATCAAAAAGTTTCTTAGCCACACAATATTCCCATCTTCGCATTCCGACTTGCCCAGATGAAAAGGTGGATGTGAACCAAACTAAGGATCTTCTTTGATCCTGACTAGTCCTTGAGATGAGACCTTCCATTTTGCCCCCACCTCCAGTATCCTTCTACCCTCCAATAGACTTTGCTATGCCCATGAAGGATTATGGCATGGTTTTGCATCTAGAAAGGAGGTTAGTCTAAAATATTCATTTTTAAATATTTTATGAAATAAAAAATGCGATTTGCTAATTAGTCTCCATCCCTGTTTTGCAAGCATAGCCATATTAAAAGCCCTTATGTTTTTAAATCCCATTCCACCATCAGCCTTTTCTCTACTCATAGTGTCCCAACTAATCCATTGCATCTTCTTCTCGTTGTTTCTTTGTCCCCACCAGGATTGAATCATTAACTTGTGTAATTCATTTAGCAAACTCTCAGGCAGCTTAAAACAGCTGAGAGTATAGATTGGAATAGCTGTTCTAACTGCCTTAATTAAAATTTCTCTTCCACTAGTAGAAAGTAAAGATCTTTTCCAATGATTCAGCTTCTTTGTCACTTTATCTTTTACATAGGCAAAAGTTTCTCGCTTCGATATATTAATTATAGATGGCAATCTCAAGTATCAATCCTGTGCTCTGACATTAGGTACACTAATTGATCCTGCTAGTTCTGTCTTAATGTGTTGAGGAGTGTTTTTGCTGAAAAATACTGCTGACTTACGAAGATTAATGGCCTGGCCACTGATTGAACCGTATTCCTGAAGTATTTCGAGTAGGTTAGAACAATTTTGTGGAGTAGCTTTGTAGAACAACAATGAATCGTCTGCAAATAATAGATGATGAATGGTAGGACACCTACTATTCAACCGAAGTCCCTGAAATAGGTTATTCTGTTCTCCCTTGTGGAGCAGATAGGATAGACCTTCTGCACATAGAAGGAAAAGATAATGAGAGAGGGGATCTCCTTGATAGAGCCCTTTACTAGGTTTAAAGAAACCTATTGGTGTATTATCCACAATAACAGAATAAGTGATCGTAGTGACACATTCCTTCATCCACTCTATCCACCTTTCTCAAAAGCCAAGTTTTTCCATCATGCTCCATACAAATCTCCATTCCACCCGATCATAAGCTTTACTCATGTCTATTTTCAATGTCATATCACATCCTCCATAAGCCTTATTTTTTAAAAAATGCATGCACGCATGAGCTACTAAAATGTTATCACTAATGAGTCTACCATGAATGAAGGCACTTTGATTTTCACTAATAATTCTATTCATTAAAGACTGAAGTCTGTGAACCAATACCTTAGATATGATTTTGTAAAAAACTGTGCTAAGACTGATTGGTATGATCTGGTTCATGTTGTCAGCATTTGGAATTTTAGGGATTAGACAAATTTGAGTATGGTTGAAGCTCTTTAATATTCTGTTGCCACCAAAGAAACTTTTTACTGCTCTACAAACATTTGATCTGATTATATCCCAATAGTAGTGGAAAAACTTTGCTATGAAGCCATCATCCCCCGGGGCTGCCGCTGGATTAATAGAAAATACAGCTCGCTTAATCTCTTCTTCACTAACCGGTTTTGTATGGTTCCGATTATTTTCAGATGAAATCTTCCTCCGAACACCTTCTAGAACCTCCGTTGGATCCTGCTGGGCACCTGTGGTGAATAAATTTTTAAAAAACCGTTCAGCCTTCTCTCATATAGCTGTGGGAGTTGTGCATCATTATCCATTTTCATCTTCCATCCTCCAAATCTTATTCCTCCTATTTTTGGCCTGATTTTTTTACGTGGAAAAATATGGTATTTTGATCCCTCCATTTCAACCAATTAACTCTAGATTTTTTCTTCCAAAAGCGTTCTTCCATTAAATAGGCATTGGTCAGCTCATCTTCTAACTGTAGCATCTCCACCTTACATGCTTCTTCTGGGTTCTTCTTTAGGATTGCCAACCTACCTTTAATTTGTTCATTAGCTTTTCTAGAATTTCTATCACCCGCTGCCTACCATCTGACAATTTCTATTCTACAGAGCTTCAATTTTTGAAACAAACGAAATATTGGGGAGCCATTAATCACGGTATTCCAAGTTTCAACCACAATTTGATCCACCCTTTCTTCTCCACACCACCTCTCTTGAAATCAGAACCTCCTTTTGCTCTTTGTAGTAGTGGCATTGTCACAAAAAAGCAAAGGTCTATGGTCGGATCCAGTGTCTTCCAAATGTTGAATCACTACCATCGGGTATTCAACTCTTAAAGTTGTAGAGAGGAAAGCTCGATCTAATCTTTCCCGTATTGCACAATCTTGACAATTGCGATTCCACCATGTAAATTTTTCTCCTCTATATCCCATATCAATCAGTCTCCCCCTACTTACAAAGTCTTGAAAATTCTGCATTGATTGGGGCAATTTCTCTCGTCCTCCTTGTTTCTCATGTGATGCTAAAATAGCATTGAAATCTCCTATAACCATGTGTCTCTCTCCCAGATGATTTATTTTGCCAAACAGCACCTCATACTGTTGTTCCCGAGTTGCTTCCACATTGTGCAAATGAGTTCCTACCACCTCCCATATGATTTGACGCTGCTGGTCTTCCATAGAAAAAATCACATAAAAATTAGCACTCTTCTTAATCTTCACATCCACTCCTTCCCTCCAGGCCACAGCAAGGCCTCCCGCTGTGCCTATTGGATCGACACAAAAACAGTTATTAAACCCGCACTGCTGTAATTGATTAGAGATGAACGAGGATTAATGTTTGGTCTCACACAAGAACACCACCTCGGGGGAATGGAATTTTCTAATCCCTTTTATCTTGTGAATTTTCAGGAGTTTTTCCAAACCCTGACAATTTCACATCATCATCTTCATATTTTTGTGGGTGCCATAATTGGGTTGGCACCTTCACCCCAGTACTCTGCCATCACTTTATCTCCCTCATATTCTTCCACCTCAGGTTCTTCTTCTAGCTCGACCGTAATCCTTTTGGCTCTAAGAATTTTACAATTATTTTCATTCAACCATACTTTTTTAGCCAAGTGCTTCAATTTCTGTCGTTTGTTACTGCTCCCTTTACCTCCAGTATTTCCCATTTGAAACACAATTAAGCTTTTTCCAGCATCCGACTCCTTCCTCCCTTCTATAGGTGCAATATTAATTAGGTTTAGGTGATTGGGTTCAGGTTTAGGGATTTCTAGCATAATAGTTGGTTGTCTTTTTGTGCTGTAATTTTGTGGTAATAGGGTTTGGCTTAGTGTGTTATAGTTTTGCAGGGGTAGGTGTTGAAGTTGTGTATTCTGGTTTTCTTGATTGTAGGTACTTGGGTTTTTTGTTTGTGTAGTTTGTGTTTGTATCTTGCCTTCCTTTATCAGGGTTAACATTCTCCTTTGATCCCTCCACTCTCCATCCTAAATGATCCGCTTTCAACTCTCTACTCTACCTTTCCTCCTTTCCTTGAGTATCCAAATTCTGTTCTAGAAAAATATTGCAATTTTTTAGTTCATGACCGATGTAACCACAGTAACAGCAATAAGTTCCTAGTTTTTCATATTTCAATTGGATCTCAAAGACTGTCTTGTCGGGGCTGGCTATTTTAATGGATTGCTTAAGGATTTTGGTGACATTTAGGTTAACTCTTACCTTCATTATGTGATGAGCCACTATTTTATAGTTTATTTTGTACTGAATTGAGTGGATTTTGTCAACTATTCTCACACTTATCCATATAAATTGCATGTTTTTATGTTTTCTTCCTAATTTTGTGCTATGATTGAAAACATGTTTCTTTGACCTTAAATTTGCTAATTTTAATCCTCTCTTATTACCATTTGATACTGTGATATGTTTGTTAAGTGTTTTCAGAGTTTATAGGGCAGGAATGGCTTAGAGGATGGAAAGGAAGCATGCAAAAGTGGAAGGAACACAAGAAATTGAAGTTTTGAGAAGCTGGCCTTGACGCACAGCGTGGACTACGCGTACGCGTGACTGGTGCAGCAGACAAATGACGTGCACGCATGGCTGACGCCTACGCGTGGCCGATGCCTACACGTGGCCAGTGAAAAATCCAGCAACGCATACGCGTGGCTGACGCATACGCGTGACAAGTGTCACGTGCCTCAGTTATGAAAAAACGCTGGGGGCGATTTCTGGGCTGTTTTTGGCCCAAATTCAAGCCCAAAATGAAGATTAGAGGCTGCAGAGTGGAAGGAATCGGGTTATCATTCATTCACTTTTCATTCATTCACATTTTAGGTTTTAGATGTAGGTTTCTAGAGAGAGAGGCTCTCTCATCTCTCTAGGCTTTAGGGTTTCTTTTATTTTTATTTCCTCTCAAATTCAGATTTTCACCTTGCTTTAATTTAGTTTCTCTTCTACATTCTATTATTCTAGCATCTTAGTTTATCTTCTCTTGTTGATTTCTTTATTTTCCGAATTTAGTTTATGAACTCTTCATGTTAGATTCAATTTTCTTTTAATGCAATTTGAAGTATTTCATGTTTATTGCTTCTTTCTTCATTTGTTATTATTGATTCCTTGCAATTGTTAGTCTTAGATTTTACATTCTCTTATTACTTTTCTATGCTTTTATTTTGTGCCTTCCAAGTGTTTGATAAAATGCTTGGGTAGATTTTAATTTAGATTTTTATGTTCTTGACTTGAATTGATTATTTAGAGACTCGAGTTATCAATAGTCTTTTGTTGATTGGTGATTGAAGATTGCCGGTTAGCTTGAACTTTACCAAAGCTAGTCTCCCACTATAAGTTGACTAGGACTTGTGAACTTAAGTTGATTGTATGCACTTGACTTTCTTTCATTGGTTAGAGGTTAACTAAGTGAAGGCAATTCACATTTACCATCACAATTGATGATGATAATGATGATAAGACTTCTAATTCTCTTTCCTTGCTAAGAGCTTTCTTAGTTCTTAATTTATTTTCTCGTCATTCTACTTTCTTGTCTCTTATTACAAAACCAAAAAATATGCTTTTTCATAACCAATAATAAACTACACTTTCCTGCAATTCATTGAGAGACGACCCAAGGTTTAAATAATTCGGTTAATTTTATTGGGTTTGCTTAAGTGACAAACAATCTAAACGTTGATTGAGGTTTAACTGTCGGTTTAGAACTATACTTACAACGCGATATTTTTGTGAAATTCTTTACCGACATTTTTCCTCCGTCATTATGCAATCCTCTCTGCATCTCATGCTAAAGGTGTCAACCTCCAATATTTCTCCCAGTCTTCCTCCAATTTTCCTGGCTGCCTCCATTGTTTTACAATATTCTGGCATCCCCCACATTTGGATCCAAGTCGGTATTAACGAATAATCCTCTTCTTCAATAAGCATCTCTGGTGTCCATCTTTTAAGATGAATCATGTATTGCTTAAACAACTATGGAGAACCTCTTTCTACCCTTATAACATCCGCTTCTTTAGCAAAGAAGAACTGATATATGTTTTCTCCGTGTGCTTTAATTCTTAATCCTTCCGGATGATTCCATATTGCCTTGAACGTCGCCTCTACCGTACCAATGCCGAAACTCCTATCAGCCATTAATCTCCCAATCACACTCCTAGCACATCCCTTTATTCCCTTTCTCACGTCCTCATCTTCCAGGAAGACAGTTTTTTCTTCCTCTCCTTCATTATGATTTGGTTCTTCCGTCTCTCTAGTAGCACTTATTGTTGTCAGGATGCAATCAAGTGATTGAATGCCCTAGTTACAATCAATATCACAATTAGAATTTGAAATCTCACACAGTCACTTTTGTGAAAACTAACCCTAGTAGAGCACAAATAAACCCTAGCAGGTCACAAAACTTAAGAGTTTTCTTATTACAGTTTTTCTTAATTAAGTGCTAATATATATTTTTATATCAAAGGAACTATGATTATCATTTTTTAATTTTTTTTCTCCACTATTACATTAAATTTATGCACGAAGAAAAAAAAAATAATTTTATTAAAAAAATTTACCAAACAAGATTTTAAAGCAATAGTATTTTTTGTTACACAAGATAAATTAAATTTATATTATTCAAATTGATAAAACAAAATTTCTAACAAATTAATATAATTTTATTAATTAATAATAATTTTTAAACATAAAATTTTTTTTATCACGGTAACAAAAAATTGAACTAACGTAGAAGGTTAGTCTCCAAGTGGCCAACTCCAATCCAAAAATTTCAGTAACCGGCCTAACACAAAAAATTTATTAAATATTAATTAAAACTATTAAACTAATTTAAATGAGACACACAAATTTGAAATTTGTAGTGTTTTTTTCTGCAATAATTCAGATGGTAAATTATGAAGGTAAAACTATATATATATATAGAGGATTGGCCTATAAAAGATAAAAGTAAATAAAGATAAAATAAGAACAAATAAATATAAGATAAAGATAAGATAAGATAAAATAATAAAGACTAAAATTGTAATGTATTATGTTTAGGCTGAGTTTGTGGGCCACGAAATTTCTTTATTGTTATCATGAACTATGGTGGAAGAGTAGTTTAATATGCGCACAAGCTGGCGGATGGAAGAAGTCAATCATCTACAGATTGGATAAGTTCTGATAATTCCATGAAATTATTGAGGAAGACGCGTTCTAACGTGGTGACGCAGAAGGAGATGCGTGCGGTAGAGCCGACGACAAAAATATAAAAGGAGATATATCCATTGTAAAATGAACATCCGATATATCCATTGTTCACATTGTTTAGTATTTTTATTGTTTACTTAATACTTTTCCAAAAAAAATCATTGGACTACACGGTAAATTAAAATTAATATTAGAATAATCATCCGCACATCTAATAAAATGAACATCCAATATATCCAATATTCACATTATTTAGTATTTTATTATTTACCTATACTTTGTAAAAAAAAATCATTGGACTACACAGTAAATTAAAATTAAACTCAAAAAAGACAAAGAAAAAAGGCCTAATTTCTTAGTAAATACTTTTTTCCTGTGAAAGCTTGGAATTTTGGTTCTTGTGGCTTCTGGGTTGTTTCTGCCTTGTGGTGTGACTCTTGATTAGTGGATTTCTGAGAGGCCTTATGTAGTCTTGACCCAAAGAAAAGCTTCCCAGAAGTTGTAGATGAAACATTATTCGATGAAGACTTGGAATCAGAACTCTTATCTTCATTGTCGTCACCTTGCTGTTTTGCCATACAAGAGGAAGAAGAAGCTTGTTTATCTGATGGTGTGGATGGCTTACTATCTAAACGCCTTGCAGAATCAGAGAATGGTACAAACTCTCCAATCTTTGTTAGAATGTCAGTGTCATTAGCTTCTTGCTATTGTTTTTTGCCAGATGAAGTAGATGGCAACTGTTTCTTAAATTCTTTTTTATAATCAAGAGGTAGGGACAAAATCAACTTTACAGTCTGTTTCCATGAGACTGATAGCATGAAATGGCTTAGTTTCAATCACAACAATGTAGTACTCTTTGTTGTTGTATGGAATCATTATTGTGTCACCAGTTGTTACACATGAGAAGCCCCTCAGATTAATCTCCATTAGCATTGTTTTTATATTTGAGAGATCCATGAAATCCTTTGTGTGAGGCTGCAACTTGAAGTATGTTCCTTTTGCACGTGTGATGCTTTTCAGAAGCACAAGATCTCCATCTTTCAGAGCTGTATATTTTTTATCATCCAACTCGGTACAAAAATTTTCCCCTCTTCAGCTGTGAATTCTAGGACCCCGCAGTAAAAAAAAGTTTCCATTAAAAAGATGTCTCATTTCAATTAACATAAGTATTCCGCTCCAGCATACAAAAGTTTATTAAGTGCTGAAGGGGGCATGATAATCTTATTGCCTGATTTTAAATTTGACTTTTCAATGGAAGAAAATAATTTTTAAACGGTTCCGCTACGTTACCAACAGCATTTCTGTCAACTTCTGCCAACTCTTATTTATGATTGTATTTAATAGAAGTGTCTTTGTGATGTGTCTAATAAAAATATTTTTTTATAGCTGTGTTTAATAAAAGTGCCTTTATAAATATAATTTTTAGATGTGTCTCTTTATATATGTGTTTAAAATATAATAATTAATTATTATTAACAATAAGTTGGCAGATATTATGTTGGTACCCTATACTTTTCCATTTTTAAAAGTATAATCATCCTCTTCTTCCTGTCGTTTCCCTCGTCGTGATTCACGTAGACTTTCTGGTCGATGTAGTAATCACCCATGCCAAATTGGTCCATTGGTATTTGGTAATGCATGATGATCAATATGAAACTGTGAATCCAAAAGAATAATAAAAAGTACGTAAAGATAAAAAATGTTTTGTTATATATTTTTTAATTGATTGAATTATAAAAGTAAAATTATATATATAATATTACTTATGAAAGTTAAAAATAAAAATAAAAATGTAACATAAAAATAAGATAAAGATGATAAATATTAAAATTGTAATTAAATTTATATATTTTATTAAGTTGAATTTGTGAATCACAAAATTCTTTTATTATTATCATAGACCAGATGAAAGAGTAGTTTAATAATAGTTATATCTTAAATGGGATGATGGTATTAACAAATACTAATATCATGAAGTAGTTAGTTGATAATTCTATAAAATTAATGGATCAAAAAACTCAATTCTTTTAAAGGCAGATATAGATATAATTGATACAGAGATTCTTTCTAAACCATGATGCATACTGTTCTTTTTTTTCTAAAACAATCATGCTTAGCTTTAGAATCAGGGGATACTTCCATAAAGATGTATAAAATATCTTTTTTTAAAGATATTTTTTAATAATTAAAATTTAACACATATAATTACTTAAATTGTGTTATTTTTGTCAAAATTAGGTCAGATAAATTAATTTGATCGAAAAATAGTAAATCAAATTTTGAATCGGTCTAAATTAATATTTTTTATAAAAAATGACTACAATATCCCTATTATATAAAATGACTAAAATACTCTTATTATATATATTAATTTTGAGAATCCTAAATTCTAACTCTTTTCTTCTCTGTCGATATAGAGTTAGAATTTAAAGTTTTCAAAATTAATATATATATAAAATAAGGATATTTTAGTTGTGTTTTATAATAGGAATATTGTTGTAATTTTTTATAAAAAAAATATTAATTTATACCGGTTCAAAATTTAATTTATTAATTTTTTTGCTAAACTGATTTGTCCAATTTAATCTTTAATAAAAAAAATAATACAATTTAATTAATTATATGTGTTAAATTTTAATTTTTAAAAAACATCTTTTTAAGATGTTTTTAACATCTTTATCTAAGTGACTCCCTTAAAATTAATCTTAGTGTTAAAAGCGATAATAATTAATAAACATAAATATTTCAGACAGAACAGAATTCAAGTATAGTACGGAAGAAAGGCATAGAGAGATTCTTCAATACTTTAAAGGATGCCAATTTATAAGAAAAAATTATTATTATTATTATTATTATTATTATTATTATTATTATTATTATTATTATTATTATTATTATTATTAGATAAAACAAAAATAGGTAATGCATGACATAATTATTATTATTATTAACTATGTGTATATATACGCGTAGAAATTATGTTTGATAAGAATATAAATTGTTTATTATATGAAATTTGTGGCATAAATAATATCATTTTAAAAAAAATATAATTTTAAGAACAAAATTTAACCTGACATAAAAAAAATAATTGTTAGTTTATATTTTATAATTTAAATGTTACCAAACTATTATGAAAAAATAAAACACTAATTTTAAAATAAATAAATTAGAATGATATGACAAAATTTAGAAAACATGTTGTTTTCTTTTTTCAACATAATTTAGTTCTACTCTTATTCCTTCTCTTTATAAAATATATACTTTTATTTTTATCTCTATTATTTACTTTGTTAGAAAAAAAAATTCGAATGTAAAATTAACTTCTTAAGGATCATATTTCATTTTTCTTTTAACAAAATATAACAATTGTTTATAATTTAGAATTTAGAAATAAATCTTAAACTATATCATCATAAAATTTTCGATGATGTTATATGATCAAATTATTTTAGTAATTAAATTCAATTAATTAAGTTGATCTAATAATTTAAGAATTAATAATAAAAAATTTTAGTCAGAGAAAGAGGAGAAGAAACAGACGTATAAAAAGAAAAAAAAATCAACTTAAATTGGTTGAATGATCAGTTTATCCAACCAAAAAAAAAATTTAGTTAAATTTAATTAAAAAAGAATTTGTTCACTGTACAACATTTCTCTAAAGTTTTATTGGCTTTTGTATGCTTGGTATAAAGGTCATGTAAAACCAATTTATTTTTTAACTTAAATAAACTACATCTTTTATTTAAAATATAAAAAATAATTAAACAAATACGGATAATAATTTATCATATATATATAGGGATTAAGGAATTTTCTTTCATAGTCTCCAACTATTTTTTTCTTTAAATCCTTTTTTTATATTTAAAGAAAAAATATTTATGGTTAAAACTTAAACTCAAGACCATTGGTTAAAAAAGCAAAGTGCTTATTATCTTGGAGATTTTTTATTTAAATAAATTAAATAACTATTTCATTTACTGAAATAAATAATTTTAAAAATTATTACAAAAATACATAGAATTACTTATCTTGTTTACACTGTAAATGAAATAAGACAATGCACATGACATACATACATATATATATATATATATATATATATATATATATATATCGTTTACATGCAAGCTTTGTAAACGAGATACAGTAAGACAAATTTCCAACAGCTATAAAAGGATGTGTAATCCTTAGCATTCTCCACTTATATTTTATATCTCCTTCTCCTCCGTTTTTCTTCCAAAAATAAGCAAAAATGTCCAGTAGTGGCGGATATATAGTTGTTTGTTGTATCCCAATTGTCGTATGAGAAACAGTGACAATGTGGTGATATTTGAGTGTGAGAAGCCGTTACTATTGCGCATTTGGCGCGTAAGCTCGTTGTCCGAGTTGAAGAGTTTGATATTGAGCAACTTTAGTAGTTTAGGGAGAAAAAAGATCGAAAGAGTAGGTATAGGTTGTTAACTGTAACACCCTACTACACAGAGTCTTATGTTTAAGTCATAAAATAGAGGTGGTGAGGTATTACGACCTCTAGAAATAAAATTTAGTACATATAGTAGTATGAAAAGGTTTATAACTAGGAGCCTTTGAAGAAAAAGAGATAAATCAAAACTGGTAAATCGAAAAGCGCACACTCCGATCGATAACGTAAACGAAACAGATATAGGATAAGCTCACACGGGAAGATATACAAAAGAGAGCCAACAATACAGATATCAAGGCTCAGGACTCGGTTTGCGAAGATAACCGGTCCGAGCATATAAGAGTATACATACATATATAAGGAACTACCCAAAATAAACCCAAAAGACAAAATACAAAAACCCGTTTCTCCAAAAATTAACCTCTAAGAGGAGTTAATACAAAATATATATATACAATGGAGAATATAAGTATCTAAACAAGTACATATAACCAAAATAAAATCCCGAGAGCTAAGGATTTTCACCAAAATAGAAGTCTCCAGCATGCCTCAGCGAGAAGCCTCACGTCCTGCAACTGAAAACCACAAAATCCGCATGGGTGAGAACTGGAGGTTCTCAGCATGGTAACAGTGCCCAAATATCTAACATGTAATGTCTTGGAAAAGGCGAAGGCAATCCTAGAACTCCCAATTATAATCAAAACGTATAAATATACTAAACCACGAGAAATGTAAAAGTAGACAACTAACTTAAGGATCTTCAATCTAACTAAATATCCCCTTTCCAAGTCCTTCGAACCTCCCAACCACCAAGAGTGATTCAATATGTAAGCATAATTATATCAAGCAAAGAAATGCACAAGTAGAAAGTAAGTAAGGCAATTAGCAAGTAATGATGCAATGAATTAGGCATTCCAAACAATTCACATATAATGCATATGATGCATGCCTGTCCTAGTGGCTGATAAGTCTCATCTGTCGGTTATAAAGCCAATCCGACAAGTCCTGGTAGCTAACCATTGGACTGTCCCTCTGTCGTGCATCCCCCACTCGAGTTATTCACAAGATAAATCATAATTCACATCCAACACCCTCACTGGTGTATATTCATGGGGGCGAGCTCATCCGAAACATTCACAATGTCCGGCCACACTTACGACATACGGTCAGCAGAGTATCGAGTCTCCACCTGGAGCACGTGGTGGCTAGCCACTACTTTTACCCAGGAAAACTCATATCTCAGATAGGTGGAGTGCAATAATCATAATAATCAACAATTCAGCATATATGCATTCAATCACAACCATACATTAACATTCATCTCAGCCATCCGGCTTACAGATTATAATTCATTACTAGCCTTAAACCATCATCACACACAGCCATTCGGCTCATAACACATTCAGCCCTTTTTGGCTCATATCATACTCAGCACTCCACCATCCTCCTCAACAACTCATATCATTGTCATTAATCATAACTCATCATAATATCTCCTTTCTTCATCCACAAGTTACCCTCTTCCCTAACTTCCTCTCAATCACTAGGTATTCTACATTAATATAAGATTTAAAGGATGAAATTGGGGGTTTATAAGCGTGAAACAACATCTCGGAAGGTTACAGGCTTGTTGGAAATGTGAAAGACTTGAAAACAAAAGGTTTAGAAAAGAACAGGGCCGTGTGCGTGCGCACGCCCAGAAGTATTTTTAAAAAGTGTGCGTGCGCACAGGCTTGTGCATACGCACAGAAAGTGAAATCTCCATTGTTGAGTGCACGCACAAGGTGTGCTAGCGCCACCAACAGAATGTCATTCCCAACATGTGCATACGCACAGGGCTGTGCGTACACACAACTTGCAAAACCTTATTGTTTGTGTGCGTGCACAGGGCGTGCTAGCGCTCCCATTGGTAGCCCTTTCCCCGTGTGTGCGTATACACAAGGATGTGCATGTGCACAAGTCCAAAAATCCATGGGGTGTGCGTGCGCACAAGACTGAGTGTGCGCACACAAACCAGAAATCACAAATTCTGCAGAGTTTGCAGAATTTAGATTTCAGGCCCAAACTTTCAACAATCATATCTCCTTCCACAAAATTTGGATTTTCACCAAATTTAAACCATTTTAAATCTTATGAAATTATCTTTCATTTCATCAAATTCAAAAAACAATAGCTCAAGATATGATCCGTTAAAGTTTATCAAAATTTTATTTTTACCAAAACTCATAAACTCCCCATTTCTAAAACATACACTTCCAATTTCATTTAAAACCAACCAAAACTCAACCTTTCCAACATCAAGCATTTTCAAATTCTCATTCAATCATCAACCCACCAATTCTTCCACTTTAGCCAAACTCAATTCAACAATTCAATGTTTAATCAACATTACACATTTTCAATTTCCAATCAATGCTCAATCCTATCAATCAATATATATCAATTATCACATACAACTTCATACTCATCAACAAGAGCTTCAACCTTATCATCAATTAAACATATCAATCCATTTCACATACACTTCACATACTTTGTCAACAATCATCACCACTCACAATCATTCAACCAATATTTATATATATTGAATTCAATCCAATTCATTCAACAACTACATCAATATTCCAAAATCCTATCCTAAGGTCACTAGCCTAAGTTTTCACAACCACATTACATTTTAGATACAAGAAAATGAAACCGTACCTTGGCCGATTCTCGTTCCACCCGGAACACCCTCAAATTCAAATTTCAAGGTCTCAAGGCTTCCAAAAATCAGATTTCCAAGCACAAAGCTCCTTTCCAAGCTTTCTAAGATATCAATCAAGCTTCAATATGTACATACACACTTCCTAAACCACAATTATCATACCCAAACACAATAACTCAATACCCAATACCTAAACTCAGAATTTTACTAGGGTTTGAGGTCTCTTACCTTATCCAAAGACCAAGGAGGCAAGAATAAGCCTTCCCTTCAAGTTAATTTGAGCCTATAACATCCAAACTCAAAAATCTCAACACTTTACCCACTAAATTTTTGAAATTAAGGGCAGTGAATTCAAAGAGAAAATTGTAGCTTACCTCAAGAATATTTGTGTATATTTTGTAAAGCTCAACGCCGCGATCGCGTGGCTACAAACAGTGCATCAATCGGAGTTTCGAATCAAAAGTTATGATCAATGGAAGATTGAATTGATTTTGGAACAAGGTTTCTTGTTTCCCCCTTTTCCTTGCTGTGTTTTAACTTCATTTGGCTGCAAGGAAGGCTGTTGCCTTCACTTATGTATTATTGGCCTGGGCCTTGGCCCAACATGGGTCCGATTGGTCCGATTTGACCCGTTCGACCCAATCTTGGACCGATTTCTTTAAAGTTAGTGTCAAAATTCTCATTTTAACCGAATTTTACACTAACACTGTTGTGTAATAAAGTTTTTCGGTTTCGCCTGTTTCGGCTCTAGGGTGACAAGCATGTACGACTCATGTTTGACATCCATGGAAGAATTATGGCGGAACGAATGATGGAGCTTTCCGTCGAGGTTGGTGATGTTGGTGTTGGTGGTTTTGTCCACTCGACCTTTATGCAGGATGACCCACCTTTCGCACCACCACCGATTCATGTTGCTAGTCCAGTGGAAGACATGGACGTTGGTAATGAAGACTCCGACGAAGAGTACGTTGTGGATAGAAAAGATAGTGGTTCCTCTGAAGATGATGATGAGGAGGAGTTTGCACTGAGACACTAGCTGAGACAGCGGTACGCTATGTTTTGCCTCCCTCCATCCGATTCCGCCGCTACACTACAAGAAAATGGAACATTTGTAATAAAAATTTTGTATCAAATTTAAAATTGTTACAAAAAATGATTTTTTGTAATAATAATTAGTGATTGTTACAAAAGAATAATGTTTTGTAACAATATTACAAGTTGTTACAAATTATGTTAGTTTTTGTAATGAACTGTTGTTTTGTTACAAAATATTATAATATTTTGTAACAAAAAATAAAGAGGTTGCAAAATTTCGTAATTTTGTAACAAAATATCTTTTTGTTTCAAAAACTCCAGTTGTTTTGTAACAAAAAATTAATTTGTCAATAAATTCAAACATTGTTTGTAACAAGTTATTTGTTTGTCACAAAATATAAGTATATTTTATAACAATTTTTTTTTAAAAATGTTAAACACTTTGAGGGTAAATTTTTTTTTTCAAAATATTAATTTTATTTAAAACATTAAAAACAAAATTAATAGCATTTAAAAATAGTTTTAACACAAATAAAATATATCAAAAATAAAATTAAATAAATTTAAAACATTAAAAATAAAACTGAATCAAATAAACATTAAAAATATTTTTTTAAAAAATATAAACATTAGAGATAAAAAATATACTACATTATCCCATATATATTTATAAACAAGTGTAACTACCCGTGTCATGCACGTGATAAAATTAAAATTATAATTTTAAATTATTTTGTTAAAATTAATTTGAATTATAATAATTTGACTAATAAAAAGTAATGAGTTATGCATTGTTTGCTTTTTTTAATTTAGTGTTAATTGTATTAACTCTAAAATAGTTATTAACCGATTTTAGTAATCTGTTTTTTTCAATAAATCAGACATATATACTGAATGTGACCATAAATAATCTAATAATACCTAAATCTACCAACAAATTGTTATATGTGTAAGAATATATCAAAATCAGCTGAAAATGAACAATCAGCTGAATAACAAATTATTAGAGAATTCTAATGCAAAAAGTTCTCTAATAAACAATAAATAATTTAACCCCTCACTAAATAACAACTCAACAATATCCTTTGATGCCTGCAAAATATATACCTGAAACAATATTATATCAATGTTAGTATACAAAATTATATGATTAACGTAATTATAAAATTATTTATTAGGAGAATAAAATAATACGGATTTTTATGATAATTCTAATATTCTCAAGCTATAAATATACAATAAGAATACATTACCTATTAGCACCTAGAATTTGTCAATTTTTTAAATTGATAGTAATAAATTTTAATAAATTAATAAATTTAATTAAGAGATTTCGTTGTTACCTTTTCATTATAAGCTCTCAAAAACTTTTCTATATACCACATTCATCGTGCAGTTATTTTTCAAGTGTCCGTGATCTTGCCTTTATTTTTCAAACTTTTTCATTATATAATCTACCAAAGGTAATACTGTTAATAGAATCGTAGGCCATTAGGTATGAAAAAAATAAATAGAAAAAGAACTATGTCTAAGGTACGAATTTTCTAGATGATAAATAATTGTTACAATTCACTATTACTCCTTATATATATATATATATACACACACTCATTGTACACGGTAATAATTAGCCAATATTTTTAATGAAGATACTTGCTACAATTAGATAAAAATTATGCCATTATCTTTTATTAACCTTTATGACCAATGGAGATACTTGCTCAGTATATATATTATCTATATTAATTATGTGCCAATATTTTTAGGAAAGAACTAAAAGAAGAGATATATAAATATATATAATATTGTTGCTCTATAGGAAGCATATATAAATTACCACGTTCTTTTTTATTATATTATACAACTTAAAGTTATAGTATCTTGTTATTATTAATTATAGATACTTGTTATAATTATATCAAATTTAGTTATGACTCTAAATAAATAAAATAGATAACAATCAATATTATTTTCTTCTTTTTTATATTCAATATTTACTGTAAATATAAAAAATAAAATAACCAATGAATAAAAATATGAGTAAAAAATAAAACATAATAATTAAAATTCAATTTATTAACTAATTAATCTTGTGTCCAAACATTATTATTATTATTATTATTATTATTATTATTATTATTATTATTATTATTATTATTATTAATTAAAGCAGAAGATAAAGAACTATATAATCAACGAACTATTATTTGAATGAGTGAAAATTATAGCATGAATTATTGTGGATATAATTATCTACTAATAAAATTATTGCACATGAATGAGAATTAGAACTATATCAATTAATATAGTTAGAATGAATAAAAATATCGATGATTGATTATTAGTTTAATAATGCATTGAATATTGATTTGATATAATTATAATAAAGATATTTTTGTAAAATAATATAATTATACATTATTCATGAGCTAATTGTAATATAATTAAAATAAATTTATTTAAAAAAAATCATGTGTAATCTTCATAAATTACAGTAATTTCTTTATTTATATATACGTATGTATTAATTTTGTTAAATAATTCTAAATATTTTCTTACTTATACATAAAAATATTTAAATCACATATATTAAATATTTTTTATTACAATTATTTTCTTATATATATATATATTTATTCCATAATGCGTGCAATAATCTTTTATGTTTGATATCGATATATAATCTCCAATCCCAGCCCCATTCATATGTAAACTGTATACAATTTTTTCTAATAGAGCAAGTTTAATTTTTGATGGAGATACTTGCTACAATTAAGTAAAAATTATGTTATTATCTTTTATTAACCTTTACGATTAATTCAATGGAGATAATTGCTCAGTATATATGTTATATATCTACATTAATTATGTGCCAATATTTTTAGGAAAGAGCTAAAAGAAGAGATATATAAATATATATAATATTATTGCTATATAAGAAGCAAATATAAATTGCTACGTACTTTTTTATTATATTATACAACTTAAAGTTATAATATCATGTTATTATTAATTATAGATACTTACTACAATTATATCAAATTTAATTATAAATCTAAATAAATAAAATATATAGCAATCAATATTATTTTTTTCTTTTCTACATTTAATATTTACTATAAATATAAAAAGTAAAATAACTAATGAATATAAATATGAGTAGAAAATAAAATATAATAATTAAAATTCAATTTATTAACTAATTAATCTTGTGTTCCTACATTATTATTATTATTATTATTATTATTATTATTATTATTATTATTATTATTATTATTATTATTATCCACTAATTAAAGCAGAAGATAAGAACCATATAATTAACGAACTATTATTAGGATGAGTGAAAATTATAGCATGAATTATTGTAAATATAACTATCTACTAATAAAATTGTTGATAGAATTAATTATTGTAGATACAACTATCGACTAATAAAATTATTTCACATGAATGAGAATTAGAACTATATCAATTAATATAATTAGAATGAATAAAAATATTGATGATTGATAATTAGTTTAATAATGCATTGAATATTGATTTGATATAATTATAATAAAGATATTTTCTTAAAATAATATAATTATACATTATTCATGAACTAATTGTAATATAATTAGAATAAATTCATTTGAAAGAAAAAATTTTTTTATGTATAATCTTCATAAATTACAGTTTCTTTATTTATGTATTCTTATATATTAATTTTGTTAAATAATTCTAAATATTTTCTTATTTATACATATATATATATTAATTATACATAAAAATATTTAAATCACATATATTAAATATGTTTTTGTTATAATTATTTATATATATATTATTCCACAATACGTACAATAAATTTTTATGTTTGATATCCATATATAGCCTCCAATTCTAACCTCATCATACACAAACTATATACAATTTTTTTTAATAGAGCAATTTTAATTTTTCGTTTTATTTTCTTTCACGTAACATTTTCTTTTTCTTTTAAAGAGTGATATTTTAATTTTTTTTCCTTTTTTGTTTTAAGTACACTTTTATTAAGAATTGCATTATTAATCTAAAACACAAAAAGAGAAAAAAAAGTGATACATATATCCAAATAAAAAATAAACTTAAATATAAAAAAAAGAAATCTTATATTAAAACATTTAAAAATAACATATCCAATAAAAATAGTCGTAATATATAAATTGAGACAACAATTTAAATATAAATTAATATAAAACGAATTTAATCAAATACCAGAACTAAAATACTTATTTAATCTCTTCTAGTCCTTAGACATGTATAGATTAGAGTCATTCTCCTAACGACAACCAACTGAAACATAATAAGTTTGGACATTTAGAATTCGTGCAAATTCAGACCATCCTCTTGTTAAATAATAAGCTTCATCATTCGCTATCCATGCAATATGGCAAGATATAGAATTGTCACACCGAGAAACTAAACTGACCCTTATTCCCCTCAATGGCATTGCATTGATGCAAAAGAAGGCCGATAATTTCTGAAAAATATCACAATATATTATAAAATTATTTTAATAACGAAAAACTTAAAATAAGAAAATTTAAATATATTACTAATCATTGAAATTGCATATCCGAGTTTGACACGAATTCAGCAAAACTGAACTTAAATTGAGGGAATTCAATCTCATTATGTGCTCTACTTCGAAGATCTCCGGACAGACGTAGAAAGTATGGAGAGGATGGAACTTGAACTTATCCTACAAAGTTCCGTGGAAACAATTCCTCAATAAAAAATCGAGCTTCTCCCAAGAAAACTAATTTTACCCACATTCCATTAGGTCGGTCATAATATGTGAGTAGATCCAATCATCCTTCGGTAAAATAGAGTTTATTGCCTCTTCTTTGGACGCTTACATCCATGTAGTTAGAACCCGAATTAGTGAATACAACTCGATGGGGTATTTCATGGTTGTGATGCATTGTAAACGATTGCGGTAAAAGACAATCGCACTGGAACATTAAACGAAAAGAATAAGTTGGAATAAGAACAATCATTAAATTATCAAAAGAATAATATAATAAAATGAGTATATAAAAAATACTATATAAAATTATAAATTGTACCTTAAAAGGATCCACTTCGATGAAAAACAAAGAATACATTCTATAAAGTAGTAAAAGAAGAATAATAAATTTAAAGAAAATGAGCTGACTCTTAGATATGGGCTCATGTACCACAAAAAAAAAAAAAAACTCTATATATAGACTTTATTAAAAAAATAAATATATAAATTAGTTATTATTAAGGTAATCTTTGATTATTTACGTTAGTTATAAATCATATATTTGTTTTGTTAAAAATATATAATTTTATTATATTATATCATGATTTGAATCATTGTTTTTTTTTATCATGAATAGAGTAACGGAGACAACTTCATATCACTATTATACCATATTATTATTATTATTATTATTATTATTATTATTATTATTATTATTATTATTATTATATTTCTAATTGATAATTGATAAGTAGTTTAATAATGTATTAAATATTGATTTTATATAATTATAATAAAAATATTTTTTTAAATTAATATAATTATATATTATTACTTAAATATTAATTATAGTATAATTATAATAAATATATTTAGTCCAAAAAAAATCCAATTTTAATATATTAAGTAGACCATCTAACAAAATTTTCATAGCTTACAACAAGATTGACCTACATTTTTATAAGATACCTTTTAAATTTTTTAAGCTTGCATTGTGACAATCTTTAACGAGCATTTTATTTGATTTTATAATTACATCACTTAGACCAATCACACATTAATGGCACCATGATCGCTCATCCAACCCACTTAATTATAATGTCAATCATTATAATTTATTTTTGACTTTTTGCACTCTTTTCCATGCTTACACCCTTTGCCCAATTTTAATGGAGTGGCACTTTCTTAGAAACTAATTATGCCCGCAACGTAGATATGACCAATGTTTTATTCACCAATCACCATCATCTAAGTCAAAACGTTTTCTACATGAAGGTGCGTGTGACAGCACCTCCAAAACTATGAATTGAGCTTTTTACACAAATCTGGTTACACAATCTTAAAATATATTTAATAATATTTAAAAATATTTATAATTATTTATTTTTAAAATTTGTTAACAATAATACTAATACACTAAAAAAAAAAGCAATATAGCACTCATTGTATTCTGGAATCTAAATTTTAAGTTTTAAACCTTAAATTTTGAATTCTAATTGTTTTTTTATGGAAATCTAAAGAGAGAACTTGGTCTCTCGGAGTCGACGCCGAGTTGTTATTTTCAGTGTTGATCTTTGAATTTTGTGGAAGTCCGAGCTTTACTCCGAGAGGATGTCCAATTACGCGGAGCGTGAGCAAAGAACAAAGGAGGGGGGAGTGTACCTGCAAAGGCACTCCAAAACTTAAGTCAGTATTGAGAATTCAATGTGTCCCTTTAAGGATAGAATAACGTACCTTTATAAGTGGAGTAAAAAGTCGGTTACATTCGTGTTGATCGCCTGAATTGATGAATAGTTATTAGGTCTCAATAGGCAATGATATTCGATCGGACGTTATGATTCTTAGGATGTATTCCGTTAAGCCGGGTTTTAACGTTTTGCCGAGTTGTAACGTAAATTGCCGAGTTATGGTGTGTAATGCCGATTTATAATGCCGGTCTTGTGACAGTCCCGATCATAGCCCCTAAGTTTAGCCTGAGAGTATGTTTTAATGAAGTAGGTTGAACTTTAAATGAAGTATAAGTCGGCGATTGCGTAGGAGTATAGCTTCGGCAAATGGGTTGGACCTGAAGCCCCCCAACTCAAGATGTTTTATTAAAAAAAGGTTAATAAAAGAAAAGAATGTTAAAAGTAAACAATTTTTAAATGAAGAGAGAGAGAAGTAATAATGGCATTAAGTGTGTTGTCATTTCCAAAACCTCTCTTGGACGGTTGATGTGATTGAAAAGTGGGTTATTGGGACTGAAGGGTTTTTGTAACTCATTGGTAACTGTATTGGAATACCAATAGTGTGTCTTCCAAATCATTTTTGAGTTTGTGAGAATAAAATTGGCTGTGAAGGTTCCAGAGGAAAGAAAATGAGTAAAAGAGGTATGTGGTATTTTTTTCTGCTTCTTCTTTCTTCATTGAGTTTCTTTGCTTGTTCCTCTATTTCTGTTTTTTGCTGATAATGGGGTTTGAGAATGATAAGAATGAGAGGATAGACTGGTCTTATGACTAGGTGAATGATGATATTAGGAGTCGTGTGTCATTGTTCTTGGATCAGGGAGCTGTAGATGAAGTAGATAAGAGTAAGGTTGTTAGGGCTGGTTCTGGAGTTCGACTGGAGCTACTGCCATGTTTTGAAAGTGATAGGATTTTTCATAGGGGTGACGGTTTTGAATATTTTTTTATGTATAGTTGTGTTCTTGAAGAGTTGAAGGTTAAGCTTTCATTTAGCGAATTTCAGTGTCGAATTTTGAGGCAGATGAACTACGCACCATCTCAGCTACATCTCAATGGGTGGGCTTTTCTTCATGCGTTTGAGGTGCTGATGAAGTTTTTGGAGGAAGTGCCATCTGTAGAGTTATTTTTCTCACTTTTTCAAGTTAAGGGTGTGTGGAAATGTGGGTGGGTGAACTTGAATAGTTCGCCGAGTTTTGCAATATTTAAGCTGTATAAATCGTCATTTAAGGAGTTTAAGGAGATGTATTTGAAGGTGAGAAGTGTTAAAGAGGACTTTCTTTTTTATGTGGACGAGCATTTAAGGGAGAGATTCCCGATTTGGTGGTGTTTTGAGCCCAATAATATACTCAGTCCAGAGTTTATCAAACCTAGGGATGAGTGTATTATTGAGTATCTGGTCGAAGCGATTGATCGGAAGGATTTGATCTCGATGTTTGATTTGTTGATGTGGGAGGAAAGTAAGCAGGCTGTGGTAGATTACTTAGGTGAGCTTGTTGGGGTTTTGTTTTGTGCTTAAGATTTGAAATATGTTGATGAAAAGTTGGTTTTTGTTTGGTTTTAGGTGAAAAGTATCATGGTGTATCCGCGGCAGACTTGAGGGCACGTGTGAAAAGTAAGAACCTAGATAAGGAAGGTTCAACGTCAAAAGTTGAGATGGTTGTTGGTGCTGGTGAGGTTGATCAACCAAAGCCGAGGAGGAGGAAGGTCGTTCTTAAGAAAAGAAAGGGTGATGTGGTGGATTTGTCCGACGTTTCTGATGATAAAGAGATGATGTGCCGATTGAAGAAGTTCATAAGTTTTTTGACAATCAAAAGAGGTTGCATGGGATTGCTGATCAGACTGATTCTTCATCCTTATGGGGAAGGGATTACCCATACATGGTTGTTGCTTATGAGTGTTGTCAATCGTCGACAGATATGACTCTGGCCGACGAGGTTGGGGATGTTGCTATTGATCAGTATATGCTGGTGATTTTATTTTTTTGAGTAATGGTTTTAAATTTTTCTGTTTTGTGGAGTACTCATGTGATAATGTATAAGTTTCAGGTGGTGGGATTACGGCTTGCAAGTTTAGGGTGTAGCCGTGAAAAAATACATCAGAAGTTTGTTGAGAAAAATGAGGATCCGAGTTTGAGGGATGAGTTGGCTATAAAGAGTGCTAAAATTTTAGAGCTTGAGGTGAAGTTAGTTGAGGTTGAGAAGCATTTGAAAGAAGTGAAGGATAGCTATGCCAAGGATGTTGAAGATTTAAAAAAGAAAGAGTCTGACTTATCTGTTTTGAGTACCCGTATGATTGAGGTTACCGCTCAATTGAAGGAGTTGGAGAAAAACAAGCAAGGAAAAATTCTTGATTCCTTTCTTGAAGAATTTGAGAGGGCTTCCTTTCAGGCGAGATTCTTAGCTCCCAAGGTAGATTTTTCACCGATGGATCCAGGTAAAATAGTGCAGGACAGTGTTATGGTTGAAGATGATGGTGCTGCTGAGCAAGGAGATGAAAATGTTCAACAGAATTTTTGGTTTGCTTCTGTTGTGCTTTTGGATAATTGATTTTGTTGGTAAACTATTTAGCTCCTGTGTTGAGCTTTTGTGTTTGTAACTTTTTTGTTTTGCTACTGCTTTTGGAATGAGTTATAATGCTTCTGAATGCAAGCTGTGTTGCATGTTACGATTAGAACAGAATATTTATGATAAGCTAGTGTTATCTTGTTTCTTATTGTGGCTTGGAGCCAAATTGGTTGTATGAATGGTGGAGTGCCATTATTTTTTATTGAGATTGGTTAACTTTCAAGGAAGGCCGATTAGGCCGAGTTTATATGAGATATCGAGTAATAGAGATAGGGTTTGTTTGTTTTGATAATATTTTGTATAAGTGGGATATGTTTAATGATCGGCGGTACTTATGGAAAAAATTTTGAGTAGTCGGTTTCCGAGTGTTGCTTGGCAATCTGTTTGAGTGATTAATTTCGAGTAGTCTGATTCGGTGGAAGATCTTCTATTTGTTTAACTGATAAATTTCGAATGGTAGGTTTCGAATTAAGATCGGCTATTTGATTGAATGTTTTTGAGTGGTCGGATTTGGATTAAAATTGGTTATGTTGATTGAATGATTGTTTCCGACTTGCCGAATTTGGATTAAGATCGGTTACTTGATTGATTGTGTTCGACTTGTCGGATTTGGATTAAGATCGGTTACTTGATTGATTGTTTACCCTCGAATGTTTGTAATCGGTAAGCTCCGTTGCCGATGACTTCTGTGATTCAGTAAGGGCCTTCCCAATAAGCTGCTAGTTTGCCATGGGTTGATGGTCTTCTAGCTTGTTCTGTTTTCCTGAGCACAAGGTCGTTTACTTGGAAAGACCTTGGGTGAAGTCTTTGGTTATATCTTCGGGCTATGTGCTGTTGCATGGCCAAATGTCTGACTGTTGTGGACGATCTGAGTTCTTCAACTAGATCAAGTTCGAATTGCCGAGCTATGTCTTTTGTAGTTTGGTCGGCCAATTCAGTGCGCTGTGATTATTGGGAGATCTCCACTGGTATCATTGCGTCTGAACCGTAGACTAATCGGAAGGGTGTTTTCTTTGTGGCTAAGTGAATGGTGGTGTTGTATCCCCATGTGATCTCTGGGATAAGCTCGGCCCAGAGGCTTTTTGCATCATCCAGTTTCTTTCTTAGGGCATGTAGTATTACTTTATTTGCAACTTCTGCTAACCCGTTTGTTTGTGGGTGCTCCACTGATGAGAAATGTTTGATTTTTAGTTCCTGCAAAAAGGATGTGAATTTTTGATCGGCAAACTGGCGACCATTATCTGTGATAATGTGCTGAGGAATGCCGAATCGACAAATAATATATTTCCAGACAAAAGAAAGCATTTGTTGTGATGTAATCTTGGCTAGAGGCCGTGCCTCTATCCATTTAGAAAAATAATCAATTCCTACAACCAGGAATTTTACCTGCCCTACTGCTGTCTGGAAAGGGCCAAGGATATCTATGCCCCATTGGTTGAACAGCTAACTTACCTCGGAACAGTGTAGGAGTTTGGCCGGGAGATGTGTGATCGGACTGTATTTTTGGCAGTTGTTACAGCTTTTTACTTTTGCTTGGCAATCCTGTCGTAGTGTGGGCCAGTATAATCCATCTCTGAGGATTTTTGAAGACAGACTTCGGGTGCCAAGGTGTGTACCACAAATCCCTTCATATGCCTCGGCAAGCGCAAGTTCGGCTTCTGTTCTGCAAAGACATTTTAGTAATGGACGGGAGAATCCTCGTCTATATAGGCAATTGTGATAAATTGTAAAAAAGGAGGCATGTTGGCGAAAATGTCGAACGTTTTTGACGTCGCCTGGCAAGATCCCTGTCCGAAGATAGTCTATGTATGGAGATCTCCAATCTGCTTCCTGTGTTATGCTTAAAATTTCTGTGAGTTCAATGCTTGGTTTAAGCAATGTTGACTAATAAAGGGATGACCCGGTTGGTTGAGTACTGGCGAGTTTAGATAGAATGTCAGCTCGGCCATTACTCTCCCGGGGTATGTGCTGTATTTCATATTTTGAGAATTTTAAAAGTAAATTTTGAACGATGTCAAGGTATTTAGAAAGCAAAGGGTCTTTTGCTTGGTATAAGTTGTTTACCTGCTGGACGATAAGTAAGGAGTCGCAGTATACCTTAAGTTTGGTGATGTTTAGGTCGGCAGCGAGTCTAAGTCCGGCAATGAGTGCTTCATACTCACTTTGATTGTTACTTGCTTTGAAAGAAAATAGGAGGGAATGTTCGATGATATTACCGTGGCTATCGTCGAGTATGATTCCTGCTCCACATCCTTGTGGGTTGGAGGACCCGTCGATGTACAAAGACCAGTCGACGTAATCTTCAGCTGTATCTGGTACTGAAAATTCGGCGATAAAGTCGACCAAGAACTGTGACTTGATGGATGATTGGCCCTCGTATTGGATATCAAATTCTGAAAGTTTCACCGACCATTTTACTAGTCGGCCAGCCAATTTTGGTTTCTGAAGTACTTGTCGCAAAGGTTGGTCTGTCCGAACATGGATGACATGACTTTGGAAGTATGGTCGTAGTCGTCTTGCAGAGAAAACAAGAGCTAAAGCTAGCTTTTCAATGGTCGGATAGCGAAGTTCAGCGTTCTGTAGTGTTTTGCTAATGAAATAAATGGGCATTTACTGCTTTTGCCTTTCTGCAACAAGAGCGAAGCTTATAGCCCAGTTAGTAACAGATAAATATAAGAATAATGGTTCCTCTTTAAGGGGAGTTTGTAAAATTGGTGGTTTTGAAAGTATTTCTTTGATGGTTGTGAATGCTTGTTCACAATCATCAGTCCATTGGAAACCCTTTTTCTTTTTTAAACTTTGGAAAAAGCATAAAGATTTAAAAGCTAGGCAAGGAAAGAATCTAGAGACTGCAGCAAGTCTCCCTATCAACTGTTGCACTTCTATGATAGTTTGAGGGCTGGTCATATCTAGAACAGCTCGGCACTTTTTTGGATTTGCCTCGATACCTTGGCTAGTGAGCATGAAGCCGAAGAATTTTCCACTTTGAACGCCAAATGCGCATTTTTCGGGATTTAGTCGCATGTTGTATATCCTGATTTGTCCGAAGATTTCAGCAATGTCATCAAGGTGGCTGTTGTCAATTTTTGTTTTGGCGACCATGTCATCAACATAGATCTCGATGTTTCTGCTGATTTGTTTGGTGAACACTTTGTCCATTAGGCGTTGATAGGTTGCATCTGCGTTCTTAAGACCAAACGGCATGACTTTATAATAATAGTTTCCATATTCAGTAATAAAGGATGTCTTATTTTGATCGGATGGATGCATTTTGATCTGGTTATAGCCAGAATATGCATCCATAAAGCTAAGTTTTTCATAACCAGACGCATTATCAACTAAGCAATCAATAGATGGCAAAGGATATAAATCTTTGGGCCATTTACCGTTATGTTTTTTCACCATGACGACATTTGCTAGCCATGTTGTGAATCTGATTTCCTAGATGAAGCCGGCGTTGATGAGCTTCTTGGTTTCTTCCAGAAAGGCTTGTTTGCTGTCATGGCTGAGGTTTCGCTTTTTCTGTGCTATAGGTCGGACAGATGGATCTAATGCCAGCTTGTGGGATATGATGGATGGATCAATACCTAGTATGTCAGCTGGGGTCCAAGCAAACAGGTCGGCATTTTGTTGTAAAAATGCTCGGAATGAGGCTTTCTCTTCTGAGTTTAATGTGGAACCGACGTAAGTGAACTTGTCCGAGCTATCTGTGAAATAAATTTTGTGCAAGTCTTCTGTTAGGGTTGGTCGTTCAAAGGTTCCTGCCCTGGGGTCAAGGTCGGCCAAGTCTGGTAGGTCTTCTAGGTTGCCGATGTTGTTCACATGAGCCTGGATGTTCTGGTTAGGTCTTTTGAGACTATTGTTGTAGCATTCTCTGGCCTCTTGGGCATCACTGTGAATGGTTGCAATGGTGTTATCCTGCAAAGAGAACTTAACACAGAGATGAATCGTGGAAACTATGGCGCCGAACCTATTTAAGAAAGGTTGTCCAAGTATCAAATTGTAAGGACTAAAACAGTCAACAACTAAGTATTAGATATTTGAAGTTTTGGATAAGGGATCCTCACCGAGTGTGGTTCGTAACCACACAGAGCCCATAACCGGGACTCTCTCACCTGAGAAACCAACCAGGTCTCTAGTGGAAGGTTGGAGGACGTTGCCGCTCATTTTCATCTTCTGAAATGTGGAGTAAAAGAGAACATCGGCACTGCTCCCAGGATCCAGTAAAACTTTTTTCACCAAGAGATCTCCGAACTGAAGGGAAATGACGACCGGGTCGTTTAGATTAGTTACGTTGGCGCTATAGTCGGCGGGCTGGAATGTTATCTGAGGAGAGTGTAGAGGTGTCTGTGTTTGATAGGCTTCTATTGAAAGCATAGCTCGGTAAGATCGCTTTCTTGCCAAGCTTGTAGCTCCTCCACCTGCAAAAACCTCCAGAGATACAGTTAATAATACGTCTTGGTTGGTCGGGATGATGGTTGTTCGGTCGATCTTTATCTCGGACATTATATGTTGCCAAGCTTTGGTCACCAGAGGGAGGTGCACGTCGTTATATGTGGCCGCCGATATACTTGTCGAGGTGACCTTGTCGAGCTAACCGCTCCAGAAGGTCTTTGGCAATGACACACTCATTAGTAGTGTGTCCGTACTTTTGGTGGAAAGAGTAGTATTTTGATCTGTCTGTGCCTTTTGAATCTGGGTAGTTGCCCGCTTTTCTCGGCGGTTTGATTAACTTTGAATTTAAGATTTCCTTGATGATGTCGTCGCATTTGGTGTTGAACTGAGTGTAAGAGTCATATCGCGGGGTTGGTTTGAAGTTCTTCCTGTTGTCTCGAGTTTTCTCGTCGTCTCTGTAATATGATTTTTCTGTTTTCCGAACTTGTCAGAATTCTTCGATGTCAATCTGGCCTTTCGCCTTTTCACGGAACTCGGCCATAGTTTTGGGCTTGGCAATAGCAATGGTCTCCTGGAACTTTCCTGGTCGGAGTCCACTTTTTATTGCATGCAGCTCCACCTCGGGGTGGAGGTCGGGTATACTCATGGCTATCTTTGTGAAGCGCGTCATGTAGTCTCTGAGGGTCTCATGTTGGCCTTATTTGATTGTGTTCAGGTAGTTGGAGTCATGTAGGTATATGGCTGATCCAGCAAAGTGTTCCTCGAAGGGCTTTGATATGTCTCGAAAACGAGAAATAGAACCTGCAGGCAAAGAACAAAACCAATCAAGTGCAGGACCGTCCAAGTAAGATGGAAAACAACGACATTATACTTTATTAGATGCACCGTTTACTATCATTATGGAGGTGAACTTTTTGATGTATTTCTTCGGACCACCCAGCCCATCATAGGGAGTCAGGGTGGTCGGCAAAGTGAATCTCCTGGGTAGCACGAAATTCATCACTTCGGCCGTGAACGGCCCAGGGGAGCTTTCTAGGTGGTCATCCTCATCTTCTGGCCAAGCTTCCTCATTATGCTCAGGTTGTTCTTCCTCGTGCCGAGCAGTTTTAAAGACATGCGTAGGCCCTGACTGATGCTCGGCTTCTTCTGTCCGTTCTTGTCTATTGTTGTTGTTTTCGATTCGGGTGTTATTCAAATTAGCAATTTGATTTGCCATTCTTTGGTTTTCTTCGGCCATGCATTGGTTGGCTTGCCGCAACTCGGTCACCATCTGAAGGAGTTCATATGGTGTGGGTGGAAGCTGTTCAGCCATGACTCCAAGCGAGATCGTCGAGGCCGATGATATATGGAAAGGATTATATTCCCGGCCCCATGGTGGGCGCCAATTATTCTTGTATGGATACCTGAAGGGAGAGCTTGGTCCTTGGGAGTCGACGTCGAGTTGTTATCTTCGGTGCCGATCTTTGAACTTTGTGGAAGTCCGAGCTTTACCCCGAGGGGATGTCCAATTACGCGGAGTGTGAGCAAGGAACAAAGATGGGGGGGGGGGGGGAGAGTGTACCTGCAAAGGCACTCCGAAACTTAAGTCAGTATTGAGAATTTAATGTGTCCCTCTAAGGATAGAATAACGTACCTTTATAAGTGGAGTAAAAAGTCGGTTATATTCGTGTTGATCGCCTGAATTAATGAATAGTTTTTAGGTCTCAATAGGCGATGATATTCGATCGGACGTTATGATTCTTAAGATGTATTCCGTTAAGCCGAGTTATAATGTTTTGCCGAATTGTAACGTAAATTGTCGAGTTATGGTGTGTAATGCCAATTTATAATGTCGGTCTTGTAACGGTCTCGATCACTAATTATAAATTTTAAACTCTAAAATTTTAAATCTAAATAAATTTTAAATCTTAAACTTTAAATTATAAATTTTAAATTATAAATCTAAATTATTAATATAAAATATAATAAATAAAGAATTAATATTTGTTTAATTAAAAAATACCGCATTTGTTTAGTTAATAAAAAATATTTAATGATGAGGCTATAATATTATAACTAAAAAAAATTAAGAGCATTGAATATTTGTTATCAGCATGCACCAATCTTTCCTTGTCCAATAGGCTTGTGAATCTCCATCACTTTATAAGCATATCCCCATTGTTAAGGATAGGTAGAAATTCGGTATTGAAAATATATTAGGTTCAGTTGGTCGTTAGAGAGAATCTAAGGATGAAAAGGACGGCTTTGTTGGCGCATATTATTGAATTTTATAATAAATAGTCTTGTAGTGATGATAAAACCTCTTAATAATATTTTTTTTTCTTCTACATTTTTAAATAAAACAAAAATTTAACAAAATACAATATATATAAATTTAATTATCAAATCAATTACTATATAATTTATGTATTTTTAGACATACATAAATACAATACAAAATCAACCACTAATGACTAAACAAATGTGTCACCTACCAAATATAACAACCCAAACACCTCTATCCCATTTCACTCTACAAAGTACTGAAAGTAGGTAACAACACTCACACAACATTCATGTAAATCTCAATGAAAACCCCATAGATATTCTCATTTCATTATCTTCTCTATCATCACAATTTTCTTTCTTCGATTAAATATTTATAAAAATCAGTAATTTACGTACTTTTAAATATTATTATATTTTTTAATTTAATTTAAAATTTTCAATTCTTAAATTACCAAGTCAGATAGAATTAAAATATGTTTGTTTGCTGTAATAATTAAAATTAAAGATTTAAATTTTATAAAATTTTATGAACAATAATATTTTTTTATCAAAAAACGAACTAACTACCAATATAATTAATTAATAATTATAATACTACTTAGACTAATTTTTATATTAATAAATTAGAGCAAAAATAAAATAAAAATTCTAACATCTTTTAATCAATCATGTAATTTTTTTTATCAATCCACTCAAGTTAGTTTTATTTTGATTATCATGCATCCTCTTATCAATGCATAATTTTTTTTTTTAAATTCTAAGATCTTAGCTTTTTTTATTGTGTACTTTGTAGTCAAAATTAAAAAAAAATATCATTTAACTAACAATCAAAATCTTTCCTTGGATGTAATAGAAGATTACTTGGGAATCATAATAGATCATTTCCTTTCTCTGAACTAAATAACATTTTCTTTTTTACCTGTTTTCTGACTAATTTTTCTAATCAATCCATAAAGATAGCTCAATAGGTAACAAACAAGTTAATGAAAAAAAAAGGGGTCACATGAGTGTCTCCGTATTAGTTTACATCTGTTCCATTTTTTATTGGTAAGCTGTTTAGAATTTTCTAATACATTCATAGCTTCTCTGAACCATTAGCTCTCTTTTTTAAATAAATAAATAAATAAATAAATTTTATTTTTTATTTTAAATATGTACTTGTTCACTTTTCTTTTGATTTCATCTTTACTAGCGCACTACATTATTAATTTGTGCACAAGTTACTCCATCCCATTGCCTAACACATTATTCTGTTAGCAATGGATGGCAATGGCAATGTTTTATTAGTTGAACGCAACAACACAGAAACCCAACAACAATAATAATAATGGCACTATTAGTATTAGCAACTCCAAAAACTGGGAAGAGGCAATGTACCTCATACAATGAACCAAGCAGAAAGCAATTATATAGTTGGGTTGAAGCTGGGTTTAATCTGCTGAGCACATAAATCGAAGTATAGTTGCTTGTATTATATGTGCATGGGAGTCTGGCCATAAATCGCTATCCTTAGGTGTGTTTTATCACTTTATGTGTAGCATAGGAAAAGCATAAAATAAAAATATACGATAGAATCTATGATCTGAACCAAAAAAAATATGTAATATAAATAACAAATTAGACATTTAGAAAATGAAAAAATAACTGTTAAATCTAAACAAAAATCTACAACTTTTAGATTGTGAGGCTGCTAGAACTAGAACTATAGGAAATTGAGATCAATCAAGTCCAAGTACCCCAAGTCATCATAGTTTATTCCATTTGGGGCAAAGTTATCCAAGCCCACTCCATTTGGAGTGTATTCAAACTCAAGGTCTTCCAAACTCTCAAAAAACTTACTCAATATTAAGATTATTGCCAAAAAATTGAATTGCATTGGAAATTAACATTAATAGTTATATTTTTAATAGAATGATGGTATTAACAGATACTAATATCACGAAGCTCAATTAGTTGATGATTCTGTAAGGATTGAAAAACTCAATTCTTGTAAGGGCAGATATAGATGCAATTAATATAGAGATTTTTTCTAAACCATGTAACTGATGACACGTGGTTGCAATGACTTCATAATGATGCATGCTGTTCTTTTTTTTTTTTTTAAATCAGGCTTAGCTTTATAATCTTAGTGTTAAAAGTGATAATAATTAATAAATAGAGATATTTTAGATATAATAGAATTTAAGGTGAATGACCTTTATAAACCAAAGAAAAACCAATTTTATGTATATTTTTTAAATTCAAAAACGTTTGCAAGTTTTAATGTAAATCAAATTCATTGAATTCGAATTAGGCTTCATAGTACTAAATTGAATCTACTTGATTCGAATTACTTGGTTTAGAATTCACATGTAAATCAAATTAAATGAATTCGAATTAGGCCAAATACTACTAAATCGAATCAATGAGTTTTGATTTAGCTCTCTTAGTAAATCGAATGGACAATGATTGTAATTGATTCAAATTTTTCTTATAATAAATCGAAACAAGCGGTTTCAATTTATCACCATACTAAATCAAATGAAATAGCTTCGATTTAGTACCATTGAGAGTCTTTAGTAAATCGATGCTAATGGAATCGATTTACTAACATTAGACCTATATATAGAATTCGAATTCAGTTGATTCGAATTACAATTCAGAATTCCTAACGCCAATAATCCCCACCACAAACTACCCTCCTTGAAAACTTTTGAAAAAAACTCCAACAAAATTCAAATCTAAACATGGAGGACGATCCAAATCGTATCTATCGATTAGATGGAGTCGCACAAATTACTGGTGCCTTCCATGAAGAGGTTAGTGATTGAAAATTTTTGTTTTCAACATAATTTATTTAGTCATGCTAGTAATGTTAACATGCTTCATGGAGTAGTTGTTTACCGTTCTTAGTTAGAAATTAGAAAATTAATTGTTTCAATATAAATGTTGGTTAGAAGTAATAAGCTATTAGTTGGTTAGATTTTAAGAACTTGAAATGGTACTTAAAAATGTTAGTTAGCATAATGATTGTAGGCTCTGTTAGAAAGTTATTAGTTTTATATTCAGCGAGAAGTAGTTTAGGATTAGGATTCACTTTAACCCAACTGTTGCACTTGATTCCAAACTTCTAGAGAACTGTGATATGTTTTATACGTTAAAGAGAATTTTTTTTAGAGTAGTCACGTACTTACACTACAAGAAAGTTTCAGAATAGCGACCGATTTTAGAGACCGAAAAAAAGGTTGCTAATAGCGACTGATTTAACGACCGATATAGGATTTCAAGGACAAAAAAAACGTTGGTCGCTAAATTACAATCAGCGACCAATTTTAGTGACCAAAGAAATTGGTCACTAATAGTGACCAATTTAGTGACCGATAAGGCTTTTATACAAATAACATAAAGTTGGTTGCTAAAATCGGTCGCTATTTTTTAACTTAGCGACCGAATTAGCAACTGAAATGAAGAAGTAACGCTTGGGATTGTTGGTCACAAAATCGGTCGCTATTTTTTAATTTAGCGACCGATTTTGCAACTAACAGAAAAATAAGCTAAAAAAAATTGGTCGCTAACTCAGTCGCTAAGCTGGTGGTCGCTAAATCGGTTGCTAATCATTAAGATAGAGACCGATTTAACGACCGCAGTATAATAATGTTTTAACTAATTTAAAATATTTACTGAATTATTCTATCCTCACTAACCCTAACTCAGCCTCACCAGTCACCATTCTCACCTTCTCAAACAGTTACTGAGCTACACTTCTCCCCCTTAAACAGTCGTCGTCTTCTCCAATCTCGATGCCGTCGCCATCGTCTTCTAGACTCGCAGCCGTCATCGTCATCTTCTCCAGCTTCGGCACCGTCGCCATTGTCTTTTGGACTCAACATCTCGCGGTGCTTTCTCTTGCTTCTACAGCGACAAAGGTAGGGTTCTTAGCGAAGAGGAGTAGACCAAAGAGAACGTCTACATCAAGGTATCTCTCCCCTTCCCTTTCCCTTTCTGTAACATCCTAATATTCAAATTCTTATGCTCGACCCATAAGTCAATGATATTACCGTGGTACGAATCTCAGGTGGATTATAATACATAATTTATAAGTATAATTGAAAGGAGTATTAAACGAGAAGCCTGAAAAGGAGTAAAAATAAAATTGCAAATTTGTAGCGCTCACATATCGACAACTAAAGATAAAGCGTCAAGTCGAAAGCGATATACAGTTAAAGGCATAAAGGAGAGTAAGAGAAGGACAGTATATAGATATATAACATAAGTAAATGGCCACTAGCCGCGACCCGCGAAGTTTAGGCTGGCTAGGGTACAGTATAACAGTAGTTGACAACAATATCTCCTAATCTCTCCCAAAAGAAACATAAGAGCCTCTATAGGCAAGTTCAAAAGAGTTCAATACATAATATAAGCTTTTTAAAATAAAGGTGGAGAGATTCTAAGCAACATATAAAGTAGATAATATAAAAATCTTCGCCATCTCTCAGATGAACCACAGCTTACTTCTGAGCACCTGGACCTGCATCTGAAAAATAAGAGATATATACGGAATGAGAACCCCAACCCATGAGTTCCCAGTACGGTAAAAGTCTCAAATAAATACAATGCATTGTAATAAAAACTCACTAAGCATCCTAAACTTTCTTTAACCAAATATTCATCCTATATTCTCGCTAATCCATAAATAGGTAACTGTCATAAGGGAATGCTAAATCTAATTCATCTTCCTCCTGCTTCCCAACTTTCTAACTCTCCAACGAATCAGAATTAGAATCATAAACAAAACCATCACCAGTTATTATATCTCAACAATTCTATATCAATACTTCATATCCTCACCTGGAGCAAGTGAAATCACTTCATTGCGTCTACCCAGGGAGCCCAAATTACCTCATTCAATAATCATCATTTTAAATTAATCATATCATTACTCCATCTCAACAAGAACAGCCCTCAGCGTCAACTGACACCAGCATGAGGGACCTCTCAGTTGTACAAACACAAGCAATACAGGCAAGTAATACACATTAAGGTACAAGTAGAACAAGTAGTACATAATCGGGTAACATAGCATATATGATATAGCAATCCAAAACAAATAGGCAAACCCAAACAATTCAAACATATACAAATAATGTATACCTGCCCTCTGGCTGATGATATCATCTGTCGATTATATAGCCAACCCGACACGTCCTGGTAGCTAACCATGGACAGAAACACCCATCGCAGAGCAAGTGGGCTTGAGCTACAACCCCCTTGCTACTACCCGCTCAACCCAAAGCCAGTGGAATAACCACTACTACGGCTACTACCCAGACGGGTGTTTAAAAGCTCAACTTGGAGCAAGTGGAATAACAACTACTACTGCTACTACCCAGGCATCACAATCTCTGATCTAGAGCAAGTGGGACGAACCACAATCCTTGCTACTACCCAAGTATCACAATCTCTGACCTGGAGCAAGTGGGATGAACCAAAACCCTTGTTACTGCCCAGGATCTCAAAACATACATTCATTCAGTTTAAAATCAATCATCATTGTTATCAAATCTCAAACATTAACCTGGAGCAAGCGGAACGAACCACAACCCTTGTTACTACCCAGGTATCACAAATACATATTCATTCATAATCACTCTTCATTATTACCTATTCTCAAATAATGACCCGGAGCAAGCAGGACGAACCACGACCCTTGCTACTACTCAGGTATCACAGACATACATTCATTCAAAACTTCGTAATTGAACTCATTTATCATAATTCTCCTTCTCCATCTCATACCCGGGGCAAGTGGACAATGCCACTGTCTACTACCCGGGCACAGTCTCTCTATTGCGCCTTATTACCATTAGGGAAAATCCGTGCCCTGTCGCCATTAGAGGATATCTGTGCCCTGTCACCATTAGAGGGTATCGGTGCCCTGTCACCCTTACAAATAACGAGAAAACACAAGCATATTCACATTCAACATTTTCCATCACTATTCATTTACCACATTCATTCATTAATCATATATGCATCTCTAGCATACTTGCCACTTGTTCAAGCTTCCTCAATCAATCATAATCCTTTAATCATTAGTCATATACGTATCCATACTCAGCCATAATTCAATGCTTATCGCAGCCATCCGGCTCATAACATACACCGCACTTTTACCATCATTCTCAGCAACTCATACAATCATTATTCCTTATCATTCATCATTGATTCTCACTTTACTTCATCCACAAGTTACCACATGTCCTAACTTCTTCTCATTACTAGGCATACTATAAAAATTTAGGACTCAAATGATGAAAATAGAGGCTTAGAAGTTTGAAATTCGGCTTTAAAAACTCAAAAATCAAATTTTGCTGAGAACGGGGTCACACGTGCGCGTCACCCACGGGCACGCGTGGGAAGAGGAGAAAAGCGGGTGGCGCGTAAGCGTCGCCCATGTGCATGCGTGGGAAGTAGAGAGGTAGGGTGACGCGTGCACGTCAGCCATGCGTACGCGTGGATGCGTTTTGTGCTCCTCGCACAAAAACGGCATGCTACCATCACAGCTCTTTGGAATTTATACTACGCACCTGCATCAATACAGCGATGCGTATGCGTTGAGCAGGCGCATGCGTGAGATAGTAAAAATCGTGGGTGACACGTGTGCGTCGGCCATGCGTGTGCGTCGGAGAACGTTTTACCAAAATTTTACTAAGTTTAAAAAGCTGCAGAATTTTATTTTCAAACCTCAAACTTCCGCCGCACATAACTTCTTCTACAACATTCCTTTTTCAACCATTTCTGAACCATTGAAAAGATTGTTGAATGAACTTTCATAAAAATCCATTTTTGAAGAATTCCTAACTCCGAGGGCCGAGTTACGGACCTCCGAAGTTGGTCAAAAATTAGTTTTTACCCAAAAACAGAAATCACTAATTATTCCAATGTTCACAGGCCAAATTCATTTCCACTCATCCAAATGACCACAACCCAACCACATTCACATAATTACACTCAACCAAAACTAAACCTACCTCATCTACACAATTCAATTCAATTTCGTCACCTTCCACTCCTAAATTCCTAATTTCTTATTATTCCACATTCCTCCCATTTATTCACACACTCAATATTCAATATCTATTCAATCTCATATGACATCACACAATACACACATCACTTACCTTCCTTACCTCTTTCTGGCCTCCGGCCCAAATTCACAATTTAAATGCATATTCCACAAACCAATATTCATTATCCAATTCATCAAATTCTCAACACACCAAACATAAAAATTCACACAATTCTCAACCAAATCATTAATTTACCTTACATATCAACTATACATATTAGTACCAACCATTTACACAATCCAAACTTAATCCTATGGGAATCTAGCCTAGGAATTCTCATTACACCACACGGTACTTAAGTGAAACTTAAACCGTACCTATTGTAGCCAAAATAATTGAGCTTCTTCTTGGGAGTCTCCACCAACCCTTAGCTCCAAGCCTCACCAAGGCCCTACCAGCAATATCAATCTTCCAAGTGTGCCCCAAAATCACCCAATACTCTAACATAATCAATTTTCACACTTATAATCAACATAGGGTTCATGAAATTAATAAATCACAAGGGTTAGAGAGTTTCTTACCTTAACCCATAAAATTGGTTGATGGAACTCACCATTGGCTCATACTAGAGCACTCCTAAATAACCAAAATCATAAAATTACTCGACACCCATAACCAAACTCGAATTTAAGGGGGAAAACGAAAACTGGGCAGAAGATAGTGGAATAATCACCACAAAACTTAGATAGAATTGTAGCGGATGAGAAGAGCGATGCGTGGCCGCAAACGTCTCGTCAATCGGAGTTCCGGAGAGAAAGTTATGGTGATTTGAAGTTTGATAAAGTTAGGATTTTCTCTCTTCTTCCTCTCTTCTCCATTTCAGCGCCCCACACCCTTTCTTTAGGGTTAATGAGCTGAAATTTTCATAACTAATATTTATATATTTTGGGTCTTGGGTCCACTTGGGCCAGGTTCACTTGGTTTAGTCCGTTGGCCCAATTTTGGGCCAAAACCTTAAGATTAGAGTTTTTAAATCGTATATTAAATATTTCTATATTCCCAAATTATAAATTCTTATTTCTTAAAATTATTCACTTTTAATTAATTTTCTCAGCCACAGTACCGGACAGATCGCAGCCGGTACTGCCGGTCAAATTTTCAGTGCGCATCTTTACGCAGAAAACTATGTTTTCTGACTCAGAAAAATTCACTAAGTCTAAATATCATTTAAATTATCAAATTCCGATTGCTAAATTTTTTAACCATATTCGCTCCTATTTAATTTATTATTTAATTAATTATGGTTTGACCGAATTTTACATTCTACCCCCCTAACAGAAATTTTTGCCCTCGAAAATTCGATCTGCCACCACGAGTACGTGAGCGTAGTCTGCCTTTATATCCAACACATAGTAGTCCCGAGGTCTTTTTACTTAGCGCACTTCCGTTGCCGCACTCTGATTCCTTTATCTTCGAGGATCTCGATTATTCGTCCAACGCCGACCAACAGCCTCGTTCATTACTTTTATCATCTTATCAACTCACATCTTATTAAATCTCAAATCATGTCATCAGTAATATCACCATCATCATTAATCATAGTCATCATCCCACATCATTATAATCAACTAAAAATCATCACCATGCTTTAATCATACTCCATCCTTATCCTCTCTCTCTCTCTCAAGTCAATTACCACTAATCACAGCTCAACACCAAGCATAACCTCCAGACTTACTTTCTTATTCCCAAACCCTCGAATTTATATATATAAATTGATGTTTTAAAGTCTTTGACTAATTAATCAAAACTCTCTTCGTTTTTAAAAATCAAATGAGTTTGAAATAACAAGTTAATAAAATCATAAGAATCCGACCTTCTTTAATAATCTATAAAAGCATTCGAAACACATCTCTTTTGTTAAAGTTACTCAAATCAAAAATCATTTTCAAAATCATAACCAACACTCTTTCAAATTCTTGAGAAAATTTCGACAGCAACTTCCCTAAAAACTGGAGTTTGCCACCCGTCACGGGTCCCCTCCTTTCAACCTCAACTCAATTAAAACCAACATTTCAAATCAACGTTTCCCAATCCATCATTTAGGATCATTCCTTATCTATTTAAATCAAAGAAAACTAAAAGTTACGGATTCAATCCATTTCACCAAAAATCTAGAAATCAACCAATAAAATAACAAACACAACATATCAATCTCAACAGAAAATCATTTACATCACAGGCATTTATCCATTTGTATTAATCTGCTAAACTTATCAGTTAGTCAAAGCCCAAAGCATTTTTGTTTAAAGCAAACCCCTACCCAGACCATCCGGTTTGGTTCTAAGTCTAATACTAAGCTCGACATTCCCAATTTTATTGTAAAGGTGGTATTATAAAATCATGCACTGTCCTTTAAGCCTGATTATTACAATTACCTCAATCTTACTGTCGTAATCAGCCCGCATCTTGACTTCCTCCTTGTTGGCAATTTCTTGATACATGCCCTGGTAACCCGCACTTGTAACATACACCTAACCCCAATCGGCACGGCCTATTTGGGTGATGACTTCCACATCTCTGATAGCTCGAAACATCTGAAGTAGCCACTGTCTATTTTCCCTTAATATTCCCTTGGGACTCCTTATTCGTTGCAAAGTTATTCCGTCCTTGGGAAAAGTATTGTGTGTATCCTCTCTCCTTAAACTCTCGACCCCTTGGTGTGAATCCTTGGTTGTGCTCCCTATGACTTCCTTTCTCTGCAGCCACCTTTTTCACACACTCTTCAGCAACTCTGCTCTTATTCACCAACTCTGAGAAAGTTCGGATCTCCATTGGTCCCACTAAACTTAAGATATCGCTCTGGAGCCTTCCTTCATACTTAATACACTTCCATTCCTCGAAGTCTCCCGGAGCTCCCTGACATATGTGAGAAAGCCTGAATAGCTCCTCATATTTGTCTGTATACTCAGATACAGACATAGCACCCTGCTTCAGCTGCAGTAACTCAAGTTCCTTTGCTGTCCTTACAGAATTTGGAAAGTACTTCTTATAAAATTCCACCTGGAAGGCATTCCAGGAAATAGGATCATCATCATGCTGCAGGAGGTGTCGTGTTCCCTGCCACCAATGCAACGCTTCCCCAGTGAGCAGATAGGTAGTAAATTCAACACACTACTCTTCAGGTACCAACTGCGCTTGCAGTGCTCGCTCCATAGCCTGAAACCAGGTATCGGCTTCAGTCGGATTGGTGGTTCCCTTGAACTTAGGTGGATTAACCTTTAAGAAGGTTGCCAGTGTCATCGGGCCCTGAGCTCCACTTCCGCCATTGCCATTATTATTTATCTGTTGCCCAAGAGCCTCTACTGTGGCCTGCATAGCAGCAGCCATGTTCTCCAATGCCGCAATGAAGTTTACCGGGTTATTCGGATTGGTTTCCGGTCCCTAAGTACTAGTACGACCTCTCTCACGTCCCCGACCGCGTCCACAAGGTGCCATCTGGTTCCTATACACACCAAACAATCGATATCAAGTTGATTAGTCTCAATATCGGAAGTCTAGTGCTTCAAAGTACCAAAGGTACACTCATGAACTTCATGCTAGACGTATCAGTCGGATACCCTAACTAGCACAAGCACAGACTCAGAGTATGCATTGAAGCATAAGCAGTTCCATCCCTCAGGCTCACGAAGACGAACAACTCTGATACCATAATATAACATCCTAATATTCAAATCCTTATGCTCATGTCATAAGTCAATGATATTACGGTGGTACGACTCTCAGGTGGATTATAATACATAATGATAAGTATAATTGAAAGGAGTATTAATCGAGAAGCCTGAAAAGGAGTAAAAATAAAATTGCTAATTCGTAGCGCTCATGTATCGACAACTAAAGATAAAGCGTGAAGTCGAAAGCGATATACAGTTAAAGGCATAAAGGAGAGTAATAGATAGACAGTATATAAGATATATAACATAAGTAAATGGCCACTAGCCGTGACCCATGAAGTTTAGGCTGGCTAGGGTACAGTATAACAGTAGTTGACAATAGTATCTCCTAATCTCTCCCAAAAGAAACATAAGAGCCTCTATAGGCAAGTTCAAAAGAGTTCAATACATAATATAAGCTTTTCAAAATAAAGGTGGAGAGATTCTAAGCAACATATAAAGTAGATAATATAAAAATCTTTGCCATCTTTCAGATAAACCACAGCTCACTTCTGAGCACCTGGACCTGCATCTGAAAAACAAGAGATATATACGGAATGAGAACCCCAACCCATGGGTTTCCAGTACGGTAAAAGTCCCAAATAAATACAATGCATTGTAATAAAAACTCACTAAGCATCCTAAACTTCCTTTCACCAAATATTCATCCTATGTTCTCGCTAATCCATAAATAGGCAACTGTCAAAAGGGAATGCTAAACCTAATTCATCTTCCTCCTGCTTCCCAACTTTCTAACTCTCCAATGAATCAGAATTAGAATCATAAACAAAACCATCACCAGTTATTCTGTCTCAGTAATTCTATATCAATACTTCATATCCTCACCTGGAGCAAGTGAAATCACTTCACTGCGTTTACCCAGGGAGCCCAAATTATCTCATTCAATAATAATCATTTTAAATTAATCATATCATTACTCCATCTCAACAAGAACATCCCTCAGTGTCAACCGACACCAGCATGAGGGACCCTCTCAATTGTACAAACACAAGCAATACAGGCAAGTAATACACATTAAGGTACAAGTAGAACAAGTAGCACATAATCAGGTAACATAGCATATATGATATAGCAATCCAAAACAAATAGGCAAACCCAAACAATTCAAACATATGCAAATGATGTATGCCTGCCCTATGGCTGATAATATCATCTGTCGGTTATATATCCAACCCGACACATCCTGGTAGCTAACCTGGACAGAAACACCAATCGTGGAGCAAGTGGGTTTGAGCTACAACCCCCTTGCTACTACCCGCTCAACCCAAAGCCAGTGGAGTAACCACTACTGTAGCTACTACCCAGACGGGTGTTTAAAAGCTCAACCTGGAGCGAGTGGAATAACCACTACTACCACTACTACCCAGGCATCATAATCTCTGACCTGGAGCAAGTGGGACGAACCACAACCCTTGCTACTACCCAGGTATCACAATATCTGACCTGGAGCAAGTGGGACGAACCAAAACCGTTGCTGCTGCCCAGGATCTCAAACATTAACCTGGAGCAAGCAGAACGAACTACAACCCTTGCTACTACCCAGGTATCACAAATACACATTCATTCATAATCACTTTTCATTATTACCTATTCTTAAATAATGACCCAGATCAAGCAGGACGAACCACGACCCTTGCTACTACCCAGGTATCACAGACATACATTCATTCAAAACTTCATAATTGAACTCATTTATCATAATTCTCCTTCCCTATCTCATACCCGGGACAAGTGGTCAATGCCACTGCCTACTACCCGGGCACAGTCTCTCTATTGCGCCTTATTACCATTAGAAGAAATCTGTGCCCTGTCACCATTAGAGGATATCTGTGCACTGTCACCATTAGAGGGTATCGGTGCCCTGTCACCTTTACAACCAAAGAGAAAACACAAGTATATTCACATTCAACATTTTCCATCATTATTCATTTACCACATTCATTCATTAATCATATATGCATCTCTGGCATACTCGCCACATGTTCAAGCTTCCTCAATCAATCATAATCCTTTAATCATTAGTCATATACATATATATACTCAGCCATAATTCAATGCTTATCGCAGCCATCCAGCTCATAACATACACAGCACTTTCACCATCATTCTCAGCAAATCATACAATCATCATTCCTCATCATTCATCATTGATTCTCACTTTACTTCATCCACAAGTTATCACATGTCCTAGCTTCTTTCCATTACTAGGCATACTATAAAAAATTTAGGACTCAAAGGATGAAAATGGAGGCTTAGAATTTTGAAATTCGGCTTTAAAAACTCAAAAATCAATTTTTGCTGAGAATGGGGTCACGCGTGTGCGTCACCCATGTTCATGCCTGGGAAGCGGAGAAAAGCGGGTAGTAGAGCACTCCTAAACAACCAAAATCATAAAATTACTCAACACCCATAACCAAACTCGAATTTAAGGGGAAAACGAAAATTGGGCAGAGGATAGTGGAATACTCATCACAAAACTTAGATAGAATTGTAGAGGATGAAAAGAGCGACGCGTGACCGCAAACGACTCGTCAATCTGAGTTCCGGAGAGAAAGTTATGGTGATTTGAAGTTTGATGAAGTTAGGATTTTCTCTCTTCTTCCTCTCTTCTCCATTTCAGCGCCCCACACACCCTTTCTTTAAGGTTAATGAGCTGAAATACTCATAACTAATGTTTATATATGTTGGATCTTGGGCCCGATTCACTTGGTTTAGTCCGTTGGCCCAATTTTGGGCCAAAACTTTTACGATTAGAGTTTTAAATCGTATTTTAAATATTTCTATCTTCCCAAATTATAAATTCTTATTTCTTAAAATTATTCACTTCTAATTAATTTTCTCAACCACAGTACCGGACAGATTGTAGCCGGTACTGCCGGTCAAATTTTCAGTGCACATTTTTACGTAGAAAACTATGTTTTTTGACTCAGAAAAATTCACTGAGTCCAAATATCATATTTGAATTATCAAATTCCGATTGCTAAATTTTCTAACCATATTCGCTCCTATTTAATTTATTATTTAATTAATTACGATTTGACCGGATTTTATACTTTCTCCTTCTCCTTCTTCGAAGCCCGATTCTGATGATTGTTTGTGTGCAGAAACATGAGAGAGAGAGAGAGGTCAGAGAAACAGAAGCAGCAAGCTAAGAAGGAAAAGGCAGAGATGGACAAAAACCGCTTATGACAAGGAATTTGATTTTTATTCTTGTCATCGGTGTTTTAGGGTTTCGATTTCGCTATTCTAATATCTAAACATCAACCATGTGTTTTCACGATTGGATAAATTTCTTCTCACTGAATTCATAATTTAGGGTCTAAATCTATAAATTAAGACATTGGCCTCTGAAAAACGTTTTAGATCTTAGAATTAAATCAAGCATTGTATGGTTTGCATTCCAATTCGTGAATCTTCGGTCGAAAAGTTCAATGACTGTTGGTATATCAGATTCAACACTCTAATCTCTAGATTCTTTTCAAATGTTTTCCTAATTTTCCTTGTTCTTCTTCAGTTTGAAGACTTTGCGAATCATAATGCGTTTGATCTGCTTGCAAAATACAGTCCATCTCTTCTTGTTTTCAATGATGATATTCAAGTAGCAAATGTTAATGCAGTTGCTTATTCTAATTTGAGGTTACTTAATTACCAATCTTTTTTGGTTTATTTTAAGGGTACAACATATGTGGTATTAGCAGGATTGCTTGCTTCTTTAAAATTTGTTAGGGGAACTTAGCTGACCATACCTTCTTACTTTTCGGTGCTGGAGAGGTTAGTGTCTTGGGAAAATTTGCTTTTTCTCTCTATGTAAAATGCATTTACATTAAATTCTGCTCGCATTAATGTTGTGAGATCTTTCAAATGCTTGTTTGTATTTGGTTTATACTACAAATGATATACATGGGATCTCATTCTTTTGTTAGATAATCTCATTCTCATTTGTGAATACTTGAAGATCTTGTCCATGTCAATGCAATGTGGTTTGTCCATAAGAGTGAACTCGTTTCGTTGCCCTTTTTGTACTTCATCTAATCATAACTTTTGTCTTGGTATATCTAGAGACAATAAGTTTCTACTTAATATATGTCACTGTCTTGTGCCATAGTTTACTTTAAAAAAATTATGTTTTTTCCCTGTTCACTTTTTTATTTTGTTCATCTCTTTTCACCATACTGCATCTCGTAACTTGATAGTACATCAAACACAAACTTGGTTTGCTGAAGATAAATATTTTGGATCTAATCTTTGATGTTCAATTAGGCTTTTTTTCACAATTTAGTCCCACTTCTCTATTTCAAGTTCAATCTTTCTTTCCAAGAAAGCATTGATGACAATGATGATTCTGATGAAGGGAAATATGAAGACAGAAGTCCCTGTTTTTTTGAAATAGAAAGAAGTGCTGGTTTTTTAGACAAGGAACTTGCTGCTAGTGGCTTTAATAAAAAGGATAAAGAAGATATTCAGAGGGTATAATGATTTTCTTATTCTATATAGGAAGGAAAAATTATGGAAGCATTTTCTTTAAATGAAAAATGCAAGATGTTTTCCCTCTTTGTTTTTCATTTGTGAAATTGCTTCCATACTGGTGGATTGGCTTTTCCTATTTTATTTATACGCATGAGTGTCAATTTGTCATGCTTTTAATTGTTCCTCAATGCTTTTCAAATTTATGTGCAGTTCATTGAAGGTGGAGCAGAGGCTGAAACAAACTCAGATAGTGAAGGTGACTCAGTGGAAGACCTGAATGAATCAATCCTTCTTCAGGTATATAAAAAGGATAATTTTGAACTAATAGATGGTGAAAAGTAGATATGTGTCAACTTCTCAGTATGCTAACTATATTTTGAAAATTAAATTTGAATAATGAATACATCTAATATTTAGTACAGAGATAATCGAGAAGCTTGCCTGTGTTTTTCCTGCTTATCTCAGTTGTTCATTTATGTGTTTTTCAATGTTGATATAAGATTGTTGCTTTATTCATACAAAGTGACACCATGCTTTGGTTAAATAACCAGGATGAAGAACATGAAAACAAAGGAAAAGATGAGAGCTGTGAAGCTGCTGAAAGCGGTGCATCTGAAAGGGAATATGCAACTGACAAGGTAATGGTTAGCTTTTGATTCTTTTTTCTTCTGCAAAAAAACCTTGAATATAGTTAGCTCCATATTTATCTACAAGTTAGTTTAATTAGTGGCAAGAATAGAAGATTGAGATCTCTCTTTGCACATAGCAAAATCTTGAAGCTTCTTCTCTGTTTTCTATTCTCTCCTCTCACATCAGCTCTATTTTAATTTAGTAATTTATGTATTTGGTATTTAATGATTTTGTGTCTTGCATGTCATTTTTTAATAACAGAGATTGCTAGCTGTAATAGATGAGCTTGAAGCATTGTGACCTGAATTTAAACTCCTTGGGAACTGATGAGCGGATAATTTATACGCTTTTTGACATTGTTTTTAGTATGTTTTTAGTAGGATCTAGTTACTTTTAGGGATGTTTTTAATAGATTTTGTGTTAAATTCACATTTCTGGACTTTACTATGAGTTTGTGTGTTTTTCTGTGATTTCAGGTATTTTCTGGCTGAAATTGAGGGACTTGAGCAGAAATCAGATTCAGAGGTTGAAAAAAGGACTGCTGATGCTGTTGGATTCTGACCTCCCTGCACTCAAAGTGGATTTTCTGGAGCTACAGAACTCGAAATGGCGCGCTTCCATTTGCGTTGGAAAGTAGACATCCAGGGCTTTCCAGCAATATATAATAGTCCATACTTTGGCCAAGAATTGACGACGTAAACTGGCGTTCAACGCCAGCCTTCTGCCCAAATCTGGCGTCCAGCGCCAGAAAAGGATCCAAAACCAGAGTTGAACGCCCAAACTGGCACAGAACTTGGCGTTCAACTCCACAAATGGCCTCTGCACGTGCTACACTCAAGCTCAGCCCAAACACACACCAAGTGGGCCCCGGAAGTGGATTTATGCATCAATTACTTACTCATGTAAACCCTAGTGACTAGTTTATTATAAATAGGACCTCTTACTATTGTATTAGGCATCTTTGGATTACCTTATGATCCTTTGATCACGTTTTAGGGGGCTGGCCATCTCGGCCATGCCTGGACCTTCACTTATGTATTTTTAACGGTAGAGTTTCTACACTCCATAGATTAAGGTGTGGAGCTCTGCTGTTCCTCAAAGATTAATGCAAGTACTACTGTTTTCTATTCAATTAATCTTATTTCGCTTCTAAGATATCCATTCGCACCCAAGAACGTGATGAAGGTGATGATTATGTGTGACGCTCATCACCATCTCCCCTATGAACACGTGCCTGACAAACACTTCCGTTCTACATGAAATAAGCTAGAATGAATATCTCTTAGATCTCTTAACCGGAATCTTCGTGGCGTAAGCTAGAATGATGGCGGCATTCAAGAGAATCCGGAAGGTCTAAACTTGTCTGTGGTATTCTGAGTAGGATTCAATGATTGAATGACTGTGACGAGCTTCAAACTTGCGAGTGCTGGGCGTTAGTGACAGACGCAAAAGGAGGGTGAATCCTATTCCAGCATGATCGAGAACCGACAGATGAATAGCCGTGCCGTGACAGGGTGCGTGAGCATATTATTCACTGAGAGGAGGGGATGTAGCCACTGACAACGGTGATGCCCTTGCATAAAGCCAGCCATGGAAAGGAGTAAGACTGATTGGATGAAGATAGCAGGAAAGCAGAGGTTCAGAGGAACGAAAAGCATCTCCATTCGCTTATCTGAAATTCCTACCAATGAATTACATAAGTATCTCCATCCCTATTTTATTATATAATATTCGAAAACACCATTATCACTTTATATCTGCCTGACTGAGATTTACAAGGTGACCATAGCTTGCTTCATACCAACAATCTCCGTGGGATTCGACCCTTACTCACGTAAGGTATTACTTGGACGACCCAGTGCACTTGCTGGTTAGTTGTATCGAAGTTGTGACGATTAAAAATTAAGATCAGAGCACCAATCTTTGGGGCCATTACCAGGATTTGTTCGAGCATGGAGATCACAATTTCGTGCACCAAGTTTTTGGCGCCGTTGCCGGGGATTGTTCGAGTTTGGACAACTGACGGTTCATCTTGTTGCTCAGATTAGGTAATTTTCTTTTTGTTTTATTTTCAAAAATTTTTCAAAAATCTTTCAAAAATCTTCTCACCTGTTTTCGAAGAAAAAAAAATATTTTCAAAAATATATTTTTCTTCAAAAATTTTAAGAATGAATTCTAGTGTTTCATATAACATGTTTTAGCTTGACTGGCCATGAAGCCATGTCTAATTCCCAGGATTTTGATTGAGGACTATGAATTCATTACTTCCTTTTTCCCAAATGTTTTCAAAAGAATTATACAAAAATCCAAAAAAATTTAGAAAATCATAAAAATAAAAAAAAAAAAAAATTTTCATGTTTCTTGTTTGAGTCTTGAGTCATATCATAAGTTTGGTGTCACTTGCATATGCATCTTGCATTTTTCGAAAATTCTCATGCATTCATGGTGTTCTTCATGATCTTCAAGTTGTTCTTGGTAAGTCTTCTTGTTTGATCTTGATGATTTTTTGTTTTGTGTCTTTTCATGTTTTTCATATGCATTCTTGAATTCTTAGTGTCTAAGCATTAAAGAATTCTAAGTTTGGTGTCTTGCATGTTTTCTTTGCATAAAAAATTTTTCAAAAAAATGTTCTTGATGTTCATCATGACATTCAAAGTGTTCTTGGTGTTCATCTTGACATTCATAGCATTCTTGCATGCATCACATGTTTTGATCTAAAAATTTCATGCATTGCATTTTTTTTTTGTTTTTCTCTCTCATCATAAAAATTCAAAAAATCAAAAAAATATCTTTCCCTTTTTCTCTCATCAAATTCGAAAATTGAGTTAACTTTTTTCAAAAATTTTTAAAAATCAAATTGTTTCTCATGAGTCAAATCAAATTTTCAATTTGAAAATCTTATCTTTTTCAAAATCTTTTTCAAAAATCAAATCTTTTTCAAAATTCTTAATTATTTTCGAAAATTCCAAAAATATTTTTCAAAAATCTTTTTCTTAATTTTAGATCAAATTTTCGAAAATAACATAAACAATTAATGTTTTGATTCAAAATTTGAAGTTTGTTACTTGCTTGTTAAGAAAGATTCAAACTTTAAGTTCTAGAATCATATCTTGTGATTTTTTATGAATCAAGTCATTAATTGAGATTTTAAAAATCAAATCTTTTTCAAAAACTAATCTCAATCATATCTTTTCAAAAATATCTTCTTATCTTATCTTTTTCAAAAAATATCTTTTCAAAATATCTTTTCTAACTTCCTAACTTCTTATCTTTTCAAAAATTTGTTTCAACTAACTAACTAACTTTTTGTTTGTTTCTTAACTTTTTCAAAACTACCTAACTAACTCTCTCTCTCTAATTTTCGAAAATATCTCCCCTCTTTTTCAAAAATTTCTTTTTAATTAACTAATTATTTTTATTTTTTATTTTTGATTTAAAAAATTTTCGAAAATTACTAACATTTTTCAAAAACCATTTTCAAAAATCACTAACTCTTTTTCAAAATAATTTTCGAAAATTATACCTCCCCCATCCTATTCTATTTATTCATTCATATCCTAACATCTCATCTCACATCTCTTCCATTCGTACAGTTGTGCTTCTTCCTTTACATCACATTCTTTGTCTCCCCCTCTTTTCTTCCACTCACAAAGGGATCTCTATACTGTGGTATAAAGGATCTCTATTATTATTATTATTTTTCTGTGCCTTCTTCTTTGTCATATGAGCAGGAGCAAGGATAAGAACATTCTTGTGGAAGCAGATCCAGAACCTGAAAGGACTCTGAAGAGAAAATTAAAAGAAGCTAAAATACAACAATCCAGAGATAACCTTTCAGAAATTTTCGAACAGGCAGAGGAGATGGCAGCCGAAAATAATAATAATGTAAGGAAGATGCTTGGTGACTTTACTGCACCTAATTCCAATTTACATGGAAGAAGCATCTCCATTCCTGCCATTGGAGCAAACAACTTTGAGCTGAAACCTCAATTAGTTTCTCTGATGCAACAGAACTGCAAGTTTCATGGACTTCCATCTGAAGATCCTTTTCAGTTCTTAACTGAATTCTTGCAGATATGTGATACTGTTAAGACTAATGGAGTAGATCCTGAAGTCTACAGGCTCATGCTTTTCCCTTTTGCTGTAAGAGACAGGGCTAGATTATGGTTGGATTCTCAACCCAAAGACAGCCTGAACTCTTGGGATAAGCTGGTCACGGCTTTCTTAGCCAAGTACTTTCCTCCTCAAAAGCTGAGCAAGCTTAGAGCTGATGTTCAAACCTTCAGACAAAAAGAAGGTGAATCCCTCTATGAAGCTTGGGAAAGATACAAACAGTTGACCAAAAAGTGTCCTTCTGACATGCTTTCAGAATGGACCATCCTGGATATATTCTATGATGGTTTATCTGAGCTATCAAAGATGTCACTGGACACTTCTGCAGGTGGATCCATTTACCTAAAGAAAACGCCTGCAGAAGCTCAAGAACTCATTGACATGGTTGCTAATAACCAGTTCATGTACACTTCTGAAAGGAATCCTGTGAGTAATGGGACGCCTATGAAGAAGGGAGTTCTTGAAGTTGATACTCTGAATGCCATATTGGCTCAGAATAAAATATTGACTCAGCAAGTCAATATGATCTCTCAGAGTCTGCATGGAATGCAAGCTGCATCCAACAGTACTCAAGAGGCATCTTCTGAAGAAGAAGCCTATGATCCTGAGAACCCTGCAATAGCAGAGGTGAATTACTTAGGTAAACCTTATGGAAACACCTATAACTCAACATGGAGAAATCATCCAAATTTCTCATGGAAGGATCAAAGGCCTCAACAAGGCTTTAATAATGGTGGAAGAAACAGGTTTAGCAATAGCAAGCCTTTTCCATCATCAACTCAGCAACAGACAGAGAACTCTGAACAAAATGCTTCTAATTTAGCAAATCTAGTCTCTGATCTATCCAAGGCCACTGTAAGTTTCATGAATGAAACAAGATCTTCCATTAGAAATCTGGAAGCACAAGTGGGCCAGCTGAGTAAAAGGATCACTGAAATCCCTCCTAGTACTCTCCCAAGCAATACAGAAGAGAACCCAAAAGGAGAGTGCAAGGCCATTGACATAAGTGCCATGGCCGAACCTGTGAGGAGAGGAGAGGACGTGAATCCCAAGGAGGAAGACCTCCAGGGACGTCCAGTGATCAATAAGGAGCTTCCCTCTGGGGAATCAAAGGACTCTGAGGCTCATCTAGAGACTATAGAGATCCCATTGCAACTCCTTATGCCCTTCATGAGCTCTGATGAGTATTCCTCTTCTGAAGAGAATGAGGATGTCACTGAAGAGCAAACTGCCAAGTTTCTTGGTGCAATCATGAAGCTGAATGCCAAATTATTTGGCATTGATGCTTGGGAAGTTGAACCTCCCTTGTTCATCAATGAACTAAGTGATCTGGATCAACTGACATTGCCTCAGAAGAGACAGGATCCTGGAAAGTTCATAATACCCTGTACCATAGGCACCATGATCTTTAAGGCTCTATGTGACCTTGGTTCAGGAATAAACCTCATGCCCCTCTCTTTAATAGAGAAACTGGGAATCTATGGGGTACAAGCTGCTAAAATCTCACTAGAGATGGCAGACAGCTCAAGAAGACAGGCTTATGGACAAGTAGAAGATGTATTAGTAAAGGTTGAGGGCCTTTACATACCTACTGATTTCATAGTCCTGGATACTGGAAAGGAAGAGGATGAATCCATCATCCTAGGAAGACTCTTCCTGGCCACAGCAAGAGCTGTGATTGATGTTGACAGAGGTGAAATAGTCCTTCAATGGAATGAGAACTCCCTTGTATTCAAAACTCAAGGATCTCCCTCTGCAACCATGGAGAGGAAGCAGAAAAAGCTTCTCTCCAAGCAGAGTCAACCAGAGCCCCCACAGTCAAACTCTAAGTTTGGTGTTGGGAGGCCACAACCAAACTCTAAATTTGGTGTTGAACTCCCATATCCAAACTCTAAGTTTGGTGTTGGAGAGTCTCAACAAAGCTCTGCACATCTGTGAGGCTCCATGAGAGCCCACTGTCAAGCTATTGACATTAAAGAAGCGCTTGTTGGGAGGCAACCCAATGTTTATCTAATTCTTATTTTTATTGTTTTTCATGTTTTCTTAGGTTCATGGTCATGTGGAGTCACAAAATAAACAAAAAAATCAAAAACGGAATAAAAAAACAGCAGAAGAAAAATCACACCTTGGAGAAGCATCTGTCTGGCGTTCAAACGCCAGAACAGAGCATAGTTCTGGCGCTGAACGCTCAGAATGGGAGCATCCTGGCGCTGAACGCCCAGAACAAGCATGGTTCTGGCGTTCAACGCCAGAAATGGCAGCAAAGGGGCGTTGAACGCCCAAAATAGGCACCAACCTGGCGCTGAACGCCCAGAGTTGTGTGCAAGGGCATTTTACATGCCTAAATTGGTGTAGGGATGTAAATGCCTTGACACCTCAGGATCTGTGGACCCCACAGGATCATCTCAGGATCTGTGGACCCCACAGGATCCCCACCTACCTTCACTCACTCTCTTCTCTCTTCTCAATCATCCTCTATTCCCAATAAACACTCATCCCTTCTGTCTTCCATTTACCACTCACACCCATACACCCACTTACCTTAAAAAATTCAACATCTCTTCCCCACCCAATCCCACCCATATGGCCGAATACACACAGCCATCCATCTCCTCCATATCCTCTTCTTCTTCTACTCTTTCTTCTTTTGCTCGAAGGCGAGCAACATTCTAAGTTTGGTGTGGTAAAAGCATAGCTTTTTTGTTTTTTCCATAACCATTGATGGCACCTAAGGCCAGAGAAACCTCTAGAAAGAGGAAAGGGAAGACAAAAGCTTCCATCAAGGGTCTATAGCTCAGTGGTAGAACATTTGACTGCAAATCAAGAGATCCCTGAGATACCTCAGGGGATACATTTTCTTCCACACAATTATTGGAAGCAACTAAGGGTGGAACATCAAGAGCACTCCTTCATCCTTCATGAAATCAGAGAAGATCTAAAAGCAATGAAGGAGGAGCAACAAAGACAAGGAAGAGACATAGAAGAGCTCAAGGACATCACTAAGGTGGACTCATTCCTTGTTCTTACTTTCTCTGTTTTTCGTTTTCTGAATTATGTGCTTATCTATGTTTGTGCCTTCATTACATGATCATTAGTAGTTAGTAACTTTGTCTTAAAGATATGAATGTCCTATGAATCCATCACCTTTCTTAAATGAAAAATGTTTTAATTCAAAAGAACAAGAAGTACATGAGTTTCGAATCTATCCTTGAACTTAGCTTAATTATATTGATGTGGTGACAATGCTTCTTGTTTTCTGAATGTATGCTTGAACAGTGCATATGTCTTTTGAAGTTGTTGTTTAAGAATGTTAAATATGTTGGCTCTTAAAAGAATGATGACTAGGAGACATGTTATTTGATAATCTGAAAAATCATAAAAATGATTCTTGAAGCAAGAAAAAGCAGCAAAGAACAAAGCTTGCAGAAAAAAAAAATAGGCAAAAAAAAAAAGAAAGAAAAAGAAAAAGCAAGCAGAAAAAGCCAAAGCTCTTAAAACCAAAAGGCAAGAGCAAAAATCCAATAACCCTTAAAACCAAAAGGCAAGGGCAATTAAAAAGGACCCCAAGGCTTTGAGCATCAGTGGATAGGAGGGCCTAAAGGAATAAAATCCTGGTCTAAGCGGCTAAACCAAGCTGTCCCTAACCATGTGCTTGTGGCGTGTAGGTGTCAAGTGAAAACTTGAGACTGAGCGGTTAAAGTCAAGGTCCAAAGCAAAAAAAAAAAAAAAAAGAGTGTGCTTAAGAACCCTGGACACCTCTAGTTGGGGACTTTAGCAAAGCTGAGTCACAATCTGAAAAGGTTCACCCAATTATGCGTCTGTGGCCTTTATGTATCCGGTGGTAATACTGGAAAACAAAATGCTTAGGGCCACGGCCAAGACTCATAAAGAAGCTGTGTTCAAGAATCATCATACTGAACTAAGAGAGTCAATAACACTATTCGAAATCTGAAGTTCCTATAGATGCCAATCATTCTGAACCTCAATGGATAAAGTGAGATGCCAAAACTATTCAAGAGGCAAAAAGCTATAAGTCCCGCTCATATGATTGAAGCTCTGTTTCATTGATAGTTTGGAATTTATAGTATATTCTATTCTTTTTATCCTATTTTGATTTTCAGTTGCTTGGGGACAAGCAACAATTTAAGTTTGGTGTTGTGATGAGCGGATAATTTATACGCTTTTTGACATTGTTTTTAGTATGTTTTTAGTAGGATCTAGTTACTTTTAGGGATGTTTTTAATAGATTTTGTGTTAAATTCACATTTCTGGACTTTACTATGAGTTTGTGTGTTTTTCTGTGATTTCAGGTATTTTCTGGCTGAAATTGAGGGACTTGAGCAGAAATCAGATTCAGAGGTTGAAAAAAGGACTGCTGATGCTGTTGGAATCTGACCTCCCTGCACTCAAAGTGGATTTTCTGGAGCTACAGAACTCGAAATGGCGCGCTTCCAATTGCGTTGGAAAGTAGACATCCAGGGCTTTCCAGAAATATATAATAGTCCATACTTTGGCCAACAATTGACGACGTAAACTGGCGTTCAACGCCAGCCTTCTGCCCAAATCTGGCGTCCAGCGCCAGAAAAGGATCCAAAACCAGAGTTGAACGCCCAAACTGGCACAGAACTTGGCGTTCAACTCCACAAATGGCCTCTGCACGTGCTACACTCAAGCTCAGCCCAAACACACACCAAGTGGGCTCCGGAAGTGGATTTATGCATCAATTACTTACTCATGTAAACCCTAGTGACTAGTTTATTATAAGTAGGACCTCTTACTATTGTATTAGGCATCTTTGGATTACCTTATGATCCTTTGATCACGTTTTAGGGGGCTGGCCATCTCGGCCATGCCTGGACCTTCACTTATGTATTTTTAACGGTAGAGTTTCTACACTCCATAGATTAAGGTGTGGAGCTCTGCTGTTCCTCAAAGATTAATGCAAGTACTACTGTTTTCTATTCAATTAATCTTATTTCGCTTCTAAGATATCCATTCGCACCCAAGAACGTGATGAAGGTGATGATTATGTGTGACGCTCATCACTATCTCCCCTATGAACACGTGCCTGACAAACACTTCCGTTCTACATGAAATAAGCTAGAATGAATATCTCTTAGATCTCTTAACCGGAATCTTCGTGGCGTAAGCTAGAATGATGGCGGCATTCAAGAGAATCCGGAAGGTCTAAACCTTGTCTGTGGTATTCTGAGTAGGATTCAGTGATTGAATGACTGTGACGAGCTTCAAACTTGCGAGTGCTGGGCGTTAGTGACAAACGCAAAAGGAGGGTGAATCCTATTCCAGCATGATCGAGAACCGACAGATGAATAGCCGTGCCGTGACAGGGTGCGTGAGCATATTATTCACTGAGAGGAGGGGATGTAGCCACTGACAACGGTGATGCCCTTGCATAAAGCCAGCCATGGAAAGGAGTAAGACTGATTGGATGAAGATAGCAGGAAAGCAGAGGTTCAGAGGAACGAAAAGCATCTCCATTCGCTTATCTGAAATTCCTACCAATGAATTACATAAGTATCTCCATCCCTATTTTATTATATAATATTCGAAAACACCATTATCACTTTATATCTGCCTGACTGAGATTTACAAGGTGACCATAGCTTGCTTCATACCAACAATCTCCGTGGGATTCGACCCTTACTCACGTAAGGTATTACTTGGACGACCCAATGCACTTGCTGGTTAGTTGTATCGAAGTTGTGACAATTAAAAATTAAGATCAGAGCACCAATCTTTGGGGCCATTACCAGGATTTGTCGAGCATGGAGATCACAATTTCGTGCACCAGGAACAAATTGAACAATTGGAGGTAAATCCTAGCTGTAATAGCTGTAATATTATTCTACTCTCTTGCTCCTTGGGGCCGTTGCTTCTTTACTCCGCTCTCTCTTGTTTGTGGTTCTGCTAGGAGAAACCTTGAAGGCATGCTTATAATTTTATGGTCTTAGTGCAACTTTTTATCAGGACTCTTCTGGTTTTTAATTCTGTCATTTTTATGCTTCTTTGCTCTGCTCTCTCTTGAAGGCATGCTTATAATTATGTAACATGTTAATGTTTGTTCGTCATTTCACTGGAGTTAATAGCCTAGTTTTTTTTTGTCTAGTATCTCTATGAAACTCAGTCACTTGAAAATATTACCAAGCTGTACCACTTTTTGGGAAAGTTTTTAATCTTCCATTATCTATTTATTAGTTAAACCACTGGCTATCTATTGGCTTTCAATTTATTTTTATATCATTTTCAAATATTTAATATACTTTTCATTGTTTTAATAGTATTTAGAATATTATTTTTACTATTATGTTAATATATATTGTTATATTGTTTAACCTAATAGGTACTTGTTCATCAAGAGAGTGGCTTGCACTTAAATTTTATTTTCTCCTTTTGCCTTTTATTATTTTACCTATTTCTTATTGGAGCAGTACCTAGTGAAGTGGGCTTCACCCAGGCTTCACAGCGGCAAGCCAATTGAGGAGCAGCATTTGTAGCTTCATAGGCCACTTCTGCACTGTATGAAAGTGAAAAAGAAAAATTAAGGTCAAGGGTAACTGTGATTGAATACATTTATTCATAGGGTTAGTGTTTCTTAGCACACTTTTGATTTAAGTCTAATCACTATATATTATTATGAAAAGTATGAATTCACTGAATTATAAAACTCTCACATTCAATATGCTTATCAATATTATAAAAAAAATAAGCGAGAATTAACATCAACCACCAACTGAAGCAAACAAGAAGCATTAATGAAATCAGAGGCAAGCTATGACACCAGAATTCTTAATCTGAAATATTGTTTTGTTAGGTGAAGATGCTGAAATTGAAAGATGAATCGAGGCTGAGGTGCTCAGCATGAAACTCTACCACATACGGAAGATACATGGCATAGGGAAGAAGAAGATGAAGAGTGCAATTAGCAGAGTGTTGCAGGGGCCATTGTAAGATAAAATATTTGCAAGAAAATTATCTAAGAAGAAGGGTCACATTGTAACTTGGACTCAAGAGGTAAAAACTTATTCTCCCTATTGTATTTTTTTCTTATTGTTTAATAATAGTTCTTTGTATGCTTATGAATTCATTTGCATTTGAATATTGTCTTATGCTTGGTTAAATGAGTTTCAGAAAGACGATATACTGAGAATGCATATTGGTATCCATAGAACTGAAAAATACTAATTCTTCCTCTCTTGGGTTTTTCTAGTGTATTTACAAAAGGGGTAGAAGAATTTATTTCCTTTGCTGAGAGACTTTCATGATAGTTAAGATTTTCCATGTGTATGTGAAAATGTTGTGTGCTGAATTTGATGTTAATTTGTAGCCGAACTGTATCAACTTTATTCTGAATATTTCCTTCTTGCAGCTGTTGATTCATTAGAGAAAATGAGGGAGGAAAGCAAAAAAGTATACCAATTTTTGACGTGGTGCCCTTGAAAGAGGCTCGAGTTATACCAGAGTGTACAAGTTGAGATAGATACAGTTGCTTGATCTAAGTAGATATTGAATAGAGCATAGTTACGTTGTTCATGAATTATTTTTACTATGTTTTAGTGTAAAATATGGATCATAAATTTGATGTATTTAGGAATTTTCAATATTTTAAATTCTATATTTCTATGTAGATACTTTGAATGTTTTGGTATTTATTTGGAAAATTAATCTATGCTTGATTTTTTTTATATTTTGTGGAAATATAATTATTTATGAAAATTAAGTTTTAATAGTGGTAAATGTAAAATTAGTAAAAATCTCTAATTATAAAATTAGGAACAACAACCGATTAGTGACCGATTTAGATTTTTAGTTCAGGAATTGGTGACTGATTTAGCGACCGAAAAGTTGGTTGCCATTTAGCGACCAATTTACTCAACGATCGATTTAGCGACGGAAAATTTGGTCACCATTTAGCGACCGATTATGTTAGCAACCAATACTCTTTGGTGAAGGTTTGGTGACCTTGTTTAAAAATTGGTCGCTAATGGTTAGCGACCAAGGTTTTAGCGACCACCAGAATCGGTCGCTATTCCGATAATTTCTTGTTGTGTTAAGCCCATTTAGTTTTAGTATTTTCTTTTTTGTTTGAACATGTGAGATTATATGTTTGGGTTAAATTTTTTTTTTAGAATTAGGTCATGCATTATTTAGCGTTTTATTGTGATTCATCTGAACATTTTTTCATGGTTATTGTAAACATTTTTTCATAAATTAGGGTGCGCAATATTTAGTGTTTTTAGAATTTTTTTTAATCGAACACTATTTTGTTATTGCTGTAAAAAAATTGTTATTGTTGTGCAGTCCCATCGATATGTTATCAACATAAAAAGATAACACGGTGTACCTTTAGATGACAGGATTAAGTAGATTCGATTTAGTGTTATGAAGTCTAATTCGAATTTAATGAATTCGATTTATATTAAAACATCCAACGAGACATTTATGTAATGTTTTTAAATTTAAAAATACACATAAAATTAATTTCTCTTAAAAATCATTTACCCCAGAATTCAAGTATATTATGGAAGGAAGTTATAGAGAGATTCTTCAATCCTTTAAAGGATGCCAATTTATATGAAAAAAAATTACTATTATTATTATTATTATTATTATTATTATTATTATTATTATTATTATTATTATTATTATTATTATTATTATTATTATTATTATTAGATAAAACAAAAATAGGTAGTGCATGGCATAATTATTATTATTAACTATGTGTATATATACGCGTAGAAATTATGTTTGATAAGAATATAAATTGTTTATTATCTGAAATTTGTGGCATAAGTGATATCATTCTAAAAAAATATAATTTTAAGAACAAAATTTAACCTAATTTAAAAAAAATAGTTATTAGTTTATATTTTATAATTTAAATGTCACCAAATTATTATAAAAAAATAAAATATTAATTTTAAAATAAATAAAATAGAATGATATAACAAAATTTAGGAAACATATTATTTTTTTAAACATAGTTTAATTCCACTCTTATTCTTTTTATTTATAAAATATATATTTTTATTTTCATCTCTATTATTTACTTTTTTTTAGAAAAAGAATTCGAATGTAAAATTAACTTCTTAAGGATCATAATGAAATTTCATTTCTCTTTAACAAAATATAATAACGGTTTATAATTTAGGATTTAGAAATAAATCTTAAACTATATCTTCATAAAATTTTTGGTGATGTTATATGATCAAATTATTTTAGTAATTATTAGACTCACTTATATTTACCAATTAATTATGTGTAATTAGACTAGTTATAGTAGTTATAAAAGCCAGTTAGAATAAGTTTTACCCTTCAATCACTTGTATATAAAAACTAACCTCTGCTATTCATTACTCAATGAAAACAAAATTATTTTTTCTATTTTCTGATATCGCTGGTTTAACATGGTATCAGAAGAAATTCTCTAACCTTCCCTTTCACTTCCGCTATCACCGCCATTTCTTCTATCCTCTTCAAGTTTCTTCTAAAACCTTTTCTTTTCCTTTTCTTGCTGCCAATTTCTGCATCCATGGCGAACCCCTTCTTTCTCGTTCCGGCTGATCAACCAAGCTTGGTGTTAGTAACACAGCAACTTACGGAGGAGAATTATCATTCTTGGAGCCGTGCCATGAAGAAAGCCCTAAATGCAAAATGCAAACTTGGTTTCGTTACCGGAATCGTTCCTCGACTTGATCCTGTGCTCGATCCAGAACAATTTGAGACTTGGCAATGTGTTAATGATGTGGTAAGTACCTGGATTTTGAATTCTGTATCAAAAGAGATTGCTACCTCGCTAGTGTATGCTGATTCTGCTGAAGAGCTTTGGAATGATCTTAAAGAAATATTCTAGCATGGAAATGGCCCTCGAATTTTTGAAATTAGAAGAGAATTGATGAATTTATGCCAAGGTGCCCTAACAGTCTCGCAATACTTCACGAAGATCAAGGTCCTTTGGGAGGAATTGAACTCCTATCGCCCAGTTCAATGCAATTGTGGATATGCTAAACCACTTCAAGAATTCTTGCAAGCTGAGTATGTGCACTGTTTTCTCATGTGTTTGGACGATTCTTTCACGCAAATCAGATGCCAGATCTTGCTTATGGAGCCCTTACCTACAATCAACAAAGTCCTGTCCTTAGTGGTTCAAGAAGAAAAACACCACTCTTTGGGGAGCTCATCAGTCCCTAATCAACTTGCCTTCTTAGCAAGAAACCAGAACACACCAAATTCCTTTGAAAAAGGAAGGGGATTCATGAAGAAGGATAGAACCTTGTGCTCACACTGTGGATTGCTTGGACATACAATGGACAAATTTTACAAAATACATGGTTATCCACCAAGCTATAGCAAAGGCAGAGGAACCAGACAAACTGCGCACAATATTACTGATAACATCACTGAGGCACACTGTCCAGAAGCTAATTCAAGCCTAACTCTGAATGCAACTCAGATCCAACAATTAATGAACCTGTTAAATAGTCACAAGATTCAAGAAATACCAACAAAGGCAGCAACTGAAGTGGCTACTCCAGCAGGTATTGTCCTTAACACCTCAATTTCAAGATCAAAACTATCAAAATATGATTGGATTCTTGATAGTGGAGCCACTATCCACATTGCTTGTGATCTGTCTCTTTTTCATTCAGTTCACACATCTCAACATTATTCTGTTTCCCTCCCCAATAATGCCAAATTCCAAGCCAAATTCATCGGTACTGTCATTATCAGTTCAACCATCATCTTGAAAAATGTTTTATATGTGCCAGATTTTAATGTCAATTTGCTCTCAGTGTCTTCCTTCCTTAAAGCCACTACAATTACAATAACAATTAACTCTTGTAATTTCACCATTCAGGACAACAAGTCACAGAAGAAGATTGGGAAGGGTGAGCTTGATGGAGGCTTATACATCCTAAAAGTTTCAATTCCCTCCAACCAATTGAGAATACAAGAAGATACTCATAGCATAAATTTGTGCAATAATTCACAGCTATGGCATACTCGTTTAAGCCATGCTTCAAATAAAGTTTTGAAATCCCTCACTTCGGTTCTAGAATTTTCAAATAAAAATAGTTCACTTACAAAAGAGTCTCATTGTCATGTATGTCCATTAGCAAAATTTAAGCAACTACCCTTTGAATCCAACAATAATTTGTCTCCATGTCCGTTTGATCTTGTACATTGTGATGTATGGGACCTCACCATGTTCCAACCTATAATGGAAAAAGATATTTTCTTACATTGATTGATGATGCTACTCGATTTACATGGCTTTATTTGTTAACTAACAAATCTGAAGCTGCAGCATGTATGAAGCAGTTTTACTCTTTAATAGAAACTCAATTTCACATCAAGATCAAGTGCTTCAGGTCTGATAATGCCAAAGAGTTAGCAATCACTGATTTTTTACAGGAACGATGAGTCCTCCATTAATTTTCATGTCCATACAAACCTCAACAGAATGCAGTAGTGGAAAGAAAGCATCAACACTTGTTGAACGTGGCTAGAGCCCTCTATTTTCAATCCCAAGTCCCCATTGCCTTTTGGGGAGAATGTGTTTGCAGTGCTGTTTTTCTAATAAACAGAACCCCAACTCCACTTCTCAACATGCAATCTCCATTTGAGAAACTTTTTCAAAAACAACCAAATTATCAAGCTCTAAGGGTTTTTGATTGCCTTGCATATGCTGCTACAAAATCAGACTTCTGACCTAAGTTTAATCCTAGAGCAGATCCAACTGTCTTCTTAGGATACCCTATTGGTTACAAAGGTTACAGACTTTACAATCTCAAAACAAAATAATTCTTCATCTCTAGAGATGTCATCTTTCATGAAGAGATATTACCCTTCACTAAAAGCCCTCACACCTTTATACTCCTTGACCCATTTGATCATATTCCACTCCCAAAAGCCACTGATGACATAACACTCCCTAATATTCCTACCACAGAGAACACACAACATCTTTCAACAAACTCCTCTAGCTCCCACCAAAGTGTTTCACCTCAAACAACTCACTCCTCCACCAATTTTAACCCACCCCGAAGAACCACCAGGACCATTCAACCACCAAGATATCTCAATGACTATGTGTGCAACCTCAATACACCCTACCCTATTACCAACTACATAAGTAACCACAGACTCCATCACATCTACCATGCAGCAATCCATCAAGCTAGTATTATCCCTGAACCTCAATTCTATCACCAAGCAGTACATCACCATGAGTGGCAGCAGGCAATGAAGGAAGAGTTGGATGCTCTGGAGTCCAATCATACTTGGGATTTGGTTCCTCTACCTCCTAGCAAAAAGGCAATCGGTTGTAGATGAGTTTACAAAGCAAAGCTTAAGGCTGATGGTAGTTTAGAGAGATACAAAGCCAGATTCGTTGCCAAAGGTTACACGCAACAAGCTGGCATTGACTTTAAAGACACATTCAGTCCAGTAGCCAAGGTCTCAACAGTTAGAGTTTTACTCTCCATTGCAGCAGTGAGAAACTGGAATTTTGTGCAATTGGACATAAATAATGCTTTTTTAAATGGGAGTTTGGATGAAGAGGTCTACATGGAGATTCCTTTGGGGCACCCAAAACGGAACCAAGGACTTGTATGTCGACTTACTCGATCTCTTTATGGCCTAAGACAGGCTTCCCGACAGTGGTTTAACAAATTCTGTTGTACTCTCAAGCAACATGATTTTCACCAATGCAAGAGTGACTATTCTTTATTTTCTATAGGAGAAGGCTCCTCAATCACCTTTTTACTTGTCTATGTTGATGACATAATCATTGCCGGAGCAAACAATGATATGGTGCAACGGATACAGCAAAGGCTTCAATCAGTTTTCAAGTTAAAAATCTTGGGAGATCTAAAATTTTTCCTGGGGTTAGAGATTGCAAAATTCAGAAAAGGAATTTCACTTACACAGAGGAAGTATACTTTGTCTCTGCTTGAAGACACCAATTTTCTACACTGCAAGCCAACTTTGATTCCAATGGAAGCAAACATTAAATTGAGGGCCAAAGAAGGTGACAAGGTTGAAGATGCATCAGCTTATTGAAGATTGATTGGACGACTCATGTATCTCACAATCTCCAGACCGGACATAACGTTTGCAGTGACAAAACTAGCCCAATTTATGTCTGACCCAAGAGTTCAACACCTCAATGCAGTTCACCAAATCTTAAGATACCTTAAGGCGGCACCAGGCCAAGGTATTCTTTTCTTCTCAAACTCAAAGTTGAACTTGTCAATCTACACTGATGCAGATTGGGGGAGCTGCCTCAATACTAGGAGGTCTATCATTGGCTACTGCACTTTCTTGGGAGATTCCTTAATTTCGTGGAAAAGCAAGAAGCAACCTGTCGTGTCAAGAAGCTCCACCGAGGTTGAGTACAGGGCTATGGCCAATGCTGTTTATGAAGTTGTTTGGCTGACCAACTTACTGAGGTTCATGGACATCACCATTGACTCTGCCATGTTTTTTTGTGACAACCTTTCATCTATCCAATTAGTCTCTAATCTGACCTTCCATGAAAGATCCAAGCATATTGAGATAGACTGTCATTTCATTCGTGAGAAGGTTGAAATCGGGTTCATCAAGTTAGTGCACTTTCCAACCAAACATCAATTAGCCGATATCCTTACCAAGGCCATTTCGAAACCTCAGTTCCTTTTCCTCATGTCTAAGTTAGAAACATACAATTTGTATGCTCCAACTTGAGGGGGGATATTAGACTCACTTGTATTTACCAATTAATTATGTGTAATTAGACTAGTTACACTAGTTACAAAAGCCAGTTAGAATAAGTTTTACCCTTCAATCACTTGTATATAAAAACTAATCTCTGCTATTCATTACTCAATGAAAACAAAATCATTTTTCTTATTCTCTGAAATCGCTGATTTAACAGTAATTAAATTTAACTAATTAAGTTGATCCAATAAATTAAGGATTAATAATAAAAAATTTTAATTAAAGGAGGAAATAAAAGAGACATATAAAAAGAAGAAGAAAAATAACCAACTTGAATTTATCGAGTGATCAACTCATTCAACTAAAAAAAGACTTAATTAAATTTAATTATAAAAATAATTTGTTCACTGTACAACATTTCTCTAAAGCTTTAATTTATTGGCTTTTGTATGCTTGCTATAAAGATCATGAAGTAGTAAAGCCAATTTATTTTTTAACTTAAATAAACTACATCTTTTATTTATAAAAAGCTACATCTTTTATTTAAAATATAAAAAATAATTAAACAAATACGGATAATAATTTATCATATATATAGGGATTAAGGAATTTTCTTTCATAGTCTCCAACTATTTTTTTTTCTTTAAATCCCCTTTTTCATATTTAAAGAACAAAATATTCATTGTTAAAACTTAAACTCAAGACCATTGGTTAAAAAAGCAAAGTGCTTATTATCTTGGTGATCTTATAGTATAATTTTTTAAAAATAAAATTAAGACATTATTTAAATTTATTTGAACAGTTTAAAAAGAATATATAATTGAGAAAAATAATATTAATTTGATATTAATTGAATTTCTTTTATATTATTAGTGAATTAATTTAGTTTTTTAAAAATTATACTATAATATGCACTAATATTCACACAAAAATCGATTTTAACATAGTCATATGTAATTTTTGTGGAGCAACAGATTGATTTTAACATCATTGTAACATTGAATAGTCACACATACACACATGTAAATGTCACTGTTGTGTAGTCACCAAAAAAAAAATGTCACTGTGTACAACGATTTTATTTTCTCATTTAATTGCTTCTTAGTTGTTGTTTTTTTGTTAGTTCTCTTATTAATAGAAGAAATAAATATTTTCATTGTAAATTTAAATAAATAAATATTACAAGATTGAATAAATTTTATTAGAGTACTTATTTATAAAATTTATCATTAAATTAAATTTTTTTTTATCATTAATAAAAAATATTATGTGCACAAAAAAAATTAATGATTATATATTTATGTATAAATATATATAGTACTTAACTCATTTTCAATGAGTATTTATTTTCTAAAATATTTTTTATTTGGATAATTGATTTTTAGTATACATGTAATAAAATTGATTGTTAATTATATTGATAAAATTTTGTTTTTTGAGTAATATAGTTATGTATTTATATATATAGATGCTTCACACAATTTTTTAATAAAATAATAAGTCACTAAAATCAATTTTTTTTTATAACAAATGATAAGAAAATAAGAATGAAGAATGAACGATAAGAAAAGATATAGTAGAAATATAAAAAAAGATAGATAAAGAAGATTTTTTACTAAACCTCTAAGAAACCTATTCTTAGTAACTTAGGTCATCGGAAGATTTTTATTTTTTTTTACTAGACCTTCAAAGAACTTAGATCGGAGTGTTGAAAATTGAAAGAACTAACGTTAAGAATTATCTTAGGTTGAATCCTTCAATTTTTTCATACAATAAATAAATTAAATTACTCACTTCACTTGATCACACATAGAAAAATGTTTATAAAACAACCACAAAAATTTATTCATCAAAAGGTATAAATTATCTCTAACAGAGTAGCCTAAAAGTGAAATATGACTAACATTGATCTTATTTATTTTAATCAGATATGATTTAAACTAAAAGATACTAAAAATATGATAATTAATTTAAATCAGATTTGATCTTATTAAATTAAATTAAATTTGATTTAAATTTAAAATATCTAAAAATACTATTAAACAAAATCAAATGTCCAAATCAAGTCTTTTAACAAATCTTAACAACAAATCAAACTAAAATATGACTACATAATTTCAAAAATTAATGCTAAATTTATGACTTTTAATGAACTTTAAGAGTACTTTTGGGTTTCTTAATATCCTCATTTAACCCAATAAATTTTATGAGTGCTGCCATTTTAGTATTATTAATTTTTAGACAAACTTTTGATTTTTTTATATCCAAAATCGATATAATAATTCTTCTAATATTCAAATTTTTAAATAAAATAATATTATTATTTTATCTCTTAATTTTAAAATGCCAAAAATATTCTCTTGATCACGAGTGAATAACATAATTAAACTTTTTATAAACACCAAATATATACTTTCTTATAATAGCTGATATACTTTGTATATGTAATATAATTAAAAATTATTTGAGATACCTGTTTTATATATTAAAATTAATAGCATTGTAAATTTTATAACATACATACATTTAAGTTGGTAGGTTATAGTTTTATTTAAGTTCAATTTTAACAAAATTTAGTATAATTAATTTTAATAATAGGTGATTATAATTAAGTGATTGGATAAATAAACATAATCTTTTAAACTTTATTTATCTTAATTCCTTTTATAATCTCACCTCACAATTAAATTTAAGAAAAGTCTAGGGGCCAGTAACTTTTGTGTTTTTTGGCCAACACTTAACCATCAAAACAAAAGTGAGTGATCTCCTACCATTAGATGTAATCTCACACCATTAAAAATACTATTGATGGCCAATTGATGGTTACAAAACACCAAAATTACTGGCCCCTAGTATTCCTCTTAAATTTATTATATTTTTTCGTTTTATGTATACTTCATATGATAAAAATATTTCTTGAAACATAATCATAACATTTTCAATTAATATTTTAAATATGTAATAAAAAATAAGTTTATGTAAAAGTATTTTTCTATTTGACTGAAGTATTTTCTTTATTTTATATGTATTTACTTAATCTTAGTATTGTCTGCACTATTTTAATTTAGTTTTTATCTTTGGTAAATATTCTCTTAATAATGAGTATTAATTATTCAAAATTATTTTTCATACTAATTATATTAAAATACTTAATTCAAAAATTTTTTTATAAAGCTTGTTTATTATGGTTATGCCATATTATATTTATAGAATATCCAAAAATATAATATATAAATACTATTAAGTTTACATATCACTACAGAAGGTCTAAAGAACTCGATGAACATTTATTATCAAATGACCAATTTACTAAAACGAAGTGATATTTTAGTATGATGTTAATTGATACTATTTTTTACTATGACCAACATTATTTTTCTACGTATTAATTATTCAAATAACCAAGGCTGACTCGACTATAATGTCTCTCCAACCAACCCTTTTCTCACATACATACAATGAACCTCCTTTCCCTGTCTCGCAGCAGCCAGTCCCAAGCCAGTCCCAAACATGCGCGAAGAATAGTCCCGAAGCTGTAAATATCCACAATCCCACTCTCCCTAACAAGATTGAGCACAGTCTCATACTCTCGATTATGACAATACGTGCCAAGCATAGCAGTCCATGACACCGAATTCTTATTGCTCATCCTATCAAAAACAATCCTAGACTGGCCAATCGAACCGCACTTACCATACATATCCAAAAGACTACTCTCAAGTCTCAACAACCACATTCCCACATATCCCAGAAGTAACAACCTTAGCATGCACCTCTCTCCCCTGTCTCAGCCACCCCAAGTTACCACAAGCAGCCAACAATGTCCCGAAGGTAAAACCATCCGGCGCCAACCCGCAACCTCTATGAATCCTATAGAACAACTCCACAGCCTCCTTAAACCTATCATTCCTTGTAAGAGCTGAAATAACTGATGTCCAGCACACAGTATCCGGTTCAAGCAATTCATCAAACATCTTGCGTGCATCCTCCACACCAAAATTCCTCCCATACATATCAATCAACACACTAGAAACCACTCGATTCGAGTCGAACCCACGGCTAACAACAACCCCATGGAAGCACCTTCCGAGCCTCAAGAACCCAAGTTCAGAGCAGGCCTTGATAACAGAAGAAAGTGTGAAGGCATTAGGGTGAAGGCCTTCAAGGCCCACCATCTGAGAGAACAAGATAAGTGAGCTTTTGGGATCACCGACATGAACATAGCCTGAGATCATGGAAGTCCACGAAATGACATCCTTGAAGAGAAGCCCGTCGAAGATCCGGTGGGCTTGGTAGAAGTGTGGGGCGAGCTTGAAGTAGAGGGCGAGGAGGCTGTTGCCGACGAAGCGGTCGGTGTCGAGGCCGGACTTGATGACGTGGCAGTGGAGGAAGGAGTGGGTCTTAGTGGAGGTTTGGAGGAGAGAGGCATAGATGATAGATTTATGGGAAGAGGAGATGTTGTGGGTTTTGTTGAGGAGAGTGAGGCATCTCTGCAGTGTTGAAGGATCTGGGATTCTCTTGTTGGTGGTTCAATGGTGGTGGTGGGGTGGTGGTGGTGGAGAGGAAGCTGTGGCGCTTCAAGTGGTGGAGAGCTTTCAATGTTGCTAGTAGGGGTGGCAAGCGGGGAAGCCCGCCCGCCCCGCCCCGCCTCGCCAGAAGCCCGCTCTTTGGCGGGCTGGCTCGCCCCACCCTGCCTAGTGAGGCGGTCCCAGAATCCCAACCCGTCCCGTCTAACGGCAGGCTACGGACCAGCGGGCTAAACCCGCTAAATATCTTTTTTTTTTTTTACTTTTAACTATTAAATAATATATATAAAGATATAAAAAAATCTCTTTTGTTTTTTACTTTTAACTATTATAATTTCTAAAAGTATAAACAAATTATAATTTTTATATTCACAAACATTAATCTTTGTAATTATAAATATCTAATAAACATAATTATAAACCAAGTTTTCATCCAAAACATAATTAACAATATTGTCTCTAAAACAAAATAGACATAATCTAAAACACTCAATTTCCATCTTCATTCTCTTGTAAGTTGTGTTGGGAGAAGTTGGGTTTTGGTAACAAAAATTGTAAAAATACCTCTTGCCAAAAAAATACTAAGCCTGGCGAAAAAGTCTTCCCCGCTCCGCCAAAGCCCGCCAAAACCCGCGGTTTAAGTGGTGCGGGTTAAGCGAGCTTTTGCTATTTGGCGGTCCCAATTTTTCAGTCCGGCCCGCCTTTTTTGGCGGATTACCGGGGCCGGCCCGGCGGGTTTAGGCCCGTTTGCCACCCCTAGTTGCTAGTAGGGGTGTTCATGGCCCGGTCCGATTGGAAGGCCCGGTCCGGTCTCGAATTTCTTAGGGACTAATTTGGTGTAATTTTACCGGGTCTAGGGTCGGGTAAGGGTCTCAAAAATAGACCTGGTCATTATTTCGGATCGGGTCTGAGCTATAGCTTGGGTCACCCGAACTCAGCCCGGTAGCCCGGTCATCATACACAATTAATATTTTGTGTTATTAGTGATGGATGATGTCTATTTTTATGTGGAATTGAAGTATTGTAAACCTTAATATTTTGTGTTATTAGTCATTATAAGACTATAAGTTAGTGTTTTATGTTTAAAATGCATAAGACTTTAGACTAACGCATAATATTATGTTATTTGTATTGATTTAAATATTTGGTGTTATTAGACAATATTAATATTGATTGTGGTTATGCTTCAATTTTAGGAAAGGGTTGGTTCTTGTTATATTTTTCTAAATGAATTTTATCATGTCAAATAATGATTGGAGTCTTGAAAATTTGGATATTTTCACATACTAATTAACTTACAAGAAGGTAATGTTAACGGTCCGGTTTCCATTCGGTTTTTACTGGATATAATTGTGGCCCAAAAGTGTGTAAATTTCATCGGGTCTAGAACCGAATTCAGGTCTAACAAATAAACCCAGTATATATTTTGGATCGGATTTGAATCACATCAAACTCGATTTCACCCGACTCATAAACATCCTAGTTGCTAGGTTATTCTTATTTGATTTTGCCATTTTTTCATTAGAAAATTACAAATATTAGTATATTTAGTAGTAACATATTTCTAAGTAACAAATGAATAAATAAAATTCAGTCTTTAAATCAATAAGAACTTACCCTTAGGTTTTACTAATCAACTATTTCTTTCATATGCTTGATTATTTTCAAAATCAAATCACATTTAAAAAAAATTAAGTGTTTGATCGTTATAATTTAGTAGGCTAATTATCCATATATATTTCAAATGGTATCAAATATCACAAATTAAGATGTCCCACTGCGAGAATGTCATTTCTCTAGGAGAATTACCAAGCATTTTATACTAACTATACAATAAAGATTGAATTTCTATGGAACGTACAATCCACTAAATAGAATAAGAAAGGGCAAATAATATACAAACCTCACTATGTTCAATGTTAGAAATCTAACTTTCGATAAAAACTGTAAGGAGGTAATGACGAGGATATTTTAGTATATTTGAAAAATATGAAATATGAAATCATAGTGGTCAATGATCAATGTGAGAAAGAATAACAAAATACTTGCCAAAGTTTAACAAATGTAGCTGGTGTAACGACAAGTTGAGTTTCACCAAAAACGATATTAGGAATCATATAGCAAAGAGTGGGAGAATCATGAGACAGAATAGAAGGTGGAAGGGGAGGGCGACACTCGGGGACTAGAGGAACAGATGTTGGAGAACAAACTGACTTTGGCACTGGCAATGGAATCAGGGGCAGTGTTGTATGATGAGGAGGAAGACATAATGGCCATTCTTCATGCGCAGAATGAGAAAATTGCACAAAAGAAAAGGCTGGCTAAACAGAAGAAAAAGATGAGACAGTGTAGGTATAAAAATAAAAATAAGGTGTGTCATAATAGTTCTAAATGATTTTCAGTTCTTGGAATGTTAGGGGTTTACGGAGTGATGGGAAGATGAGAATGGTGAAGGATTTAAAGAATACAAGGTATTTTCACAGTATGGCGTCGGCAAGGAGAAAAAATAATAGGATTGATTCTTTGGTCGTTAATGGTAGATTGGTAAGGAACCAAGTTAGAATTAAAATAGCTATTAAAGAGTTTTACGAAGAGCTTTATCATTAGGAAGATTCTCCGGTGTTGAGGTTCAGAGATGGTCTGATGGAGAGGATAGAGGAGGTCGAGTCCGTAACCTTGGAGACATTGCCTTCGACTGAAGAGATTAGAGAGGCGGTATGGGATTGTGAGTCTTCTAAGGCGCCAGGTTGTGATGGATACAATATGAATTTCATAAAGAGATGTTGGAATGAGATTGGGTATGACTTCACAACAGCGGTAATGGGATTCTTTCAAACTTCTAGGTTGCCGGCGGAGTCAAATATCTCTTTCGCGAGTTATGAAGGACAATTTTCTAAGTTGGACAGAAGAGCCGCGTAGGAAGGAGGATCGAAAGCAGCGATTAAGGTGCTTTTCTGCGATCATTTGGAATATTTGGATGGAAAGGAATAAGAGGATATTTCAGAATAAAAGCAGAGGTGTTGAGGAAATAATCAGTATGTCCATGTTTAACTGCGACGAATGGAGGAGTGCACTCTCTTCATGTTGTTGATGGTTAGATCGGAGATAACAGGGGAGTACTTTATTTTGTGTTACTTTCTAGATTTGCTTGTCTGTTTTAGATATCTTTTATGTTTGCTCCACTCTACTGTGTTGAGCTTTTATTTAAAAAAAAAAAAGAAATGCTATCACAAAAACATAATTGTAGCTTCTTTAATTTTATCGTTAAGTTGGATGAACAATATTGAATGGTGAACAATTCCGTGGTTCTCATTTGTTTTTTATTAACTATGGTGAAAACTTAAATCAAGGATTAGATACTATTAAATTTGATCTAACGGTGTGTGTTATGTTTTGTTAATTATAATCAACTTTTTTTTTGCAATTAATGCTATATGAACTATCGCCTAATAGAATTTATTATTTTGATAAAAAAAATTTTGTTAAATCTTAAATTTAACCCACACAAAGTTAAATTTCATAATTTTAACTAATTAAACTCACAATTGTCTGTCTGCATCAGCATTAATATCATCATTCTTTTTATTCTAATCTTAACTCTACAGATATCCAGTTATACATTTCTTAAATTTCATATTTTATACTTTATTTTTTTCATCAAATTTATGAGATATATCTTATCTCTCAATATCTGCGAAGAAGCAATTTGAATTCCAATTCATAGATTTTTTATCAATCTAAAACCTAAGTCATATTCTTAGGATTAATTTTGATAGATTTCTTGCATCATGCTTTAAATACCTAGCTTAAATTAATTTGTCCATATAGGATTATGTAGATGACAATAATAATGTTGACGGGTTCTACGGAAATTTTGAGAATCCGTTGAGAAACGATGATGAGCTCCTAGATGACGAGATCTTTATGGATGCTAACTTGAAAAATGAAGAAGTTAGTGCTTCTGAACCCAATGAAGGTGCCCATTTTGGTCAATTGGATGAATCCTATAAGATTGACGGGTAAGAGGACATACGACAGATTGTGTTCTTGAATATTGTAGATGTTGATATAAAAAGATATCATTTCAATGATCTTAGAGTGGATTTTGATTTTTTACCGTGCATTTGCTAAGTCAAGGGGATTTAATGGTCAAAAAGGTAAGATGCAAAAGCACAATGGGATAAGCAATCTATAGAATTTTGTTTGTTGTCACGAGGGCTTCCGACAGAAAAAAGATGGATAATATGCAAACCAGAAACAAGAGCCTAGAAATGAAACTAGGTGTGGCTGCAAGGCAAAGGTTAAGGTGTCATTTGACGTCATTAATGGTCGCTGGATTGTTTTAAAAATTTTTAATTTGCACAATCATGACCTTCTTCCTCCAATTTTTACTGCATGCTTCCTGGTCACTCAAAAAAACTTGCTACAGACATTAAGCAAATAAATATTAAATATATTAAAAAAGGGTGGATCGGACATTGCACATATTTTTGTAGCACTCTGAAGCCAATTTTTGAAGAAGATGAAGTCCATTGACCCTGTCATGGTTATAAGATATGAGGTTGATAGGTTTCACTCGATAAATAATTTATTTTAGTGTGATGAAATAACTTAAATGGATTATCAATTGTTTGGTGATGTATTGGCTTTTGACGCTACTTACAAGAAGAACAAATATCATCGTCCTCTTGTCGCTTTTTTAGGTGTTAATAACCATAACCGCACATTTGTCTTTGCAGTTGCCCTTGTGTGTGATGAGTCAGAGCAAACATATGTTTGTTTGTTAAAAAGTCTGCTGGAACCAATGAAGGGGAAGGCCTATCAATGAAAAATGTAATAAAAAATTTTTTGCTTGGCACCTTATTCACAATTCCACAAGTAATGTAGGTAATCCTAGGTTCATATTGCGGTTTAAGAAGTGCATGTTGGATGATTACGAGGTTGGAGTATTCCATAGTAAATAAGATCGGATGGTTGAAGAGTTTCATGTGCAAGATAAGCAATGGATAATTGACATGTATGATAACCAGTATAGTTGGACAATGACACATATCCATGGAAAGTTCTTTGTTGGGTTTAGGACCTCTTCTCGATGTGAGAGTTTGCACTCAGTTATTGCAAAGTATGTCAAGTCCAAGTATAATTTAAGAGATTTTGTAGAGCATTTTGATAGATGTGTTGCCTACATTTGTTTTAAGAATAGTCTAGCAGACTTTGAATGTGCATATGAAGTACCTGTGATGCAAATTCATTTATTGTCATTGAAGAAGTATGCAGCTAATTTATATACAAGAGAAGTATTTTTTCTATTTCGCCCTATTATTATAAGGCCTGGTTCAATAAAAGTGTTAGATTGCATTGATCTTGATTCTTATATATAATACACGGTGGTTAAATATGGTAGTCCTAACGATACATGGCATAGGGATTTACCAATTGAGTTTACCTTCTCTGGTATGAGGATGGAGTCATTTGCCATTGCTTGCAAACACATTCTATCTATTTTAGTTAGACTTGACATTTGTGAATTGCCAAAATGTTTAGTTCTAGATAGGTGGACCAAAAAAATGGAACAACAAATAGAAGATACAAGATGTGAGGGGTTTCACTTGGGATTGTTTAAAGTCTACTCAATATTGATGCTTGATGGACTGGTTTAGATTGGTGGCTACACTGTCAGCAGATAAATACAATAGGTTCAAGAGCATGAGGGATTGGGCGATAAATACAGCGGATGAACAGAAAGCTCATGATATTGCCAGTGCAGTTGCTTCTAGTGGTGTAATTTCTGCCACTAATACAGAGCCTCGTGACCTACCTTTCGTAGAAGGGTTAAGAATCGTTCCGGTATATGCCAGGAGCTCGGGCATAACAAAACTACATGTCCAAATCGTAATAAGTATGATGGGATTCACATGAATGGCATAGTCTACCTACAGATGATAATGCATATGAGGACAATGTGGGATGAAGAAGAGGATTTCATTTATGATGAAGATGAAGGTCTTGATGATGCGGTAAATTCTAGTTTTGAATCCAGCATAGATCAAGTAAGATATTCCTCAATTTTGATATTTTATTTATTGGCTACTTTGAGGTTCTTTGTGTGTTGCTAATAAATTGTGTTATTTCAGGATATATAGATGACTCTAATTTTGAATTTGGAAATGAGGATGATGGAGCCAATGAAATTAATTAGTCTTATATTGTTTTTGTCGCATTTAATTTTTAATGTGTATTATGTAACACCATACTATACAGAGTTTATAGTAACAATGTGACTCATGCCATTATGCAAAACACAAAAGGTCACCATTTGTACCAAGAACTTCTAAAAGTGAAAATATTTTTGATATTGTGCATATGGATATTGGAGGCTTTATAGGCACCACTTCAATTTGAGGTTTCAAATATTTTCTGTCTAGAATAGATGATAAAAGTAAGTTTATCTGACTGTATTTCATGAAAACAAAAGGAGTAGTTGTTGATTTAGTTAAAATTTTTGTAAAATTCATTGAAACTCAATTTGCAACACAAATAAAGAAAGTTAGAACTGATAATGGTTCCGAGTTTAGACTAGCTAATTTCTATGCATCGAAAGGTATTTTACATTAAACATCCTGTGTTGAGACACCTCAACAAAATGGCATAGTTGAACGAAAACATCAACACCTTTTGAAAGTTACAATGGAATTAATATTTCATTCAAATATGCCAAAGAAATTCTGGCACTATGCCTTAGCACATTCAATGCATCTCATTAACATAATTCCTAATACCTTGTTGAACAATGTCTCACCATATCAGATTCTTAATAAAAATTTACCAGACATTTCATATCTTAAGATATTTGGTTGTTTGGCATATGCCTCTATTCTAATAGCACATAGAAATAAATAGGATAAAAGGATAAGAAAGTGTGTTTATCTAAGAACTAAGAAAAGGGTTAAAGGACATATGTTGTATGACTTAGGCAACAGAGACATTTTCATTTCACGAAATGTAACACTCTATGAGCATATTCTTCCATTTGCTCTACAAGAATCCATGCATAATAGCCAAATTACATATGAATTTATTCCCAATGTTCCAATGCAAGATTTGATTGCATTTGATTATCCCTTTTGCAATCTGGGTTGTAGTATGGCACAAGCACACACACATGGATCACAACATTCATCTATACACATTGAGTGAAATTCTGAAATACCCATTATTGAAACACCTGACATGCATTCTCATGCATCATTGCACAATCAAGACACACTGCATTCTCAAACACAAACTGAATTCAATAATATTGAACATGCATCACACAACCTTCAACTTAGGAGATCAACTAGAGAAACAAAAAGACCAGCATACTTGAATGATTATCAATACATGACTTCATACACTACTTTGCAAAATGCTAAGTTAAATCTTTTACTTGACAACACATCATATTTTTCTGATTTTTTTTTTTAAATTAGCTTGGTTTATCAATAGATCAATCAAATAATTTCTTTGAATAGTCCTGCATCTTATTTTTTGAGTCACAAATTCCAAACACAACCTCACCTCTTATTCCCTTAACTAAATCATCTTTATCTTCCACCACATCAAACACAAACCAACCAAAATATTTTGAACTAAAATGTTACGATGAGGCTATAAAGAGTCCTAACTGAAAAAAGGCAATTGATGTGGAATTAACTATTTTAAAAGAAAATAAAACTCGTACTGTTGCTAACCTTTCTACTAGAAAAAGTGTCATGGGATGCAAATGGCTTTTTAAATTGAAATTGAACCTGGATGGCACGATTGAGAGGTATAAGGCACGCGTTGTAACTCAAGAGTTTACTCAAATAGTGGGAGTTAATTACTTTTAGACCTTTAGCCCTGTAGCAAATATGAGTACCCTTTGAATTCTTCTTTTTATTGCACCAGTAAATAATTGGATAGTGAATCAATTAGATATAAACACAACTTTTTTGCATGGTGATTTATATGAGAAAATGTGTATGAAACCTCCACTGGATTTAAATCTCGCTAACCCCAACTTAGTGTGCAGACTAGACAGATCATTATACGGCTTGAAACAAGCCAACATATAGTGGAACACGAAGCTGGCTTTCACCTTAGTAGCTGCAGGATATCAACAGTCGAAATATGATTATAGCCTTTTTATTAAATCTACCAACATTTTTTTTACTGTTATTTTAGTGTATGTAGATGATTTAATAGTAGCAGGTGATGATTGCAAGGAGATACAATTCATCAAGCAGCATCTCCATCAAATTTTCAAAATTAAAGAGTTAGGAAAATTACAATTCTATCTCAGTTTGGAGGTAGCTCGAAGCAAGAGGGGATTTTATGTGTGCCAAAAAAATACTGCATTGATCTATTAAAGGAGTATAGGTTGATGGACAAAAGCAGTGATAACTCCTATGGACTACACCACCAAGTTGTCAAAGCACTCAAGAACACTACTTCAATCGAATTCAGAATATCAAAGGCTAATCGGCAGGTTATTGTATCTCACCAATACTCGGCCAGAGATAAGCTATGCTGTTAGAAAATTAAGTCAGTACCTAGATTTTTTGCGACTGATAAGCACTTTAAAGATGCAGTAAGGGTGTTAAAATACCTTAAGGAGGTATATGGTTCGTGAAAATTTTTCAAATTCCTAGGAATCTTACATTGTAAAATTATTCCGATGTAAAGCTTTTGGTGTAAAAATTTCCAAGAATGTAAAAATATTCTTTTAACCACACGTCCTCTAAAGGAGATCCAACACTAGGCCTAATATTCTCAACCGAATTTGACCTTGAGCCAACTGATTTTTCAAATGGTGATTGGGGGACATGTCTCGATTCAAGAAGATCTCTATCGAGTTACTGTTTCTTTATGGGAAATTCAATTGTATAGTGGAAGAGCAAAAAACAAAATATAGTTGCTTACTCATTCTGTGAAGCTGAGTATAGAGTTCCAGCCATGGCAACTCGAGAAGCACAGTGAATCAACTACATTTTGCAAGATTTGAAAGTGAAGTTGAGAAGACCAATTGTCATTTATTGTGACAGCTAATCTGCTCTACTTATTACAGTAAATTCAGTATTTCATGAGAGAATAAAGCACATAGAAATGGATTGTCACATTGTAAGGGATAAACGGAAGGAACAAACAACTAAGTTGCTACCAATTTCAACAAACAACCAAATTGCAAACATTCTGACCAAGACAATAATCTCTAACTTGTTTCAGCAGTGCAATTCTAAGTTTAGAATGATGAGTGAAGATCATTCTAGCTTGAGAGGGGGTGTTATATGAGCTATTTTTTTTTATGTATTTTCTGAATAACTAATTGTAGAGACTAATTGTAGGAAGTTAGATTAACTATAATTAGTTAGATTGATGTGGCAGTAAGTGTGCTAATAATTAAGTGTATTTAGAAGAGAAGTAACAAAAACAAAGACTGAGATTCAAGATTACAATCTCTAGTCACAAATTCCAGCTTTATGAGGGTTCTCTCTTCCTTTACAATTCTTTGAACTCACCCTTTTAACAAAAACAATTGACGAAAAATAGAATGATACCAAGTTGGTGTAGATGCACAAAATGAGATTTGAACTTTTAATATTTGCTTAAACAAACGAGTGAGTTGACCACTGGATTAACCCAAATTAAATAATCAATCTTCACATATAATTAAAAAGATGGAGATAAGAATTTTAAAAAATTCTTAGAGACTATCACATAGTTAATTCAGATTGTAACAAACTTGATATTGTTAGAGGGTAGATTTGTAATTATAGGACCACAGCTGTAATTGTACATTGTACAAATAGGTACTGTAGCTTGTATATTCAATTAGGGTTTTCATTCATTCAAAATCACCTTTACCAAATTCCTTCTTCTTCTCTCTCATTCATCTCTCTCTCAGCTCTATGAGGACACACGAAAAAACTCCTCTCTGAACTCACTTTCAATATGGTGCGGTGAGCATGGAATGGATCGAGGTTGTGTGTGACGAGAGTGCTTGAAGATCGAAGATCAAGGACGTGATTTTTAAATTTTTTTTGGTTGCTCATAGATTGACTCTCAGATCTGCGAATCCTAAAACATGGATGCTAGCAACCCAGAATCAGGAATGAACCCAGGCGCTTTTAGTGCCGAATCTGCAACAAACCCAGGCACTTTTAGTGCCGAATCTGTAGCTGCTCTTCTCAACCAACTCTCTGCTCAACTTGGACGCAACAATGGAACCTCAAACCCAAGCATTGATCAGACCAGTCCTTACTACATTCATCCGTCTGAAAACCCTGGTATTCCTATAATTCCTATAATTATGAATGGCTCAAATTATGGTGACTGGAGTAGAGCATTGACTTTAGCTCTACAATCTAAAAACAAATTTGACTTTGTTGATGGAACGATTAAGAAACCACTTGAATCTGATCCTTTGTTTAGGCAATGGAAACGTTGCAACACTTATGTTATAGGTTGGATTAACCTGTCTCTGAGTCCAGATATTTCACAAAGTGTAATGTGGAATAATCTAGCTTATGAGATCTGGAGTGAATTGCGAAGAAGATACTATCATGGTGATAGGTTCAGAATAGCTGAATTGAAGGAAGAATTGTATGCTGCCAAGCAAGGAGAACTTTCTATTACCGCTTATTTCATGAAATTAAGATCATTATGAGAGGAATTAGAGAGTTTTCAGCCAGTACTTGCTTGTGAATGCACTCCAAAATGCTCCTGTGGTCTTGGAGTTATTCGAGCATATAGATCTGAGGGATGTGTGGTGAAATTTCTACGGGGGTTAAATGATCAATTCTCAACTATACGTTCACAGGTCATGATGATGGAGCCACTACCCAATCTTGATTCTACTTTTGCCTTACTCACACAACAAGAAAACAAGAAAGGCAACTTGGCTTTCATGGAGAAGAATCTCAAATACTTCTCAATATTGTATAACCCAAATCTCCACAAGGAACCACCTCCAACAAAGGATCAGATTCTACTAAGAGTGATATTGTTGCTGCTAATCGACAAGGCAGAGGAAATAGCAGAACATATGGAGGCAAAGAATCGGGTAGAGAAAAAATTGTTTGCACATATTGTGAAAAGCTTAGACACACAATAGATGTTTGCTATAGGAAACATGGTCTGCCACCACATCTGAAGCAGAGATATAATAGTGGTGGTGCTGCAACATTCAATTATGCAGCCACTTATGAACATGCTGATGAAGACTATGCAGATCAGAAGCAGCAAAGAAGTGACGAGCAATGCTTGGAATTCACTCAAGATCAGAAGATCGTTTTACTAGCCCTTCTTCAGCGCAACGAGTTACAGTCCATCCACAGCACCAACCAAATAGTTGGCCAAACTCCAGCAATGAGAGGTAACAATAACCGAGTGATTCAACTATTGCATTTTAAGTTACATGTTTTGGCTGAGAGAAGTGGTGATGAAATAGAAAAGTCAAAATCTTGGATCATTGATACAGGGGCCATTGACCATGTATCATATTATCTTCAAGATTTTGACACTTACCATCATATTCCTACAATTATAGTTAGGCTTCCAAATGGCTCCTACACCACAAGCAACATCATAGGAACAGTTAGATTTTCTGATTCACGCTATCTTACCAACACATTATACATACCTAGCTTTAACTATAAACTTATTTCTGTTTCATCGCTTACATCAAATTTAAAATGAAAATTGGAAATAACTGACACAATGTGTGAAATACAGGATTCATCAAAGACGAGGATTGGAGTAGCTAGAGCAGCAGAGGGACTTTATGCATTGGATATCTCAACACAACATGCATTTTCATCTGCATCTTTAATGAATTCTGTTATTAGCTTCAATGCCGCAGATTTTACACACATTTGGCATACTAGATTAGGTCATATACCAGAGGATAGGCTTGTTGTAATAAAACAGACATACAATCTTATAGATTGTGATTTGAATTTCAATAAAATTCCTCATGGTGCTTGTCATTTTGGTAAACAAAAGAAGTGTCCGTTTCCTTTAAGCTCTAGTAAGGCAGCCAATTGTTTTGATTTGCTTCATATGGATATTTGGGGGCCTTTGGGAACTCCATCTACTAATAGTCATAAATATTTTTTAACGGTTGTTAATGATAAAAGTAGGTTCACATGGATTTTTCTGATGAAACATAAGGCTGAAACATCAAACTTGATTAAATCTTTTGTTCAACTGGTTAAAACCCAATTTGAAAAATCTGTTAAGGCTATCAGATCAGATAATGGACCAGAATTTAAGATGCTTTCTTTTTACAATTCTAATGAAATTGAACATCAAACCTCTTGTGTTGAGACACCTCAACAAAATAGAATTGTAGAATAAAAACATCAATACATATTACAAATTAGCCACAGCATTATGTTTCATTCAAACATTTCAAAGTGTTTTTGGAGCTATGCTATTAAGCATGCAGTACACCTCATCAACTGTTTTCCTAGTGTTATTCTCAAAAATGCTTCTCCATATGAAGTTCTTTATTCAAAATTACTTGATATTTCACATTTGAAAACCTTTGGCTGTCTTGCCTATGCAAGTACTCTAACTTCAAAAAGGACTAAGCTAGATGCTAGGGCTTCAAAATGCTATTTTCTGGGTTATCAAGCAAGAACTAAGGGCTATCTTTTATTAGAATTACCATCGAGAAAAATATTTCTTTCAAGAAATGTTATTTTCTATGAAAATCATTTCCCTTTCATTGACAAGAACTTAAATCACACAAACAATTCTCATATATCTGAAGATTTGTTTAATTACAGCCATCATTTATCACCAAATTATCAACATATCACTCATATATCTGCACCTCCTGTTGATAATTATACACATTTTGGGACTGATAGCATAGATCCACCTGAGAATGCTCCACAATTAGGACTTGAAATAAATCATTCTGACTTTAGCATTTCATCTCATGATGTCAATCATGCATCTCCATCTGCATCTTCCTTAAAATACTCAAAATAATGATAATTATCATACATCTTCATCTGTATCTTCCTCAAACATTCAAGATAATGCTAATGTCACAGTAGATACTTCTAGCCCAGTCCTTAGAAGATCCACTCGAACTAGGCATGCACCTGCATATTTAGCAGATTATCATTGCATAAACTCAGTTGCTGCTCCAGCTACTCATCCCAGATATCCATTACGTGTGCCTCTTTTCAATTTGAGTGACAGTTTCAAACACCTCTCTCTAGCCATCACAAATACACCTGAGCCGAAACACTATAGGGATGCTGTAACTCAACAGTGTTGGAGAAGTGCTATTAAAGCTGAGCTAAATGCTCTTGAGCAGAACCAAACTTGGGAACTTACTTCTTTGCTAGCAAGGAAGTTTCCAATTGGTTGCAAATGGGTGTTTCGAAACAAATTCCATTCTGATGGCACAATTGAAAGGCACAAGGCTAGGCTTGTTGCAAAAGGATTCACCCAAGTTGTCGGAGTAGATTATCTTGACACATTTAGTCCAGTTATCAAGATGACTACATTAAAAGTAGTTCTGTCACTTGCTGCTGCAAAAGACTGGTTTCTCAAACAACTTGATGTAAACACAACCTTTTTGCATGGAGATTTGGATGAGGAAATGTACATGACATTGCCCCCTGGTCTTGAGGTAAATGGTAATGGCTTGGTTTGCAAATTGAAGAAATCATTGTATGGCGTAAAACAAGCTAGTCAGCAATGGCACACCAAACTGAGTTCAGTTCTACATGAGGCAGGTTTCACTCAATCAAGACTTGATCACTCTCTATTTACAAAGCATAACAATGACGGTATTGCCATCATCTTGGTGTATGTAGATGATCTAGTCTTGATAGGGGACAATTTGACAGAAATCAACAGGATCAAGCACATTCTTGACAGCAAGTTCAAAATCAAGGATTTGGGGGATTTAAAGTATTTCCTTGGTATGGAGGTAGCTAGATCTTCCAAAGGGATTGCTATTTACCAAAAGAAATATGTGTTAGACATGTTGAAGGATCATGGATTGCTTGATTGTAAACCAAGCTCAGCTCCAATGGACTATACTACCAAATTGTGCAAAGACAATGGTGATGATTTAGCTGATTCTGTTGAATACAGAAAATTAATTGGAAGGCTTTTATACCTAACCAACACAAGACCAGATATTTGCTTTGCTGTGAAAAAATTAAGTCAGTACCTTGATCAGCCCAGGAAGAATCATATGAGTGCTGCCATTAGAATTTTGAAGTATCTCAAGGGCTATCCAGCAACTAGTCTCCTATTTCCTTCTCATTCGGACAACAGTGTGGTTGGATTCACCGACTCTGATTGGGCGTCTTGCAGTGATTCCAGAAGATCAGTCTCTGGATATTGTTTTTTCTATGGATCAGGACTTATCTCATGGAAGAGTAAGAAACAAGCAACAGTGGCGAAATCGTCCACTAAAGCTGAATATAGAGCTCTTGCTTCTGCAACTTGTGAGGCCCAATAATGGTTATTTAATTTATTTACTGAATTGAAATTGCCTCTTACAAAATCTATAAACCTCTACTGTGATAATCAATCTGCCCTTCACTTGGCTGCGAATCCTATCTTTCATGAAAGGACTAAGCACATCGAGGTTGATTGCCATATTACACGGGAGAAAGCTCAAATGGGACTAACCAGATTGTTGCCCATTAAGAGTGAAGAACAACTTGCAGATGTTCTCACAAAACCCTTTCCCCTGGACCTTTCTCCAAATTCTATCTCAAACTGGGACTGACAGATATTCATGGCATTCCTGGATTGCGGGAGGATATCACATGACCAGTAATCATTGATCATTTTTCATCCCTTTTCATTCCCAGCTTGCGAGAGGATATCACATAGTTAATTCCTATTGTAACAAACTTGATATTGTTAGAGGGTGGATTTGTAATTATAGGATCACAGCTGTAATTGTACATTGTACAAATAAGTACTGTAGCTTGTATATTCAATTAGGATTTTCATTCATTCAAAATCACCTTTACCAAATTCTCTCTCGTTCATCTCTCTTATTCATCTCTCTCTCACCTCTACGAGGACACACGAAAAAACACCTCTTTAAGCTCACTTTCAATAGAGACTTTCAACTCTTTATTAAATTTCGATGACAAATGGTTTAATTTATCTTTTAAAAGAATATGACGTGAAACTAACTAAATGTGTTAAAAAAATTTTGAAAATTGATTTGGAGTATTACTTGTGAAAACTATCAGCAGCCTTTTTATGTTTTTTTTTCATAAGTTTTTTTATTTGAGTATCGAAAAAAATAGTGAAAGCATAATTTTATTATTTTTATTTTTTTATAAAATTTTAGAAAAAAAAATATAAAAGCACTCACCAAGTTCAATAACACTCCCAATTCGTTGAGCGAATTCCATACGTCAATCATCACTTCGTCATAGTCACTTGCAACTTTTGGTATAGGTTCTCTCTAACATGGTTAAAGCACTCCTTAGCTTGCTGGAGTTTTCTTGCGGCATAAAACATTCACATATAGCTGGTGATTTTTTTTTAATTTAAAATCTAAAATATTTAGATATTTGTGTGTTATATTTAGAGCATTTTATTGGATGTTCACCGAGATTAATTTACATATATTTCACTGACTTGCATGCCAGCGAAATACATACAAGTATTTCTCTCATATTTTGCTGGATGGCAGCAAGCAAAATATGAACAAATCAGTGTATTAACTCATTTTATAAACAAATTATTATTATTATTATTATTATTATTATTATTATTATGACCCTCATTATAAATAAAAAGATAAATAGTGCATCTTATTTAATTACAATTTTCCAACAACTAAACAACAAGGTAAGACAGTGATCTTCATTCAAGCGAATCAGTTTTGGACAAATCAAGGCGGAAAGATTCCAGTCTTTTCAAGGAGGACGGCTATAATTTGTTTTAGAGGACACATTTTTTGATAATTACTTTAAAAGATAATAAAAATTCTCAATAAAAAAATATTTTTTTAATTTTTAATCTTTATTTTTGTGAGATTAAAATTTTTTTTTGTCTTTTTTTTATATAAATTAATTAAATTTATTGTATAAAAATTAAGAAATATTATTAATTTTTAAATTTTTTATTTATAGAAATTAAATAGATGATATATTTTTTAATATTTTTATTGCTGTTTAAAAAAATTATTAAGATAATAAATTATTAGAACTATGTTAAGTTTTAGACACATTCAATTTAAATTAACCATCATCATTCATATAAATTTACTATTATTAAAAAAATGTATATTCTATTTTATAATAGATAATAAAAAATTGATACAATATTTTATCCAAAATAGATACAATAAATAAAAATATTTATGTCAACTAATTATATAAATAAAAAATAAAAAAAAAATTCTGTTAGAGACCTCGTGGTACTTCAAAAAACTTATCAGGATATATTGTTGCATAATTGGTATTAATTAAGCAATTATGCATTAATATTTACTTAAGTTACATTGGTACATTTTTTGGTGGGGGTGGTGTGATGAGGTGGGGTTGGAGGGAGAGTGGTGAAGAAAGATTTTTTCCAAAAGAATTTGAATACATCAAAATTAAATTTTTAATTTTGTTTAAAAATTTGAGAATAAAATTAATATAAATTGAACATTAAAAACAATTTTAAAACCTCTCGCCAAATATTATTATGGAAGAAGAAAGCATATTTTATTCTAATAAAATTAAAGCCACTTGAACGAGCAAGTGTGGTGGACTGTATGTCAACGAATTACAACTCAAATGACATAATCTTTCGATATTCATTTTAATCTCTCTATCTTTAGTTAAAAAAAAAATGTGGTGGACTATATATAAGCCAATGTTAATTAATGATATTAGATGCATTAGATGCACCATCTAATGGTAAACAAAATACATTAACCCTATATATGTAAATTAATTGGCTTCTCTACATGGGAAAAAAAAAGAAGATGCAAATTAAAAGCTGTCTCTATTTTTTTTTTCTTTTTGATGGGGGGTGGGGAATACAATTACAATGTTTTTCTGTAATACGGTGATTCTTGACTGGTTTTGTAGGGTACAATAATAAATTAATAATGGAGCAGACCAATCTTATGTCCTAATTTACTACTTGCCGAAGGATTCAACAAAAGTGCTTTAATAATTCACATAATAACAAAATTGCATGATCTGGTGTATGTTTTTTAACTGTCACTTACAAAGAGATTGAGGAGCAAGATTTGTTGGCACAATGTAATAGTTAATTTTGTATGTATAGATATTATTATTATTATTATTATTATTATGGAATTAAGGGATTTGAAATTGGGCTAACTTATCTTTGAAGGGAAGTGGGAAATTCCAGTCCCTTCTAAAATTGTAACCTCATTATCATCATTATTATTATCTTTAGAACTTCTTTCACTATTATTTGACTTCTGCTGTCGGTCAAACATCATCTTCAGCTGCTTTCCTTGTTCTTCAATTTGCAACTGTAATTTTCTCTGAATCTGGATCAATAATTCAAATTAAAAGAGAATTTAGAGTCAGAGAATATTATAATAATACTGCTACTATATACAACTATTATATAATTTTATATAATTCTTTTATTTAAATTCATAAAGTACTAGAGAAGAAGATAGCGTGAATCATACCTCTAGCTGTTCATGAAGACGCCTCTGCACATCCAATTGCAGCTGAAGTGCCTCTTTAATCTGCAAGCCACTGCAAACCAACAACATTAAAAGTTGCTAAGTACTTTACTACTTTATAGAGTAACCACATTATGCCAATAATGTGATTTAATTTGAATTCTCGACAATTGTTTAAGCAGACTAATGATATTTGTTTAAGCAGACTAATAAAATTGGTTAGACACAGTTAAATCAAAATACACTATTTTGGCATATATTTTTAAAAATAATACTAATATTTCTATTTTCATTGTGTTTATATCAATGTCTTATCTCATTATGTATATTTTATTCAAAATAAAACTTTATACAAACATAAAAGTGTTTCAGAGAAAAGAAGTAGCATTACGCTTTGACATCAAGATGCACATTCTCTGCACTGGTTCTTTTCTCAGATTTCCCTGAAAAAGGGAAGAAGTACTTTTTAGGCAAAGCATATGAACCTGCATATTAGAAGATATTAAATAGTAACATCAATTCATTGAACTGATATTAATTTCAAAAGATTTTTTCTTTAAAATTTGTTTTTTAGTTTTCTCCTTGGGAAATAAGTTACATAAGAGAAGTTGAAAATGCCAAGTGTTATGGCGATTTTAGAAAGAATTATGGTGTTTTCGTAAAAACTAACTCTAAGGTAGCCTTTGTTTTAAGGTATTGAGACAGAGATGGAAAGACTGAAACTTAGTATCATGTTTGTTGGTTCAGAAACTAATACTAAAATTTCTATCCCTATCTCTAAAATTTTAGTATTTCAGTACTTTCAAAAAGTGGGGACACATGGGACTAAAATTTTTAGAAATAGAGACTGAAACTTTAATAACATTTTATACCTAAAATATCTTTATTTTAATTAATTAATTCTAATTTTACCCTTTGTACAAATTAAATTAGAATTTCATTTTTGTTTCTGTCTCCCACTTTGTACCAAACAAAATACTGAGATTTATTTTAATCTCTGTCTCTTAGTCTCTGTCTCTCCGTCTCAATCTTTTCATCTCTATTTCTCCACCAAATGCTACCTAACTGACATTTATTATGGATATTTTGACCAACTAAAAACCAAAGTGGTAGTTATTCTTGCCCAAATGCCAAATGCTTTTGGTTTTTTTGCGGTCATATTCCACATTCTGACAAGTCAATGTCAAATTTGTTATGAATCGAAACTCTATTTAAGAGTCTGTCCATCCATGAGCTATTACTTACTTAAACAAACGGGTTAACTAACTGTTCGAGCAATTCAAGTTACTTAAAAATGAGAAATGCTTGAATTTACATTGGAACAAAAATGAAAGGATTTCAATTTTCAACTTATTTCATCTGCATTGCTACTTCCTCTGTTATCTTAAGTATGAAGACATCAATATAACTAGGGATTCAAATTGGAGGAATTTAGATTCATGTCTTACCCTGTTAGGTTATATGGCTTATCACACAAATAGTAACATACATAAGAAGAATAAAATGAACCTAAGAAAGTGAAATTACCCTGAGTTGATTCTGGCATATACTTTGCAATTCTGTATTTCTGCAAATGACTCTTAACATGGAAGATTGTCAATCCATCTGAATCCATCAGCCTTAATATCGCTTTCGGCGTCGCCTCTACAATCAAGAAACCAAGAACACATTCAGATATTAGACTTTAGACACATGACTTCGAATTTGATCAAATCTACTTAGAATAACCTACTCTCTGCGCCTCCTAGTCTATTGACACATTCAACAAACTTCTCATGAAGATCCTGAGTCCATCTTATACGCGTCTTACTCGATGCTATCGGTCCATTACCGACAAGGTTTCCGGCTGAAATTGTCGGAGAAAGCTTCTCTTGAGGAGAAGAGAAACTCAGCTGTTGAACAGGGGAATTGAATGAGCCACAAGCAACCTGTATTTTAGTATTTGAAAATGAGTCCAAAGGCAGAAAAAATCGAGTAATGTTAGGTAACCAATTTTTTCAGCCAACATCAGTCAACTATTTTAAAATTATTTTGTTTATCTTAAATCTAAATCTTAAATTATAAAGGCTCGACTCTAAGTCTTAAATTATAAATCTAAATTCTAAAATCATTGATTAATTAAAAGTTGATTGTCTATCTTTTCTATTAAAAAAAATTTAAATAAGATATTTATGAAAAACACTTACCGTAGATTCTTGATTTGCTTTAGGAATTGATATGCTCCTAGTGACTGGGGCAGCATCATCATTGAACAACTTATGTTGTTCAATAGGAAGGAAATTGCTGGCAGGAAAATTCCCACATGGAATTTTATTAGATTTTTCAGGTGATCCATTACATTGATCACCATTCAATTGAGATTTTATTGCTTGCAAGGTGTTTGGCAACTCAAAGTTGTTGGGGCTATTTTGGTCATTAACTGATGAATCAAAGAAGAGGCTTTCCTTTGAAGATTGATAGAGAGGGAACTCCATATCATTATTAATGTTCTTGATGGAGAGTTGATGAGGCATCAAATTGGATGGATTACCAACTTGATGGGAATCATATTGTGGGAACCCCATGAAGATTTCCGTCGCGTAAAAGGCCGAAGCCGGCGACTCGAATCGGCTTATGATGGTGCTAGATGGTTTGGCTTGAGCCGAGTATGGTAGTACTACTTCTTGTTCTCCTCCTCCTCCTCCTCTTCCTCTGCCAACTCCAACGCTGACGCAAGTCGCGCCGAGGGGTTGGTTATTGCATGGTCCCATGTTCCAAGGTTGTTGTCTAATACCAAAATATTGACAAGAAGAACGGTTGCCATATTCAGAATGAAAATCAAGCTTGTTCTCATTCATTTACAAGGGGGGAAAAAAAAAACCAATAGTTGAACTTGGATAGCAAGAAAAAGGTTCAAGGAAACAAAAAATTCGTTCCAATGTTTTCAAACTTTCTTAGGTAGAATAAATGACTCTAAGAAAGGTTGATCATCACTCTTAAGGAGCAACAAGTGGTAGAAGGGGAAGTAAAGAAAAAAAAGGAAAGAAAAGAGAATAACAAGAACAAGAATGGGAGAGAGTGGGAAAATGAAAATTATTAATAGAATAGTAGTGCTGAATTGGAAGCCTTATGGCATAAAATTCTTTTTTTTATATTCCTGATGGCTTATGGAATAAGATTTGAATCTAATTTGTCTAAATGCTACCATGCAATGTCCTTAGCCTATTATTCTTAAAAGGAAGGATAGAATTGAATAATATAATTAAATTGACATTACCAAAGTACACAACATCGAAACGAACAAAGCTCTCTTGCCAACAAACAAATAGGTTATGGTCTAATGTTGCCTTCAAATGTATTTAAATCAAAATTCAAAAATCAACCACAAGTTATACAACTTGGTAAAACTATAATGCTAGAGGTATGATACACAGACACTCACACGCACACGGGATATGATATGACACGGGATACGCTGTACGCAATTTTTAAAATGTTATAAGACATGGGGACACGTATACATATAAAATATAAAGTATTTTTAGACAAATTGTAATGATATTTTGATATTTTATTAATATTAAAATATAAATTAATTTTTTAATTATTTTTAATATCTCATTTTAATCATATCAAGTATTTAAAATATTTTTTGTTTTAATAAATAATAATATATACTATATCTAAATTTATTTCAAGAATATATATTAAGAATAAGACTGAACACACCGACACGTGATGGTATTTAGGTGTGTCCAAGCATGTCTAGAGAAGAATTTTTTATTAAAATACGGTTGGACACAATAGGCACGCATGTTGGAAGAGTGTCCGTGAGTGTCGTGTACGAAATGTGTCCGACACGCGGACACGGCAACTCAGCGAAGTGTCCGTGCTTCATAGTGTTAGAGAGATAATAATTTAAAATTATTTTCTTTAATTTAATATCTATAATTTTATGTATGTAATATTTATAATTATATATTTATTATACTAAATAGAAATTAAAATAAAAATTTTAAATGATTTTAGATTAATTTTTTATTATCCTCTAAATATTTTTATAGAAAAAATCATCATGAAAAGACTTCTATCTCTTTTATTAGAATTAAACGAGATCAAACGATTTAATCAAATTCTTTTAAGAAAAATTCTGATGCCAACAATTTAATCAAGACAAGGGAAAAATGTCAAAGCTGGGACAACAATTGCAAGGTTGACGGATACTGTTAACAACTGGCCTCAAACAAATTAATACGAAGTAGTAATATAATTATTAATTATTAATCGTATTAGGAGTTGGAGTAGAATCTTCTTGTTGTGGCCATCTAGAGTGTGAAATAATTTAATAATGTTAGATAAAGATACCAGCATAAATTCACATAATAATAAATCTGCAATTATTCTTACAATGGATTTGGAAGAAATATTTTAGCCACCTATAGGGATGATAAATATATAGAGATAGATGGCCGAATCTTTCTTTCCCCAAAAAGAAAAAAATATTTTATAAGTCTAAAAAATTATTTTGTCTCAATACCTATAGCACTGCATCTTGCAAAGTAGTGGGGTATCAGAAATTACCAGAAAGTTTAACTAATTTTAATATTCGTCTTTAAAGCACAATGGAACTTTAACTACAAAAATTCTCATTATATAGTGTTCAGCAACCATAATAGACTTTCCATTATCAAAAGCTAAAAAAAAAAAAAAAGAAAAAAGATGGATACAAATATTCAGCTTTCTATGTTATGTCACTTCCTTGTTGCCATTGATTGTTCTTTAGACATATTTGTTTACCATTGTCATTCTTGGATCCTATATCACTTGAATCACATGGACAATCTTTTCCCCTATTTTTATTCTTTATGGAAAGGATTATTTTTAGTGCTGATGCTCCAATTTTTTTTTTTTTATGTTTTTATTTTAATTTGGTGCATTTCTTGGTATTCTTGATAACAAGTCATTTACCTTTTACTTATGCACTCTTCAGATTCAAGCATTTACTATTAGTGATAACTCTTCAGACCCAAGGATTTACTATTAGTGATGACTCCTTACAGAAATAAAGTAAAAAATGAAGAGATACATTCAAAACATACATATCTTAAATTCCACTAACAAATGTTTACAACTCTAGCACGTATTTCTACTTCTTCACATTGAAGGTTTTCAACTTATTACAATGATAAAAGATATCTTTATCAATTTAGTGTATAAGATAAAAATAAATTATTTCTATTTATTAAAAAAATGATATTTTTATATTTTTTGTGTATATTTTTCTATAATATAAAAAATTATTTATTTATTTTTTATCAATCACATTAAATACTAAAAAATAAAAAACAAAAAGAGTTGTTAACAAAAGTAGTACATATAATATTTTTTAATAAAATAATAAAAAATTTATAACTATTTTCTAGATGTATTTATTCTTTTCATATATATATATATATATATATATATATATATATATATTGTCAATTATTTTATTGAAAATAAAAATATTATACGTACTATTTATAATTTATATCATGGTCCAAATAATAATGGTTATAATTTAAACAAGTTGGTCTACTAAAAAATGGACTTGCTCTAATCAAAAGGAGCATTTCATACCCACTAATTATAAGGTGCCTCTTAAGAGACACGAGTTAAGCTATTCGACACAGATATTTTGACCTGTGTCCGACTCAATTTGGAGAAGATACTACTCCTCATCACTATCTCCGTTAATTATTATCCACATGAAAATATTTACACAATGTAGAAATAACTTCCCATGCATTAAGGAAAGAAAATCGTCCACTACTTATAAAGGAAAAATTCAAAAGTGATAATCAAATCATCACTCTTTTCTATAAATATCTTATTAAATTTATGTATTATCTAATTCATTCTATACATAATTTACTTAAATTTTTGTTAACTTAAATGTCAGAGTCTCTTATTTCTATCCGTCATTTTAAAATTGATATAAAACTATCTTAAATATCTACGCTCTACCTCCGACCTTATTAACAAAATTCATTATTCATAAGTCCGTTTCAAGTACGTTTTGTAATACGTACTATTTTTATTTTGTTTACATATTTTTTATTTTTGGATTAACTACTAATTTGACACTCAAAAGATTCAGCCATTAATAAAAATATCTTTAAAAAAAATTATCGACAAAATAACTTCTTGAATAATTTGAAAATACGATAAAAAGAATCAATAAATAAATATTATATTTTTTGCAAGTAACAAACAAACTTTTATATTTAGCAAACAACTTATTCATTATATTTAAATTTTTGTGACAACATTTGAATAAATATTTAAAAGGTCCACATAAAAATTCAGAGTAAAATATGATTTCTAAATTTTTCTTTTGTATTTTTCAAAAAAATGATCATTCACAATAATTGTTTTTTAAATTTACTTGACAAAAAATACTAAATTTTAAGGATAAAAATAACTTATTTTTTATAATAATTACAAAAATTTGCATCAAAATTTAATATTTAAAATTATTTTTTAAAATATATATTTAATATTTAATTATTTTGTCTTGTTTTTAAATTTTTAAAAACTTATTTGTTATTAGCATTTTTTAGAATTTTTTTTGTCAGTATTACAAACTTTTAAATACTATTTTAGTAGTATATTCTTTGTTTTTTTTTTAATTTTAAAAGTGTTTAGTAATAAATAAAAATTTAATAAATTATATTGATATAAAAATTAAAAAAAGCGACCGCCGGATTTGCATGTGAAAACGCTAATACACACTTAACGAAAAACTTTTTCATAGCTTAGGCACATGCATGTGTATACCACAAAAGTAATTAAGCATAAATTTGTTTTTGTGCTTCATAATAAGCTGCGGTGTGTATTAGACAATTAGCCTAGATCCTATGCTATATGGAATAGAATTTAGCTACTAGCTAGGGTTGTTTATATTTACTGCTTTCGTTGTTATATTTTATTGTAAGATACCAATGTAGTGTAGAGTTTATATATATCCATCTATATCATTCAGTTTATTATAGTTCATTGATTAATTGATTTCTAACATAAAAGATTCTCATTGGGAGACTTTTACTCTTTTAAGTACTTTATTTAGGTTGGGCGGACTTAATTAGAATCTTAATTAATAATAAAGTTATCGTCTCGGTTTTTCATTCGGTAATGATAGACAGATTTAGGGAGACTAGTATGGTATGGATTATGGACGAGGAGGATGACCTAATGCAACGAAGTACCAAAAAGGTCAAAACTCGCGTGACTGATCTTAATCAACCGGGTGAGAGTATGGATCCCACGAAAGGGAATGATACAAATAATTCGACAAGGCCAAAAGTCTCATATAGAGACTCCCTCTTGGTAACCCCAGGCACTATGGATGAAGATTCAAGCCCGCGCTCTCTGAACTCTAATGAGAGCGAGCCGAATCCGCAGGATCGCTGGTATATGGACGAGGAAAATTTGCAAAGGAAAGATAAACCCTTTGATCCTTGTCCTGAGATCAAGGTGACAAAGGAAGAATTCGATGACTGGTGCAAGCCTTGGCATGCTTCACTCATTGTCAAAGTTTTGGGAAAGCGAGTAAATCTCGGCTTCATGGAGCAACGCCTCGGAAGGGACTGGGTAAAGAAAGGTAAGATTAATGTCATTGATATGGATCGTGACTATTTCTTGGTTCATTTTTCACATGAGGAGGACTACTCCTTCGCGCTCACAGGAGGGCCGTGGATGATAGCTGGACATTACTTGATTGTCCAAAGGTGGAGACCTTTCTTCTTGGAATCAGAAAGAGAAGTAAAGAAGATCGCGGTATGGATCCGAATTCCGAATTTACCTATCGAACTCTATAACCATCGGTTCCTATGGAGAGTTGGTTCAGCATTAGGAACGATGCTTAAGATTGATAGAGCTACGTCCATCCATTCCCGGGGGCAATTTGCGAGAATCTGTGTAGAAATTGATCTTACGAAAAAATTGATTCTCGTATCTCGGTGCTGGACAGCACGTTGAATGTTGAATATGAAGGCCTTCATCTTATCTGCTTTGCATGTGGTCTCTATGGCCACAGATCGAAGGAATGTAGTGAGAACCTTGCAGATGACAATAATCACCGGGCGGAGGAATATTCCGGCGAAGGGGTTAACTCAGGTGAGAAAATTGCAACAGCGTTGATGGACGAAATCAATATGAAAAGTACGGATATAGCGCAGGAATCTCAGCGTAATCAAAGGCCACCATATTTTGGACCGTGGATGATGGTGAAACGACAAATAAGGAAAAAATTAGAAAGGTTAATTATAGGGAAGAAATCAATTGTCATCGGAAAGGAATCCCTTACAGTTAGGGAAGGAGGAGATACCAAGACGGGACATTTAAATGAAACAGGATCGCGCTACAATATCCTATATGAGGATGCCGAAATTGAAGGAAATAGTAATACTATCCACGCTAGCGAAAAGCAACGGACCAGGCAAGATGAACCAAGGCTCCCTAGTGTTCCCAAGGAGAGTGGGTCAAAAACCCAAATGGCCCAAAGGGTATTAAGGCTCGGAGCGGGCAAAAACCCACAAAACTCAAAAAAGAAGCAGATTGTTTCTAATGGGCCATCGGGTATCATTAAAAATCACAAGCCCAAAGCGAAAGATGCTGCAAGAAAAAGGGAAATCTCTACAAGCTCATCTAAAGCGCCCCTGCAACAACGTTCAGCAACAAAGAATAGTGAAATTGTGGCTATGGAAGCCGAAATGCTCGATACTATGAGGAGACTACAGCAAGAACAAAATGAATCCCACGAAGTGTCAAAAATTGCGAAGAATGTGCTGGAGGAGCACGTGGTAAGAGATGGTTTCCTCTCCTAATTGCCGAAGAGCTTCATGAATGAAGGAGCGCGGAGAAACCAGGGAGGCCTTCTGCGGAAGGAAAAACCACCGGACAGCTTACCGGAGTATATGGGTAACGCTGATAGCAACTCATCGAGACATGAAAATGATGTTATGTTAGACTCGCCGATGATGGCTGCCGGGGTCAAAACCCAAAATTGAACTTGGGTATGTTTCTACCCTTCTTTTTTTCTTCTGAAGTCATCACGAATGTTATTGCTTGGAATTATAGAGGAGCAGGGGGTAAAACTTTTCCGGCACTTATTAAAGATATTAAAAGAGAATATAATGCTAGTTTTTGTATTCTGTTGGAAACACATATCAGTGGAGATCGTGGTAGAACTGTTTGTAAAAAATTAGGTTTTGATAATTTTTACATTGAGGATGCTAGAGGGTTTTCTGGTGGCATATGGTGCATTTGGGACAATTCTGCCTGGAATGTGGATATCACTTTTCATAGCTCTCAAATGGTGCACATGGAATTGAAGCAGGGGCAGTCACCACCCTGGTTCCTCTCGGCCATATATGGTACCCCACAGAAGGCGAGTCGAAGAGCTCTCTGGAATGAGATTCGCGATCTAAGCAGCAACATTAACCAACCCTGGTGTCTCATTGGCGACTTCAACGCTATTCTCAATGATTTTGAAAGGAAAGGTAGTATTGGAAGCAATTCCAGAGGTGCCTGCTCTGAATTCCAAACATGTATCTCAGATTGTGGCCTCTTTGATCTAGGCTACTGTGGCTGGCTCTTTCCTGGAAAAGGGGTAACCTAGTAGAGCGGTTAGACAGAGCGCTTTGTAATTTGGAATGGCATAACACCTTCCTTGAATCGAAGATCAGACACCTACCCAGTTTCAAATTGGATCACTCACCTCTTTGTCTCCAACTCAACCCTTCTCCTTCAATAAACAAGGGCAAAAGACCGTTTAGATTTCTGGCAGCTTGGCTAACGCATCCAGATTTTGCTGAATGGGTAAAAGGTAATTGGAAGGTCCAGAACTCTTGGTCCCATTGTATCACTGAGTTTCAGAGGTCTCTTAAGTCATGGAATTCTGAAGTCTTTGGTAACATCCATAAAAGAAAGAGCAGAATTATAAGGAGGTTACAAGGGATTACAGCGTGCATGAATCTCGAAAGTAACACTTTTCTCCAAGAGTTGCAAAAGTTTTATGGTACCAAAAGTCAAGATGTAAATGGTTAGAGTTTGGTGACCGTAATACAAAATATTTCCATGGAAGTACCATAGCAAGAAGGAGGAAAAATAAAATTGAGTCTCTTTAAGGGCCAGATGGCAGCTGGGTTTCTGATAAACCAACTCTGAAATGTATGGCAACATCCTTCTACAGTAACCTTTTCACCGATGACACTCCGGATAGTCCTTATGTACTGAACAACAACTCCCCCCCCCCCTCTCCAATGATGATCTGATGATGTTGGGTCGGTCTTTTAACAACCTAGAGATTATGGATGCCATCTTTCACATGGGCAGCCTGAAGGCCCCAGGTACAGATGGAATCCAAGCTATTTTCTACCAGAACTTTTGGGAGAAGGTAGGCTCGGACCTCTGCATGCTAGTTGATGGTATTTTCCGAAATCCGAACAACGTGGAAGAAGTTAATGAAACATTAATCACCCTTATTCCGAAGGTGGAACCGGACTTAAAACAATTGCGACCAATCAGCCTGTGCAATGTTTCTAACAAAGTGATTACTAAAGTTCTAGCTAACTGCCTGAGAAAGATTATGGACAAGCTTATCAGCCCAAATCAATGCAGCTTCGTTCCAGGGAGACAGAGTTCGGACAATATTATTATTTCACAAGAAGTTATTCACTCCATGAGGCACAAAAAAGGCAGAAAAGGGTGGATGGCTATTAAGATTGATTTGGAAAAGGCCTATGATAGATTGAAGTGGTCCTTTGTCAAAGACACACTAATTGATATAGGTATTCTGGATCATATTATCAATTTAATTTATTGTTGCATTTCAACTGTGAAAATGAAAGTCCTTTGGAATGGAGAAGCTCTAGACGAATTCAATCCCTCTCAGGCCATCCGTCAAGGCGACCCCATCTCTCCGTATATCTTTGTCCTTTGCATGGAAAGACTATCCCAATTGATAAATGTGGCAGTAGAACATGATTTCTGGAAACCTATTCAATTAAACAGAAACAGCCCAAAACTTTCGTACCTCTACTTTTCGGATGATCTTGTCCTCTTTGCGAAAGCTAACATGAGACAAGCTAAAGTCATTAGGAAGATTTTGGATGCGTTTTGCTTGAGCTCTGGTCAAAAGATCAGCAACGACAAAACCAGAATTTTTTCTCCAAGAATGTGGGAAATAGTATTCGAGAAGAAATAAGTGGATTCTTAAGCTTCAGGAGAACGGAGGACCTTGGTAAATATTTGGGCGTCCCTCTCATCCATTCCAGAGTCACAAGAAATACATATAAAGAGGTGGAAGCAAAGATTAATGCAAGACTAAACAACTGGAAAACCTCATCCCTTTCCCTAGCTGGGAGAACCACCCTGGTGAGATCTGTCCTTTCTACTATTCCGAGTTATACTATGCAAACTGCCTTTATTCCTATATCTACTTGTGATATTATTGATCGTAAATGCAGGAATTTTATTTGGAGAGAAACTGAAAACTCAAAAAAGGTTCACCTCTTGAATTGGAAAACATTGGGTGAACCTAAGAGAGCTGGAGGACTAGGAGTGCGGCACGCTAAGGATCTTAATCGTGCGTATATGATGAAAGCAGGATGAGGTCTTATCGAAAAGAAGGACTCACTATAGGCTCGGATACTTAGAGCTAAGTATCGGTGCAGAAATGACATTGTTCCAAATGTGACTAGGAAACCAAATGACTCTAACCTTTGGAAAGGCATATGTTCTTCCTGGGAAGCAATTGAAAGTAATTCCATCTAGAGGATAGGAGATGGATCCCACATCAACTTTTGGAATCATCAATGGGTGCCTAGTATTGGGCGACTAGATCAACAAACTCCACAGGTAACTAATTACTCAGAGTTTGGATCTTCATTAACGGACTTCCTTTTGGTTTCAGGTGCTTGGGACATAAATAAACTGAAGGAATAGCTTCCTGAAGATACGGTACATAAGATCATTTTCATGTCTCCGCCCTCTCCATGGAAGCAAGAGGACCACATTGCGTGGGCCGCAACCCCGGATGGTGCATTTAGTTTAAAAACAGCTTACCAAGTGATTAAAGGATATGATGGATTAAATGATCAACTCTTCAAGCTGGTTTGGAAATGGAAAGACTCGGAAAGAGGTAGATTTATCCTCTGGCTCGTGGCCCACGACGCAATCCTATCGAATGCTGAAAGGAAGAGAAGACATATGACTAATGATCCTGGATGCCCCTGCTGCAACAATAATAACGAAACGGTCCTCCATGTGCTCCGAGATTGTCCATTTGCAACCGAAATATGGAAAAGGCTGACCTATCAAGATCATGATAGAAACTTCTTCCAACAAGATAGAAGGAATTGGTTATTGAAGAATTTGGCTAGCACCGAGGAGTGGGCAAACAAATTTGGCATGGCCATTTCTTCTATTTAGTACGAGAGAAATAAGCTTGTTTTTGATGGCGCCAATTCTCAACCTGTAAAGGTTGTTGAAGAAATCAAGTCTCGGTGTAGAGAATATACCAAGATGATGAAGAAGCAAGGCTTGGCTCGTAAGATGACCAAGGAACCGGACAGCTTAATCCGATGGTACCCACCTGATGCTGACTACCTTAAAATTAATGTGGATGGGTCCTTCTACGCTCATAATGGTAACGCTGCTTGTGGTGGAGTTGTCTATGACAATCTTGGAAAGTTTGTGAAAGGGTTTGCTTTGCAACCTAGGGAGCTGCTCTATTATGCATACGGAATTGTGGAGTATTATCAAAGGTTTGCAAATCGCTATCGACAACAGTTATAATCGTATTGTTATAGAATCCGACTCTATGATAGCCATCGGTTTCATCAAGGCAGATTGCCCGAGACATCACCCTTGCTCTCCTCTGTTAGATGATATTAAGGTGCTGAGAAGACGCTTAACTCAAGTGTCGTGGAAGCATATCCTGCGTGAGGCTAATAGTGTTGCGGACATCCTTGCAAGGATAGGACAAAACCTTCCTATCAGACACCAGATTTTTTATTTCCCTCCCTCTGAGATTGTTCACAGTTTATATGTCGACAGCATAGGCGCCCTCAGATTGAGGGGCTGCTAAGCTTGTCCTTGGTTTTCTTTTATTTTTCTTTTCTTTCCTGTTGGGATCTGTGATCCCCCTATTACCACAAAAAAAAGTATGGGCTATGGGCTATGGACCATAGGCTATGAACTCCTTAAATTTTAAAACTTAAAATATATTTGATATAATATCTAAAACTTTTAATAATATACCTTCTAATTCAATAGTTAAAAAAAATATTTTATACTCTAAAATATAGATTTAAATTTTATTTTATGTATTTTAAATTTACTTTTTTTTTGTTCTTTCAACTTTTTTTTTGTAATTTTTTTTTATCTATTATTATATAAAAATATTTTAATTTTTATAATAATTTCTAATTGAATGTAATAAGAAAATATATATAAATAAATTAGATTAAATTTTATTTTTTATGATATTAAAATAAAAATATATTAAGTAAATTATTTATTAATATAAATATATTTTATATATTATATTCATTAATTTATTTTAAATACATATATTAAAAGTATTAGAGAAATAAATTTATATTATTTATGTTATATCTTTTTTAATAAGGACAAAAATTAAAATTTTATGAAAAAAAATTTTAATATAAATAATTTTTTAAAATTAATTTTAATTTAAAATAATATTAAAATATATAATTATTTTTTTATTAAAATTTTCAGTTTTAATATAGCACTTTCAATTTTTTTTTTCTGACCCCTCCTTTATAAGATTTTTAGATCCGTCACTACTGGCAATATATATATATATACACGGGTGTGTGTATATGTGAGTTAAATTAAATAGTAATTGTAGTAAAATTTTATATCACTCAAAATTTTGGTTTATCTATATTTTAAAAAAATATATTATGTTCGTTTATATTTGTCAAGTATATAAAAGATATAAAAAAATTATGGATTGATACATGAATTTTCTTTTTAAAGATGATTTATAAGATAGAGTCAAACGTTTATATTTTTTGAAAAAAAAATATTAAAAAAAGTTGTCAAATACATTTAAAATTAGAATAATAAAGTATTATTTTAATTTTTATCTAAAATCAAAATTATCTCTAATATTTTTTTAATTTAATTTTAACATTATAATTATTTTTAAATGACTCTTTCTACCAAACATTAATTTTTTTAACCAATTTACCCCGAGTGCAAATAATTATAAAATAAAAAGAACCAATCCCGCTACTAACTAAAAAGGGTTCTACCAACTCCGGTCAATTTTTGTTGGTTTGGATTTTAAAGCCAATCAAACAAAAAAAAACACACCTTAATTACTCAAATTTACCATAATTAGAATTATATTTTACTACTTTCTCCTATTTTTTTTACTATTGCTGTGCCCAGTGTCACCATTGCGGCTCCACACGAAGGTCACCGTCACCGCTGTACCGAACTTCTAATGGAAGTGTTTTTTTATTGGACCGTGTCCTTTTTATGACTGTCTCTAATGGAAGTGTCTTTGTAGATGTGTCTCCCGAATGTATCTTCTTATGTATTTATTTTTTAATGGAGGTACCTCTAATCGGATTGAGAAGGTGAAAACGAAATAGAGGGAGCGTGCTACGGTGGACGGCGGCGATGCAGATTGTGAGGGGGAGGATGCCGCGGTGGTCCTGCGGAGGGCACCGGCACTGCCCGGAGGATCGTCAGGGTGGAGGCCATAGCGGCGGCGTAGATGCGAACCACATCACGCATTCCAAGCATTGCAACTAACGGCGCGACGCAACAGCGGTAGCTCCACAAGGAGGGGGGTTTCGCGTGGTGGTGAAGAAGGCACAGCGTGACGACAGTGGCAGAGGGGATGGGACGTGGCAATCACAGAGACGTAATGTGGGCAGTGGCTTCGTGGACAGCATGTTCGGCACATCGTGCAGGGGCAACAACGGTAGAGGTAGAGAATGCAATGCCGACTAATGTCGGGGTGAGGGAAGACGCAGGAGCGAGTGATGACGTGGCAGTTAGGGGTTGCCGCGGAAGAAGGTGCTAGTGGGAGAGGAAGGGATATGAGTATGAGGTTGTTTTTTGAATTTTAGTGAAAAGTGAGATTAGGGTTAGATTGGAGAAAGATTTGGGCTGATATGTTAAAATTATGAATTTAAAAAAAAAATTAAATTAATTATTAGATTGTATTGTATAAAAGTTGGTAGATGGGGAGTTGGTCCCCTATAGTTTTCCAAAACCAAAATTATCTCTCCACCTTATTTGTATAATTGTTACAATTTACACTAATTTCTGAATTTTTTATGAAAAAGATGAACACTAACTAAGGATCAAGAATACAGAACTTTAGAGAGAAAGATACTTGAAATACGAATTAAAGAAAAGAAAATATCTATCTAAGTATTTTACACATTGTACTAGCACATATTCACCCAAATATATATATATATAAAAGTATGCTGAGCTGTGATGACCCTTGCCACACAAGCAAGACACAACAGAATAATATAATTCTTTTTTAACTATCTTTCATTAACTAATTTACTAGTTAATTACATTATTATCTTTGACACCTCTCTTTAAACTTGGTGAGAGTTTAGACCCTAGTTTGAGTTTGCTCTTGAATTTTTCAAAAAGAGTGATGTCCAAAAACTTGGTGAATAAATTTAATACTTAGTCTTATGATAAAATATGCACTACATACAGCTGTTTATTGTTGACTAATTTTCTTATAAAGTGCAAACTCATCTCCAAATATTTGCATCTATTAGAATAGGATTGGCAGCTAAGAGACAAGTACTATTGTTATTACAATAAATGATAGGCGATATACTCTGTAGTACTCTAAACTCCTTCAGCAATTCTTAGATGCTCATGATCTTAGTTTGAGTTAAAGCACATGCCCTGTATTCTGCTTTAGTGGTGGAATGACTGATTTTGGCTTGTTTTTCACATTTTCATGCAATGAGATTGATTCCTAATTAAATACAATATCCACTAGTAGATCTTTTATTATCAAGACTAATGCCCAATCTGCAGCTACAAAAAAAAATAATCTTATCATCAATACACTTAGAGAATATTATACCTTCATTTACTGTACATTGTAGCTCAATATTCTCTTGACCATTTTCTACTGTTGAACTGTAGGTGAGTGCATGAATTGAGAGACTTTATTTATTGCAAATGATAGGTCAGGTCTTGTAATAGTAAGATATTGTAGAGCTCTTACTACTGACCTATACTTTTTTGGATCTTCAAATAATTCTGAATCATCCTTACTTAATTTAAGAGAAGTCATCATATATAGGATCGGAGTTGGGATAGGTTTTGAATTCTCCATTCCTACTCTTCTTAACAAATCATGTGCATATTTTGTTTGAGTTAATAACAATAGCTTCTTGTTAAAAAGGTAATGTGCTTCAAGCCCCAAAAAATAATGAAATAAGCCAAGATCTTTTAATGGAAATATAGCATTCAGTTAGTGTATTAATACATCAATTTTATTCGAATTAGATCTTATAACAATTATGTCACTAACATATATCAACATATACACAACCGAGTTAGAAAATTTTCTAATGAACAAAGCTATATCAGATGCTGTGTTATAGGAGCCTAAGTCTTTCAAGGTATTAGCCAAAGTGGTGTACCTAGTCCTTGGAGCTTGCTCAAAGCTATATATGACTTTTTGTAGTTTGCACACTTTAGATGGTTGCTAACTTGCTATGAATTGTACCCATTTGGCTGTTGCATATAGACATTTTTTGATAATGCTGTATTAAAAAAAATTATCAAAATCAAATTGTCTAATGCACCAATTATATGTAAGAGCAATATAATAGTACTTAATTACATCATTAGCCTTGACAATACCAAGTGGACCTATTCCACCCTAAAAACATCACCACGTAACCCCCCAATGGCATCCATCCCTGACCGTAAACCTCCAATTGCCACTCTAACCCACCTATCAACACCGACCATTCACTCGTATCCCTTCCTCACCAACCCAACCCCAATCCTTCCTACTGCTCCCACCTTGTCATCTCCCTAACATCACAAAAATTTCACCTCTATTATCATTTCAACAACAAATATTAATTTGTTGCGACTGAGCTTGTGGAGATTGTGGTGACTGAGCTTGCATGTAGCAATCATTCCCTTCCCTATTTTCTCCTCTCCCTTCTTATTCAACATTTTTCTATTTTTGTGACTTTATTTCTTGAGTTCGATGTAATTAATATACCTTTTCTATTTTTTATTCTTATTTTTCACAAGGACCACATTAACTAACTATAATATTTTACCTCTTTTATAAACTCGGTTTCTAGTACAGCTTGCACTTATTTTTCTAACTTGTGTTCTCTCAAGGCCAAGCTTCCATCGCTTTTGTTGAACAAATCGGGAATCTGGATAAACGGTGAGCTTGTGACACATAAGGTCGGGGTGTATGCCAGGCATGTCAGATGCTTTCCAGGCGAAGAGGTCGGAGTTTTGTTGTAAGAGTGCAAACGAGATTTGCCTTTAATTTTTCATCCAAGTTACCCCCTATGCTCGTCGTCTTTTTTGCCTGATCTCCAATTTGAACCTTTTTAATTTTTCCTTCGAGTTGTGGATGTAGTTCTTCCCGCGTTCGAATGCCGCCGAACTCAATAGTATTGACTTCTTTACCCTTTATACTGCCCTTTAGATTCAAACTTTCATTGTAACATTTTCTTGCTAACTTTTGATCTCTTTTTATAGTAGCAATTCTCTCTACAGTTGAATACTTCATGCATATGTGAGGTGTAGAAACGACCGTACATAGTCGGTTCAGTGTAGTCCGACCTATCGAGGCATTATAGGTTGATGTCACGCCAACCACAATGTAGTCAATGCTTAAGGTTCTTGATTTCATGCATTTGCCAAAAGTAGTATGCAATGAGATGAAACCAAGAGATCGGATCGGCGTATCGCCTAACCCAAAGAGGTTGTCTGAATAAGCCCTCCATTCCTTTTCTTCTAACCCGGATTTATCAAAAGCAAGTTTGAACAATATATCAGCTGAGCTTTCCTGATCCACCAGAGTCCTATGGAGGTTTGCATTAGCAAGGATCATCGTAATTACAACGGGATTGTCATGACCAGGTGTTACCTCATGAACATCTTCTTTGGTGAGTGAATTTTTGGGTAAATTAGGAGTGTCACAATCTTCACCGACTTGATATATCTCCTTAAGATGTTTTTTGCGAGAGGACTTAGTAATTTCTCCTCCTGCAAATCCTAAACCTCAAACCCTAAATCCTCCATTTATCATGTGTGTGTGTCTATTAGGGGTTTGTGGTGGCCGATCTCGCCGACCTCCATCATTTTCGCGAGGTATCTTTTTAGCCGGCCTTTTCTGACCAAATTTTCTATAATATTTTTCAGATCATAACAATTGTTGGTAGAATTCCCATATAGTTTGTGATACTCACAATATTCCATCCGACTTTCAGTTTTTTGTGCTCAATGGATTGAGGAGGTGAAAATTTTTTGGTGTGACAGATTTTTCTGTAAATATCAACAAGAGAAACTTGGAGCGAAGAGTAGTTGTGGTATCTTTGAGACTTTTTTAAGCTATATTTCTCCTTTTTCTTTGTCTCTTTATCCTTATCTCGAGCTTGATAAGGAGGGTTCGGCCTTGAAACTAGATCTCTAAGTCGGAACTTCTCCTCCATGTTGATGTACTTCTCTACCCGCTCATGTACTTCATACAAAGACGTCGGGTGCCATTTTGATATGGATTGAGAAAATGTCCCTTCTCTAAGGTCATTGACTAACCCCATTATTACTGCTTCCGGAAACAAATTTTGTATTTCTAAACAAGTTTTGTTGAAAATTTTCTTGTAATCTTGGAGAGTCTCTCCGACTTCTTGTTTTACCCCTAAGAGACTTGGAGTATGCTTGACTTTGTCTTTTTAAATTGAAAATCGGGTAAAAAACTTTTTTGTCAGGTCATCAAAACAAGTCACCGACCTAGGTGCTAAGCTATCAAACCATTTCATTGCTGCTTTGGTTAATGTTGTTAGGAACGCCTTACAACGAGTCACAACGGACGCATCGACTAGGTATGTTCAACTTTTGAAATTGTTAAGATGATGTCTTGGGTCGATTGTGCCATCATAGAGGTTCATGTCGAGGCTTTTGAAATTCCTATGAACCCTGACCCGCATGATCTCTTCTATGAATGGATGTTCTCCTCCAAAAGTGCTTTTCCTCAAGTTCTCTTCAACGTCGTACCTCCTTGCACAAATCTCTTTCAGCTTCTCTTTGTCACCCTATCTCCTGCTCGAGTTGTTCCAGTCGGCCGTGATGCCCGTGTACGAGTCCTACAATTTCAGTTGGGTGCGGAAGCTCTTCATTCTCAGGTGAATGTACCTTCGATTGTAGTCGTCAATTTTGAAAATTTTTTTTATGTTCCTTCTCCATTAGGATTACTTGTTCCTTCACGCTGTAAAGGTATCATGAGTGTTCACTCATCGTTATGGGGTTCTGGTTCCGATTCAGACGCAGTGTGTTTGTCTTTAAAATGATCGTCCGACATGATTGAGTGTAGACTTCTAGGTCCCTGGAATTACTTGAAACTGGGTACTTTTGAGCTTAGACGTGAGATCTAGACTCCTTTTGAGGCAACGTCCGACTTGTATTAGTGTTACGGTGTCGCCGTCAGAGCTCCTAATGAAGAGGTGGGGGTGGTACTTGCAAGGGACTCTGATGCTTAAGTTAGCAAGGGTTTTAAGCAGAATTTTTAGTAGATTCGGACCTGAATATATCTGAGATTGTTAGTATTTATAGTAGAAAAGATAACCATCTTTTAGAGTAGTTTCACCTTTGCTAATGGATAATTATTCCCTTTTTCTTGGGAAGTTGTTGAGATCTCCCTTTTAGATAAATGAGAGATATCTTACGAATTAGTTACTTATTTAGATACTAAAACTGAACTGCCGTTATCTCAGACCAGTGTGGAGGAGACATGATCTTTTGTGTGAACTTCTATTCTTTTTGAACCTGACTATATTTAGGGGTCAGGATATGAACAAAAATTATTTTATTTAATTTAATATTTATAATTATATATTTATTATATTTAATATTATGTAATTATTTTAGTATTAATTAATGAATATAAACAAAAGTTACGAAAGACATGTTATAACTACTTTTGATTAACTAATTTGAGTTAGTCAATTAGTTCATTCGTCTATTTAAGTAAATATTTATTGATTAGTAAAAATTATTTAAATAAAATTTAAATTCACGATAGATTAATCATTGATTTGCCAAATTAAAAGATAGCACGGCATTAAAAAAACTACCCTTGGCATAGTTGTCAGAACCGAACCGGTGATCGAACCGGTGAGGTCACTGGGTCACTGGATTACTGGTTCAACCGGTGGGTCACTGATCGAACCGGTTAACCCGGTATAATTAAGTAATTATGTACTTTTATTTTTTTTTATAAAAATAATAATTATTTTCAAATTTTAATACTTTATTAATTAATTTATATTTATTGTATTATTATATTATTATAAATAAAAACTTACATACAGTTAATTTTCATGTGAAGTTGATATTTAAAAACAGTTAGATGATTTGACAAGTTTAAATAAATATCATCTAACGATTTTCAATTATTAACTTCATATGAAGATAACTGCATGTGAGTCTTTACCTATTATTATATGATACAATTATTTATTGAAAAAATAATATTAATAGATATCATATAATCATAAAAAGAAAAAATAAATTATGGTTAATAATTTTTTTTATCTTTTTAATATATATATATATATATATTAATAAAATTTATAGTTAAATAAAATATAATTGATTTAAAAATGAGTGACTTTAAAATTAAAATTAATTGAATATAAGTAAAATAAAAAATTGCTATATGTATTCATTAAAAATAATATTAATATATTATATAATTATGAAAAGAAAAAATAAGTGAGTTTATAATTATTGTTAAATAAAAATATAATTAATTTAAGAATGAGTGAGTTTATAACTAAAATTAAAATAAAATAAATAAAAGTAAACTATTTGATGAAAGATATCTATATACATTATAATTTGCATATATATTAATGAAATTCAACACAGCTCAGCGGCAAGGAGAGGTTTTGATCTTCCAACAGATAGGGGTTCGAACCCCATATCACACATTTTGGATAATTTGCCTTTCAAATGGTTCGATCAGACCGGTCTTACTGAGTTTGACCGATTCTCACCGATTCACTCCGAGTTTGACCGATTCGTTCCGGTTCTATACTTTGTACGGTTCAAATATCAAATCAGACCGATACTAAATCCGGTTCATTGATTTTTTGGTCGAACCGGCCGGTCCGGACTGGTTCTGCTAACTATGACCCTTGGTCCTAAATATTTCGTAATTAATAATTATCTATCAACTACACTCGTCACCGACACATACATGAGTGAATATGGTGGAATATAATTCTTTGTTTTTAACTAATAATTTTGGGGTTGAATTCTGAGTATGTATAGAGAGTAATCGTTGTTGGAAGTATAATTAATAATGTCAACTATTCTAACATGTTCGGACATACTTTGTCTTACAAGATTTCTTATAATTCTGTTAGTGAATTAAAGAAAACTCAAGTTTAATTAAAACCATTGAATTACCTCCCCAAAGATGTAAACAATAGATATTTCCCCCTTCTGATAGCTGCATGCCTAATAAAATATCATTATCAAGTGGTAGAATCAAATCAGTGGGGTTTAGCAGCGCATTGCAATTAAATTAAAGTATACAAAGCAAGATTCCTAGGTAAAAGTCCGGCTTATTCAACAACCTCTCAAAGGAATAATATAATCTACGTGGACAAAGGACCCTAATTTCAGTAAACAAAGTTGGTACAAATTTACCAACTTTGTCTACATCTTTCAAAGTTTCTGGGTTTTGGTGAATATATATATATAAACTCTCATATTATATTAGAATTAAATTGACCTAATTTTTCCTAATTCATGAATTAAGAGTATCTGTTACAAATAAACATCAAAAAATCTTATTTGCAGTATTTTTTATGTACTATTTATTTTGTATTTTTTTTTGTTTTTTATATTAAAAGTGATTTTTTTTTTGGTGACTTATATTAAAAGTGATTGGTAAAAAATAAAAAGATAAATATTATTTCTCTAATAAACGTAAATATCATACTAGCAACTATTACATGGCATTAGGTTACTTCAAGAGGTAACGCTGCATAGTACTACATAAATAACATAATTGAACTAGTTTTACATTTATAATAATTAAAATACGAATAAAATTATAAAAATATAATGGTAGATGATTTTTTGTATTCATAAAAAATTTGATTATTTTATTTGGTTAATTACTTTATAAAAAAAAAATATGTGCATAACAATACATAAATACATAGTGATATTTTTATATTAGCTGGCGCCCGTGTATATATATTTAAATGACCAGAGGTATTTCTCAAAAATTTAAAAACGTCAACAAAAAAAGATTTAAAATGGTGATAAAATTGATTAGAGTACGTGAAGTAAATTCGTCTTTATCAACGAAAACTGTAACATGATATAACAGACTTAGAATTAGTTAGTTAATTATTGCTGTTAGTATTAGTCAGTTAGAATTGTCAGCTAGCAAAGTTAGTTAGGCAGATTAAGTTAATTAGCTTTTGTGTAACTATATAAAGATAAGCATATAATACAGAATTAGATGATAAATGAACACAACTTTCATCTTTTTCAAGATCTCTCTTTCTCATCTTCTCCAATTCTCTCCTTCTCCGAATTTAGGGGCAAAGCTAGGTTGAAATTGAGAGAGGGGTCAAAAATTAATCTTGTAATAGAAAATGAGTAAAATAAAATTTTTAAGGAGGGCTAAAATAAAATTTTTAAGGAGGGCTAAAATAAAATTTGTACACAATTTATAAAAAAAATTTGAAGTTTGGGAGGGGCCATGGCCCCCCTTTTGTTATATGTGGCTCCGCCCCTATCCAGATTCCAATTCACTAACAGTTTCTTCTTCACTTGCACCTTCCTCCTCTGTTCATCTCTCTCTCTCTCACTCCCTTCTCCAAGTTCTTCACCCTTCACCTTTGGACTCACCTGACAGAGATTGATGAGAGCCCAAATCTCTCCAACCACAAAATTTCACATGGGGCGGTGAACGTGGAGGAGAGATCGCAGCTCTGATCAACGAGACCGAGGGTGAAAGATCTGAATTTGAAACCAAACCGGATTCATCGATTACCTTCCTCTTTTTCTTGCTTTTCGTTTTGAAGCTGTTAGACCTAATTCTTTTTCAATTTCTCAATTTCTTGAATCTACATCAATTCCCCAATCGACGATGACAACTAATCAATCAAATCCAGCCATTCCTATGGACGCACAATCAATTGCAAATTTTCTGAGTCAGATCTTTGCCATTCAAGCTCATGTGGCAAGAACTACTGTGAATCCGATGCAAGATCCAGCGAGCCCCTATTTCATCCATCCGAGTGAAAGTCCGGGTAATCCTTTCATACCTATTAAAGTGAATGCAAGCAATTATAGTTCGTGGAGCCGAGGCATGCTTTTAGCTCTGAAATCAAAGAACAAGTTGAAATTTATCGATGGATCCATTGTGAAACCGAACTAACTCGATCCACTATTTGAAGCCTGGGAGAAGTGCAACACCTATCTGGTGTCATGGATAACTGTGTCCCTCAACCTAGAAATTTCAGGAAGTGTAATTTGGAGCAACAATGCCTCAGACTTGTGGAAAGAATTGAAACAGAGGTACTATCAAGGTGACAAGTTCAGAGTTGCTGAGCTACAAGAAGAGCTCTTCCAACTCAGGCAAGGAGATGGCACTATAACTGCTTACTACACGAAGCTACAATCAATTTGGGAAGACTTGAAGAATTTCAGGCCAATTCCAGAGTGCACTCATTGTGAACAATCATGCACATGTGGACTGAATGTGATGCAAGAATTCAGAAGAGAGGATTACACAACAAGATTTTTGAGAGGTCTGAATGACCAGTATACTGCTGTCAGATCGCAACTAATGTTGATGACTCCCATGCTTGATATAGACACTGCCTTCTCCATGTTGACACAACAGGAAAGACAATTCAATGATTGCCAAGATTCAAAGATCTTCTTTAACAAATCAATACCTCCTTATCAACCAACTGATGATGACAGAAATAGAGGGAGAGGCAAAGGCAGAGGGAGATACCAAGGCAATGGTAAAGGCAGAGGCACCAGAATGTAATGCACATTCTGTGACAAATCAGGACATACCATTGCTACATGTTACAAAAAGCATGGCTTGCCACCCCATCTAAGGCAACGACAAACTGACAGCATCAATTTCACCACTGTTGAACCACATGCTGAGAAGAGAAATGATGATCTCATCCAAGTTAGTCTGGGCAATTTCCATAAGGAAGCTAATGAGGAGCCAAGTTAAGATCTCAATTCACTCCAAAAAGAAGCAATGATGAAATTTCTCAAAGGACAAGAAACTCAACAGCAACCTCAAGTCACAACCCAGGTTCAACACCCTCCAAACGCTACTCCCATGAATCAAGGTAAAATTATTGTTTTAAAATACAGTAGCAATATTTCATCCTTTGTTACTGTAAAATTTTTCCTCTGGGTCATAGACACAGGGGCCACTGATCATGTCACTTTTGACATAAATAATTATTATTCACACTACCAAGTAAAACCTATAATTGTTAGAATGTCTGATGGCAGCCACACGACAAGTAGCATCATTGGCACCATTAGATTTTCAAATCAATTATTTCTTTCAAATGTGCTATTCATTCCAACTTTTGAATTCAAATTGATTTCTGTTTCAAAATTGACTGATGGATTGAAGTGTCAAATATTAATTGATGATAAAATCTGTGAGATTCAGGACTAAGCTACTTCAAAGAGGATTGGAGTAGCTAAATGTGCTGACGGTCTCTATACAATGGATAGCCAACCTTTTAATTCTGTTTCTACAACACACAATAATCATAGCACGCATAATTCATCAAAGCTGCCGCTCACTTTCACAGTAGCACTTTACACCAATAATACCATTGCAACTTGCACTGCATCATCAGTTCAAATAAATGCACTTTGGTATTCTAGATTAGGTCATATCCCTCAAAATAGATTGCATGTAATGCACAAAACACATCCCTTCATTGATTGTAATAAGCAAATAAACCCATGTAACTCATGTCATTTAGCAAAGCAAAAACGCTTACCTTTCTCTTATAGCAATTCTGAATCTAATGCTTGTTTCGATTTGCTGCATCTTGATATCTGGGAACCAATTTTAGTCCCCTCCATTAATGCTCACAAATATTTTTTGGCCATAGTTGATGACAAAAGTAGAAACATCTGGATTTTTTGTATGAAAGCAAAGTCAGAAACTTCAGACTTGGTTAAAATCTTTATAAAATTTGTTCAAACTCAATTTAGTCACACTGTCAAGTGCCTAAGGACTGACAATGGTCCTAAGTTTACTATGCAATCATTTTATGCATCCCAAGGCATTGTGCACCACACTTCATGTGTTGAAACACCATAGCAAAATGGGATAGTGGAGAGAAAACACCAATACATTTTGGGGGTGGCTAGAGCATTGCTATTCCACTCATTTATGCCTAAATATTTTTGAAATTTTGCTGTAAAACATGCTATGCATATCATCAATATATTACCAAGCCAATTTCTCAATGACAAATCACCTTTTGAACTTCTTTTCAACAAAATACCTAATCTGTCCAATTTAAAGGTTTTTGGTTGTCTCGCCTATGCATCAACTCTTACAAATGGAAGAACTAAATTGTACCAGAGAGTACAAAAATGTGCTTTTCTCGGTTTTAAAGAAGGAACAAAAGGATTCACACTCATTGATGTGAAAACCAAAAGAATTTTCACATCTAGAGATATTATTTTCTATGAAAAGCACTTTCCATATTGTGCCCATGATGATTCTGATATGCACAATTATAATGAAATTTCATAGCAAAATTACAACTTTGATCCATTCACTTATGATTCTCACTACACTGACTCATTTGCTCCTAGTTCGCATCAACTACACATGCCTCAAACTCATATTCCACTTACACATCATCAAAACTATCAACGTTTTCAAACACCATCAAATTTGTATTCTAAATTTGTTGATCACACCGTAAATGAACCTGCACATTCAGCACACATTTGCTGAACAAAGAGAAAATCTTACATCACATGCATCACATCAAAATCCACAGCCACTTGAACTTAGAAAATATACAAGAATTAAAAGGTTACCAGCCTATCTCAAAGACTATCATTGTAAAGTGAGCAATTCAGTTTCTAGCTCCACTCATCCTCTTGGCAGGTACCCTATTTTGCAGCATATTTCCTATGATGCACTCAATCCAAAACAAGGTTTTTTCTTTGGCTGTTGCTGCAAACATTGTACCTAGTAACTATGAGGAAGATGCTACTCACCCTTGCTGGAGAGAAGCTATACAAAGTGAACTTGAGGCTCTGAAGAAAAATCAAACTTGGCAAATCACAACTCCCTCAGGGCAAGAAAGCTATAGGATGCAAGTGGGTGTTCAAGATTAAATTCCTCCCTGACGGAACCATCGAAAGATACAATGCCAGGTTGGTTGCAAAGGGCTTCACACAAATTGAAGGTGTTGACTTCATTGACACATTCAGCCCAGTAGTTCGAATGTCAACTTTGAGAGTGGTTTTGGCCTTGGCGGCTGCAAAACAATGACATATCAAGCAGCTAGATGTGAATATTGCTTTCTTGCACGACGACCTACATGAAGAGGTCTATATGAGACTTCCGCCAGGGCTTCAACAATTTGAACTGGCAGCGAACTCAGTGTGTAAATTGCGGAAATCGCTTTACGGTCTGCGGCAAGCTAGTAGGCAGTGGAATTTGAAATTAACTGAAACATTGAGCTCGGCTAGTTTCCCCAAATTAGAATCGGATCATTCTTTGTACACTAAACTCACAGCTCAGGGGGTTACAATCACCATGGTTTATGTGGACGACTTGGTCTTGACAGGCAATGACCTTGCTGAGATTGATTCAATCAAGCAACTACTTGATCAAAAATTCAAAATTAGAGATTTGGGGGACTTGAAGTACTTCCTAGGCATGGAAGTGGCCCGCTCATCAAAAGTGTAAGATCCGGTTAATTAACGGCTAATTAACCCATAAATGAGAATTTATTCTAGAAAGCCAAAAATGTTATTTTTATGGCTTAATATGATAGAGGAAATTGAGACGAGAATTTCGGTACCAATTTTATAGAAATCAGACCAAGATTGGACCGAACGAGCCAAACCGGGCCAACCGGACCCAAAGTGGGCCCTTGGCCCAACTAAACTAAACCAAAACCCTAGTTTTCAGCACTCTCTCTCCTCATTTGAGACACTAAACACGCTGAAATGGAGGCCATGGAGGGAAGAACACTCTCAAGTTCTATCTCTCACTTGATCTTCAAACCACCATAACTTTTGATCTAGAGCTCCGATTGCCGCTCCGTTTGCGGCCACGCGTTCACCGCGGAGAGCTCTACAAAACCCATACAATTAATCTTGAGGTAAGCCACGTTTTACTGTTCGAAATTCCAGCCCTTGATTTCGAGTTTCATGAGTAAAAATGTTGAGATTTTGGGTTCTTTGATGTTATAGGACCCAACTCTCTTGAAGGAGAAGGTTAATCTTGTCTCTTTGGACCTTGGGTGTGGTAAGATTCTCAACCCTAGTGTAATTTGTTGTTCTATGAGGTTTGGGCATTGAGATGTTGTGTATGGGTATGATGATTGTGGCTTAGGTTGTGTATATGTGAATATTGGAGCTTGATTGGTGATTTTGGAAAGCTTGGAAGAGGGTTTTGTGTGATAAAATCTATTCTTGGAGGTGTTGATACCTTGAGAGCTTGTGGACAAGTGGTTTGGAAGTGCTCCGGTTGAGCTTGGGAAATTGGCTAAGGTATGGTTTCGGTTTCCCGTATCTAATATGTAATGTGGTAGGAAATACTTAGGCTAGAGGCCCTAAGATAGGTATTGAATTGATGATGTTGTGGAATGGTTGAGATATATGATGTGATCATATGTGTGATTATGAATATTGATGCCTTGATTGTGTGATATGTGAGAAAATGCATGTTGTGATATATGCTTGATGAATGATTGAGGTTGAATTGATGGGTGGTGCCATATTGTTGGTGAGTATGATGATTATGTATAATGATGGTTGATTGAAAATTGATATTGTTAGAAATTGGGATGAGAAGGATGTATGACATAATATTGTGTTTATCCTTTGGCCTTTTGATTGAGAAGTGTTAAAATGGTTGGAGGTAGTTTTGAGAATTTTGGTAAAATGTCAATGCGTGAGTTGAGGATGGCTTGTTGTTGAATTTGGTACACTTTGATTGATTTCAAAGAAAAGGGATGAAATTGGCATGTTTTAATTGATTTTGAAAAGAGTTGAAAGTGGCTTGTTTTGAAAATGGCACTTTGTGGTTTTGAATGAAAATATGGTTTTTGGGCATAGTTTGACGGGACATAACTTGGACTACGGATCTTTGATTTGTGCCAATTCTGTTTAGAAATGAAATTGGATCCGGGATGTCCATGCCGTTCGAAGAACGGGTGAAAAATGATTTAAAATGAGAGAGTTATGACCGTCGGAAGATTGGGGGTTGAATCTGTGAATTCTGCAGCTTTTAACTTAGAAAATTTTTAGCAGAATGACCCCTCGCGCGTAGGCGCACTTGGCGCGTATGCGCCGTTCTTCGAGAAAGCATCATCCACGCGTGCGCGTGGAGTGCGCGTACGTGTGGCCCTGTTTTCATCCCAAAGTTGATTTTTGAGTTTTAAAAGCCAAACTTCATACTTCTAAGCCTCCAATCTCACCACTTATGTCTTAAATCATTATGATATGCCTAGCATGAGGAAAAGGGCTAGTGAATGTGGTAACTTGCGAGTGAAGCAAGGGAAAAATGAATGATCCATGAGGATCAAAGATGATTATGTGAGATGTGGAGGATGGCGGTGGAAGTGCTTGTTATGCCATGGGCCGAATGGCCGTAATTGTTAATGAATTGGCTGGTTATGGATTTAACCGTGAGCCGGATGGCTGGATTATGCCGTGTGGCGGCGGAGCCATGTTTATGGCTAAGTATAAATGCATATATGCTGTTGAATGAATTGTGAATGTTGGCACTTCCACCATTGGAGATGAGGGTTTCCCTGGGTAGTAGCAATGGCTAGCCACCATGTGCTCCAGGTTGAGACTCGAAGCTCTGTTAACCCAATGTCGTAAGTGTGGCCGGGCACTGTGAAAGGCCCGGATGAGCTCGCCCCCATAAATATTCACCAGTGATGGTGATGGATAAATATTCACCAGTGAGGGTGATGGATATGGATCATGATTATGATCAAGTTTATGATGAGTATAACTCGAGTTGGGGATGCACGACAGAGGGACAGTCCAATGGCTAGCTACCAGGACTTGTCGGGTTGGCTCTATAACCGACAGATGATATCATCAGCCACTAGGGACAGGCATGCATCATAAGCATACTACATGAATTGTTTGAGATTGCCTATTTGACTGCATATTACTTGCTAATTGCCTAAATGCCTTATCTGTTCCTATTTGTAAATCTCTTGTCTGATATAACTGTGTTTGCTATATTATACTCCTGCTGGTGGTTGGGAGGTCTGAAGGAATTGGAAAGGGAAGTATTAGTTAGACTGAAGAATCTTTAGTCAGTTGCCACTTACGGTTTAGCTTGTTTATAAGCTTTGATATTATCTGAAGGAAGTTCTAGGATTGCCTTCGGCTTTCCTCTATTATTATGTATTATATATGTGGAAGCTGTTACCGTGCTGGGGACCTCTGGTTCTCACCCATGCGGATTTTGTGGTTTTCAGATGCAGGACGCGAGGCTTCTCGTTGAGGCATGCTGGAGACTTCTGGATTAGCGAAGATCCTTTGTTCTCGGGACTCTGTTTTGGGTTATATATCTTGTTTAGATACTTTTATCTCCATTAAATAATACAAAATGTGATGACTCCTTCTAGAGGGGATTTTTGGAGAATAGGTTTTCTGTATTTGTGTCCCTTTGGGTTTCCTTTGGAGTTTCCTTATTTTATCATATGTATATATTGCTATGCTCGAACCGGTTATCTTCGCCGCCAGATTTTGAGTCTTGATATTCCTGTTTTTGATACTCTTTATATATATGATCTTGCGTTAGCTTATCTTTTGCTCGTTGTGTTAGTGATCGGAGTGTTGCGCTTTCGAGTTGCGGTTTTTGTCTACCCCTTTTTCTACAAGGCTCCTAGTTATAATCAATCATTCATACTACTATACGTACTAAATTTTTATTTCAGAGGTCGTAATACCTTGCCATCTCTGAATTATGACTTAAGCATAAGTCTCTGTATGGTAGGGTGTTACATTATGGTATCAGAGCAGTTCGTTCCTGTAGAGCCTGAGGAATAGACTGACTATGCTTCTGTGCATTCTCTGTAAATGTGTTATGTGCTGTTAGTATATCTACTTGATATAATTGGCATAAATGTTCATGAGCATACATTTGGGACTTTGAAGCACTAGACTTCCGATATTGAGACTGATTAACTTAATATCGATTGTTTGGTGTGTATAGAAACCAGATGGCGCCTCGTGGACGCGGTAGAGGCCGTGGGAGAGGTCATACGAATGCTCGTGCGCCAGGGATTAACCCTAATGACCCAGTGAATTTTATGACTGCGTTGGAGAACATGGCTGCTGCTATGCAAGCCACTGCTGAGGCTCTTGGTCAACAGATGAATAACCATGGTAATGATGGAGGTGGAGTTCAGGGCCCGATGACACTGGCAAACTTTTTGAAGGTTAATCCACCTAAGTTCAAGGGAACTACTAGCCCGACTGAAGCCGATACGTGGTTTGAGGCTATGGAACGAGCACTGCAAGCACAGGTGGTACCTGAAGGGCAGCGTGTGGAGTTCGCTACCTATTTGCTCACTGGTGAAGCGTCGCATTGGTGGCAGGGTATCCGACGCCTCCTGCAGCAGGGTGATGATTATATCACCTGGGATGTCTTCCAAGAGGAGTTCTATAAGAAGTACTTTCCGACTTCTGCTAGGACGGCCAAGGAGTTTGAATTGTTGCAGCTGAAGCAGGGTACTATGTCCGTATCTGAGTATACTGACAAGTTTGAGGAGCTGTTCAGATTCTCTCGTATGTGTCAAGGGACTCCGGTGGAATATGAGGAATGGAAGTGTGTTAAGTACGAAGGAGGACTCCGGAGTGATATTTTCAGTTCAATGGGACCAATGGAGATTAGGACTTTCTCCGAATTGGTGAACACGTGTAGGGTTGCTAAAGAGTGTGTGAAGAGGGCAGCCACTGAGAAAGGAAATCACAAGGGATCATTTCCACAAAACCGAGGGAAGAGCTTTGCACCTAGAGGTCTGCCCTTCAAGAGGGGAGGTTCTTTTAGGAGGCCCAACAACAACAACTCCCAAGGGAAAAGGTTTGGGAAGCAGCCTCAGAATGATCAAGCTTGTACTAGGTGTGGAAGTCACCATCCGGGAGTACCATGCAAGGCCGGATGGGGTTTGTGCTACAATTGTGGAAAGGCGGGGCATAAAGCCGCAAGTTGTCCGGAGAAGCAAAAGCAAGGTGCTGGGAAAGCACAACAGACTGGTCGGGTGTTCACCACCTCAGCTGTGGGTGCAGAGGGATCCGAGACACTCATTCGAGGTAACTGTGAAATGGCTGGTCAAACTTTAAATGCTTTATTTGATTCGGGAGCATCGCATTCATTTATTGCATTTGAGAAAGCCCATGAGTTAGGATTGAAGATCGTAACCTTAGGTTATGACCTAAAGGTACATAATGCTACCCATGAAGCCATGGTAACTAGGCTAGGATGCCCGAAAGTTTCGTTCAGGTTCAAGCAGCGTGATTTTGTCCATAATTTAATCTGCTTACCGATGATCGGTCTTGATCTTATCTTGGGATTGGACTGGTTATCTGAGAACCATGTCCTGCTTGATTGTTCTACAAAGTCGGTGTACTTTATGCCAGAAGATACAGAAGGGCCAGTCGTGGTGAATAATTATTACTTGAATTCGATGATGGTGAACTGTTCCGGAATCGAATGTCAGGGTATCCTGTTGTTAACCGCTGGTGTTTCGGGTGATGATCAAAGGTTGGATCAGATTCCGGTAGTGCGTGAGTTTTCGGAAGTGTTTCCCGATGATATTGAGGAATTTCCACCTAACCGAGAGGTCGAGTTTGCTATTGAGTTGGTGCCTAGGGCGGGACCAATCTCAAGTGCTCCTTATAGGATGTCACCATTAGAGATGGCCGAGTTAAAGTCTCAGTTAGAGGAATTGTTGGGTAAGAACTTTATTCGACCAAGTGTATTCCCATGGGGTGCTCCAGTATTACTGGTAAAGAAGAAAGATGGAAGTATGCGACTCTGTGTGGATTACAGGCAGCTGAACAAGGTCACCATAAAGAATAAGTATCCATTGCCGATGATTGATGATCTCATGGATCAGTTACAAGGAGATGGGGTTTTCTCTAAGATCGATTTGTGATCCGGTTATCACCAGATAAGGGTGAGGGGTGAGGATATCCCTAAGACCGCTTTCAGGACTCGTTATGGTCATTATGAGTATACTGTAATGTCCTTTGGGTTGACGAACGCTCCTGCAGTATTCATGGATTACATGAATAGAGTGTTCCGTCCGTTTCTGGATAAATTCGTGGTTGTCTTCATTGACGATATACTAATTTACTCCAAGACTGAAGAAGAGCATGCGGAACACTTGCGGACCGTGTTGCAGATTTTAAAGGAGAAGAAACTCTATGCGAAACTGTCTAAGTGTGAGTTCTGGAAGAGTGAGGTGAAGTTTTTGGGTCACGTGGTGAGTAAGAAGGGAATAGCCGTAGATCCAACCAAGGTAGAAGCTGTGATGGATTGGAAGCAACCAACCACAGTAACTGAGATAAGGAGTTTTCTGGGTTTAGCTGGCTATTACCGAAGGTTCATCAAAGGCTTTTCGCAATTAGCTTTGCCGTTGACAAAGTTAACTCGCAAAGACACTCCGTTTGTTTGGACTCCTGAGTGCGAGGAGAGCTTTCATACATTGAAGAAAAAGTTGACCACGGCACCTGTGTTAGTGTTGCCTGAGCCGAACGAGCCTTTTGAGGTGTACTGTGATGCATTGTTAAAGGGCCTAGGGTGCGTGCTGATGCAGCATCATAATGTGGTGGCGTATGCCTCACGACAGTTGAGACCTCACGAAGTTAGTTATCCTACGCACGATTTGGAACTCGCTGCGGTTGTGTTTGCCTTGAAGGTGTGGAGGCATTATCTCTATGGGGTTAAGTTCCAAGTCTTCTCCGATCACAAGAGCTTGAAATACCTCTTTGATCAGAAAGAGCTTAATATGAGGCAAAGGAGGTGGATGGAATTGTTGAAAGACTATGACTTTGAGTTAAATTACCATCCTGGAAAGGCGAATATAGTGGCGGATGCGTTAAGTCGAAAGTCGTTATATGCGTCTTGGATGATGCTTCAAGAGGAGAAGTTGCTCAAGGGATTCGAGAGTCTAAAAATTGGTGCTCGAGAAGTATCTGGAACCTTGTGTTTGAGCCGATTAGAAATCTCGAGTGACTTTAAGTCCGAACTCCTAAAGGCTCATGAAAATGATGAAGCGTTATGGAAGGTGTTACCGGCTATCGAGCAAGGAAAACAGTGGAGAGTGTCGGAAGAAAAAGATGGGTTATGGAGATTCAAGGGTAGGATCATTGTGCCGGATGTTGGCACTTTGAGGCAAGATATCTTAAAGGAGGCACACAAAAGCGGATTCTCCATTCACCCGGGGAGTACTAAGATGTACCATGATTTAAAGGCGATGTTTTGGTGGCCGGGTATGAAGAATGATGTGGTGGAATATGTTTCAAAGTGCTTAACTTGTCAAAAGGTAAAGATTGAACATCAAAGACCTTCCGGGATGTTGCAACCCTTAGAGGTTCCGCAATGGAAGTGGGAAAGTATTGCAATGGACTTTGTGTCGGGATTGCCAAGGACTAGGACTGGTTTTGATGCTATCTGGGTGATCGTGGACCGACTGACGAAGTCAGCTCACTTTTTACCCGTTCGGATGACTTACACCCTTAAGGAGCTAGCTCGGTTATACATAAAGGAGATTGTGAGACTCCATGGTGTACCTGCTACTATAATCTCTGATAGAGATCCTCGTTTCACTTCGAGGTTCTGGGGTGCATTTCAGAAAGCTTTTGGAACCCGATTAAGCTTGAGTACAGCTTACCATCCTCAAACAGATGGTCAATCTAAGAGGACGATCCAAACACTAGAGGATATGTTGAGAGCTTGTGTTTTGGACCAACCGGCGAGTTGGGATCGGTATATGCCGTTAGTAGAGTTTGCATACAATAATAGTTACCATGCGAGCATCGGAATGGCTCCGTATGAGGCATTGTATGGGAGGAAATGTCAATCTCCGCTATGTTGGTATGAAGCTGGAGAGAAAGGCTTGTTGGGGCCAGAAATGATAGCTGAGACCACTGAACAAGTCAAGAAAATCCGAGATAGGATGCTTACAGCGCAGAGTCGTCAAAAGAGTTACGCCGATCAAAGGCGGAAGCCCTTAGAATTTGAGGCAGGAGATCATGTTTTCCTGAAAGTTACTCCGACCACAGGAGTAGGTAGAGCGATTAAAGCAAAGAAGTTGAATCCTCGATACATTGGTCCATTTCAGATCTTGGAGAGGATTGGGCTGGTGGCGTATCGGGTGGCTCTACCACCCCATCTTTCAAACCTGCACGACGTATTTCACGTGTCGCAGCTTCGAAAGTACACTCCTGATGCTAGCCATGTGTTAGAACCCGAATCGGTTCAGTTAAGAGAAGATTTGACGCTTCCAGTGGCTCCAGTCAGAATTGATGATACTAGTATCAAACGGTTGCGTGGAAAAGAGGTTTCATTAGTCAAAGTGGCTTGGAGTCGAGGCGGTGTTGAGGAACACACTTGGGAACTTGAGTCGGAGATGCGAACGGATTATCCGCACTTATTCTCAGGTAATTGAATTTGAATTTGAATTTTGTGGGCAAAATTCCCAATTAGGTGGGTAGAATGTAAGATCCGGTTAATTAACGGCTAATTAACCCATAAATGAGAATTTATTCTAGAAAGCCAAAAATGTTATTTTTATGGCTTAATATGATAGAGGAAATTGAGACGAGAATTTCGGTACCACTTTTATAGAAATCGGACCAAGATTGGACCGAACGAGCCAAATCGGGCCAACCGGACCCAAAGTGGGCCCTTGGCCCAACTAAACTAAACCAAAACCCTAGTTTTCAGCACTCTCTCTCCTCATTTGAGACACTAAACACGCTGAAATGGAGGCCATGGAGGGAAGAACACTCTCAAGTTCTATCTCTCACTTGATCTTCAAACCACCATAACTTTTGATCTAGAGCTCCGATTGCCGCTCCGTTTGCGGCCACGCGTTCACCGCGGAGAGCTCTACAAAACCCATACAATTAATCTTGAGGTAAGCCACGTTTTACTGTTCGAAATTCCAGCCCTTGATTTCGAGTTTCATGAGTAAAAATGTTGAGATTTTGGGTTCTTTGATGTTATAGGACCCAACTCTCTTGAAGGAGAAGGTTAATCTTGTCTCTTTGGACCTTGGGTGTGGTAAGATTCTCAATCCTAGTGTAATTTGTTGTTCTATGAGGTTTGGGCATTGAGATGTTGTGTATGGGTATGATGATTGTGGCTTAGGTTGTGTATATGTGAATATTGGAGCTTGATTGGTGATTTTGGAAAGCTTAGAAAAGGGTTTTGTGTGATAAAATCTATTCTTGGAGGTGTTGATATTTTGAGAGCTTGTGGACAAGTGGTTTGGAAGTGCTCCGGTTGAGCTTGGGAAATTGGCTAAGGTATGGTTTCGGTTTCCCGTATCTAATATGTAATGTGGTAGGAAATACTTATGCTAGAGGCCCTAAGATAGGTATTGAATTGATGATGTTGTGGAATGGTTGAGATATATGATGTGATCATATGTGTGATTATGAATATTGATGCCTTGATTGTGTGATATGTGAGAAAATGCATGTTGTGATATATGCTTGATGAATGATTGAGGTTGAATTGATGGGTGGTGCCATATTGTTGGTGAGTATGATGATTATGTATAATGATGGTTGATTGAAAATTGATATTGTTAGAAATTGGGATGAGAAGGATGTATGACATAATATTGTGTTTATCCTTTGGCCTTTTGATTGAGAAGTGTTAAAATGGTTGGAGGTAGTTTTGAGAATTTTGGTAAAATGTCAATGCGTGAGTTGAGGATGGCTTATTGTTGAATTTGGTATACTTTGATTGATTTCAAAGAAAAGGGATGAAATTGGCATGTTTTAATTGATTTTGAAAAGAGTTGAAAGTGGCTTGTTTTGAAAATGGCACTTTGTGGTTTTGAATGAAAATATGGTTTTTGGGCATAGTTTGATGGGACATAACTTGGACTACGGATCTTTGATTTGTGCCAATTCTGTTTAGAAATGAAATTGGATCCGGGATGTCCATGCCGTTCGAAGAACGGGTGAAAAATGATTTAAAATGAGAGAGTTATGACCGTCGGAAGATTGGGGGTTGAATCTGTGAATTCTGCAGCTTTTAACTTAGAAAATTTTTAGCAGAATGACCCCTCGCGCGTAGGCGCACTTGGCGCGTATGCGCCGTTCTTCGAGAAAGCATCATCCACGCGTGCGCGTGGAGTGCGCGTACGTGTGGCCCTGTTTTCATCCCAAAGTTGATTTTTGAGTTTCAAAAGCCAAACTTCATACTTCTAAGCCTCCAATCTCACCACTTATGTCTTAAATCATTATGATATGCCTAGCATGAGGAAAAGGGCTAGTGAATGTGGTAACTTGCGAGTGAAGCAAGGGAAAAATGAATGATCCATGAGGATCAAAGATGATTATGTGAGATGTGGAGGATGGCGGTGGAAGTGCTTGTTATGCCATGGGCCGAATGGCCGTAATTGTTAATGAATTGGCTGGTTATGGATTTAACCGTGAGCCGGATGGCTGGATTATGCCGTGTGGCGGCGGAGCCATGTTTATGGCTAAGTATAAATGCATATATGCTGTTGAATGAATTGTGAATGTTGGCACTTCCACCATTGGAGATGAGGGTTTCCCTGGGTAGTAGCAATGGCTAGCCACCATGTGCTCCAGGTTGAGACTCGAAGCTCTGTTAACCCAATGTCGTAAGTGTGGCCGGGCACTGTGAAAGGCCCGGATGAGCTCGCCCCCATAAATATTCACCAGTGATGGTGATGGATAAATATTCACCAGTGAGGGTGATGGATATGGATCATGATTATGATCAAGTTTATGATGAGTATAACTCGAGTTGGGGATGCACGACAGAGGGACAGTCCAATGGCTAGCTACCAGGACTTGTCGGGTTGGCTCTATAACCGACAGATGATATCATCAGCCACTAGGGACAGGCATGCATCATAAGCATACTACATGAATTGTTTGAGATTGCCTATTTGACTGCATATTACTTGCTAATTGCCTAAATGCCTTATCTGTTCCTATTTGTAAATCTCTTGTCTGATATAACTGTGTTTGCTATATTATACTCCTGCTGGTGGTTGGGAGGTCTGAAGGAATTGGAAAGGGAAGTATTAGTTAGACTGAAGAATCTTTAGTCAGTTGCCACTTACGGTTTAGCTTGTTTATAAGCTTTGATATTATCTGAAGGAAGTTCTAGGATTGCCTTCGGCTTTCCTCTATTATTATGTATTATATATGTGGAAGCTGTTACCGTGCTGGGGACCTCTGGTTCTCACCCATGCGGATTTTGTGGTTTTCAGATGCAGGACGCGAGGCTTCTCGTTGAGGCATGCTGGAGACTTCTGGATTAGCGAAGATCCTTTGTTCTCGGGACTCTGTTTTGGGTTATATATCTTGTTTAGATACTTTTTATCTCCATTAAATAATACAAACTGTGATGACTCCTTCTAGAGGGAATTTTTGGAGAATAGGTTTTCTGTATTTGTGTCCCTTTGTGTTTCCTTTGGAGTTTCCTTATTTTATCATATGTATATATTGCTATGCTCGAACCGGTTATCTTCGCCGCCAGATTTTGAGTCTTGATATTCCTGTTTTTGATACTCTTTATATATATGATCTTGCGTTAGCTTATCCTTTGCTCGTTGTGTTAGTGATCGGAGTGTTGCGCTTTCGAGTTGCGGTTTTTGTCTACCCCTTTTTCTACAAGGCTCCTAGTTATAATCAATCATTCATACTACTATACGTACTAAATTTTTGTTTTAGAGGTCGTAATACCTTGCCATCTCTGAATTATGACTTAAGCATAAGTCTCTGTATGGTAGGGTGTTACAAAAAGGGATCTATCTTTGTCAACGCAAGTATGCCTAGACATCCTCAAAGACTTCGGCTTCTTAGAGTGCAAGCCAGCTAGCACTCCAATGGATTATACTTCTGCATCAAAATTGTCAAGGGAAAGCGGCAATACATTAGAGGATTGAGCCCCATACAGACAACTAGTTGGCAGGTTCTTGTACCTAACCAACACAAGGCCAGATTTAGCTTACGCAATGGGAAGACTTAGTCAGTTTATTGACTATCCCACAGATGTACACCTGCAAGCTACTCACAGGGTGTTGCGGTACTTAAAAGGATGTCTCTCAGTTCGTTTGTTCTTTCTGGCTGCCAATGATCTTAAACTCACAGGATTCTCATATGCAGACTGGACGTGTGCAGATTCCAGAAAATCCATCACTGGCCATTGCTTCTACATTGGAAAGTCACTCATTAGTTGGAAAAAAAAGAAACAGAACACTGTTGCAAGGTCGTCCTCAGAAGCTGAGTACAGAGCTTTGTCCCTGGCAACATGCCAAACTCAATGGCTATCTTACATCATGAATGATTTGGGCATGCTACTGATAGAGCCCATCACATTTTTCTGCGACAATAGATCAGCCATCCACATAGCCACCAATCCTATCTTCCACGAGAGAACTAAGCACATCGAGGTTGATTGCCACACTGCTTGAAACCAACATCTCTCAGGTCTCACACACCTCATGCCGGTTTCTTCATCGAACCAGTTGGCTGACTTCCTTACCAAGGCCTTAGCCCCTGGTCCCTTCTCAAGCAACATTTCCAAACTAGGCCTTTTGAATATTCATAGTCCTAGTTTGAGGGAGGTTGTAACCTGATATAACATACTTAGAATTAGTTAGTTAATTATTGCTGTTAGTATTAGTCAGTTAGAGTTGCCAGCTAGCAAAGTTAGTTAGGCAGATTAAGTTAATTAGCTCTTGTGTAACTATATAAAGATAAGCATGTAATGCAGAAATAGATGATGAATAAATACAACTTTTATCTTCACCAAAATCCCTCTTTCTCATCTTCTCCAATTTTCTCCTTCTAGAGATTCCAATTCTCCAAATTCCAATTCACTAACAGCTTCTTCTTTATTTGCACCTTCCTCCTCTGTTCATCTCTCTCTCTCTCACTCCCTTCTCCAAATTCTTCACCCTTTACCTTTGGACTCACCTACCAGAGATTGATGAGAGCTCAAATCATTCCAATCACGAAATTTCACAAAAACAACTATGATCACAAAAAAAAAATCCTTTTAAACGTTTAAAAAAAAAAGAAAAAAATATCGTTTTAAATCAATTATTCAAAAACCGTCATTTTAAAAGGATGATTGTGATGGTTTTTCAAATGGTTACGATTGTTTTTTACTGCCATTCAAGATAATAAACCAGTTATAGCTGCTATAATTACCATAAAAATCCACCATTTTAATCTAAATATCTTGTAATGATAAAAGAGGAGCTAAAGATGATGATGAATGTGATTTTTTTTAATTTATTTTAATATTGAGTTATTTTAACCTTTTAGAATTTTATAGTGTCTTGTCTATTATTGGTTTGCCAAACTTTATATAGTGACACTAATATTTTGTGTCAATATTTCAAATGTTTGTGTCTTAGTATTTATATTTTTAGTCATACACAAATCAAGTACACCCTAAAAGAATAAGGTTCGATTTTCTCTAATTACTATCTTACAATTATTATTTAGAGAGAGAAAAAGGTTATGTAAATATATGTAGAATTTAGATAGTCTAAAGTAAAGGAATTTGTAAAGTGATAAAGTGAAAGATTAATTACTATTAATTTTTTAATTTCTATAAAATGTATTGTGCCTAACTATCTTATTTAAGAGTGATTAACTCCTTACTTTATCCTTTTATCAACTTTCTCATTTTACCAAATATGTAATGTGTAAGAACAAACATGTGAGAAAAATAAAACAACTCACTCAATTCTCTATATACGAATCAAATAATAATAATAATAAAGTGATAAATAAACATTTCAGATAAATTAATTCTTAAAAAAAAAAGTACCAATAAATTTTTTTAGAATAACAAATGTAGATAAGTTAGTTTAAATTAAGATCTTCTATCATAATTATATATAGGGGCTAATTTAAAAGTAGTAATATGTCTACATTTATTATTATCCGAAAGACTTTATTGGTAATTTTTTTCTTTATTAGAAACTAATTTACTCAAAGTATAATTCTCATGAATTTATTTGTCAACTTACTCTAATAATAATAATAATAATAATAATAATAATAATAATAATAATAATAATAATAATAATAATAATAATAATTATTATTATTATTATTATTATAATTATTATTATTATTATTATTATTATTATTATTATTATTATTATTATTATTATTATTATTATTATTATTATTATTATTATTATTATTATTATTTGAAGTAAAAAGCTCAACACAACAGGGTGGAGCATATAAAGCAGTAAAGAAAAACTTACAACTCTAGTCATAACAACCCCTAGTTATCTTCGGTATTGCCATCAACAACCATAGGGTTCACAACCCCTCCACTCATCGGATAGCAAAAATGATCTACTTATAATGTCCACCACACTTGAGCCTTTTCCTGAAGATTCTACTATTCCGTTCTAACCAAATCGTCCAGATAACGGCAAAGAAGCCAATCACCCACATCTTCCTCTCACCTTTTCTTGTTGCAACATTCGTCCAACTTTCAAAATGTTGCTTTAGTGTACCCGGCATGGTCCATTTCCTTCCAAGAGCAAAAAGCCAAGCACACCACACCTGCCATGAAATCTCACAACCAACAAACAAATGAAAAGTAGACTCTACAGATTTACAATATAAGACCCACGTACTATCATTCGAGTTAATGACTCCTAGTCTACACAATCTTTTCTTAGTATTCACCCTTTCCACCAACACAAACTAAGAGAATAACTCAATCCTTGGTGGAGCGAAACCCTTCCAAATAGCACTTGTGAAACTATAGCTTGTTATTTCCTTCAGAAAAACCGCTTCCTACAACACCTGCACAAATGAGTTAGTCGAATAGATACCAGATCTACCAAATTTCCAGACCACTCTATCCTCCCTCTCAATTGTTAGCTTAACTGACTGTAAAATCTGATGGAGTTGGTTTACTAGTTCCAACTCCCATTGAAAAATCTCTCTCCTCCATTGGAAGTTCCATATCCACTCTAACCCATCCCAAAACCCGCAATCCCCAATAACCGATCCTTTCAGGTTTGAGACCGAGAAAAGCCTTGGAAACAACTCTTTCAGGGGACCGTGAGGTAACCAGATATCCTCCCCAAACCGGACTGTTATGCCATTCCCTACATCCATATACAGACCTCTGATCATTTTTTCTCTAACATGTGGCTCACGGATTTGTAATTGACAAATATCCTTCCACGAGCCCCCTCTTGTAGGTACAGGCTGACCACACAGCATCTCAGCCGGATTCATGTTATTACAGGAACAGACGACTTTCTTCCATAGGGGACAGTCTTCTTTCGAGAACCTCCACCACCACTTAAAGAGCAAAGTTGTATTCCGAATCACTGCGTCTCCAATACCCAGACCACCTGCCTTTTTCGGAGCCATCACCACTTTTCATTTTACTAGTGGTATCCTATTTCTCCCATCCTCTTTACTCCACAAGAAGCACCTTTGGAGTGAGATCAACTTCTCTGCTACCGCCTTCGGCAGCTTGTATAGGCTAAGATAGTAGATAGGCAAGCTATTCAGGACAGACTTAATAAGAACTAGCTTAACCGCTTTGTTTAGAATCTTTGTTTTCTACAGGCTTAGCTTTTCTTCACCTTGTCAATCACCGGTTTCTAAGTTTTAACAAGCTTTGGATTCGCTCCGAGAGAAATGCCAAGATATCGGACTGGTAGAGACTCCTCCTTACACCCCAACAACTGACACATCCTACGCGCCCACTGCTGATCACTATTCACCGGAATGAAGCTGGACTTCTCAAAATTAATACTCAACCCAGACATCAACTCAAAACAACGCAACAATCGCTTATAGTTCCTGATAGTCTCTTCCTCAGTAGGGCAGAATAGAATGGTGTCATCTGCAAACTGCAAGTGCGATAGCTCGATATTATCCTGCCCAACCAAAAGCGGATAGAAGCGGCCATTCCTCACTGCCTCCCTAATCATCCTATGTAGCACATCAACAACTAGCACAAATAGAAAAGGAGATAAAGGGTCTCTTTGTCGTAGTCCCCTTTCAATCTTGAATGGCTTAGAGGGGGACCCATTTATAAAAACCAACATAGACGCAAAGCAGACACACTCCTTAATCCACCCCCACCATCTATAGCCAAAGCCCATCTTATGCAAAATAATATCCACAAAGCTCCATTTGACCCTGTCGTATGCCTTTTGAAAATCAAGTTTAATAATCGCTGCACTCTTTTTCCTTGCCTTCAGCCACTGCACGATCTCACAGGCTATCAATGTCCCATCATGGATTTTCCTGCCCTGCACAAACGCACTATGTGTCTCTCCAACTGACCCTGACATGACCTTCCTCATCCTCCGAACCAATACCTTAGATATGACCTTATACACATACCCCACCATACTAATCGGCCTGAGGTCTTTAATTTCTTTAGCTCCCACAAACTTCGGCGCCAGCGCCACCCAAGTGACATTCGAATCCCTAGGTAACCTAGAAGACCGGAAAAAAATCCAAGACTGCTCCAGTAAACTCCTGGCTAACTTCTTCCCAACACTTCTTGATGAAATTCATATTATACCTGTCACTTCCTGGTGCTTTTGTTGACTCACAATCCCAAACTGCCTCCTTTATTTCTTTCACAGATGGCATCAACTCTAGATCTGTTGCCTCTTCCACATCTAACTGCATTACTAACCCATCCCGAAAGCCTATGTTAGGTGACACCTCCTGTTGGTACAAGTCCTTGTAGAAATCTCTTATAGCCACCTTAATCCTGGCCTGATTCCTTACTACTCTTCCATGAATCATTAAAGCATCAATCCGGTTGTTCCTCCTTCGAGCTGAGGCTAAATTGTGAAAGTACCGAATATTTTTGTCCATCTCTTTTACATGCCTGGATCTTGACATCTGCTTCCAATGTACCTCCTTCCTGATATACTACCTCTTACAAGAGCTAACCAGTGCCTTCCTTCTTGCCTCCAATGTTCCATCATGCACTCCGTTGCTAACCATATCATCTACTTTCTTGATTTCCTCCTCAAACTTTTGGATCCTCATGTCCATAGATCTAAAATTCTCTCTATGCCATCTGCCGAAAGGAACCGCCATTGCCTTTAACTTGTCCAGGAAGCGCCCCTCACCTAAGCTTCTCCACTCCTCCTTCACCATCCTCAAGAACCCTTCATGAGTGAACCATGAATTCAGACTTCGAAAAGGTCTCGGCCCCTTTCGACCCTTGTAGCCTCCATAAGCACTGGGCAATGATTTGACAGCCCTCTTGGTCCACCTCGTAACCTTGTCTTTAGGAACTCTTCTAACCATTCCAAACCAACCAACATTCTATCTATGCGACTACAGGATTGGCCTCTGAACCATGTAAACAGGCGGTCAGATAAATCTAGGTCACGAGCCCCATATCCTGGATCCATGATATGAAATCCGCTGCTGACCCCGTCAAAGTAGTTGCCCCTTTTCGCTCTTTCACTTTCACGACCTCATTAAAGTCACCCATAAAGCATAAGGGTACTTGACATAATCCAGATAAAAAGCTCTGCTCTTCCCACACAATCAGCTTTTCATTCCGAGCATGTGCACCATACACTAAACAGAAAGCACAACGAAATCTATTCTTTACCAGTTCCCCCTCCACACACAACCACCTATCTCCTTTATAACAGTTGTCTATCTTAAAACCCGTTTCATCCCACATCAACAGCAGCTCGCCTGAAGCACCTTCCGCCCCCACATACTCCCATCCTACCGCATTATTTTCCCACAGTTGCACAACATCAAATTTAGTCACTACCTTTTTTTTAGTTTCTATCAGGCCTAGCATTTGTAGTTTAAAATTTCGCCTAAAATTTTTTACCATACTCAATTTACCAACTTCTGTCAACCCCCTAACATTCTAAGAACTAAAAATCATTTTAAACTAGTTATACACACCTTACTCCGATTTTTTGGACGACTTCTTCTAGCTTTCTCCTTTTATTTTGCTTGCATTTTCTTTCGGGTTATTGTCTCATTTTGTGTCTGCAGTATTGCCATAATGTCATCTTTCTCATTGTACTGAACCGCTCCAGATTCAACTGCATAGAGATTTAAATTAAATATAGACCTAAAATGTTTATTGAATCTAAAACCAAAATGAGCGACATTATCATTTATAATGATTAACTTTTTCTTAAGCCTTTAGGTTATCTAAGCAGGGGTTCTCCAAATCTACTGCATGTAGACGTATATCGAGAGAATTGAATTCACATCTTATAGAGTTATAGATCTCTTAGCAACAGCTAAGATTAGAGTTAGAAGGTTACAAATTAAATAGTGCCTCGAACTTTATTTTATTTGTTTTGAATTTGAAACATTCTTAATTTCTTTATTCTAATTTTCATGTTATCATGTTTAATTAATTAAGAGAATAAACAAGAAACGGCCATTTGAAATATGGAGGTCCGATAATGTTCAATTAATTATTTCTTTAGTATAATCGGAAGGTAAACAAAGAGAAAAAATGCTTCTTCAACTTATCCACAGAAAGTAGTAAGAATCAAAGATGACACACATTATCTGAACTTAGTAAGCAATATTATTGCTGTTTTCCCATATCTAGAATTGACATTTTATTTTATTTTTTTTTTCATTATAATAATGCCGCTTCTAATAACTAGAAACAAATATTATTGCATTTATTATTCATATAAAATATTAATTCCCAATATGTTTTATTCGTGTACTTTTTCAAAGCATTGACATAAACTAAGGCCAGATAGGTTTTTTTTTTTTTTAAAAAAAAGGGGAAATGTTTAATATATAACCAAATGAGTAAGGAACAAGCACAAAAGATAAACAAATATACTCACAAAAAAAAAAAAAGAGTTGTTGAAGAAGATAACTTATAAACTTTCACATGGCAATAAATTTGCACTTGAATTAGTATATATTTATAAGGATTTTACTATTTGTTATCGGAGACAGCTAAAAATTGTTCACGTACAACTATTTTAGGTGCAATTTTATATCAAGATGTAATTTTATTTTTCTTCTGTCTATATATTCAGAGGTTATATTTTATTTTATTTTTTTGTAACATGATGTCCTATGTTATAAATTGACCCCCAAAATCTCCAAGGGTCATTTAATTTTTAATTGTTCCCTAATTCTCTTGTCCCAACTCTCTTTGTTGTGTTACTATTATTAGGGAGCGGATGAGGAAGAATAACATCATTCAGAACCAACATTATTCGGCTGGACCCGAAAATGAGATAATAATTAACGACAAAATATTTAATTTAATTTACCAAAAGTTTTTTTTTATATATTTTATGTCTGAACTCTCTAAGTAATTTTTTTTAGGTTATATTAGGTAACTAATAATTTTTTTAAACAATATAAATAACTATCAATCAAATTAAAATACATTATACTTTTAAATTATCCACCTAAATCTTAATATTAGAATAATCATCACACACCTAATGAAATAAAAATATGATATATCCATTATTCATATTGTTTACTATTTTTATTGTCTACTTATATTTTTTTTTTCAAGCCAAGAGGAGCATAATAAGTAGCAATAATGGATCTGTCGGATCAAATGCACCTTAATTTTTCTTATTTGTAATTAATTTTGCAAAATAACATAATTCAATTCTTTCTGCAGATTAATTTCTCAATAATGCTGAACAATAATTTACTACTAATTTCTCAAATTTATATTATATATTTACCTCAAAATACACTTATTTACAATAATAGACTCAACCTATTAAAATAAAAAAAAATCAAATCCAATCTAATTGTGGTGGTAAGTGCCTCTTATTCCACTTATTATTCCTTATCCCACTAAGGTTTTTTCATTTTTTTTTTTTGGTAAGTAGCATGAACAATCAAGAAGCAAAGGGTAGCTCATGGACATAAGTTCAACATAGTTGTATAAAAGATAATCAAACTAAGGCCAAATTAAATAAAAAAAACATCTCTAAATTAAATATCAAAGAGCAACACCTATACATATACCATATCCTACATACTAACAATATATACTGGGACAGATCCAAAAATATTATTATGAGATGGCTAATAATATATATAATATTAAAAAATTATGTAAAAAATTATATAATATAAAATGTATTACAAAAATATATCGATAGAGAATATATTTTAAAGTGCAAAAAATATGTGTGTACTTTTTACTAACGAAGTGGTCGATTTTTAGTATCATAAAATTCATTGATAATAGAATCTGTATCGAATTTTTTAGCAAATTTTTTTCAATATAATTAAAAAATAATTAGTAAAAAATTTATCTTTTATTTTGTTTCTGAGTCATTCTTCACAATATTCATAGTTGAAAAAGATTTTTCAGTTGTAGCAGTTGAAATAGAGAGAATTAATACCAAATGAATCAAGAAAAACGATCACAAGAAGAAAAAGAATCCACTTAATGGAATTTAAAAAATTTTATTTAATTAAAAAAATTAGTAATAATATTTTTTTAAATTTTTTTAATATTGTTAATTTGTTACTCACTTTTTAGATATTAAAAATCATTAGTATTTAAGTTGGACTAGACTTTTATTTATACTAGACTAAATATTAAATAATTTTTTTAAAAAATTAAATCATACTTAATAATTTATTACTATTAATTTTTTTTTTAAAAAAGCTGGGGTTCGAGGCCTCCACTTGTCCCATATGTCTGTCCCTGAATATATATAACAAGCCACCCCCAATCCAATCATCCTTCTTATATTGAAATGCTTCCACATGCAACTCATGATTCCATTTTTGATAAATATATATATATATAATCATTCATTTGTCTTTTTTTATTAGTTTAAATTTATGGTAGAAGTAGTTTCATGATATGGTATGGTATCAAAATTTCTATAACTGAAAGTCTATAAAATTCGATTTTTATGAACTCTAAAAGAAAACGAATTTTAGCACAACGCAAAAACAAATAAAAGGAAAAAAGTCAATACAGAAAAGTCAAGCAAATTCAAAAAGAAATTTTTGTTTGAGGAAATGCAAGATATAACCATTAATATATTTTTTTTATCGGCTTAAATTTTTGACAAAAAAAAAGTAATTTTACGATAATTTTGTGCAAACATTAATTAGCAACCCCATTTCCCAGCCTTTTGGCATTCACATTAAGAGAGGGTGTACATGTTGGGTATATAGTATGAGAAGATGACAAAATCTTATATTTGTGTAGTGGTTTCAAGGCACGATTAGATCACTTTCTTTAGAGAGATATTTGTCCCCACACTTAGTTGCTATAGGGTTGATGACAATACTCTTCCAGGATACAATGAAACCTAAGAATTTCTTAATTAGCAATAGTAAGAAATTCTCAACTCTCTTGAACAAAGAAAATCTCTTAATGGTTGAGTAAATTGTACACTTAGTACTACAAATCTGAAATAGTGGATAAGGACTTATTATACATATTGCACGTAGTAATTATGATTAGTTACGTATACAAATGGTTGTGTCTTTTCTATTGCCAATAGATACAATGTTTTGAACATACACAACTCTTAAAGAGTTGTATCCCTTTAGCCAATAGACACAATGTTTTGAACATATACAATCCTTAAAGAGTAATGTCCTTTTAGCCAATAGACACAATATTTTAAACATACACAATCCTTAAAAAGTTGTGTCCCTTCAACCAAATGGTACTAAACGGTTAGTAACCGTTTATTAATATTAATAATATTAATAATAATATTAATAATATTAATTAATAAAATTTGTAAATACCCTTTAGTACCTGCGCAAGATTTGGAATCCATTATAACTTAATCAAGAATTGTAAGGAGTAGTACTGATAAGCAAGAATTAGAATTAGTTATTAGCACTTCGCACAGAGTCTAAGATAGTTAATACCGTTAAGAGTGATACATTAGCATTATGTCACGGTAAATTTTAAAAGGTTAGATTTAACAGTGTTTGTATAGTTTTCTGGAGTGTTTGAGAATACTCTAGATGGTTCCGGAACGTTCTAGAATGTTCTAAAAGGTCCCGAAATACCCTAGAAGGTTCTAGAAGACTCTGGAAGGTCATAGAGTATTCTAGAAGAGTGTAGATGTATATAGAAGTATAAAGAGTGGTATGGAATAATCTAGAAACATTTAGAGGGTTGTGGTAGGATAGATATTTGTAAAGAAGGTTCTGGATGATTAATCTGGACCGTTAATTAGATTTAATCCTAACCATACATTGAGGAGGTGGATGGATATAAATAGGGGTGAGAGTTAGAGTTTGGGTGTGTGTGAATCATTTGTAACCACACTTGAGCAATAAAGTGTTCTTCCACTAAAGCTTCATTTCTCTTGTGTTCTCTTGTATTCTTAGCTTTCTAGCTAAGTATTGAGGGTTAGGCTGTCTTGGTCTTAGCTCAAGAGGTTGAGTAAGTCCGAGTGCCGGCACGGTAGCGTTGGAGTGTGTCCAAGGCCGTGACAATTTGGTATCAGAGTAAGGTTCGAGAGGGAGCACAAGTGATTTGTGGGTATGGTTCTAGTATCACCATGGAGCATATTGAGTCTCAAAGGGGAAGGAATGCTATTCCTTCTCAATGGGGAGGCAAGAAGGTCCGTTCTTCAAGTAAGAGCTTTAAGGAATTCTCAAGCTTCTCTTCGATTTGGAGCATGCTTTCTTTGAAAGCATCTAGTTCTCCTAACACGTGAGCCTCGAGGGTCTCCTTATCATGTTCTATCCTTTGGAAATGCTCATTCATAGAGGATAGAATATTCTCCAACACAGAAACTCTCTCTTCTAGGAAGTTAGAGTCCTTACCTCTAGGCTCACTTGAAGAACGGACTTTCTTGCTTCCCCATTGAGAAGGAATAGCATTCCTTCCCCTTTGAGACTCAATATGCTCCATGGTGATACTAGAAGCCATACCCATAAATCACTTGTGCTCCCTCTCGAACCTTGCTTGGATACCAAATTGTCACGGCCTTGGACACACTCCAACGCTACCGTGCTGGCACTCGGTCTTAGCTCAAGAGGTTGAGTAAGTCCGAGTGCCGGCACGGTAGCGTTGGAGTGTGTCCAAGGCCGTGACAATTTGGTATCCGAGTAAAGTTTGAGAGGGAGCACAAGTGATTTGTGGGTATGGCTTCTAGTATCACCATGGAGCATATTGAGTCTCAAAGGGGAAGGAATGCTATTCCTTCTCAATGGGGAGGCAAGAAGGTTCGTTCTTTAAGTGAGCCTAGAGGTAAGGACTCTAACTTCCTAGAAGAGAGAGTTTTTGTGTTGGAGAATGTTCTATCCTCTATGGATGAGCGTTTCCAAAGGATAGAACATGATAAGGAGACCCTCGAGGCTCACGTGTTAGGAGAACTAGATGCTTTCAAAGAAAGCATGCTCCAAATCGAAGAGAAGCTTGAGAATTCCTTAAAGCTATTTGAGGAAGTTCGAGTTTGGTTCGAGGAGGCAAAATCTCGACCAACCATTATAAGGGAGACGACAAAGATTGATCTCCCCAAGCCAAAGGAGTTCAAGGGCGTAAGGGATGCTCGCGAGGTGGAGAACTTCCTATGGCAAATGGAGAGGTACTTCGAAGGCCAAGGGGTGGTCGAAGAAGCAATAAAGGTACACACTGCAGCTCTCTACCTTTCTGATAATGCTACTTTGTGGTGGAGGAGAAAGTGCGTAGATATGGAAAAGGGTACTTGCAACATAGCCACATGGGAAGATTTCAAAAGGGAGTTGAAAAGACAATTCTTCCCTGAGAATGTGGTTTATGAAGCAAGGAAGAAGTTGAGGGAGTTGAAGCACAAGAGTACGATTAGCGACTACATAAAGGAGTTCACTACTCTCACGCTTCAAATCCCCAACTTAGCATCAGAGGATGCATTGTTCTTCTTCATTGATGGACTCCAACCTTGGGCAAAGCAAGAACTACAAAGAAGGAATGTTAAGGATGTCGATGAGGCCATCATGGTGGCCAAATCACTCATTGAGTATCATAGGGGAGACTCTAAACCCAAGTCATCCTCCAAGCCTAGTTCTACTAAAGGTGGGGGAGACAAAGGAAAGAGTTTCTCAACCAAGAAAGAAGGAAAATACTCTTCAAAGAAAGAGTACGAAGAAAAGAAAAAGGCTTTCGTGCCCAAAGGAGGATGCTTCGTGTGCAAGGGACCACACCAAATGAAGGATTGTCCCAAGCTAGGGACTTTGGCATCTATCGCCGAGGAACGAGAAGCTCAAACTCAAGTAACTGAGTGTGTTGGATCTATCCAACACATGAATGATGTGAAGGGCAAAGAGGCAAGCACTACAGAAAAGAAAGGCTTGATGTATGTCAAAGCCTTTATCAATGAAAAACCCGTCATGGCTATGATCGACACTGGTGCTACACACAACTTCATCACGCCTGATGAAGCAAAGAGGCTTGAGTTGAAGATCACCGAAAAGAATGGCTGGTTCAAACCCGTGAATACCAAGGGCGAACCCCTTAAGGGAGTAGCAAAAGGGGTTGAAATGATTCTTGGTTCTTGGAAGGGCCTTGTGGATTTCTCAGTAGCACCCATGGACGATTTTAAAATATTCATTGGACTCAATTTGCAAAAGAAAGCAAATATAATACCTATGCCATACTACGACGTAGTATGCGTCATGGAGAAAGGGTCTCCATGCATGGTCCCTACAGTCTCTAAAGTTGGCGGACCACCGATACTGTCTGTCATGCAACTCAAGAAAGGGTTCAAGAAGGAAGAGACTACATATTTGGCTCTATTATAAGAGGAGTCAACATCTGAAAGAGAAGATGTTCCTCCCAAAATCAAGGAAGTCCTTGAAGAAAATAAGGATGTGATGCCTCCCGAGTTGCCAAAACAACTACCACCTAGGAGGAAGGTGGACCACAAGATTGAATTGGAGTTAGGAGCAAAGCCGCCCGCCTCAACACCTTATAGGATGGCACCGCCAGAACTCGATGAGTTGAAGAAGCAACTCAAGGATTTGCTAGATGTTGAGTTCATCCGTCCATCGAAGGCACCTTATGGCGCACCAGTCTTGTTCCAAAAGAAGCATGATGGTTCATCGAGACTTTGCATCGACTATCGAGCACTTAACAAGGTAACCATCAAAAACAAATACCCCATTCCTTTGATAGCTGATTTGTTTGATCAACTTGGTAGAGCTAAGTGGTTCTCAAAGCTAGATTTGAGGTCAGGATATCACCAAGTAAGAATTGCCGATGGTGATGAACCTAAGACCACGTGTGTCACGAGGTATGGATCATATGAGTGGTTGGTGATGCCTTTTGGCTTGACCAATTCTCCTGCGACCTTCTGTACCTTAATGAATGAGATTTTTCGACCTTACCTTGATCGGTTTGTAGTGGTCTACTTGGATGACATTGTTGTCTATAGCAATACTTTGGAGGAACATGTAGAACACTTACGAACCGTGTTCAAGATCTTGCGAGAGAATAACCTATATGTGAAGAAGGAAAAGTGTTCCTTTGCAAGGGACGAAGTCCACTTCTTGGGATACATCATTAAAGATGGAACTCTCTGCATGGATCAAGGAAAAGTGAAGGCTATCAAAGAGTGGGAACCTCCAAACAAGGTATCTGAATTGAGGTCATTTCTTGGGTTGGCTAATTACTATTGGAGGTTTATCAAGGGATACTCCGCCAAGGCTGCACCATTAACTGATCTTCTCAAGAAGAACCACTCTTGGGAATGGTCAAAGGAGTGTCAAAAGGCTTTTGATGAGTTGAAGGCTGCTATCACAGAAGGACCAATACTAGCACTACCCGACTACTCAAAGGTGTTTGAAGTCCACACTGATGCTTCTGACTACGCTATTGGAGGAGTTCTGATACAAGAAGGACATCCTATTGCCTTTGAGAGTCACAAGTTGAATGATACAGAGAGGCGATACACTGTCCAAGAGAAGGAGATGACTGCGGTGGTGCATTGTCTGAGAACTTGGCGTCACTACTTGCTTGGTTCACACTTCATCGTCAAGACTTCTTGGCTGAGTTTGATTTCGAATTCGAATACAAGTCAGGCAAGACTAATGTGGTAGCAGATGCGCTGAGTCGCAAGGCTGAGTTAGCGGCCATTTCTATGGTTGAAGGAGATATTATGCATATCATCAAGGAATGGTTGCATCACGATCCATTAGCCAAGAAGTTGGTGGAGTTGGCTAGAGAAGGTAAGACCAAAAGATTTTGGTTAAAAAATGACCTTCTCTACACTAAAAGGAGAAGACTATACGTCCCTAAATGGGAAAATCTAAGAAGAAAATTAGTGAGGGAATGCCATGACACCAAGTGGGCTGGTCACCAAGGTCAGCGAAGGACCTTGGCACTCATTGAATCTTCTTATTATTGGCCTCAAATGAGAGATGAAGTGGAGAGCTATGTGAAGACTTGTCTTGTGTGCCAACAAGATATGATTGAAAACAAGACACCAAGCGGGTTGTTGGAACCTCTGCCTCCATCAGAGCGACCGTGGGAAAGTGTCTCTCTAGATTTCATCTCTGCCTTACCGAAGTCCGAGGGGTTTGAATCTATTCTCGTGGTAGTGGATCAATTTTCGAAGTATACTACCTTTATACCTGCCCCTACTGACTACACTGCAGAGGAAGCAGCACGACTATTCTTCAAGAATGTGGTGAAGTACTGGGGATTGCCTAAGAGCATCATTAATGATCGAGATCCATGCTTCACAGGACGACTATGGACAGAGTTGTTCAAACTTCTTGGGTCGGAGCTTCATTTCTCAACAAGCTTCCATCCTCAAACCGATGGACAGACTGAGAGAGTGAATGCCTTACTTGAGTGTTACTTGAGGCATTTTTTAAGCGCTAATCAGAAGGATTGGACAAAACTCCTAGACATTGCTCAATTCTCATACAATCTGCAAAGGAGTGAGTCTACAGGGAAGAGCCCATTCGAGATTGTGACTGGACAACAGCCGCTTACACCTCACTCTCTTTTTTCCTCTTACTCAGGGAAGAGCCCTGGAGCTTATCATATGATTAAGTCATGGGAAGAACAAGCAGATGTCACTCGTTCTTACCTCGACAAAGCTGCCAAGAGGATGAAGAAATGGGCAGATAAGAAGAGGAGGCATGCAAGCTATCAAGTGGGAGACAAGGTAATGATCAAACTTCTTCCACAATAATTCAAAGCCTTTCGCAAGGTTCATAAGGGCTTAATCCGCAAATACGAAGGGCCATTTGAGATCATTAGACGTGTTGGGGAGGTTGCTTACAAAGTACAACTCCCTCCCTCTATGAAGATCCACCCGGTCTTCCATGTGAGTATGCTTAAGCCATATCATGGAGACCAAGACGAACCGAGTAGAGGTGACTCAAGTCGCGCTCCGCCTGTGGTAATTAGATCCTTTGATAAAGAAATCGAAGAGATCTTAGCTAATCGCATCGTGCGACGAAGAGGGGTGCCACCAAGTATCCAATACTTGATCAAGTGGAAAGGGCTCCCGATAACCGAAGCTAGCTGGGAAACTCGCGAAGATCTGTGGTAATTCCAATAACACCTAGAGCGCTATCATGAACAGAACGCGACGAGGACGTCTGCGCATTAGGTGGGGGAGAATGTCACGGTAAATTTTAGAAGGTTAGATTTAACAATGTTTGTATAGTTTTCTGGAGTGTTTGAGAATACTCTAGATGGTTCCGAAACGTTCTGGAAGGTCATAGAGTATTCTAGAAGAGTGTAGATGTATATAGAAGTATAAAGAGTGGTATGGAATAATCTAGAAACATTTAGAGAGTTGTGGTAGGATAGATATTTGTAAAGAAGGTTCTGGATGATTAATCTGGACCGTTGATTAGATTTAATCCTAACCATTCATTGAGAAGGCGGATGGATATAAATAGGGGTGAGAGTTAGAGTTTGGGTATGTGTGAATCATTTGTAACCACACTTGAGCAATAAAGTGTTCTTCCACCAAAGCTTCATTTCTCTTGTGTTCTCTTGTATTCTTAGCTTTCTTGCTAAGTATTGAGAGTTAGGCTGACTTGGTCTTAGTTCAAGAGGTTGAGTAAGTCTGAGTGCCGGCACGATAGCGTTGGAGTGTGTCCAAAACCGTGACAATTAGCTAACTCTGGCTTACGTGATCAGCAAGTAATCTCCTAATAGAAGTGTTTATGCGGTACACTTTTTATGCATAAATACTAGCCTTGTATAACAAAATAATAACACAAGTGAATATCATTCTTTCAAAATAATTCTCAGTTCAATTTCTCTCTGCATTCTCTAATTCATAACTTTGTTCTGTTTCTCATATGCTCATATGGGGAAGGTATTTCTATATATCACAGTATGAAAATTCTATTTTAACTAATTCCAAAACTAATTCACAGTTTCTCCTCATGAACGTTCTTTTTAAACCTCAAATTTCTAAAAATTTAATTGCATGGCCAAGCTACTATGTTGTTTCCATTTATATCATATATAATAGATGAGGAATGTTAGGGAGCAGCAACTTTTGTGATTTGTAATCATCAAATAGTCATCAATGATGGTTTTAATGGTGTGAAATTGGTTTGAGATTTCATTCAATGGCTCACTTTTTTTTACTGGTTACATGCTGGATAAAATTTAATAAAATTGTTGCCCCTAAACTTTTTAATAATTAGATTTCAATTTCAATCCCGAGATTACTTTTTTGGAATTCCCAGTTTTGAGAACATGCGTAATGAAATGATTCGGTCACTCTACAATAAAGTAAGTATTTACTCCCATATATATAGATATTTTCAAGTGTGCAGAGATATAGAGTAAGAGGGAAGAAATTAGGTAGGTCTTTTTTTTTTTTTTTTACAAGAATATATATATAAATAGATCTGTAAAATAATTTTATTAATTTAAAATTTTCAAATTTTATAAAAAAAAGACATAAGTATCACATTTTTTATAGGTTATTTGTTTACGTAAAAATAATAAATCCGACTAATACAGAGATCTATATATTTTACTTTTATAAAATTTAAAAATTTAACATAATAAAATTTTTTAGAAAATAAAAATATTTGATTAAAAATTTTTTAAAGACCTATCTAGATATTCATCGAGTATCCCTCTCTATATGTACAAGTTTAATATGTTCACGAGTGTTTTCTAGAAATGCACATTGTAAAATCTCCCTTACTTTAAAGTTACATACTTCAATAAAAAAAACTTTCGCCATGTGTCAAGCAACTAACTCTAGGCGGGAACAAAGAATATAGCAATCGGAAATTCGAAATAGCCTTTGAATCTAGTTCTAGCTATAAATTAAACACAGTGCATGTCATAGCAAATAAATGACCTCTCAATCAAGAACAATTAATTACTAAGATAGCAAAGGTAACGGTGTTAGTATCGTTTATATTTATATAATATATCTGTATATTAATTGTAGAATTTTATGTTTTTATTATTTTGATTTATCTAGCACTTATAAATATTCTTTGTATATTATACTTTTGATCATATTGAATAATACATAAAAATACTTTTTTTCAGTTTAGTCTCTTGTTTCTAACATGATATTAAGAGTCTAAAGTTTTTTTCCAATGAAAATTTGTTCATAGTCTCTTTATTTTTCTCTTCTGACAGTGCTTCTTTGCTCTCGTTTTTTGATCTGTTTCCGACGCTTTGGTTCGTCACCTCCGCCATCATAGTGTTCGTCTCTTCGTCAGGATTCCAACGCCGCCGGAACCTCCCTGCCCACCTCCATTGTTCCTCATCCCAGAAGTTTCAGCAGCTGTTGAATCTTGGTGCCGATCGCACGATCCTGGAGCTTCCACGTGTCACGACGCCAGCTTCCCAGTAACCCGCGTTCGACTAGATCCGGTCCGCTGGTTGACCCGCGCTCCACCTCATCGCCAGCCTGTCTTCTCCGTCCTCTCACGGGCCGCTAGGTGTCATCGTTCTGCTGATGTGGCGCTGACGTGGCAGACAAGCGGGACCCTTCCTAAGGTTTTTTGGTGAACTCTTTTCGATTCTGCCCTCCGTTTTCTCGTTTTCTGCCCCGAATTTGCAGTTTCTTCTCCTTTTTTGCCATTGTCTCTATTACTATGGAAAAACCGGATGTCTTTCAGCCTATCCCTGTTATTCTTAATGGCTCCAACTATGCACATTGGGTTGAAGTTATGCGAGGATTTCTTAAAGGGCGAAAATTATGGCGATATGTGACTGGTGATATTGTTTATCCTGTTAAGCCGACTGTGGCTGACAAATTCAAAGATGGTGCCTCCAAATCCAACGAGAATGCTGAGAAGGACTTTGCAGAGAAATTGGAAGATTGGGATATTAAAAATCATCAGATTATCACTTGGTTCCACAACACTTCTACCCCTGGCATTCATTTACAGTTTGGGCGTTTTGAAACTGTTAAAGAGGTATGAGATTATTTGGCAAAGCGTTACACTATTTCTGATCTCTCTCATCAGTACCAACTGCTTAAGGAACTTCATAGCCTTAAGCAAGAACGTGGCCAAGCAGTTTTTGATTTTCTTGCTCAAATGGAGATTATTTGGGATCAATTGACCTCTTGTGAGCCTGTTCTTAAAGATCCCACTGATGCTAAGGCATATGAGGATTATCGGAACCGGACACGTCTCATCCAATTTCTGATGGCACTTATTGATGACTATGAGCCAGTCAGGGCTTCTCTTCTTCATCAAAATTCCTTGCCTAGTCTTGAAGATGCTCTCCCTCGTAGAAAGTCTGAACCATGTTAGAAACAAGAGACTAAACTGGAGAAAAGATTTATATATTATTAAGTGTATTCAAGTTGTCTATTCAAGTTGTCTGAAATGATACAATATAAAAGGATATTTATAGGTACTAAGAGAATCGTAATAATAAAGACGTAATCTCCTATAATAAATATTCAAATATACTAAATAATACTAATTGATCCTAATTGATCCTAATTATATTATAACATCCCCCCTCAAACTCAAGTGACAATTTGAGTTTGAAACTTATTTAAAACAACGAAATAAAGAGGAAAAAAACTGCATAAACTGCTTGCTCAAGCACAGAAGTTGAGTATCATGTCCTCACTGACACCACTGCTGAGGTTATCTCGGTTCGTTGGCTTCTCGAAGATCTGGGTGCTCCTCAGTCGTTCCCTACTGATGTTTTTTGTGATAACCGCAGTGCTATTCAGATTGTCCATAATGATGTGTTTCATGAACGCACCAAACACATTGAGATTGATTGTCACTTTATTCGGCAACGTATCCTTATTGATGCTGTTCGTTTCATTGCTGTTGGAACACTGGATTAGACTACTGATATCTTCACGAAAGCTCATCACCCGATTCGTTTCCGGATTTTGTTATCCAAACTCAAGCTGGTATTCTTAGCTCCCACTTGAGTTTGAGGGGAGATGTTAGAGAATCATTAGAATCATTTTAGATCAATTAGTACCGATTATATTTATATAGCATATCTGTATATTAATTGTAGGATTCTATACCTTTATTACTTTGATTCATCTAACACCTATAAATACCCCTTATATATTGTACTTTTGATCATACTGAATAATACGCAAAAACACTTTCTTTAACTTAATCTCTTATTTCTAACAAACGGTATTATCAAATATAATGAAAATACAGAAAAATTATATTAAAAATTACTCGAAGGTTGTCTCAATATCAATTGTAGAAACCATAATAAATGAAGATAATCTTTCTGTTGCTGAAACACATTAAGAAAAAGTTTTCTTTAAGATCCATGATGCTTCCTACCACATCTTTCCTATTAACACATCTTCTCAGGATCCACCTCTTGATAATTTGGAGTCTGATCTTTTTTTCCAAGGGATTTGATAATTAGGAAACACAGTAGAAAATAAACTAACAAAATAAATCAACTTGGGTTGGTTGATTACCTGATTAGTTAGCTTACAGTTTAAATAAATGTTGAGAGTTCGAATTTTGCCTTATACATGTAGCAACTCATTGACCAGTAACAGATTTTTAAATAGAATTTAGATCCGCGATAAATTAGTCTTTTATATATATATATACACCACGACAAAGTAGTCCTTAATCTACCGATTGAAAATGCAGGACACCAAAAATATATAGACAACAATAAACTCATTTTGTTGTGACATTAACTTATACAGTAAAAAAACCTGTTTTTTTGGGGTAAAATTCCAGGGCCTAAGCCCAAAAAAAACTCTTTTTGTTATGTAGCAATGTATGTATATCATCATTGTCAACAAGCTCAAGTAGGGCAGGATTGTTGCTTCTCCACAAGAATTTTTGGGTTTATTCTCCGCCATATGATTTTAATAACATGTCCAGCCCATGGTCTAATAATAATAAAAAAAAGTTTGCCATTAATGCATACTAATCTAATTTTGGCGACTCATCAATTCCTAAAACGTAATTTGATATTCCCATGAGCCAGCTTTGTAAATCATTAAACTTGGGTATGGATTCAACCACAAGCATGCAAAACTGGAAAGTATGGATTCAACCACAAGCATGCAAAACTGGAAATAAATGTTCTCCATTTTTTTAACACTTGAAAAAATAAAGTGTGATCTTTTATCTTTAATTTTATAAGTGGGACAAAAAATAAATAAAAAATAATAATAAAAAATAAAATTAAATACTGAACACCATTCAATTTTTTTTTATTGAAGAGAATCCAATTTCCTTTTTGTTTCTCCATCTTAGACATCTTGTTCCGCCAACCCCTTAAATATCACTTTATAGACACATACACCATTCGTTTTTGCAATAAGTGTTACCCTCGCTCGTCATATTCACCCTCTTTGACAATACGTTGGTATAAGAAAACACCTCTTCATTCTATCATGAAAACTATCCCTTTTGAAAGCTAAAATTTAGGTAGAGATAAAGAAATGAACATGTACTTAACACGCTTTTTTCTTTTACATAAGATATCCTTTTTTTTTTTTTTACTATTATTATTATGCAAAGATCTATTTTTGTCTTGTAGTGAGATTTTATCTTTATTCAAAAGATTAATAATAGAGATAACAAGAATTGAACTATAAAATATTTCGATATAGACTCAAATATATATATATATATATATATATATATATATATATATATATAAACATTCAACATTCTCAACACTGGCTATAAGGCCGACCCTATCACATCCCATTGCGTCTTAAAAGAATGCAAATTCTAACGTTAAGGAGACTAAATTATTATAAATAATCTTAATGTCTTTTTCAAAATCTACAGTAGTGTTTTTAGCTAGCTTTAGCTTTTTTTATTATAATTAACTTATTAATATCTATAAAATTATTGTTTAAAAAATAAAAATAAATACATTTATAGTTTTATACTAAAACTACGTTCACGCATGAAGAAGTTGAAGATTTAGTTCCGCCTCTACTTAGTGCGTTTTTTTACTTAGTCGCAAACAGTCCAAAATGAAAAATGTTGGAGTGATATTAGAATTTATTATTCTTAGTCATTATTTATTATCAATTTAATTTTTTTAGTTTAGTTTTTTTTAATTTATTAATCAAATGACATATTTTTTTATATTTTTAAATATTACTGACTAATTGATGGTAAAAAAATAATGAATTCTGATGACTCTTTAGGGGTATGTCTAGGACTGTACAAGGATCGGATCGGATATAGCCTATAATTCTATCCGATCCGCACTGCACTCATCGGATACGATATCCGCATTTTTTTCAAGTTGGATCCGATTCGATCTTATCTACATACTTGCAGTATATTCGCATAATTCAAAAAAATTGTTTTAAGACGTTTTTTTACTCTAGAAAATCTATTTTTCACCTCTTTAAACCTATTTATTCCTAAAATATTATCAATAAAAGTTATTTTGAATAACAAAAGAAAAATAATAACACAAGATCAAAATTTAATTATTCTAACTTAAAGTACAACATAAAAAATTAAAAACAAGATATTATAAAATTCATAAAACAACACACTAAAATTCATATCACATTAGGATTTTGCTTTCTTAAACTATGTTATTTATATGAGACGTGCGAATCTGCGGATCAAATCCGCGGATATCACTGCCAGATCCGCAATCTGATCCTATCATAGTGCGAATCGGATCCGATTTGATGGCTTTACGGATCGGATAATATCCGTAAAATTCGGATCGAATGCGAATAATTACCGCAGATATGCGGATATTATCCGATTCATGTGCAGCTCTAGTACTATGTCTAAAATGAACACAATAATTATGTGCTTATTGGATGTGCCATATTTATATAGACCATTAAATTTTATTAGATGAAAATTAAAGGCTAATATAAAAGAAGAACATTGCTGGACTCTAATAAATACATAATATTCTAATACATAAACATATGTTTTAAATGACAATACTTTAATACACAAGACTTTAAATGGCAACAAAATCTTTTATTCTTAAATAATTAAATATAAAATATATAAATACAAAATATATGAATATTTTTTATTCATTAAGATTAATTATTATGTAAAAAATTTTTATAATACTAAAAAATTATATTAAAATAATATTTTAAACTGTAACATAAAAATATAAAATAATTAAAAGTTTATTTTATATTACTTGACAAATAATTAAATTATTATATTTAAAATTTATTAACTAGCTAATTTTATTAAAGATATTATTATATAATATAATTTTTCATCAAAATATTTTAAAATATAATTTATTTAAAGTATTTATATAATACATAAAAATATTAATTTTTTATTTTTTAATTTTTTTAAAAAACAGAACATTTTAAATGCAAAAATATAAATATAAAATATATAAATACAAAAAATATAAATATGTAATGAAAATGTTATAACATTTTCATGTATTATATATAATATTTTAAATAAATTATATTTTTAAAATATTTTGATAAAAAATTATATTATATAATAATATCTTTAATAAAATTAGTTAGTTAATAAATTTTGAATATAATAATTTAATTATTTGTCAAGTAATATAAAATAAAATTTAATTATTTTATATTTTTATATTACAATTTAAAATATTATTTTAATATAATTTTTTAATATTATAAAAGTTTTTACATAATAATTAATTTTAATAAATAAAGAATACTTATATATTTTGTATTTATATATTTTATATTTAATTATTTAAAAATAAAAAATTTTGTTGCGATTTAAAGTATTGTGTATTAAAGTATTATCATTTAAAATATTTATTTATGTACTAAAATATTCTGTGTTTATTAGAGTCTATCAATATTTTTTTTTATATTAACCTTTAATTTTTATTTAATAAAATCTAATTGTCTATATAAATATAACACATCTAATAAACACATTTATAATACATCTAATAAACACATAATTATTGTGCTTGTTTTAGATATATTCGTTCTCTAATATTTTTTCAACTGTAATTACGTCAAATATATATTTTTAACTACTTTCGCTACGTTGATATTTTTCGATTATTTATTTATGGGAACATTTTAATTTTAACGTTCACATACTTGAGGGAAGTAGAACCAAAAGCTTAAACCACGTGGTGATGACTTTTCCACGAAATAATTAATTAGCTAATTAAATTACACAACATTCCACCAAGTGACATAATGATGAGAATGACTTATTATATTGATAGCTCTATATCAATAACGCCTTTGTTGGATGAATAACGTGGAAAACTAGAGTAATGCATATGAGCAGAGAGGCTCTCCATTATGTTGACCTCGTTGGAGCCCAATGTCAACATGCATGGTCAGTGGCGGATTTACGGGGCTGAGGTGGTCATGGTCTCCCTTATTTTTTTTAAAAAATTATTATTATTAGTTTATTATTATAAATTAAATATATTGTTGTATATTATACATTAAAAAAAATTTACATATTAATAATTTAATATGTATAAATTATAATATATATTATAATATATCAGTAATAGCAATTAATAAATAAATTGTCAATGAGTAATAGCTCAAATGGCATAATCTTCTCATACTCAATTAAAAGGTTATGGGTTCGAATCACCTATCTTTGGTATAAAAAAAATTAATAAATAAATTAAAAAATAATAAAAACATATAAATATATAAATAATTAAAAAGTTATTAAAAAATATAGATTTGAATTAATGTAAAAAATAATAATTATAAAAAAAAATTTTATTTTGACTCTTTCTATGACAACAGTAATAACTGAATAAATTTTTTAAACAATAAAAATTATAAAAATAATACTTTAAAATAAGATGAAAGACGAATTTTTAACAGATTATATGATTGTATATGTTAAAAAAGAGAATGCTTTAAAATTTATTTCAGATGGTAAATTAATAATTTTAGTTATATGAAATATCGCAGAATAAATTCAAAAATACCAAAATCTGAAAGTAGATAGTCGAATGTTAATTGTTATATAATATAATTATTAATTTTAACTTATATATTATAAATTATATTTTGTTGATTTTTTGTTATGTTATATTTTAATTTATTTTGTATTTAATTTGGCCCCTATTATAAAAATTTTTGGATCCGTGACTGTGGATGGTCACCGTCACGTCCCGCCTGCGGTGATGGCCACCATGACTATTTGGTGTGAGAGAGAACTTGAAAGGAAGGAAGGTGCGTGAAAATTTACCTCTACTTATTTTGATGTGAAGTTGATAATCTTTAACTGAAAATAAAGGTAAGTAGGTGTGTCTCTGGGACTTTCGTTCGGAAAGGAGAATAAGATTGGCGGAAAAAAATTGACTAATAAAAATTTTATTAAAACATTAAATTAAAACAAAAATAAATATTTGTAAAATATATTTTCATGTTTATTATTTTAAACATTAAAATCCAATTTCTAGATTTATAATGAGAGAAAAAAAAGATGTGCTACCTCTTTATTTATAATAAAAGATTATACGAAAATATAGTACGTCCATTATTATTATTATTATTATAAATCTTTATCTTATCAAACGTTTCAAACTGTTCCTAGTCATCTTAAGATGACTTCATATTTTAACAAATAAAAATAAAATGACTAGGGGACAACCGGACAAGAACAACCCTCCTTATAAATGCACTTTGTCTCTGTTGCTAAAGTTACATTGTATTGTAGCTAGAAAACGACGATAATTATTTATTCTTTTTAATTTTAATGGTAGTGAAGGGAAGAGATGGGTTGACTTGATCTAAAGTCATTAACAACTTCAGTTAACTTGTGTGGAGAAGTGACCGATGGAAATATAATTTAGAGAAAAAAATAATTAAATTTTTTATTTTTTAATTTGAATATACGTAAATTTTTTAATTAATTAAAAATATAAAAATATTTTTTATTTTTTAAAATACGAGACATTTAAATTATTCCGTCCAAAATATATAAAGATAAATCGATTTTTCGAATAGACTTAAATATTTTGTATTTTAAAAAATAAAAAAATTTTATATTTTTAATTAGTTAATAATTTATATATTTTCGAGATAAAAAGTCATAAACTTATTTATCGTTTACTCAACAATTTATTATCTCCAGAAATTGTCCGAAGGTGATGAAATGATTGACGAATGAATTAGACACCATGCCAATGGTTTATCTCTAAGCACCTAACTTGAATGCTGATATTTGGCTTCAATATTAAGCTACCAAACAAGTAGCAATTGACATGTTCTGTATCTAGTAAGATACAATATTTTCTAAAATATCTGAAATATAATTTTATTGCTTTCTCTTTTTTTCTTAGAAAAATATTTCACTTCATTAATATTGAAACAAATTCTATTTCGAAGCAAAATATTTGCCGCATGAACTCTTTTAAGTTTTACTTGTATTATACCCATCGCTACCAGATTCAGCTCTACATAATAGCCTCTCAAGTTTGATAAATTTCATTTTGAAACCATTAGTTTCAGAATTTTCACTCTCACCCCCCCAAAAGACCACCTCAAACCCAAGAATTTACCAATGTCAAAATATGTTCGTTAGGTCTCCAGAAAATGATCATTAATAAGTATATTGATGAAGCATTTTCTTAACAAGTTCATTATTCATGTCAAGTTCAAAATGTAGTTATTGAAATCGTTGAAAAGGCGCCACAGAAAAAAGTAAATAAAAAATAATCATATTAAGGGTTTGTTTGGGTGAGCTTTTAAAAAAAAGATCTTTTTTCGAGTTAGTTTTTTTTAAAAGATCTTATAGAGAAGTAAAAGTAATTTTATGTTTGGATATCTCATGTAAAAATGTCTTTTTATCAATCAATTATGTTTGGATATAACAATATAAAAGTACTTTTTTGTTTATTTATTACATGAAAAACATCGTTTTTTAAGAAAAAATATCTTTTAAAAAAAGATGTAAATTACAGTTTCTCAAAAAAAATTTTTTTTTATTTTACTAGTGCTTTTACTTTTACTACTAAAAATTTACCAAACATATTAAAAAATAAAAAAAGATCTTTTTTTAACAAAATAATGGCATTCAAACATGCACTAAGTGTATATTAAAATTAACTATTAATATAAAATATATATAAAATATAAAATATATACTAAAAATAAATTAAATTATATATATTTATATATAAATATATAATAACTAATTTTAATAGTGATTTTAATGTATAAATAATATTTTTAATAGAAAAAAAATTAGAGTTTGAAAATGAGACCATTAAAAATCTGGAAATAATCAAATAATTGATCGGGTTATTAATTATTATATAGTACATTGATCTCACATTCTACTTATCGGAGATACCTAACATGATACCCACCGTTGTCTTATCCAAACCTACTAATAATTGGGAGTAATTTTCTAATTTTATTTTACGCTCTTTAATAATAAATTAATAATAACTACATATTTTAATTTTTTTTCTCGCCTAATTAATATTTTTGTTCTCATTTCTAATTCTCTCTTAAATAAATTCTATTATAAATTCCACACCAATCAAGATATAACTTTTAATAATATTCAATTTTATATTTTTTTTCCCCCCAAATGTGTCTGCCTCTGCCATGTAGTACTCTCTATTCAAAAGAATGATTAGTATATGCCATCCAGTTGATTAAAGGACCTAATAAAATACTCACTTGCCCCTTTTGGCAGGTGATTTATGACAGCATTATTTTCTTATCCCCGTCAAATAATAGTTCGTGTTATATATATGGTTATATAAAAAAAATGGGGAAAAAATGTTTGCCATGTGTGCAAGCAAGAGAGAGAAATAGAAGTGATAATTATTATAAATAAAGAGAGCTACTTAGATAAAGACATCTAAAACATCCTTTTTTAAAGATATTTTTTATTAATTAAAATTTAATATATATAATTAATTAAATCGTATTATTTTTATCAAAATTAGGATAGACAAATTAATTTGACCAAAAAAATAGTGAATCAAATTTTAAATCGATCTAAATTAACATTATTTTTTATAAAAAATAACTATAATATCCTTATTATAGAAAATGACTAAAATACTATATATATATATATATATATATATATATATATATATATATATATATATTTTTTGAAAACTCTAAATCTTAATCCTATGACGACAGAAAAGTAAAGGATTAGAATTTAGAATTCTCAAAATTAATATATATATTAGAAGTATTTTAGTTATTTTTTATAATAAGGATATTGTAGTAATTTTTTATAAAAAATAATATTAGTTTAGATCAATTCAAAATTTGATTCATTATTTTTTCAGTTAAATTAATTTGTTTGGCCTAATTTTGATAAAAATAACATAATTTAATCGGATTATATGTTAAATTTTAATTATTAAAAAACATCTTTAAAAAAAACGTTTTAGACGTCTTTACCTAAATGACTCCCATATTAAAATTGATAAATTTAACTGATACCCTAATTAATTATCTAACAAAGTTATTATTATAATTAGGTGATTAGTATGTTCAAATAAAATAAAATTAAAAAAATGTCCATGATTATTATATTAGTCGTTCGTTTATTTTTATATAAGACAAAAATGGGTATTTATGTCTTAAAGAAAAATGTGTAGATGTACTGTGCAGTTTCCACGAAATTATTGGTTCATTACATGGAAAGACATAAGCCCTTTCGATGTCAACCAAGACACAAAATTTTATATTCTAGGTTTAATTTTAAAAACAAGATAAGATATGATATTAAAAATATGGCATAAAGAGTAAAAATATAAAAATTAATATTTTTATATTTTGTTTGATAATAAATTAAATAATTATAAAAGTTTAATTTATTTTTATTTTGTTATTTAAAAAATTTAGAAAAAAATTAAAAATATAATAATAAAAAATATAATTAAAAAATTAATAAAAACAATGAAAAAAACAATAAAAAATAAATTGTATTTTTCGTTAGTCAATATCTTTTTTATTAGAATAGACATAAAATATACTAATTTAGTGTCTTTAGATATAATATTTCTATCCATGTCTAATCTATTAAATATGATTTTATATTTCTGTGTCTCTTTTTCAATGTCCTATCCTTATAAATAAATACAGTCATATAGATGGATCTCATATTGACGGGATGACTAAATTTTGATTCTTGAATTTAATATAAATAGTTAAAAAAATAAATATAAAATATTCATATATATTTCTTGTTATTGTTGGATCAGTGTTTGTTTTTTGAAATATAAGTAGTTATATTGAATTTTGAATTTTTAAAAGTTATTTTTGTCAAATTTTTTATTTTTAAGAGTTAGATTTGTCCATACATGCAAACTTGTTAGGCTATTTTTGTCAAAAAAAAATAGCAAACAAACACGAATTATTCGAACGTAAGATTTTACTTTCATTCCAATCCATCTCAACCCAAGGACTAAATTAAATCTTAATTCTATATTTTAAATGCTAGCAACATAATTATAAGAAACACAACATAAGTCCTATACTAATTGACAAAATTTATATTCTAATTTCTCCTTTAATCTTTCCTATCTTTATAACTACTTTTATGTTAGATTCTTCAGGCAGCTCAGTTATAATTATAGTGTTGACAAAATCAGGTTCATTGTTTGTCGTAATCACAGATCTCGCCAAAGCCTCCCACCCACCTTCAATTCCCAAGTAAAATATTTGCAGTCTTGTCCCTTTAATATACGAATAACAAGAAGCAGTGAACATGTGCACAAAAACATGAAAAAAATTCTCCACTTTTAACAAAACTTTTATAATCGAATTTCACTTACTGCCCATCTTAGACAACGGATGAAGCTTCTTCCAGGGTTTGTCACGATACTAAACTCTAGCAATACTACTTTCATCCCCACAGTACACATCTCCCATCCAAATTTTTAGCCTTTTCCCCTTTGATCCAGCATTTTCAGAATTGCTGCAACTCGCCTTAGATGTTACTGGGTTTGTGATTCGGCGCCTAGACATTCCTCCAACTAGCTCCTTTAAAACAGTTTTCTCAAATTTCGAAGTCTAGGGTTTCAAATCTTCGAATTTCAAATCTTCGAAGAACATACACACACTTAAGAAGAAGAAACACATAGGGTCATTATGATAAAATCAAGAGATAATGTCACGTTAGGATGTGCGTTACGCCAAGATGGAAGAGTACTTACTATGTGGGAAGCCAAACTAACGACGCATCACACAATTTGACGTTTGGTTAGAAAGGTCCAATAGAGTAAATCTTTCATGGTTATAAAGTTTATTTAAATCTTTTATGGTCAGTATTGTCAGGATCTCAATCTTTCATAATCAAAAATGACTATTTACTCATATATATATAACTAGGATTGCTTATAAATATGAAACATAGAGAGATAAGAAAGAATAAAGTAACCAAGGTAATGAAAAACACTCATCTATTATATATTATTAATTTTACAACTAAAATGTGTCACATATCATTTTCTCATTACAATTAAATATTTTTCTCCAAAATTAATGATTTCTCTCCTCCTTTCTCTCCCTTTCTCTATCTTTCTCATTCCTTCACCTACTCTTCCTCTCTTATATATCATTCATCACAAGTAAAATGCTGAATACCGTCGAATTTACCGACAGTAACCATGTCGAATTTGTAAAGTTTTTTAATTATCGGTGGATTCTATTTTCTAACAGTAAATCTGCCGGTAATTTTTGGAAGAAAAATAAATTAAATTGACGCGTCCTTTAATATTGGGTTTACCGTCGGATTTACTCAATTTAGTGAAACGATGCATTTTGGTGACCCGCAATAGTTTATCGTTGGAAAATTCTAACGGTAAATCTGACGGTAAAAGTAGCGTAAATTCAAATCACGAACCCCTTCCTTCTCATTCGAACCCTCACCAACATCACCACCACCCCTCTCTCTCGTATTCCAACTGCCGCCGCTGAGACCACTGCCGTCGCCACCCCCTTTCCGTCGCCATCAACTCCAACCGCCGACGCCTCCTTCTTTTCCTTCTTCCCTTCCCTCTCAGTGCCGCCACGGTCATTTCCTCCTTCTCCTTTCGCTCTTCTCAGTCCATAGCCTGTAGCTCCCTGCTCCGGCGGCTCACGACCACCACCTCTAGCACTGGCAATAACCTGGTGCCGTTGCCTTCCTCCCAGCTCCTTCTTTGTTGCTTTTTGCACCCTGCATTCAAAGTTTTTTTTGTACTTTTTTGTCAAATTCTGTTAGTTAGTTTTAGTTTATTAGATTGGTTTAATTAGTTTAGTTAGTTTAATTTTCTATTTTAGTGGATTTAAGTTGTTAGGATAGTTTAGTTTAGATTTATAGGTTCTGAATTGTTGCTGAAAGTGTCTAGAACTATTCTAAGTTTGCTAATTGAATTAATAGAGAAATTGCTGCTGAGTTTATTTGGTTAATTGTTTGATTGTGCTTATTTACTGTGTTAATTGCTGTTTTGTTATTTTGCTATTTTGAATTAATTAGACTGCTATCTAATGAATTTATGATCAATACTGCTGACTTTTTTTTTGGTATCATTGATATTGAATTTTGTGAATTAGTGTTGCACATATTACTTGTTAATGCTAAGTTATGTTGTTTATGACTTTGGATGCCAGATGTTTGTAAATATGCCTCAAAAAGTTTTTTATTAAAAATTTTGGTCAATCCCTTAAAATGATTGCTTGTTCTCCTCTTGTTTTGACTATTTGCATGGATAGAATTTGATTTGTTTTTCCATTGACCGATGTTTTTGAATTTTGAATATTTGATATTCTTACCTAATATTGCAAGTTTGATATAATTTACCCTATGGAATTTGATTTGTTCAATTTTAGTTTAATTTAGTTTATATTTGATTAGAATTTTAATTTTAATTTTCAATTAGTTTCAAAGTTAGTTCAGTTTAGTTTTCTAATCTTAACGAATTTAGTTTACAATTTTGAGTTCTTGAAGTGTTTAGAATTGTCTAATTGTGTTAATTGCTGCCTTGATGAATGTTTTATTGAGAAATTATTGCTGAGATTGATTGATAATTTGATATTCACAAACATATCTACAGGTAGAGGTGTTGCGGATTAGGCTGCTGGTCGTGGTCGTAGCGGTGATCGGGGTAGAGGCAGGGTTTCTTTCAGTACCCCCAGGACTTCTGACTCCTCTCCCTCTACTCCGACCACCCCGGTAGAGCCACAGATTGCGGGTTTAGCAGACCAGCCGTTCATTATGGTCCTTAACCCTAACTATGTGCCTCCGTCTACGGCGACGATGCCGCCTCCTACCCTCAGTAGCCCGTATCCACGTCGACACCGCCTCCAGTGATGGATGCTGCGACCCCGGAGTCCAGCCATGGTAGTGAGCCAGCAACTGATGCCCCACCACCACCTCCCATTGTACAGTTGAAGATTGGCCCGATGGCGGCACAGGATAAGTATCAAGTTGATTCTTATGTATTTTCTATTTATGGTTATCACTGAAAGTGCCTGGAACATGATTTTAGTTTAGTGAATTTAGGTTTGAATGTTGGTTAGTGTTTTTAAGTTTCAATGATTATGGTTAACTTTGTTACTAAAAGTTTCTGATAATTGATTCATGTCTAGTGGATTTAGGTTTATTTGGTTGCCTGTTTAGTATTTTCTGTTTCAATGATTATGGTTGTTGATGAAAGTTCCTGAAAATAGATTTTTTTGTAGTAGATTTAGGTTGATTTGGTTGTCTGGCTTGTGTTTTTAAGTTTCAATGATTGCGATTAACTTTATGGATGAAAGTTTCTGATAATTAATTCCTATCTTGCGGATTTAGGTTTATTTGGTTGCCTGTTTAGTGTTTCCTGTTTCAATGATTATGGTTGTTACTGAAAGTTTCTGAAAATATATTCTTTTTTAGTGGATTTAGGTTGATTTGATTGGCTGGCTTGTGTTTTTAAGTTTCAATGATTGTGGTTAACTTTATTGATGAAAGTTCCTTCTAATTGATTCCCGTCTACTGGATTTAGGTTGATTCTTGTTTGTGGGTTGTTAGGTTTGCGCCGAACAACAATGCGTGTACTCACGAGATGACCAATGTTATCAAGCTTATGTACGACCATCCTTGACCCAATTACACGAAGATTTCCGCTGAGACCAAGGAGCGAGCAATGGTTTAAGAAATAGGCAGTAATTAATATTTTTTTATGTTCAAACTTTTTTAGCTAGTTTATATCTTCTATCTTGCTTAACTAATTTTAAAGTTTCTTTGTTGCAACTCCACATTAGGTGGGACGCTAAGCACGACTTTACCATTAGGAAGATATTTGACCATGGAATTAATGGGTCGGCTCCAGCAGATGCTGGATGATGTTCGTCAAGGGCAGGACCACCAGACGTAATGGCTCCGACCGGACATAAAGAAGTCTCTGTTATTTCATTGAGAGACCGATGAGGGGTTCTAATATTGACGTCTCACCAACAGAGCTAACAGAGTCTCGGCCAGGTCATCCAAGTATACTGGTAGCTCAGCGGCCTTCATGAAGGCGAAGGACATGCTGGTATATAAAGTAACTTAAATTTTGTTAATAATTTAGTTATATTCTTCTGAATATCAATACTCAGCATCCTAATCATATTGATTCATGCAACATGTGTAGTCGATGTCGTTGGATCACGAGGCGACTTTGGTGGAGACGTTCAAGTACACCCACATGCTGAAGGAGAACAAAGAGACATTTGCGGATCAGCGGTCTCAGGACCATTATGTAAGTAAACATACATCTAATTATCTTATGCTATAAAATTATTAGAGATTAACTGTATATTTGTCAGCGTACTAATCACAATAACTTATGTTAATTACGCAAGAGTCATACACAAAGAGACTAGAGGTCGTGACTCAACAAGGTGGGGAGGACACCGCCGATGACTCTGCAGTTGTAGTCGTCGATTCTGATGCGGTTTGGCGCGAGACCACCTCAGCACTGTGCAAGAACCACGTATACAAGATAGGGTCATTCTTCGCCAGTAGCCTCCGCACATCCATATTGAGGCCGTCGTCAGGCTCCGTCACCAATCGAGCTGTCGAGCTCGAAAAAGGCGTGGATTTGAGGCTGTAGGTGCAAGAGCTCCAACGCAGCCATCAGCAGTAGGCTCAGGAGCTTAACGATTATCGGGAGAGGTATTAGGAGATCCTCAACCGTATGACGTCTACGGATGAGCTCAAGCTGTAGTGGAGGGAGTCGCTGGAGCGGATGCAGCGTATGGAGGCTCAAATGGAGGTGCACCAGTCCCAGATATGCGCCGCTGGCATCGACCTTGCTAGTGGCAAACGGACATCACTGCCTTCTGCGCCGCCGACTCAGAACCACGAGACCAACGACGACAACAACTACCTACATTTATAGTTATTAGTTTTTCGTTTTATTATTTCATTGTATTTATTTGATGTACTTGACTTTTAATTTATTTGCACATTGTATTATTTATTTTAAATAAAATTTTTTGATTATTTATGATTGGACCATTAATTGTATAAAAAAAATTTAATTTAAAATTAAAATTGATCATTTATTTCAAATTTAAAAAAATAAAAAGTTAACATTATCGTCGGAATTATCATAAGAATAATCCGACAGTAATAATGTGCGAAACAATATTTTTTAGCGCCAACAATACGGTCAGAAGAATCCGCCGATAATGTAGAAGAGTTTATTTTTTAGTTATTATTTTCATGTGAAAGAATTTAATTTTTTACTAAAAATTAATGTTAACATTCATTATGTAAAACTTAAAAGAATTTAATATTTATACTTTTATATTTGATCAGCTGTTAAATCTGTTGTCCAAATAAAAATAATTAAAATTTTATATTTAATTTAAAAAATATTTTTTCTCTCTTTATATATAAAAATATAATTAGATATTAGTATAAAAAAATTTATATTAATAGTTATAGAATTCACTCAATTTTTCTTGAAATAATTGAATGTTGATTCTAATTATTAATTACAATATTAGTATTCTCTCCAAATTATATGCAATAAATATTTGAAGATAGAAAGAAAAAATATAAATTAGAAGTATAAACAGTGTAAAATTGAAACTAAATGAAAAAAAATTAAAAAAATATGCATATAATAATAATATATTTTTTAATTGTATTTAATTATAAATTTAATGTATTTTTTATATAAATATGAATTTATTTAAGAAAGAAAGATGAAGAAGGAAAGAGAGAGGTTATTAATTTTGGAGAAAAAAATTTATTTTAATTGTAACGAAAGAATATATTTTCTGGCACATTTTGGTTTGTCAAATTAGTAAATTAAAATATAAATTATAAGTTATATATAGAATTGGAAGAGTAGAGAGAAATAGAGAAAGGGGAGAAATAGATAAGAAGATGGAGGAAGAAAGTTTATTAATTTTGGAAGAAAATATTTTATCTCAATTTTAATGAGAGAGCGTTATTATGTGCATATTTTGATTGTTAAATTAGTAATATAATATAATTAAATTTCAATTTTAATTTTAATTACAATTAAAGAATGTCATATGGCATATTTTTATTGTTAATTTGTAATTAGTCATTAATAATAATATATAAGATAATAATAATATATAAGAGAGGTATAGTAAGTGAAGGAATAAGAGAGATAGAAAAAGAGAGAAAGAGAGAGAAAGAGAGAAGAAGAGAAAACTCATTAATTTTGGAAAAAAAAGGATTTGATTTCTATTGTAATGAGAAAGTAATATATATGTGACATATTTTAGTTGTAAAATTAGTAACATATATTATAGGATAGATTTTTTTAAGTTTTAGATAATGAATGTTAAAATTAATTTTTAATAAAAATTAAACTCTTTCACATAAAAATAATAAATAAAAATTTATTATTTATTTTTTATTTATAGAAATCTTGATTTTTTTAGTCGACAAAAATTTTTATCTTCTACTACCTCTTCATAAAAATAGTTTAATTTTATAAATATTCTTTATCATAATCTATAATATTAGAATAAAATCAATACAATTTTAAAAAATTTATATTTTTGTAATATTATATTTTATCAACAAAAACACTAGTTATTAATTCTAATGTTTGCCAAGCGAGTTGTGTTTCTTTGTAATTTCTTTCTAAGGGGGTTTAGATAATCTCTAAAGAAGGTAGCTTAGTCAGCATTATCTTGGACCAAAAAGTAACTAATAATAAGAGAAGACAACTATACATATAAAGATAGTACACCTTTGATGCATATACGGTGAAGGTATCATTTATCTATTGCTTTCGCATATCGTCATGATGTATTTTATATGGTGTTTAACCAGTCAACCTTTTTTGTACCATTAACTTTTAGTCAATTTCTTGTCGCTCAAAGTCCAACCTTTCTTGTTTTCTGGTACTAATAATAAGTAATAACAAGATATTTTTCCGATAAGGTTAGATTAAGGTCAATGTTTTTGGATTTGAATTTTCTAAAGTTTGAATTTTATTTTAGAGAGTAAAGTGTAATCTTTTATTATTGATTTCATAGGTGGGATCAAAAATAAATATAAAAAAAATTATTCAAGAATAAAAAAACACACTTTACTCTTTAAAGTGAAATTCAAACTTTAGAGAATCCAAATTCATGTTTTTAATTTACACCAAAACTCGATTTTCGTCTTATGCATGCAGCAATCTATTGACCAGTAGCAAACCTTTAAATAAAGCTCAAATTCGCGACGAGTTAATCTTGGTTTGTCAGATTAAAAGTTACGGTAGACAAACAAAAAAAGGTTAAGTTTACAAATGAACTTAAAGCCAAAGTCGCTAGCTAGTACATTGATAATAATGTTCGTACAGATAACTCCCATCCAATTTGTGATGTACCCATTGTAGATAGCATTACACATAATAAGCTTAAGAGATAGAATTTTGTTCACTGTCTGGGGTAGAATTGGGCTTGCAGCATATGCTGGTGTCCCTTAGTGCCACTTCCCTCTTTCATGGTGAATATCATGGTGAGATAAGTGAATACCACCATCTTTCATGGTGAAAATTCTTCAGTAGGGATATTTTTTTTTCCAGTCCCTAGATATTTTTCTTTTGGGGTCTTCCTCCTTGGTGGATAGTGTACATTCAACACCAAACTTACATTTGGTCTTAGGAGGGATTGAATGAATTCCATCCAAGGGAGGAGGCTTGAATGCTAAATCCTTTGTGCAAGTGCCTCCCTTGTCAGGGGGTAATGGAGGGTCAAGAACCTTGAACACCATCCAGTCCTTATGCAAGGTAATCCTTGTTTCTTATACCTCTTGGATTTCCAACTTCTCCATTACAGAGAGTGGCATGAAGTTTGTACTTGATCCTAGGTCACACAGATCCTTCTCAAAGGTCATGGTGCCTATGGTGCAAGGAATCAGGAAGAGTCCAAGATCTAGAAGCATCTGAGGTAGCTTTTGCTAAACCAAAGCATGGAGTTCTTTGGAAAGCAATGGAGGTTCTTCTTCCAGAGGCTTTGTACCAAATAACTTGGCATTCAACTTCATAAGAGCTCCTAGGTACCGAGCAACTTGCTCTTCCCTAGTGTCTTCATCCTCATCAGAGGATGAGTATTCATCAGAACTTAGGCACTGCAAGAGTGCATTTAAAGGAACCTCTATGATCTTTATGTGAGCCTTGGTTTCTTTTGGTTTTGGGATAGGGTTTTTTGAGTGGGAATTGAGCATTCAGAAGGTGTGCTTTTGCTGGTGTTCAACGCCAACTCTAATAGCTCTTTGGGCGTTGAACGCCCAGGCTGTGCACCCTTACTGGCATTAAACACCGGTCCCCTTGTCATTTTGGGCGTTGAACGCCCAGTAGGGATGTCCTTGCTGGCGTTTAACGCCAGCTTCCCTGGCTGTGTGGGCGTTGAACGCCTAGTGAAGGGTTCCTCACTGGCGTTCAGTGCCAGAGTTTCTGACTGTTTGGGCGTTGAATGCCTAGCCAGTGCTTCCTGACTGGCGTTCAACGCTAATTCTGCTGCCAGGATGGGCGTTGAACTCCCAGTGAGGGCTTCCTCACTGGCGTTCAGCCCTAGGCTTGCTGCCAGATTGGGCGTTGAACACCCAGTGAGATCTTTCTCACTGGCGTTCAATGCCTTCCCAGTCTCTCTAGATTGGGCCTCTACCTCAGTGGAAGGTATCAGATTTAAACTTAAGTCAAGATCATACAGGGCTTTGTCAAAAAATGGTCTTTCCAGTAGTCCATAGGGTCTGAAAGCTCCCTGGATCTGGCATCTTCCTTGGCAGCTCATTCTGAATTAGGATACTGTACTTCTTAGTAAATACCTCTATTTCATCTCTCCTTAGATCCTTATTTTCAAAAGGAATGTCTTTTAGACAGGCCGTATAAGGGGTCCTTTTTTCCAATACCTTTGCAGCAGAGATATTGACTTGTAGCTCCTTAAGGGCTGCTGGGAAATGAGCCAACTGCTCATCTGCCGGTTCTTTTTGCATGCCTAGGAAAGATGGCTTTTGAGGCTCTTTCACCTCTGCAAGGGCATGCTCTGTGGGAGTTACAGGCTCCTCTTGCACACCCAGAGAAGATTCAACTCGAGGTTCCTTCTCCTCTGTAGAAGTGTGTTCAATGGCATTCTCAGTATCCTTCTGGTCCGTGATTGCCTTAAGTCCCCCAGTAGCATGCTTCTGAGGTTCGACCTCCTTGGTACTAATGAGGGCAAACACTCTTCTCTTGGATTCACTTCTGTGGCTCTGAGAAGAGTGTTAGGGTGTCTTTGCAATTTCTGAGGAAGGTTCCTCTGAATGGCTGCATTGCACTTGTTAGTAAGAGCTACTGTCTCTACTTCCCTCCAATCCTTCTTATGACTCAAAATGTCCTTCATGAACTTAGCATAAGAAGGTATCTGTTCAAGAGCCTCTTTAAAAGGGATCTTGATCTCTAATGTTCTGAGATAATCCGCAAAGCGGGTAAACTGTTTATTTTTTTCCCTCTTGACAGAGTCTCTGAGAAAATATCATCTTAGCCTTATACTCATGAATCTTGGTTGATGAAGGCTGAATGCGGTGTGTGTTGGAAGGGGTGTTACTAGCTTGCTTAGGAGGGTTGTTATCAGTATGTAACTAGCCTCCTTTGCTTGGGCGTTCAACGCCCATATTGCTGTCCCCTTCCTGGCATTCAATGCCAGGGACACTGCCCCATTGTGGGCGTTTGAACGCCCAGTCTCTGCCCTTTCCTGGCGTTCAACACTAGGAGTGATACCTCCCTGGGCGTTTGAACGACCAGAGTTATCTTGTGCAGAGACCTGGTTATCCTCTGCCAGTTGTTCTTTTTCTAACCTCGTATTGTTCTGAGGTTGGGTATTCAAGGTTTTTTCACTCCTTAGTTAAATGGCCTGGTATTCATTTGTTATCTGCTTAGATAACTGCTGCCTTGTTTGACTCAGCTGTGCTTGTACAATCCTGTTAGAAGCCTGAGTTTTTCGCAAAGCCTCTTGCAATTCTAGTAGTTGCTGGGCAAGGGCGTGCAGTTGCTGAGTCAATGGGTCATCCTGTTCATGAGGGTTAGGTTCAGTAGATACTGCCTTAACCTTTCCTTTTATAGAAGTCTCAGCAGATGAGTACAGATGTTGATTGATGGCAACTGTCTCAATAAACTCTTGAGCTTCTTCAATGGTCTTTCTCATGTGTGTGGAACCACCAGCAGAGTGGTCCAAAGACATTCTAGCCATGCCTGAAAGTCCATAATAGAAGATGTCTAACTGTACCCATTCTGAAAATATTTTAGTGGGACATTTTCTTAGCATCCTTCTATATCTCTCCTAGGCATCATAAAGAGATTCATTATCTCCTTATCTGAAGCCTTGGATGTCCAGTCTCAACTGGGTCATCTTTCTTGGGAGAAAGTATTGATTTAAAAACTTGTCTACTAATTATTTCCAAGTTTTCCAGCTAGCTTTAAGCTGGTTATCCAACCACCTCTTTGCTTGGTCCTTTACAGCAAAAGAAAAAAGTAATAATCTGTAAACATCTTGGTCTACTCTCTCATTGTGTACTCTGTCAGTAATCTTCAAAAAATCTGTCAAGAATTCTATAGGTTCTTCCTGAGGAAGCCAGAATACTGGTAGTTTTGCTATACTAGAGTAATAAGTTGAGGGTTGAGTTCAAAGCTACTTGCTCTGATGTGAGGTAAGCTAATACTTCTTCCACAGAAGTCAGCAGTGGGATTTGTAAAAGATTCCAGAGTTCTTCTGAACTCTTCATTCCCATTTGGGTTCATGATGAGGAAAGGTAGAAGAAGAGAAAGAAGGATGAATATAGAAGGAATAGACGAAGAGAAGATGAACAAGAATTAAAATATTTTGTTTTTATTTTATTTATTTATTAATTTTGAAAATTAAAGTTAATTAATTAAAAATTCATTATTCAAATTCGAAAAAGAAGAGAGAGAAAGAGAAGAAGAATTTTCAAAAATAGAAGAGAGAGAAATTAATTAAGAAGTTTTGAAAAAGAAGAGAGAAGATAAGTAACTAATTGAAAAAATATTTGAATTTAAGATTTAAAATTTGAAAATTAAATTTTGAAATTTTGAAATTTGAAATTTAAATTTGAATTTTAAACTTTGAATTTGAAATTTTTAAAATTTAAAATTTGAAATTTTGAATTTTAAAAAAGTCAATAGGATAAGATTTGAAATTTGATTTTGAAAAAGATTTAATTTTAAAATTTGAAATTTGAAATGTGAAATTTAATTTTTAAATTTTAAAATTTTGAATTTTTGAAATTGAAACAAGATAACATAAAAATTTGAAAAAGATTTGAATTTGAAAATGTTTGATTTTTTAAAATTTAAAATTTAAATTTTGAAATTGAATTTTAAAATTTGAAATAAGATAAGATATGCTTTTTGAAATTTGAATTTGAGATAAGAAAAGATAAGATTTTGAAAAAGATATGATTTTTGAAAAAGATATGATTTTGAAAAAAAATTTAAAGCTAAGATAAGATAAGATAAAAATTTAAAATTGAAATATGAATTTTTAATTAAAAATTTCGAAAATTAATAAAAAAAATAAAGATAGAAAAGATATTTTTTTTATTTTTGAATTTAATGAGGAGAGAGAAAAACAAGTAAAAGACACAAAACTTAAAATTTTTAGATCTAATTACTCGTAGTGTGCGAAAATTGGAGGAAAAAACACAAAGGAACACCAAACTTAAAAATTTTAAGATCAAAACACAAGGAAAAACAAGAACACTTTGAACATTGACAAGAACACCAAGAACAAGACTCAAAAAATTTAAAGAATACAAGAACATGTAAAGAACACCAAACTTAAAATTTTTAGAAAAACTAAACACAAATTTTCAAAAATTTAAAGAAAAACAATAAGAAAACACCAAACTTAGAAATTTGACGCAAGATTTAACCAAAGAAAATATTTTTGAAAATTTTTTTGAAAGAAAGACTTATAGAAAAAAAATTAATCAGGAACAAACACAAAAGACTCAAACCAATAACAAAGATCAAATAAAGAAAGCTAAGGATGATTGAAAATAAACTATTTGAAAAAGGTATTTGAAGAAGTTTTAAAATTTTTGTAATTGAAAGACAGAAAATATAAAAGACTCAAACCAAGAACAAAAATTAAACAAAGAAGAGAAAAATATCTTTGAGAAAAATTTTAATTTTTCGAAAAAGAAGAAGAAGAAAATAAAAATAAAAGACTAAACAAAGTAAAATAAATTACCTGATCGAGGGAGCAAGACAATCTGTCAGTTTGTTCAAACTCTAAGTTTTTGGCGCTGTCTAGGGGAATTGTTCGAGTTTGAACAAACTGATAGATTATCTTGCTCCCTAGATCAGGTAATCTATAAGCTAATAGGTCTCTCATCTTATAAACTCCCCACTTTTTCTTACTTTTTTTGATGTGGGACTAACTTCGTACACTACTCACATTTACAACATTAACAGACCTATATCACATTAGTTTCAAGTATTCTCTCGAAACACATATTAAAGCATCTTAAACTATTACATTTTAATTTATTTTATCCAACTATCTATGACTATAAGTCTAAGTAGTAAATGATATGCCTTTCCTTTTATGGTTGTTGATGATTACTCAAGATACAAGAATTATTTTCTTGATTTCTAAGGATGAGACTAGGGGTGTACATGGTCCAGCTCGATCCGAAGACTCGGTCCGGCATCAAACATTTTAGGAACTAATTTAGTGTGATTTTATTGGGTCTAGAATCGGGTAAGGGTCTCAAAAATAGATCCGGTCATTATTTCGGGTCGGGTCCGGGCCATAACTCGGGTTACCCGAACTCGGCCCGGTGGCCCGGTCATCATACACAATTAATATTTTGTGTTATTAGTGATGGATGATGGCTATTCTTATGTGGAATTTAAATATTGTAAACCTTAATATTTTGTGTTATTAGTCATTATAAGATTATAAGCTAATGTTTTATATTTAAAATGCATAAGACTTTAGACTAATGCATAATATTGTGTTATTTGTATTGATTTAAATATTTGGTGTTATTAGACAATATTAGTATTGATTATGGTTATGCTTTAATTTTAGAGAATGGATGGTTCTTGTTATATTTTTTTAAGTGAATTTTACTATGTGAATTATGAAATAATAGTTAGAGATTAGGCGATTTTTACATGTTAAAGATCCGGTTTTTACCCAGTTTTTTATTCGGTTTTCACCCGGCCCGAAGATGCGTAGATTTCATCAGGTCTAGGATCGGGTTAAGGTCTAAAAATTAAGTCCGATCTATATTTCAGGTCGGGTCTGAGTTAAGTCAAACCCAGTGTGGCCCGGCCCATGTAGACCCCTAGATGAGACTTTTAGACAATGCTAAATATGCTAAGTTTTCTTTTAAGAGAATCTTACCATCTTAACCATAAAATCTGATTATGATGGTGAGTTTGTAAATATAGATTTTGAAATATTTTATAAAAGAAAATACATAGCACAAACTAGCTAAGTTTGATATGAAATCTGACGCTTTTTAATTTACATATGGAGCCAAGGATGGTGTAGAACTCTGATATGGGGGTGGGAAGTGCTTCACAAAATTGTGGTGTCAGGGACGAATAACTCGGACCCTCCGAGTTCCACACACAAAACGCACGGTCCGAGTAGCGTGCATTTGGCTCCGTGAAGGCTGCAACTCGGAGCCTCCGAGAACGTCCCAGGTCACGGACCGTCCGATTTCTCTTCAACCTATCGCACGGTCCGAGTTGTTCCAAAAGTTGACACGCGTCGCGCTCATGCTTTACCCCGAACGGTGTCCCCTGAAACCAACAAAGACCCCTCAACCCTCTCTCTCTCCATCCGAATTCAATTCAGTCTCTCTCACATTTCGCTCTCAGGGTCATCTTCTTCTCCCTTTCTCTGGTTGCTTTGCATGGTGGAGGAGAAACAATCATGCCAAAAAAATAAAGAGATGTTGATCGATCTGAGCTTCACATTATTCATTATCTTAATGATCCTGATTATGTAAGTTTTTTTTAAAATTTTTTTAAATTTTATTAATTTATTATGTTTATACTTATTAATATTAAAAATTTAATTATTATGGTTGTTGTGAATAATACAATTAAAAAATATAGATAGAATGATTATTACTAATTTTTCAATATTTGTTAGATTTTTCAAAAAATTTTTTACAGATTTTTAATTATAGATATTATTACAGTGAAATTCGTTATTATTATTGTGGTCTGAAGACTTCCGAATGTAATAAAAAAAGATAACTAAACAGGGAATGGTTACTTATTAATTAAGTGTAGAATGTAATTTTTTTTTAATTTATAATTAATTTTGAGTATAATTATGTGGGAGGAACGAACGCTAATATTTAAATGTTTTTTTAAACAATTAATTATAACTGTTACTGATGGAGAAGTTGATGTTAATGTTATTGTTATTGTGAGATAGTGTTAATGTTGAATGAGTAGTATGATTATTCTAATTAAGGCATGTTAGATTTTTTTATTATGAGAATATATAAATTTTCTTAATTGTCGTAATTATTATTAGCAAGTTAATTATTACCATTGTTAGAATATGAGTTCCAACCAAGTTTGATCCGCTTGCTAGTTTCCTGATCCCGGGAGAGGCAGGGGGAGGTCTTTGTCATGATCCCATAAATGTACTACAGGCTCCCCGCTATGGTATGGTTCCATCGAATATCGAATAAGGTAACTTAAAATCCTCTGCGGTCTATGGTCTTTCCGTTTATGTCCAGTTGCTGTGATGGCATATACTGGTTGTTAATATTTTTTATTGTTGAGGGAAAAATGTTTAACAAATGAGTCATTAATATTAAAATTAATTCTAGATATTGTAACAATATGGTTGAGAATTTTGATTAGCAATATATGTATTAGTAATGTTTTTTATTTGCAGTTGTGAATAGAATTTTAAGGATTAATTAAATAATTTTAGAAGTTAGAATAATTAGTTATATAAGGATTCAGTAAAATGATTGATGATGGTAGGTTAGTAATTGTTGTTGTTTATCTGACTAGTAATTTGTTATTTTTTTTGTAGAAATTAAGAATGTTGACATGTAACCATCCAGTTTCTCCGGATCGGTACAACAATAGGGTAGAGGAGCATCTACGAGTTACCGGTTTCTATCATGTATCTCAGATTGGGATAGTGCAGTGTTAAAAAGCATTGGTAAATGCTCTAATCGAACGTTGGCACCCGGACACACATACGTTTCACTTTCCCATTGGTGAATGTTCCGTGACTCTTGAAGATGTGGCTCTAATTCTTGGTCTTCCCACAGATGGTCTTCCAGTTACAGGAATGACAATGAGTAGTTTTGAAGCCATGGAGGCGGAGTGTTTGCTTCAATTTGGCGTTGCACCGCGTAAGGAGGACTGTAGATCTAGCTGCATCAAACTGACCTGGCTGCGGAATCTAAAAGAGAATTTAGAATTGACCGATGAAATCAGTATACAAAGGTATGTGAGGTGCCACATTATGTTGCTGATTGGGACGATATTGTTTGGGGATAAGTCTAGGGCAGGCGTGCACTGGATGTTTCTACCCTTGCTTCGTGATTTTGTCAATATTGGACAGTATAGCTGGGGATCGGCATGCCTAGCACACCTTTACAGGGCCCTATGTAGGGCATCTCGCTATAACTGTAAGGAAATAGATGGACCACTAACACTTCTGCTCGGTTGGGCTTGGATCCGACTGCCGTATCTATCACCGCTTCCTAGAGAATCCCGCAGCTTTCCACTAGCAAATAGGTAATATTATGTTACAATGTACCCGTTTCTTGATATTTAAGATTCAGTTGAGCTAATTGAAAATATCATATTAGGTGGCGTAACTGGGAGTGTGGTGACCGACGATATAGATATCTGAAGCTAGCTCACTTTAGGAAGGCCTTTGATGAACTTCAGGAAGGCCAGGTGCGTTTTGATTAAAGAAGTATTACTTTTGGGTTTAGGGTCTTCGACAAAACTATGATGCATTGTTATTGTTATTTGAATTGTGGGTTCTAATCATGAGTTTCCCTTATTTTTCCAGTTTGTCTGGGTTGCTTATGCTGTAGATCGTGTGGATCCGAACATAATTTATCCTGAAATCTACATGCAATCGGTTGTATGGAGCGCTACAGTTCCGTTGGTGTCCTTTGAATGTATCGAGTGGCATGCCACCGATAGGGTCAGGCGCCAGTTCGGTTTCGTTCAGGGAGTACCTACTCAGGAGCAGAACCTGGATAAGGCGCATGGGGAGGTACTGACTGGTCCGAAGAATCTTAACTGGGCCACAGCACCGAGTCATTCAATTTGGGTGATGCATTGGATAAACAGGTATCACTACGTTCTTTCTGAGCTTTCCATCCCTTCACAGCATCCATTGGATACTTACATGAACTGGTACCGAACAAAATTTGGGAACCGCTTAGCATTGTCAAATCTTGTGGGTGAAGAGGATGCGGGTAATGAGGATATGGATTAGGGTAATCAGGATACCGATGAGGGTAGTCAAGATATGGATGAGGACAATGAAGAATAGGAGCCACATATATCACCTCCAATTCCGCTTCCACAAGAACAACCTCAGCCCTCAAACCAGTTTGTACCTCATACACAGTTCACCCCATCATTTCCAATGCAGCAACAATATTGGAGTATGTCACAGTTTGAAACAGGCGAAGGAGGTTCTTTTAGCCAGTTCTTTCAGCCTGAGTTCATGCCAGGCAGGTATTCGTTGGATGCGAGGTATCCAGGCCATACCTCATCCGTTGCTTCCGAGGGGTTCGTATCTGTTGATGACTCTAGTAGGAGTGAGGGTGGACGAGGTGTTCTCAATAGTCAAAATCCTAACCGTCTTAACATGGGACTCATTGAGGAAGACACTAACACACTCGAACAAGAAACCGATGCTTATCTAGTAGACGACCCGGATGACGAGGGCGATGGTGAGGATGATGAAATTGAAGAGTTCGATGAGGATGAAGAATCTCGTAACGATGGTATTATGTTAACTATTTTGCTTTACATATACGATAAGTTATTTTTTTTGTTCTCATACATGGCATCTTTGACTTGGTTATCCTTCTTGATTTGTGGTATCTATGTTGGTATTGAATATGTAATGTGCTGCATATACTTGTTTATTCAAAATTGTATACAGGTCAGGTGGACAGTCCGGAGGACAACGTCAAAGGTTACAATCTGAGGATTGATCCGCCACGTCGGAGTGCTAATCGCTTCACTCCTTCTGTCTTCAAAAAAGCGGCCAAGAAATGCAAGAACTTTGTCAATGATGTAAAGTGGGCAATGAGAAAGTAGTTGTGGAGTTATGTTTAGGGTAATTTGTATGTGTTGGACTTTGTATTGAGTAATTTGTATCACCTAGTTGTAATGAACTTTTTGATGTATTAACCAGTTCGGTGACCAAGCTCCGTTACTGCGTTCCACAGCTGCATTGATGGACTCGTGCCTGTCGGATATTAGACCGACACCATCCCGAGTTACAACATGTTGATGCAGGTTACTAAGGAAAAAATGTCATGCATCAGAAGTCTCTCCCTCCACAATAGCAAACGCAATTGGGACGATATTGTTGTTGCCATCCTGTGAAACTGCCACAAGCAGACAACCCTTATACTTTCCGTACAAGTGAGTCCCATCCACCTGGACAATTGGCTTACAATGTCTGAATGCCCTAATACAAGGGTAATAACTCCAAAATACACGATGCAGTACCCGAATATCACCCACCAAGTTATCGCCTTGATATGCAGGCATAGTCTCAAAATGGACAACAGCAGATGGCTCCTTGTGACACATGGCCTCAAACCATATAGGCAACGCCTCATAAGAGGCTTTCCAACCTCCAAATATTTTTTCTACTGCCCTTTGCTTAGCCAACCATGCTTTCTGGTAGCTCACGGTGTAGTTGAACTTCGATTGCACTTCTGCTATAACCGATTTTACCTTTAAGGAGGGGTCAGCCTCAACCAGTGGCTTTATTGCTTCTGCAATTGTGATAGAATCCAGTTTCGAATGATCCTGTGAAATGGTGGCTCTGGTACAGGTGTGACTACCATTATACCTCCTTATAACCCAACAGTACTTCCTGCTGATCAAGCTAACCCTGATAACCCAATCACACCCTGACCCATACTGTGTACACTTGGCATAAAATGTCAACGGCTCAGACTCATACACCCGGTAGTCTACGCTTCGTCGTATCGTATACTCTTTTACCGCCTTAATAACAGCTTCTCTGGAACTGAACTCCATACCAATGGCAAATTCACCATTTGCGACAATAGGAACTTCTGCTGCGACAGCCACCATTGGAAAAAAATTTCATTAATACACAGGTATTTCAAAACCGATTCTAAAGGTAAATCAAATTTCACTGCATCCAGTATGCTATAACTCCAGACTTTGCAACATGTTATTATGTCACTCTAAACAAAATAAGAACATAAGCAGCAAATGTAAAAACTAGAGCGGACCGGCCGATTCGATCGGCAAACCAAACAAACCGGACCGGTCCGGTCCGATTCACAGAGTTTGAACCGTACAACGGATGGAACCTGTGCAAATAATAATGTCCACAAACTCACGCATTTTGTAATAACCATATTATAGAGAAATTTAATATTATTTTCTAATAAATACTAGTAGTATATAACAGTTAAAAAAGTAAATTTTCTATTAGTGGTAAATATTGTAATAACCCGGTTCGATCGTGACAACCACTACATTCAACGCATGATTAATTAATGGTAAATAAAAAGTAAATTATTCATAACTCAATCAATGTCTAACTAAAAAAATCCTAATACCACGATTACGTTACCTGCAGTCATATATTCCGGATATTCCGGAACATGCATGGCTTCCAAGTCCAACACTCGCATGAATGATGGCTCCTCAAACGGCACTTCGTTTGCGAGTGCATTTGCCACTTCTGTCACATCTGGGGCCATGGTTCCGTCACCTTGATCTTCATCTCCATATGGACCAACAAATTCGTAGTTGCTTTCGAACTCTTCTTCACTGTCACTGTTATAATCTTCCTGTAGAATATTCCGGTCAGCCTCAGATTGTTCAAACTCAACATACAACTCGATAAACGAGATCTGAGACCGGTTTTTAATATACATTGAAAACATCTCCTGCATGCTCGCTTCGTCCGTCACATATTTGGTTTGATACTGGATGAATCCACCAAATACTGGTATGGGATATCTGTATAGGATACAGGATATCTTTCTTGCCCGCTCAGAATTAATCTTTTCACAAATTACACCTTTGAGTTCTTCAAATGAGATAATAAAAGGAATAACAAGATCTAGTGGGTTTTTACAAATAAATTTTACTCATTCACTCGTTTGTAACAAAATCTGACCAAAATAGTATATTTTTAGTAATACTCTGTCACTCATTTTTTTTCACTCAACAAAAAATAAGCATAAGCTTAGCCTTAGCAACTAGACTTTCAAAATCAAAACTGAAAAACCCAGATAGAAGAAGAGAGGAAGCAGCCGTTCAACAAGGAAGAAGACGGAACTAAGCTCCCAGCAGTTCACTTCACTCTTTTATATCAGTATCCTTAACCAATTCGGACCCTTCGACTAGGTTAAAACTGAACCAAAAAAAAAAAAGGATACGAACTTGGACCATCCGAGTTCCTCTAAGCCCTTCCACAAAATAGAGGGTCCGAGTTCAATGTGCCTCAACTCAAACTCTCATATACGAACTCGGACCGTGCGATATGCATCAAAATTACCTACTAAAGAAAACGTAGGGTACAATTTCAACAACCCAAAATTTTTCCCCTCCATTGCAAATCGGACCGTGCGATTTGTTATTCAAAAATTAAATCCAAAGAACTCGCACGGTCCGAGTTCCTCTATATCACACTGACAACAAAACTGTCCCACATATTTGTCCAGTCCCCCATAATTCCATATTGACGCATAGCACACGCATGACCTCCATTTCCATAAAATTGAGCCGAAATCTGACGATAGTGTGCTTTTAGGATATTCTAAAGTTTTCAAAGTTTGTAGAGTTTTCAATATGAGGATACTGTGTTAAGGAGATCAAAGAGCCTCGAAGATCCACGTTGGGTCAAGGCCACTGAATACACACTTGAATAGTTTGAAAAGATTTATGTTTCTAAGCTTGTCTTTGTAGCATCTTAGAATATCACATTATACAAAATAGATGTAAAATCAACCTTTTTTTAATGGCTTCATTGCTGATGAGATATATATAAGACGACCACCTAGGTTTGATTAGAAGAAGTGTCCAAATCATGTTCGGAGCCTAATTATTAACCAAAATTTCGTATGGTCTTAAACAAATTTCAAGAGCTTAATGTGATCGTCTAAACTTCTTTTTAACTCTGAATGGTTTTAAAAGAGGTATTCACGATACTATTTTTTTCATTCACTCTACATCGAAACGATGAATTGTTGTTAATTGTCCATAACTCTCTCTATATTTATATGTTGATGATACTATCTTTAGAGCAACTTAGATCTCACTTTACAAGCATTTAGTTTTTTTTTTTTCTAACGAAAAGTGAGTTTAAAATAAACGTAATAGACATGTTTAAAATTAGGTGAAAACTCAAGTGCAGTTGACTTCACGTGAAATTGATAGTTGAGAGTTATTAAATAAAAATTTAATCAAATCAGTTAAATCATGTAACAACTCTCAATTATCAATTTCACGTGAAGTTGATACTTAAATTTCCACCTTAAAATTATCACAATAAAATCTACTGAACATAAATAATTGAAATTTTGATTTCAACGAAGCACGCAGTATTAGCATAAAAATTGTATAGCCCTCAAAACAATGCATAAACAAACATCTTTGCGATAATTTGAATGATTCAAATCTGTAAGAGTGCATGGCATGACTAGAAGGGAAAGAGTTAGTTAATATAGTTAACTGGCGATGAATAGATAATACATATATAAAGTCTCTGCATCATGTACACTAACACACAAGAATTTATTACTTGATTTTACAGCAACAATAACATTGAATCTTCTTTCTTTCTCTCTCCGAGTTTCTTTAAAACTCTTAGAATATGCAATTCAATTTTCAGAACCTTCACTGAAATAACCAATAGAATATACCTTTATGGTCCTCACTGCCTTTCAATACATATCGTTTTCCCTTCAAATATAATTCAGTCAATAAGTCTAAGTGAAGAAAGTTTCAATTTTTTAATGCTTTTAACGAAATAGCATAGCTCTCGCTGGAATGAGGACGAAAATTCTAAGCAATAAAAAAGAAAAATAAAAAAAATAAATGAATAAATAAATAATGGTTGTTTAGCTCACGGAAATAAAGAAATTGAAGTCTACGTAGACTTCAACATTATTAATATACGTTCTGCAATTATTACAATATGCGTAGGAAACTTCCAAACAATTTAATGAATATTTAATAGTAATTTTATACAGTATAATGATTAGAGCGTGCTTGACTAATGAGTCGCTAAAAGCTAATTAAGGGGCTTTGGTGATTGTATCCCTAACCCTAGGAACAGGATTAGATAGATAAATCTGGATTGAAAGTGAAAACAGAACATAATAATAATAATTTAAACGTTTTCCCAAACCAATTATTGGCTAAAGGAGTTTGAGTTTTACATACATGTCTTTGTTTAAATGTCCTAAATTCTTTTTAATATATAATTCAACGCACTTGTTGCCTTTAAGATAATTTTCATTTTGATTATCTAAGATATTTAGAAGGGTGATACTGCTCAAGAAAGTTAATTTGGGAGCAAAATCTTAGTTTACTACGTACTCGGAAAAAGACAGTGGGGTATGCAATTTGAGTGTCCACTGTCTATGACGTTGCCAACACAACTTACAATTTTTAAATTTCCACAAGAGTTTCTGGGTCAACATTTTGGGTATATGGCCACGATTTTTTTTTATTACGGTCTATGGCTACGATTTTTTTGGTCACGGTAAAAAACCGTAATTATAGATCCTCTATGGTCACAGTTTTTTACTGTGACAAAAAAAAAGCTATGGTCACGGATTTTGGAAAAAAAGTGACCATAGAATACTTATGATTACGGTTTTTTAAAAAAGGATGGCCTAAAGGGGTCTATGGTAATCGTTTTTTACAGTGACCAAAAAAGGTCTATGGTCACAGTTTTTCAAAAAAGGATGACCTAAAAGGGTCTATGGCCACGGTTTTGGGGGGTGACCTAAAAGGGTCTATGGTCACGGTTTTGGGGGTGACCTAAAGAGGTCTATAGTCACAGTTTTTTACAGTGACAAAAAAGGGGTCTATGGTCATGGTTTTTCAAAAAAAGGTGACCTAAAACGGTCTATGGTCACGATTTTAGGGGGTGACTTAAAAGGGTCTATGGTCTCGGGTTTGAGAGTGACCTAAAGGAATCTATGGTAACGGTTTTGGGGGTAACCTAAAGGAGTCTGTAGTCACGGTTTTAGGGGTGACCTAAAGGGGTCTATGGTCACGGGTTTTCGAAAGGGTGACCTAAAAAGGTCTATGGTCACGGTTTTGGGGGGTGATCTAAAAGGGTCTATGGTCACGATTTTGGGAGGTGGCCTAAAGAGGTCTACGATCACAGTTTTTGGGGGTGTGACCTAAAAGGGTCTATGGTCACGATTTTTTGAAAGGATGACCTAAAAGGGTCTACGATCACGGTTTTAAGGTGGGATGACCATAGATAAGGCTATGGTCACGGTTTTAAGGAGGAGTGACCATAGAGTCTATGATCACGGTAAAAAAACGTGGTCTAAAATGTCAGAATTTAAAAAATGAAACCGTGACCATAGATAAAAAAAGCTGTGACTATAGATCTATAGCCACGAAAGAATAAGTCACAATAAAAAACCGTGACTATAATTCCAAAACCGTGACCATAGATCTATAGTCACCCTTTTTATTAGCTATAGTTACGATTTTTTACCATGACCATAAGCCCTTTTTTTTGTAGTGATATGCTGGTTGAGTATCTTATATATAGGCAATTTATATATTAACCATATTAGAATTTAGAGAAGTCCTCATTTTTTATTTAAAAATAAACTACTATAATGTATATATTGCTAAGTTTACATACATGTCTTTGTTTAAATGTCCTAAATTCTTTTTAATAATCAACATATTTGTTGCCTCTATGATACTGTTGATTTTGATTATCTTATTTTATTTAATAGCTACTTTCACAGCCACTCACGATTTTAGTTATTTTATTACTAGCTAGTTACAATTACCGTTTTTTTCAATGTGACGATGATCGTCCTCGATTTGTATTTGTCACAAACCAAAGTGAAGTTCTTACGAAGTTCTTTTTCCTGTATATCAGATATTTTAGAGACAATTTCATAAATGATTTGGAAAACATTAGCGAGTAAAACGATTTAACTATGATTTGCAAGTATAGATTATTATATTAAAATAGGTGACGCAGGTGATGGGAATAAGACACCATTCCTCCTTGAGAAAACACCTTTAACAGAGAAATAAAATAAACACAATCACAACACAAGAATTTAACGTGAAAACTTCAATTATCGGAAAAAAAACCACGGCCGTTGTCAAATGACAACCAGAGATATCACTATGTGAAAATTGTTACAACATATAGACTTCTTTCTCTCTAACACCGACACCCCAGTACACCCACACTCTCTCAAAGCAAATCTCTAACTACACCTCACAACACTCTCTAATCAAAGAGTACAGAGGAAAAGAAAAATCAGATACAAGCTTAAAGTGTTTCTGACTGGTGCAAAAACAAATGGAGAACTTAGCCTCATATTTATAGCCTAGGCCCACTCCATTTGCTATCCTAAGCAATGTGGGACTAATTCAACCAAATCCTAACAATCTCCACCTTGATTGAAATAGTCACACATCTTCAGCTTCCATTGTCAACACCGACAATTCTTTGCTGCCATTGTCTATACCGACAATCATAGTTTAGAGAACTATCATACTCCACCATGAAAGTATACTCACTTGGAATTAGACCACTCCAAGCATTTCACCTTGGTACAGATCGAAACCTTGCTGAAAATTCATGGTGCAACTTCCAAATTGGCTTTTCCTGGAAGTTCTTCAGCCATCGACCTAACTCCTCCACATACCTTGCATCTCAACGCCAACCAATGCCCGTGTGTAATTGTGGACCCGATTGCCACAACTTATCCTTATCCATGGCAGTGCGGTAATACCATAAGGATATTTCTTGTCTTCTAGAGAACATCATCTTCTCTCATAGAGAGAGCAACCAGAGATCTTCTCCTTCAACGCCTTGTGCAAACCTGATTGTATCAACACATCCTTGACTTGTATTTGCCACAAGCCAAAATTGATTCTTCCATCAAATTTCTCTATTTCAAGCTTCACAGCACTTGAATATCCTGACATTGTTGCAACCGTATACTGGAATAGTATAACTTAACTGTGCACTAGGAAGGGTCCCCAGGAAAGAGAGGTGGGTCACAATGGACACACTTAAATACCAAGTCTTTCCTTAGTCAGAACCTTTCCAAACATCACTCTCACAGTGTCACACTGCCTTCCAGCAACAATAACAGCAACCAAAGATCAACCTCAAGCCACAGGACAAAATTCTTTTCTGATGTGGAAGGTCAGACTAGGCTGCAACCACAGAGCATACTAAGAATAAATCCCACCGAACCGAAACTCTAATACCACTTGTTGGGAATAAGACACCATTCTCCCTTGAGAAAACACCTTTGACAGAGAAATAAAATAGACACAATCACAACACAAGAATTTAACGTGGAAACTCCAATTACCGGAGAAAAAATCACGGCCGTTATCAAATGACAACCAGAGAATATCACTATGTGAAAATTGTTACAACACATAGACTTCTTTCTCTCTAATACCGGCACCCCAGTACACCCACACTCTCTCAAAGCAAATATCTAACTACACCTCACAACACTCTCTAATCAAAGAGTACAGAGGAAAAGAAAAATCAGATACAAGCTTAAAGTGTTTCTGACTGGTACAAAAACAAATGGAGAACTTAGTCTCATATTTATAGCCTAGGTCACCCACTCCATTTGCTATCCTAAGCAATGTGGGACTAATTCAACCAAATCCTAACAGCAGGAGCAAGTAGGGTTAGTAGGTTAATTATATTAATTAATTGTAATAAGGAAATACAAGCTTCATATTGTTTAGGATAGTGAATTTTGTGTTATGAATTAGTCCCACATCGTTCAAGTTATGAAGGCTTTTTTTTTCTTTCACTTGTATAAATAACTCATGTACCTTTTATTTATGAAATAGAAGTTGAAGTTGATTTTTGAATTTGAAATAAGTTGTGTGCTTATTTTTCTCTATGCTCTTTGAGAGTAAGAGGTGTATCTTTAGCTTAGCCAACCAAGATGGGTTCTTGGCTATTTTTACCATAGTGGGATTGTTAATCTCGCCAAAATTAGTGACCCAAACAACGTCCCGGCATCAATATATATATATATATATATAAAATTTGAATTCTACTCAAACATTTGTTTTTTGAAAAAAGTATAGAGGACCAGTATTTATATTAAAATTTGGCCAATATTTAACTAATAAAAAAAAGTGAATAATCTCATACTATTAGATGTAATCTTATACTATTAAAAATACTAATAATAACTAATTAATGACTATAAATTACAAAATCTACTCATTCTAACTTCTAACACTTCTCTTAATTAAAATTTTCTACATTTAATTTGGGAGCAAAATCTTAGTGTATTACGTACTCTGAAAAAGACAGTAGAGCATGCAATTTGAGTGTCCACACTGTTATGACGTTGCCAACACAAACTTGCAATTTTTTAAATTTCCACAAGAGTTTCTGGGTAGTTTGCTTGTTGAGTATCTTAATAGGCAATTATTAACCATATTAGAATTTAGAAAAGTTCGAATTTTTTTAATTAAAAAAAAACTATCATGTAATATTTCTAAGATTTTTTTTCTTATTCATTCTGTGTGTTCATTCTCTCTGTGTGTTTTTTTTAACACTTATAACTAAATCTTTCTTTAAACCAAAGCTTCTAATTTGGTTATTGAATAATTAATAGAGAATGGATAACCACTCATATTTTGATAAAATCACTTTTTTTTTTATAAATTTATGTTAGTATACAATTAAAAAAAGAGTTTAATTTTGATACATTGATAGTATAAAACGTTTTACAAAGTCGTGTAATCACAACTGTTCTCTTTAGTAACTATTCATGTGATCAATATAAAAAATAGTTATTTTTGCTAATGTATGGCTATGTTATTAGATACACATATAAAAGAATTTTATACTAACAGTGTATCAAAAATAAATTCTTAAAAAATTTATACGAAAAATATATTAATAAAAATGACAATATTATCTCAAATGGCAACTGTGGCACTTTCTTGCCGCCGTCATCTCGTTCCCTTCTCCGGCATAGCCCTTTCTATCATCAACGTTGCACCCATAATTGTTAAGGATATATACCATGTATGTATGCACTAATAAACTATTTTACAAAGGCATGTATTTTAATATTTAGAAAATCAAATTAGTAATTAAAATGTATATGTATTTATATTCACCCACCTATTTCAGACAATACGCCCCCAAATCTCTTTAGTATTAGATCGAAAACACCATAGAGCCCAACCCTATTAAACAACTATTTACATTTAGACAATTAATTAAAAGAAGGAGATACATACATTCTTTTATATATAGAATATATATTTCTCTCTTTTTCAGCTGATAGTTTTAGAGCTATTAACTTATACCGTAATCCAAGTATTTCTATTAATAGATGAAGTGTGAGATAACATGCATTAATTTGATGCTTTCATCAATATTTAAAAGGTTTGTGCATATATAGAAAATAAAATGAAAACTCAAAACATCTTTAAATTCAATATTCTTATAATGTAACTTATATGATGAATAAATCTAGTAAATAATAAAAATTAATAAATAATCAACTAATACAAATTATTTTAGATTTATATTTTAAAGATATAAAATTTTAGTTAATAGTCAAATTAATTTCTAGAAGATGGTTCGTTCTTCAAATTTATCGTTGAACGATTATCAATCAAATTAGTCATTCAAAGATTATAAATTAATTATTTTCGTCCTTTAATCACTCAATTAATAATTTTCGATAACGATTGATGACATGAAACATCAATTTATATCATACATGACAGTTTGAATATCTAATTATACACTAAATAAATATATTTATAAAAAATTATCAATTTAGTATCGTTAGGTTATATTAGAATTATGGTTTACGTAATTAAAAAAATAGACTAAATTCATAGATTTTTATAAACATATTTGTTCAGCATCCAATTAGACACGTTAGATATTATGTAAGTTAACATTTTATATCATCAAACGTTAACAGAAATCATTAATTGAGTGATGGAAAGACAAAAATAATTAATTTATAAAATTTGAAAAACTAATATAATCACTAAAATGTTTTAAGAAAAAATTCAGAGATACTAATTCCACCATTAATTTATTTTTTATTAACTAATTTTCGTCTAATTTTTTATAGTAATTCCTAAAATTCATGTGGTCGGTGCATCAATTTAGATTGATTCTTAAAGTTTTAATTGCATTATTATGGTGTTCGAAATTGTTGTTCCGACACCTTTTGGACCTATTTTTAGCAAGAGGTTGCCCCTTGTAAATTTTAAAAACATATGTGAATTTGTGGTTTTTCTTGAAATTAACAAAAAGTCAAGGGGCAAAGTTGTAACCCAATTATGATTAATTAATAATTAGCTTCCCCATATAATATAAAACTACCATCACATGAGCAACACAAAGCACTCGCAAGAGAACTCTCTCTCTCTCTCTCTCTCTCTCTCTCTCTCACAAACAAAAATGTTGAGTCCTCTCCAAATGTTCTCAAAATCATCATCAACTTCTTCTTCTTCTTCTCCTTCATCAGCTTTGAGTTCTACCAATAAGCTCAAGAACCTTATCCAAACCCTCGTACTCTCCCACATGTGCAGGCTCATACGTTCTCTCTCCAAATTCAAAGCCATAATCCTCAACATCATTAACAACAACTACGATTCAACCATTGATTTCCCTCATCACCACTATTCTAGAAAGACCAATAGGATTATTCTGGGTTCTTTCAGGCTCCACTATAATTGGTGCTCCTCAAAATCCTCTACTGCTACTCATCACGTTCTTCCAGTGCTCCCAACAAACAAATGGAACACCGTGCTCCCTTCCGAGAAGCAGCAACAACAAGAGGTTGTTGGTGAGAATTTCCATGACCTAGACCTTGCAGGGTACTTGCAGTGGCTTGAGGAGAAGCCTCATCATGGCGGGGAAGAAGATCAGAGTTCCAAAGAGATTAACGAGATTGATTTGATGGCTGAAATGTTCATTGCCAATTGCCATGAGAAGTTCAGGTTGGAAAAGCAAGAATCTGATAGAAGGTTCCAAGAAATGTTGGCTAGAGGATTGTGACAAGATTGAAGCCAATAATAATGGTGTCTTTGGATGCTAATTTTCCACTACAACCGAAGTTGGTACATACCAAAGGTCTAATGCAGTTATCTTTATACGAATTTGATAGTTGAATTATTTAACAATTCTTAACTATTAACTATATTTAAAGAAAACTGCATTGAGTTTTTAGGCATCTGATATTATTGTTGATACATAATTTGGACCGTCATTACTTGTATGTTTTTTCTTTCAAGTTTGCATTCCAAACAACTGCACTGCAACCACAATTCAGTTACTACTTGTTAATTATTATATCCACTACTACTACTGTATGTGGTGTGTGTAACTTGAGGGTTTGTTTAGGGCGTAGGTTTTTATTTTGTAGTTCAAATTAAGTTTCTTCTTTCTGTTAAAAAATTATGATACAGATACGAGTCTTAACAGCTTGTATTTAAGACAATAAATAAGTTTTATGGCTGGTAAGACTCGTGTTAGAGATATATATATGAGGTGTTAGAAGTGTATAGTACTATGTATAAATTTATTTTCTTCTCTTTAATTTGTTGTATGCATTAGAAAGATGAAGAGGCTGGAGAGGGAATTTAAGGGGTGATTCAAGAAACATCAAGCACAATATAATAATTCTTCTATGGCTATGGTGTATGTTTTTACCATGCAGCTTCAGGCAATGTTTAATTGTTTATACGGAATTACTCTCTCTCTCTCTCTCTCCACTTGATGTTTTAGACTTTTGGATCTGTGAACAATTTTACCAGATTATTAGCTGATATTTATTGTTTTCTTAAGTTCTAACATTATATATATATATATATATTTTTTATCAACTTGAATCAATGTTTAATGAGTGGTGAGTTTATTTGTTCGTTTAATTAAGTGTATCAAATATTTGTCAAATTTTTAAATAAATTTTAGATTTATAATACACTAGTACTAAATTTCTTGAATTAAAAAAATCATGAAAAACATAATAAATAAAATTTAAATTGATAAAAAATGTAAGATAATTATTATAATTTTAATAATAATATCTGCTTAATAAAGTAATATTACAAAAATAGAACGTTGTACAAATTAGTATCACTTCCCAAAATGAAAAATTGTATAAAGTAGTTCTAGTGGTTCGTACTTAAAAATTAGGCTAAATTAGGAATTATTTGCATAGATGCATATGCATATAAAATTATAAATAGAAAAAGGATGGATATGATTAAATTACGGAGAAGTTTGAGAAGCAAAAACCTTGTAACTTTGTACGGCGCCATGTCGTCTGGGATCTGAAATATCGTTCTAAATAAGTGGACAATAACTTCCTTATCCAAATATAATTAAAGCGAATTTTGGCGCTACTTGTTTTGTTTGTTTCTATATGCTAGGGTTGTGGCCAAAAAGGAACGAGAAAGTGATCTAATGATGCCAAATTAGTATGTTATAAGTTGTTAGCACTTGGTATATTTAAACATTGATTTACTAGGCTGCCCCTAGGTTTGTGTTTGGCATGTTTTGTGCCTACGTTCTACCACTAATATTTGAAAAAAAAATTTATAAATGGTCTGTTGAGAATTATTTCAAAAGATAATGAGATTTTTAATAAAAAAAATATCTTTTTTTATTTTTAATTTTTATTTTTACGAGATTAATTAATCTTTTTATTAATATTTTTTATTGTTATTAATGGAATAAGACAACATAACATGTTTAACTGTTGATTTATCCATTAAAAATTAATTAGGATTAACAAATTTTTTGTTGTAGGGAGTTTCGTTATCTTTTAAAGATAATTATTAAGGTCGTTTAGTTTTTATTTTTATTTTTCTATTACCTTTTTTAAATACATTAGCTAAATTTACTGTATAAAACTAGAAAATATTAGTAATTTTTAAACTATTTTTACAAATAAAAATTAAATAGATGATATATTAATGATTAACATGTCACATAAATATATTTTAAAGAGATATCATTGATAGAGGGACTAATCAATCCCACAAAATTAAATATCAAGAGTCGAAAATGGTATTTTTTTTTTGTTTAGGAGCTTCGTAATCCTTCAAAAAAAAAATAGTAGGGGCTGGATTTTCTTCACTCCTAATATTTTATTGAAATTCGTTAAATAATTAACACTTAATCAATTAATTATTAATCAATTTGTTATCAATTGATAATTTTGATTTTTTAAATTATTATTAATTAATAATTATTTAAATTTTATTTTTTTAAATATAAAATTAATAATTATAATTATTTAAAATTAAATTATTATAAATTATTTACATATACTTTTTTTATTTTATTTTATGGGAGCTTATAAGCTGAGAAAATTCATGTTTCTCTTTTTTTATTTTTTTAGATTTAATTATAAAAAAAGTTCTAGAAGTATTAATTAAGATAAAAAGAAAATTTTTTATTTTTTAATATATTTAATATATAAAAAATAAAAAATATAATTAATTTACATTTTTATTATAACTTTTTATTTGTGCTATTAGAATCTCCTAAAGGCACTTAGCTTGTTAACAAAATCTTATTTTTGATTTTTTCTTTGTCATGAAATTTTAAGACCTTGTTTGTTTTATATTTTTATTTTCTATCTTTATTTTTAATATTTTCTATTTTTAGGCTTCATTATTTCTTTTTTTCACAAAATTTTAAAATAGAAACTTTTTCTTAAACTAAACAAAACCTGAATTTCTGGAAGAATAAAAAAAATGCATATGGTTGAGATTGGTTTTGTACAAATAGCATAATACTTTATTTATGGGAATACCATGCATGTTGACTAATTAAACTTATATTTATTAATATTATACACTAATAATGAGAAATAAAGCTGGTACAAAATAAAAAGTTTATCAAATAAACAAAATTAATCTTAATTATACATTATATTTTTTTACTAAAAGAAAAATATGTGAAAGCAAACAAAAATGTGTGTTTGAGATTAGTTTTGTTTATTTGACGAACCTTAGCTTTGGCTTACCACAATTAATTAACACAACCTATTGTTTATGATTCTGATTCCGAAATGCAAAAATATCTTTCAAAAAGATCATTCGTTAGCAATAATATAAATCATAAAAGACGAAATATTTGTCCAACATATAAATTTAACTCCATGTCATAGTTCATCCTTGTTATTAGACTCCATTTTATTTGTGAAATTAATTATGTGTAACAATGTATGCAGTTTCCTCCATAGAAAATGGATTTCAGTAGGTGGAGTTTAATTATTTTTTGATAATATACCATAGATTGAGTGTAATATTATATATTATAATAGGATAAACTACTAATTTAGTCCTCAATAAATTAAATTGACGTCAATTAAAATATTTTCAAAGTACATCTTTTAAGAAAGCTTTTAAATATATCAGTATACCACTATTTCAATAAATTTAAATCGTTGATTTTAATTATATATATTTTTTATAATTAAAATTAACGATTAAATATTACTAAAATAATAGTGTAGTAGTATACTTAAAAATTTTTCCTTTTTTTAAGTACCTAGTGCTTAATTTGCATAATTCTTTTGTGGTAAAATTATCAGCAACATCTTAGTATTTCGCTAGTTAAGTTGATAATTTTCTCAATTATTTTTCAATTATAATTATTAACTCTGGCCAAACAGCCTTAGCTGCTTGCAGAGTGTGGTTTTTCCGTTTTTGTATAATAATTAGACTATTAAATGATATAAAAGATATAATCAAAGTGTTGACATTGGACTCAATGGACACTGGTTCACCTGCTCCAACCCCGCTTGGTTTAAGTGGTTTTTATAATTGAATTTATATCTTGAATTGAAGACCGAACTAACACTTGATGAATTTTTATTTTTTTTAATAAGAGGATAAAAGAAAGGGAAACTGTTGAAAGTTACTAAATGTGCATTATTCTTTACACTCACCAGAACAAAAAATATTTTATCGTAACAGTGACTCAGATAAGAATAATATTGTTTAAATATAAAATCATGACCCCTACCAGACATACAGCAGTATATTCACTCTCATCACACCCACTACCAGACAGCTATACACATGTTATTAGTATGATAGATCCAACATGTAGTACTTTATTTTGAATCCAAAATCTAAGTTACAAGTAAAGTAATTATCTAACTAATTATATTCATTCAGTAAGATTTTCTCGGATATTTTGAAAAGAACTAGAGAAGTGCTTGTTCAATGATTTTTCTTGCCTTACCTTGATTGGGTGTCGCTCATGACTTGACTGCAATGTTAAAAAAAAAAAAGCTTATGGCTTTATTTCTTTTAAAATAAATCAAGTTTGAATGCAGGTGTATGTGGTTGGGAGAATTATAAATAATTTATGAGAATTTTAAGATAGGATATGATATTTTTATGTTTGGTTCAAAATTTGAAAAACTATTTTTAAGTAAGTTTGATTTTAGGAAATTAAAATACTATTATTTCAATTCTCACCTTCTCCTTGGATATATTTAAGGTTTAATTACTCTGTTGGTTCCTATAGTTTTGCAAAATTTTCAATTAGGTCCCTATACTTTTTTTCTTTTTAATTGAGTCCTTGTACCAATTTTTTTTAATTGGATCCCTACACTTTTTTTTTTCTTTTATTTAGGTCCCTATACCAATTCTTTTTTTTAGTTGGGTCCCTATAAAATTAAGCCAATTACTGCTAAGAGGGACTTAATTAAAAAAAAATTTAGTGCAGGGATCTAATTAAAAAGAAAAAGTATAGAGATTTAATTGAAAATTTCACGAAACTATAGGGACCAACAGAGTAATTAAACCTATATTTAATTCCCATGGAAATAGAATCTAAATAACAAAGTAATACTTGAACCACACACACATCCTTAGGATAAGAAAAGGATAAAAAAAATTGTTACGAACCAGCTCCCAACTTAGACTTAAGACGATGACGAGTCGAAGAATGCTCTTTTATTAGGAGTATTTAGATTCTCTTATGATTTTCTTTCGAACACTATAAATAAATAGCTCAACATAGGTCTAAAGTATGTATTATTTAATCCTAATTTTTATATCTCTTGAATCAATACTGATTTGAGTGTCAAAATTCTTTATTGGTAAACTCCTCCGTATGTCATTGTTAGGTCATAGGATCACCTCCAACTAAAAATCTGCCATTCTATCTTCTCCTTCTAACCAACTTAGCTTCTGACCAACTTAGCTGATGATTCAAGTTATATCTTCCAAAACATTGGCACCATATTTAAAAATTTTCACTCAACAACAATCTTAAAAAACTACCTCTAGATGCACTACTTACAACAAATTTTTCTATTTATTTTTCTAATATTTTTTCTCTTTCTTCTTTTCTTTTTCTTTTGAGATGTGGTTTACGACCCCACCAATCTTTTCTCGGAGAACACAGGATGATTTGATGGCCATCTTCAACACCAAAACTTTAAATATCTGGTCATTTCAGAAGCAACTAATGAAAGCCCTCAACAGCAAGAACATACTCTCCTGAAATAAATCATTAGTCAAGACGACAAATTATGTGGTTTAGAAAAAAATTATCCTCCAATAGAATCCTCAAAATCAACAAGATTTCCAAATCTAAGATGAGGTCATGCAAATAGCGGAAGACCTGGCCGAAAAGGAAGTGCGAATCCTTGTAGATATCAAGTGCAGTGAGTGCAAGTGCCAAAAAAATTAAAACTCAGACTAAAACACAAACAATGGGAATAACGAGCTCTCTCACTATCAAATAGCCACAGAGATCTCGAAACACTCTTACTCTAAGACAGAAGCTGTTGAGCTCCCAACAAAACAACCCAAGGCTTCACAGGTAGGGGCAGGGGTTGAAATTCTTACCTGTTTTTTGCAGAGATCCTCAACAAAGAAATTCCAAAAAAATTTTTCATTCTACGATTGACCCACAATACTATATGAATGCTTCTAAAAATTGAATGGTCCTCTAAGAAGTCTCAAATATCCAAAACGTATTTCAGCTCATATTTCATTATGTAAAAATTAGAAGAATCTTCGAGACGCTTCCTGAACAGTTTAAACACATAATATACTCAAGTAGTGCTCATGGCTCTAGTAAAAGAGTTGAGAGAAGATAAGTCCTTTTAGAAAAACCTCACTAAGAACATCATCATACCATGAGAGAGATCCAAGATTTTGTGCATAACTACTTGCATCAAGAAAAGGGTTAAAAAGTAATAAAGTTCAACCACTATCGTTGAAAATACCCCCAAAAATTCTATTCTACGGACGACCAATTGAAGCACAACTAGAGCTCCATTAAAGACAACTAGAACACCACCTTGTTTACGACTTTAAACATCTAATTGGCTTAACTGTACTACGAGATATGCCAGCCATAAGGATGAATCATAAATTTCTGCTATTTGCATTCCACAACCTTCTAGAAAAAAAGATTCAGTTGCAGATGCCACCAAGCTAACAAACATGACACAAAGATACAAAGACTTTTACAATAAAGTCGAGTTGGGACTTAAGAAGAAAACTTTTAGAAATATATGGCCAAGTGAAACAAGAGAAGCGAATCTAAAATGAGCACAAAAGAAAAATATGCTATCCATTCTTTGTCGAGATCCTTAATAAAGAAATTTAAAAAAAGTTTTTCATCCTACGATTGACCCACAACACCATCGGGATACTTTTAAAAATTGAATTGTCCCTAAGAAGTCTCAAATATCCAAAACGTGCCTCAGCTCATATTTCATTATGTAAAAATTAGAAGAATCTTCAAGACGCTACCTGAACAGTTTAAACACATAATATACTCAAATCTAAGACTTTTAGTCTCAAGTAGTGCTCATGGCTCTAGTAAAAGAGTTGAGAGAAGACAAGTCCTTTTAGAATAGCCTCACTAAAAACATCATCATACCTTGAGAGAGATCCAAGATTTTGTGCATAATTACTTGCATCAAGAAAAGAGTTAAAAAGCGATAAAGTCCAACCACTATCATCGAAAACACCCCCAAAAATTACATTCTACGGATGACCAATTGAAGTACAACTAGAACTCCATCAAAGACAACAAGAACACCTTGTTTACGGCTTTAAATATCTAATTGGTTTAACTATACTACGAGATATCTCAGGCATAGGGATGAATCCTAAATCCCTACTCTTTGCATTACATAACATTCAAGAAAAAAATATTTAGTTGCAGATGCCACCAAGCTAGCAAACATGACACAAAGATACAAAGACTTTTACAATAGGGTCGAGTTGGGGCTTAAGAACAAAAACTTTTAGAAATATATGGCCAGGCAAAACAGGAGAAGCGAATCTAAAAGGAGTAAAAAAGAAAAATATGCTACTAATTCTTTGCAGAGATCCTCAACAAAGAAATTTCAAAAAGATTTTTCATCCTACTATTGACCCACAACACCACCTGGATACTTTTAAAAATTGAATGGTCCTTTAAGGAGTCTTAAATATCCAAAACGTGCCTCAGCTCATATTTCATTATGTAAAAGTTAGAAGAATCTTCGAGAGGCTCCCTGAACAGTTTAAACACATTATATACTCAAATCTTAGACTTTTAGTCCTAAGTAGTGCTCATGCTCTAGTAAAAGGTTTGAGAGAAGACAAGACCTTTTAAAAAAGCCTCACTAAGAACATCATCATACCATGAGAGAGGTCCAAGATTTTGTGCATAACTACTTGCATCAAGAAAAAGGTTAGAAAGCGATAAGGTCGATCCACTGTCGTTGAAAATACCCGCAAAAATTCCATTCTACGGATGACCAATTGAAGCACAACTAGAGCTCCATCAAAGACAACTAGAAAACCTCGTTTACGACTTTAAATGTCTAATTGGCTTAACTGTACTACGAGATATATCAGGCATATGGATGAATGCTAAATCCCTGCTCCTTACATTCGACAACGTTCTAGAAAAAAAGATTCAGTTACAGATGTCACCTATCTAACAAACATGATACAAAGATACAAAGACTTTTAAAATAGGGTCGAGTTTGACTCAAGAACAAAAACTTGTAGAAATAAAAAGCCAAGTGAAACAGGAGAAGCGAATCTAAAAGAAGCAAAAAAGAAAAATATGCTACTCGTTCTTTGCAGAGATCCTCAACAAAGAAATTCTAAAAAGGTTTTCCATCCTATGATTGACCCACAACACCACTTGGATGTTTTTAAAAATGGAAATGTCCTCTAAGGAGTCTCAAATATTCAAAACATGCATCAGCTCATATTTCATTATGTAAAAGATAGAAGAATCTTCGAGTGGCTAACTAAACAGTTTAAACACATAATATACTCAAATCTAAGACTTTTAGTCACAAACAGTGCTCATGGCACTAGTAAAAGGGTTGAAAAAAGATAATCCCTTTTAGAAAAGCCTCACTAAGAACATCATCGTACCATGAGAGAGATCCAAGATTTTGCGCATAACTACTTGCATCAAGAAAAGGGTTAAAAAGCGATAAAGTCCAACCACTATTGTCGAAAATACTCCCAAAAGTTCCATTTTACGGATGACCAATTGAAGCACAACTAGAGCTCTATCAAAGACAACTAGAACACCTCGTTTACGGCTTTAAACATCTAATTGGCTTAACTGTACTACGAGATATGACAGGCATAAGGATGAATCCTAAATTCCTGCTATTTGCATTCCACAATCTTCTAGAAAAAAAGATTCAGTTGCATATGCCACCAAGCTAACAAACATAACACAAAGATACAAAGACTTTTGCAATAAAGTCGAGTTGGGACTTAAGAAGAAAAACATTTAGAAATATATGGCCAAGTGAAATAATAGAAGCGAATCTAAAATAAGCACAAAAGAAAAATATGCTATCACTTCTTTGTTGAGATCCTTAACAAAGAAATTTAAAAAAGATTTTCCATCCTACGATTGACCCACAACGCCACTTGAATACTTTTAAAAATTGAATTGTCCCTAATAAGTCTCAAATATCCAAAACGTGTTTCAGCTCATATTTCATTATGTAAAAGTTAGAAGAATCTTTGAGACGCTTCCTGAACAGTTTAAACACATAATATACTCAAATATAAGACTTTTAGTCTCAAGTAGTGCTCATGGCTCTATTAAAAAAGTTGAGAGAAGTCAAGTCCTTTTAGAAAAGCCTCACTAAAAACATCATCATACCATGAGAGAGATCCAAGATTTTATGCATAATTACTTGCATCAAGAAAAAAGTTAAAAAGCGATAAAGTCCAACCACTATCGTCGAAAATACTCCCCAAAAATTCCATTCTACAGATGACCAATTGAAGCACAACTAGAGCTCCATCAAAGACAATAAGAACACCTCGTTTATGGCTTTAAATGTCTAATTGGTTTAACTATACTACGAGATATCTCAGGCATAAGGATGAATCATAAATTCCTGCTCTTTGCATTCCATAACATTCAAGGAAAAAAATTTAGTTGCAAATGCCACCAAACTAACAAACATGACAAAAAGATATAAAGACTTTTACAATAGGGTCGAGTTGGGGCTTAAGAACAAAAACTTGTAGAAATATATGGCCAGGCGAAATAGGAGAAGCAAATCTAAAAGGAGCAAAAAAGAAAAATATGCTACTCGTTCTTTGCAGAGATCCTCAACAAAGAAATTCCAAAAAGGTTTTTCATCCTACGATTGACCCACAACACCACCTAGATACTTTTAAAAATTGAGTGGTCCTTTAAGGAGTCTCAAATATCCAAAACGTGCCTCAGCTCATATTTCATTATGTAAAAGTTAGAAGAATCTTTGAGAGGTTACCTGAACAGTTTAAACACGTAATATACTCAAATCTAAGACTTTTAGTCCCAAGTAGTGGTCATGCTCTAGTAAAAGGTTTGAGAGAAGACAAGACCTTTTAGAAAAGCCTCACTAAGAACATAATCATACCATGAGAGAGGTCCAAGATTTTGTGCATAACTACTTGCATCAAGAAAAAGGTTAAAAAGTGATAAATTCCAACCACTATCGTCGAAAATACCCCCAAAAGTTCTATTCTACAGATGACCAATTGAAGCAAAACTAGAGCTCCATCAAAGACAACTAGAACACCTCGTTTACGGCTTTAAACATCTAATTTACTTAACTGTACTACGAGATATGCCAGGCATAAGGATGAACCCTAAATTCATGCTATTTGCATTCCACAACCTTCTAGAAAAAAAGATTCAGTTGCAGATGCCACCAAGCTAACAAACATGACACAAAGATACAAAGACTTTTGCAATAAAGTCGAGTTGGGACTTAAGAAGAAAAATGTTTAGAAATATATGGCCAAGTGAAACAATAGAAGCGAATCTAAAATGAGCACAAAAGAAAAATATGCTATCAGTTGTTTGTTGAGATCCTTAACAAAGAAATTTAAAAAAGGTTTTTCATCCTACGATTGACCCACAACACCACCTGGATACTTTTAAAAATTGAATTGTCCCTAAGAAGTCTCAAATATCCAAAACGTGTTTCACCTCATCTTTCATTATGTAAAAGTTAGAAGAATCTTCGAGACGTTTCCTGAACAGTTTAAACACATAATATACTCAAATATAAGACTTTTAGTCTCAAGTAGTGCTCATGGCTCTATTAAAAAATTTGAGAGAAGTCAAGTCCTTCTAGAAAAGCCTCACTAAAAACATCATCATACCATGAGAGAGATCCAAGATTTTATGCATAACTACTTGCATCAAGGAAAGAGTTAAAAAACGATAAAGTCCAACCACTATCGTCGAAAATCCCCCCCAAAAATTCCATTCTACGGATGACCAATTGAAGCACAAATAGAGCTCCATCAAAGACAATAAGAACACCTTGTTTACGGCTTTAAATGTCTAATTGGTTTAACTATACTACGAGATATCTCAGGCATAGGGATGAATCCTAAATCCATCTCTTTGCATTCCATAACATTCAAGGAAAAAAAATTTAGTTGCAGATGCCACTAAGCTAACAAACATGACAAAAAGATACAAAGACTTTTACAATAGGGTCGAGTTGGGGCTTAAGAACAAAAACTTTTAGAAATATATGGCCAGGCAAAATAGGAGAAGCGAATCTAAAAGGAGCAAAAAAGAAAAATATGCTACTCGTTCTTTGCAAAAGAAAAATATGCTACTCGTTCTTTGCAGAGATCCTCAACAAAGAAATTCCAAAAAGGTTTTTCATCCTACGATTGACCCACAACACCACCTGGATACTTTTAAAAATTGAATGGTCCTTTAAGGAGTCTCAAATATCCAAAACGTGCCTCAGCTCATATTTCATTATGTAAAAGTTAGAAGAATCTTCGAGAGGCTATCTAAATAGTTTAAACACATAAAATACTTAAATCTAAGACTTTTAGTCCCAAGTAGTGCTCATGATCTAGTAAAAGGTTTGAGAGAAGACAAGATCTTTTAGAAAAGCCTCACTAAGAACATAATCATACCATGAGAGAGGTCCAAGATTTTGTGCATAACTACTTGCATCAAGAAAAATGTTAGAAAGCGATAAGGTCGAACCACTGTCGTCGAAAATACTCCCAAAAATTCCATTCTACGGATGACCAATTGAAGCACAACTAGAGCTCCATCAAAGACAACTAGAACACCTCGTTTACGACTTTAAATGTCTAATTGGCTTAACTGTACTACGAGATATGATAGGTATAGGGATGAATTCTAAATTTCTGCTCCTTACATTTCTCAACGTTCTAGAAAAAAAAATTCAATTGCAAATGTCACCTAGCTAACAAACATGAAACAAAGATACAAAGACTTTTACAATCGGGTCGAGTTTGGACTGAAGAACAAAAACTTGTTGAAATAAATAGCCAAGCAAATCTAAAAGAAGCAAAAAAGAAAAATATGCTACTCTTTCTTTGCAGAGATCCTCAACAAAGAAATTCTAAAAAGGTTTTCTATCCTACGATTGACCCACAATACCACTTGGATGCTTTTAAAAATGGAAATGTTCTCTAAGTAGTCTAAAATATCCAAAACGTGCCTCAGCTCATATTTCATTATGTAAAAGATAGAAGAATCTTCGAGTGGTTAACTAAACAATCTAAACACATAATATACTCAAATCTAAGACTTTTAGTCATAAACAGTGCTCATAGCTCTAGTAAAAGGGTTGAAAGAAGATAATCCTTTTTGGAAAAGCCTCACTAAGAACATCATCATACCATGAGAGAGATCCAAGATTTTGTGCATAGCTACTTGCATCAAGAAAAGGGTTAAAAAGCAATAAATTTCAACCACTATCGTCGAAAATACTCTCAAAAGTTTCATTTTACGGATGACCAATTGAAGCACAACTAGAGCTCCATCAAAGACAACTAGAACACCTCGTTTACGGCTTTAAACATCTAATTGGCTTAACTGTACTACGAGATATTCCAATCATAAGGATGAATCCTAAATTCTTGCTATTTGCATTCCACAACTTTCTAGAAAAAAAGATTCAGTTGCAGATGCCACCAAGCTAACAAATATGACACAAAAATACAAAGACTTTTACAATAAAGTCGAGTTGGGACTTAAGAAGAAAAACTTTTAGAAATATATGGCCAAGTGAAACAAGAGAAGCGAATCTAAAATGAGCAAAAAAGAAAAATATACTATCCGTTCTTTCTTGAGATCCTTAACAAAGAAATTTTAAAAAGGTTTTTCATCCTACGATTGACCCACAACACCACCTGGATACTTTTAAAAATTGAATTATTCCTAAGAAGTCTCAAATATCTAAAACATGCCTCGGCTAATATTTCATTATGTAAAAGTTTAAAGAATCTTCGAGACGCTACCTGAACAGTTTAAACACATAATATACTCAAATCTAAGACTTTTAGTCTCAAGTAGTGCTCATGGCTATAGTAAAAGAGTTGAGAGAATCCCTTGTTTATGGCTTTAAATGTCTAATTGGTTTAACTATACTACGAGATATCTCAAGTATAGGGATGAATCCTAAATCCATGCTCTTTGCATTCCATAACATTCAAGGAAAAAGATTTAGTTGCAGATGTCACCAAACTAACAAACATGACACAAAGATACAAAGACTTTTACAATAGGGTCGAGTTGGGGCTTAAGAACAAAAACTTTTAGAAATATATGGCCAGGCGAAACAGGAGAAGCGAATCTAAAAGGAGCAAAAAAGAAAAATATGCTACTCGTTCTTTGCAGAGATCCTCAACAAAAAAATTCCAAAAAAGTTTTTCATCCTACGATTGACCCACAACACCACCTGGATACTTTTAAAAATTGAATGGTCCTTTAAGGAGTCTCAAATATCCAAAACGTGCCTCAGCTCATATTTTATTATGTAAAAGTTAGAAGAATCTTTGAGAGGCTACCTGAACAGTTTAAACACATAATATACTCAAATCTAAGACTTTTAGTCCCAAGTAGTGCTCATGCTCTAGTAAAAGGTTTAAGAGAAGACAAGACCTTTTAGAAAAGCCTCACTAAGAACATCATCATACCATGAGAGAGGTCCAAGATTTTGTGCATAACTACTTGTATCAAGAAAAAGGTTAGAAAGCGATAAGGTCGAACCAAGGTCGTCGAAAATACCCCCAAAAATTCTATTTTACAGATGACCAATTGAAGCACAACTAGAGTTCCATCAAAGACAACTAGAACACCTCGTTTATGACTTTAAATGTCTAATTGGCTTAACTGTACTACGAGATATGATAGGCATAGGGATGAATGCTAAATCCCTGCTCCTTACATTCCACAACGTTCTAAAAAAAAAGATTCAGTTGTAGATGTCACCTAGCTAACAAACATGATACAAAGATACAAAGACTTTTACAATAGGATCGAGTTTGGACTCAAGAACAAAAACTTGTAGAAATAAATAGCCAAGCGAAACAGGAGAAGCGAATCTAAAAGAAGCAAAAAAGAAAAATATGCTACTCGTTCTTTGCAGAGATCCTCAACAAAGAAATTCTAAAAAGGTTTTCCATCCTACGATTGACCCACAACACCACTTGGATGCTTTTAAAAATGGAAATTTTCTCTAAGGAGTCTCAAATATCCAAAACGTGTCTCAGCTCATATTTCATTATGTAAAAGATAGAAGAATCTTCGAATGGCTAACTAAACAGTTTAAACACATAATATACTCAAATCTAAAACTTTTAGTCACAAACAGTGCTCATGGCTCTAGTAAAAGGGTTGAAAGAAGATAATCCCTCTTAAAAAAGACTCACTAAAAACATCATCATACCATGAGAGAGATCCAAGATTTTGTGCATAACTACTTGCATCAAGAAAAGGGTTAAAAAGCGATAAAGTCCAACCACTATTGTCGAAAATGCCCCCAAAATTTTTTTTCTACGGATGACCAATTGAAGCACAACTAGAGCTCCATCAAAGACAACTAGAACACCTCGTTTACGGCTTTAAATGTCTAATTGGCTTAACTATTGTACGAGATATGTCAGCTATAGGGATGAATCCTAAATTCCTGCTCTTTACATTCCACAACATTCTAGGAAAAAATATTAAGGTAAAGATGCCACGAAGGTAACAAATATGACACAAAGATATAAAGACTTTTACAATAGGGACAAGTTGAGGCTTAGGAACAAAAACTTTTAAAAATGTATGGCCAAGCAAAATAGGAGAAGTGAATCTAAAAGGAGTACAAAAGAAAAATATGTTACTCGTTCTTTGCAGAGATCCTCAACAAAGAAATTCCAAAAAGGTTTTTCATCCTACAATCGACCTACAACACCACCTGGATACTTTTAAAATTTAATGATCCTTTAAGGAATCTCAAATATCCAACACGTGCCTCAGCTCATATTTCATTATGTAAAAGTTAGAAGAATCTTCGAGAGGGTACCTGAATAGTTTAAACACATGCTATACTCAAATCTAAGACTTTTAGTTCCAAGTAGTGCTCATGGTTCTAGTAAAAGGGTTGAGAGAAGACAAGCTCTTTTAAAAAAGTCTCACTCAGAACGTCATCATACCATGAGAGAGATCCAAGTTTTTGTGCATAACTACTTGTACAAAAAAATGTGTTAAAAAGCAATAAAGTTCAACCACTGTCGTCGAAAATATCCCCAAAAATTTCATTTTACGGATGACCAATTGAAGCACAATTAGAGCTCAATCAAAGACAACTAGAATACCTCGTTTACGACTTTAAACATGTAATTTTTTTAGCTGTACTACAAGATATCCCAGGCATAGGGATGAATCCTAAATCCTGCTCTTTGCATTCCACAACCTTCTAGAAAAAAAGATTCAGTTGCAGATGCTACCAAGCTAACAAATATGACACAAAGATACAAAGACTTTTACAATAGGATCGAGATGGGACTTAAGAACAAAAACTTTTAGAAATATATGTCTAAGGAAAACAGGAGAAGCGAATCTAAAACTAGCACAAAAGAAAATATGCTACCCGTTCTTTGCAGAGATCCTCAACAAAGAAATTTCAGAAAGGTATTCCATCATTTGATTGATCCACGACACCACCTCATTGCTTTTAAAAATTGGATGGTCCTCTAAAGAGTCTCAAATATCCAAAACGTGCCTCAGCTCATATTTCATTATGTAAAAGTTAGAAGAATCTTCGAGAGGCTACATGAACAGTTTAAACACATAATATACTCAAATCTAAGACTTTTAGTCCCAAGTAGTGCTCATGGCTCTAGTAAAAGGGTTGAGAGAAGACAAGCCATTTTAGAAAAGCCTCACTAAAAACATCATCATACCATGAGAGAGATCCAAGATTTTGTGTATAACTACTTGCATCAAGAAAATGGTTAAAAAGCGATAAAGTCCAACCACTATCATCGACAATACCCCCGAAAATTTCATTTTACGGATGACCAATTGAAGTATAACTAAAGCTCCAACCAATATAACTAGAACACCTCGTTTACGACTTTAAATGTCTAATTGGCTTAACTGTACTACAAGATATGCCAAGCATAGGAATGAATCCTATATCCCTGCTCTTTGCTTTCCACAACGTTCTAGGAAAAAAGATTCAGTTGCAGATGCCACCAAACTAACAAACATGACACAAAGATACGAAGACTTTTACAATAGGGTCGAGTTGGGACTTAAGAACAAAAGCTTTTAGAAATATATGCCCAAGCGAAATAGGAGAAGCGAATCTAAAAGGAGCACAAACGAAATTATGCTATCCGTTCTTTGCAGAGATCCTCAACAAGGAAATTTCAAAAAAGTTTTCTATTTTATGATTGACCCACAACACCATCTGGATGCTTTTAAAAATTGAATGGTCCTCTAAGGCGTCTCAAATATCCAAAACGTGTCTCAGCTCATATTTCAATATGTAAAAGTTAGAAAAACCTTCGAGAGGCTACCTGAATAGTTTAAACACATAATATACTCAAATCTAAGACTTTTAGTCCCAAGTAATACTCATGGCTCTAGTAAAAGGGTTGAGAGAAGACAAGCCCTTTTGAAAAGGCCTCACTAAAAACATCATCATACCATGAGAGAGATCCAAAATTTTGTGCATAACTACTTGCATCAAGAAAAGGATTAAAAAGCGATAAAGTTCAACCACTATCGTCGACAATACCCCCGAAAATTCCATTTTACGGATGACCAATTGAAGCACAACTAGAGCTCCAACCAATACAACTAGAAGACCTCGTTTACGGCTTTAAATGTCTAATTGGCTTAACTATACTACGAGATATACCAGGTATAGGGATGAATCCTAAATCCCTGCTCTTTGCATTCCACAACGTTCTAGGAAAAAAGATTCAGTTACAGATGCTACCAAGCTAACAAACATGACACAAAGATACAGAAACTTCTACAATAGGGTCGAGTTGGGGCTTAAGAACAAAATTTTTTTGAAATATATGGCCAAGTGAAACAGGAGAAGCGAATCTAAAAGGAGCATAAAAGAAAAATATGCTACTCGTTCTTTGCAGAGATCCTCAACAAAGAAATTTCAAAAAGGTTTTTCATTCTATGATTGACCCGCAACACCACCTGAATGCTTTTAAAAATTGAATAGCTGATCATTTCGACTACGATTTAGCCAACAATGCCATCATAGGGAGATCAACCCTCAATAAAATATGTGCAACAAGGCAACATTGTTTAGTGTCCATGGACATGGATACGATAGCACATATCTACCGTTTATTTAATAGGATACAAATTTTTTTATGGACAAGTTGGAACACAAGTATAGCTAAAATATGTGTCTTCAGTATCTCTTCTTTATCCTGAAACACTAAGATACAATTTTTTTTGTCCCTTCTTTTATCATTAAATTTCGATTTTGTCCTTATGGTAACCCTAATCCTAATCACCTTATTCCCTTTCACCGTTTCTTTTCGCTGATCTGTTTCTCCTTCCATTGTCACCTTCCTCCTTCCTCCTTCTTCTTTCCTTCATCTGCCTTACCCACTGTAACCCTCCTTTACACGTCACGCCACCGTCCTCCTTTCTTCTTCTTCCTCTTCTCTAATTCTTCCTTCCTCCCCTTCCTCCTATTTCATCCCCTCCCAGTTCATCACTTTCAAAGTCTCATCTCTTTCATTTCTCATTCTTCCAAATCAAGATCATCTGTCACAGTCATGTTGTTGTCATCGCTATTCACCGTCTTGTCTGCCACCGTTCCTAGATCTGCCATTGCATATGCTTCAAGTCACGTTTGTCATCGTTTTTAGTATCTCTAACTTACAGATTTATTTTTCTCCATTTTTTTCTTTAAATTTGCCTCTCTCTCATGCAATTATCTTCTTCTACCTGTCTTCCATGCAATCTATCTTTTTTATTTGAGTTCTTTGCTGTTTTTTAATTGTATATTTAATTTTTTCATTTATTTGAATTTTAATTAATGTTTATTAGATCTGCTGATGTTTTGTCTAATTAAATTTGTTGATTAATTTAAAAGTTATAAATAGTAATAGAGAAGTGGTGTTAGTGATAATACAGAAGAAGTGATAGTAATAATGATGGTAATTTTTTTATGATAAAAATAATATTAAGGACAATATTAACCTTTATAATTTATTATTCTATTTTATATATAATTACTAAATAAACTAAAAAAATTATGTCTCATTATATTTATGTCTTCAATATTTATATTTTTTTTGTCTCTATCTTAATTCATGCATCAATCGAATGCAATCTAACTGCCACATTCCTACTACTCATCACTATGAAATTCATCACTGATTAGGAATCTATGGGCGTCATAAAAAGGGACAAAGTTATGGGAGGAAAGTGTCACAACACCATCTTAAATGACAACAAATATAATTTAGAAATTTATTTAATTTTTATCTACAAGTTTGTTTAAGTGTTCTTAACACTTTAGCATTTATTTCTTATTTTGAATTCTTTACGTTTGAATTAATTTTTAAATTGGAACTAATATAAGATGTAAATTCACTAAGTTACAATGTATAACAATCCCAATTCAAAAATGAAAAATATTTGATAACCAAAAAAATTTAATTAAAATCAATTAAAATTTATTTTATTTAACATTTATTAATTATTATAATAATTAATAAATATTAAATAAAATAAATTCTGACTTTTTTTTTTAATTTTTCTAGCATTACCGTTAAGAAATCAATTTGTTATGTTTTCTGTCCAGGTCAGCCGCGAATGTGAAATTTCTAACCTTATCTCACTAATACAACATTCAGAAGACAATTTCTTTGAATACATTGTACATGTATCAAATTCATATTAATAATTAAACTGATCTTTTTTAACTCAATGATTAAGCTCAATTTGTTTTGTATATATGTAGTAAAATAAATGGTGAAAAGATTCCTTTTTTCCTTCTGCTGGAACTCTTGATAATTAGACACATATATATTCAATTCACAATTGTTTTCCAAAAAAGTAATTAATTGATATTATGTGAGTAGATTGGGAGTAAAGAATGATCATTGGTCAATGGTGGGTCTTCATGTCTGATTATTGACATTGGATCTTGAAAACATGTGAGTATGTTCTAATAAAACAAATGAAAAACTATTTGGAAGATATAGCGGAAATAGAAGAGTACAAATTTATTTCTTGTTTTGCCATGTGTGTCGGACACTATTATATTATGGTAATAGACCAATTAATTTAGATTAATAATTTTGATAATGAAATATATATGAAAGAATCTCACATCAAGCTAATGTGCATGATTGGACATATAGTATCTATATACAAATTAAACTTTATTAAGGAATCTCAAATTTTGAATAATCTTTCGAGTTAGCTACTAGCATATAAGCTTCGATCGATTTGTTAACAGTTTAATAAACCGAATTAATTATGAGGCGAACTTATTTAAGCCAAGAATCCAATAATAAGCTTATTTTCAATGAGCCAGTTTAATCATTTATCATAGTTGACTCATTACTTTATGAACTAACTCAACAACAACTATAATATGTTTATATATAGTATTATTGCATTGTTTTGATCCCTATTATTTATTTAGACTAAGTTTTTATTTCATCTTTAACGTTTGAAGCATTATAATTTTATTTTAAATATTTTATTTTATCATATTTTAATTTTTTAGTCAAAATTAAAATTTTTTTTTTTAAATATTTTTTCTTCTATTGTTATCTTTTGTTTCTCTTTGTCACTTTTGCTCTTAAATCATGACAACAATCACTGTGACCACTATAATTACGATTTTTATCCTTATCTAAAAAAAAAAAAAAAATCATGATTGAGAGAAAGGGTATTTTTAAAAAAAAAAATTTAATTTTGACCAAAAAATTAAAATAGAACAAAATAAAATATTTGAAATAAAAATAATAAGACATTTCAAATGTTAAAAGCCTTAATCCAAACGTTAAAGATTAAATTTGTACTTTATCCGATCCTATTACATTATTATGTACTTTTTTAATATAAATTATATTATAAATAAATTGTAGTTTTTAGATATTAAATTTAAATTAAATAAGATAATTCATACATTCAAGTGCCCTAAATTTTAAGAAACCAAATTGAGTTTATATATATATATATATATATATATATATATATATATATATATATAATAAATTCAACTCTACTCACTTTCATACCTAATTACGTTTTTTTTTTTTTTTTGAATATTGGAAATATCATAACAAACATGACACTCCTTAGTCCTAACACCAATTTCACTTAATTAGAAATATCATAATAAACATGACACTCCTTAGTCCTAACACCGATTTCACTTAATTATTCTTTATATTTTATTTTTTATTTCTCACACCTAGTTAATTTTACTTAATTGAGTAGAATTAGATACTCAAAATAGACCAGTCAAGATAATTTTTTGCAAGTACATGGTTCTTATTAGGAATAATAACAGTAAAAGAAAATGGGAATGCATCAATTTGATGCCTATTTATGTTTATATTATCCCTTTATTCCACAACTTCCGTAGCTACTTTATTAGAGGGGAAAGTATGAGGAGCCAATGGAATATTTATACAATGTGTATAATGGAGGTTTAGGGAGTATTAGAGATATAATTATTAATGTTATCTTTTTCCATCAGTTGAAGTTTTTGGGATGAGTGGTATCATGACATGGTATTAGAGCGCTAGATCCGAAAGGTCAAGAGTTCGATCCTTGGTGAACCACAAAATTTGTTTAACATTTTGGGAAGATGTTAATTATCGCTAGTACTCGGATGGTTATTCTAGATAGTATGGGGATGTTCATTTTGTAATTCAATAGCCCATTGTACACATTGTACAAATAATCCATTGTCTCCCTAGCGGGATCCTTTATTAGAGTGAAGGAGAGAGATACTTTTATAGAGAATAGAATTAGGTTCTGCTGGTCTGATCTCCTTGTTACATAATAAACAATGGACAATAATGTTGGTAGATAATGAATGAATATATAGGATTAGAAAGTTAGTTAGCACCGCTGGCAAAGGAGGAAAGTTACATGCCAATTGTCAACAACGAATTTGTTAGTATAAGAAAGTTATTGTGTAGTGTGGGAAGTTGGTTGTTCTATTAGGTAGTGTTTGGTGGAGAGACAGAGACAGAAAGACTGAAACTGAGAGATAGAGACTAAGAGACGGAGATTGAAATAAATTTTAATATTCTGTTTGAGACAGAAATTGAAACAAGAATGAAATTCTAATTTAATTTGCACATAAGGTAAAATTGGAATTAATTAATTGGAATGAAGGTATTTTAGGTATAAAATGTTATTAAAGTTTCAGTTTCCATTTCTAAAAATTTTAGTCCTTTATGTCCCTACTTTTTGGAGGTACTGAAATACTGAAATTTAGGGAACAGAGAAAAAAAATTTTAGTACCAACCTCTAAACTAACAAATATGATACTGAGTCTCAGTTTTTCAGTCTCTGTCTCAATATCTCAAAACAAACGCTATCTCAGTGAGGTTAAGTTAACATGCATGTATATAATCTAAGCTTGTACTACAAGCAAACTTCGAAAGATAGTGAAAAATAAGGTAAGATTGGTGATTTAAGGGTATGATAAAAAAAAATTGACTATGAAAAATTTTTTGCTTTAGTAGAAAATTTGAAATAATTCTTAGAATCTTATTAGACTTCGTTTCTAAAAAGCTATGTGTGAGATAGTCACTTGGATTTGAGGGTAAGAAGCATTCATATCATTTTCTGAAATTAAAGAAAGCTTTGTCGTTTGTATGATTGTAAAAAAATTTTAAGAGTTTGGTGTGATCGGTTTAGCTCCTAGTTAACTTAGAATGGCTTCAGGAGAGACATTTATGGCTCTACTAATTTTACACTACATGGTAGCAATGAGGTGTTTCATTGTTTCTATATATACTTATACAATCATATTAGGTGTATATTAAAATTAATCACTAAAATTTATTATTAGTATAAAATATATATTAAATATAAAATATAAATTGAAAATGAATTAAAAAATACATATATTTATATACAAATACATAATAATGACTAATTTTAATGTATAAATAGTATTTTTGATGCTGATAATATCATCTTTGAAATAAATAAATATCACTTTACATTGTAAACACTTTAAAGATTTTCTGAAAAGTAAGGTTGAGACAAACATGATGGAAGGACTTAGGTTTTTTTCTTAGACTTTATATCAAGTTATTTACAAATTAAAAAAAGGCATCCACATTCATCAATCTAAGTAGTATAAAGAACTTTTTTAAAAAATTCTAATTTCAGATACTAAGTCAATAATAACTTCCACAAGCAATCTTTTCAAATCTTAAATGTTAATGAAGATGGAGAAAATGTTTTTGAAATTGTTTACAAATGAATGATTGAATCAACCATATTATTGCTTACTAATTTTACAAGTGATAATGGCAGGTCTGTTCATTGAAATTTTTTTTATGTTTGTAGGGAGAGTTCAAAAACTCTTATGATTGTTAATGTGTGTTTAATATTTTTAAATGTATCTGAAATTTTATCATCTCTCAAAATACTGTTAAATCTTGAGATCAGAAAATGATGTATTAAGTCTTGAGAAAGTAAATACAATAAAAAAATCCGTTTAAATTTCTCTAACAAAACTCAAAATGCTGTATTAAGTCTTAAAAAAATAAATATAATAAAAAAGTGAAGAGACATCGTAAGTTTTCACTGTTTCATCTTGAAAAATGATCATAAATTCTATTCTAATATTCTTTAATCAATAATGGCTATTTATCAGGGACATATTATCACAATAACTATGATATATTAATTCAGATTGAACTTTATGTGGATCGAACCATTGTGGTGTATTGTATTACATGATATAAATTGAAGTTTTAATCATTACGTAAACCTCATTTCAATCACTATATTATTATACATTCTATCTTTCTTATTTGAATCGCATATGACATTTAACTTGAATTTATACCTAGGTTGTTTATACATATATAATAAGTAGTACTTATTCATTAGTTGATCTTTAATTTGAATTGCTTTCTATTATAAATTATTATATTTTGATTTAGTATTTGATATTAGAGCTTATTAGTTTATTTTATTGTAATTTTTATCGTTATTATTAGAAGAAAAAGAATGAATTCTACTAAAGATAAGTGTAAAAAGACTAGATTAAGAAAAAAAATTAATATTACTATTAAAAAGAGGACAACAAAAAAAATTTATAACTTTCAAATTGATAAAAGGAATATAAAAAATTTAGAGAAAAGAAAAGTGTTAGCTAATATGACTAATAGATAATCAAAAAAGAAAAAAGATTTTTATTGGTATTAATGAGAACTCAAGAAAAAATTGCAAGAATAGAGAATTTATTGCAAGTACTTCATACCTACTAGAACCTATGTTGACTGATGAGTTTGAAAGACTAGATTTTAGAGAAATATCTTTTAATCCAAATGCATTTCAATGTGGAGTCTCTACTGGTCAAGTTTATTTAAACACAAAGAAATCTATGACACATTCAAGTTGTCATTTATCTTTTGAATGATATGTGATCAATGAGAAAAAGTTATTTTCTTAATATTTTCAATTTGATATTTTAGAAGATGAATTAGTTTCTGTTAGAGTTGATTATGATTTCAACTACGATGATATTTTTAGTGAGTTTACTATGATAAATTAAAAAATTTTAATGTTATTACTACTATTACTCATTCTTTGAGTTAGTTTAGTATTTAACTTTTCTATTTAATATGCAAGCAGCTTCTCAAAAATTTTACTCTCTAAACGTTAGTTTATATAAAAGTAACGCTGATTTTTAAGAAGGTACTATTATACTATGTTTTTATTATATTATTCACGTATATTCATTTTGTCAATTGCTTTTATATATATTTTATTTTAAAGTTAAATTTATTTAATTGAGAAATATTATATTTGATATGATAGAGGTAATGACCACCAAGAAAATAACTTTCAATTTACATACCCAAGTAAAAAGTTACTTTTTATATATAAATGTTCTTTTTTTATATTGTATATAATAAAAAAAATTATCATATAATGTAAATTATTTTGATTTTGATGATCCAATTTTAATTTTTTAAGAGTGTTACTACAAAAAAATATTGAGTATCATCAAATTTACCGTCGCAGGGTAGTGGCAGATTTACCGGCGTAACGACGTCGAATTCATAAGGTTAACTAATTACCGATGGATTCTGCTTTTCGACGGTAAATCTGACGGTAATATTTGAAGGAAAAATAAATTAAATTGGCACGTCCTTCATCGTCGGAAAAATCTGAAGATAACTTCAATTAGTAAATGCTACGTTTTGGTATTCCGCAATGGATTACCGTCGGAAATTTCGACGGTAAATTTGAATCACAAACCCTCTTCCCCCTAATTTGAAACCATCACCACCATCCCTCTCTCTCTCTGCTTCCAGTGTTGCCGCCACCACCACCTACCGCCACGACCAAGACCACCACCGTCGGCACCCCCTCTCGGTCGCTCTCAACCCACCATCGACCCCTCCTTCTTCTCCTTCTTCCCCATCCCCTCTCTGTCTCCTTCCAGTATCACTGTGACCACCATCTGCCACCAGCGCTGAGACTACCACTATCGGCACCCCCTCTCCGTTGCCATCAACCCACCGCCGACCCCTCCTTCTTCTCCTTCTTTCCCTCTGCTCCTCTCTCCTCGTGCTGTCAAACGACTCTCGCCCCTGTCATCATTGCGCCGACGCTGCCTAGCCTTCGGTGAGTTCACCATCCTTCAGCGATCGCCCTTCCACCACCTATAGGCTATAGCTTCGGCGACCACCATTCCGTCGTTCTGCATTCCAGGTTTTTTTTAACTCTGTTTCTCTTTCTTCTTCAAAATCTATTTTGGTTAGGTTGTTTCATTATTCTAATTTTAGTTAGTTAATTTAGTTAGAGTTATTTTTTTATTTTAGTAAATTTTAGGTGGTTAGAGTAGGTTAGTTTTAGGATTATTAATTTGTATTATATTAGTGAAAGTGTTGAAAATTGACTGAATTGATGGATAATGCTCCTGATTTTGTGTTGAATATGCTGAAATTGTGGGAATTGATGTTAAAAGACTATTTATTTTGTTGAACAATTACTGAAATTTGGTTGAATAGTATTGACTTGAAGAAGAGGCTGACAACTGTTACTTAGTTGCATTGATTGTGCATCTTTGATGTATGTGCTTGCCAAGTGTTCGTTTATATCCCTCTATGTATATTGTCCATTTTAAATTGTATGTTGTAGCTACCATGTGATTTAGGATGTTTGATTTTTGCTTGGGATAGTTAATTAAATCTATTTGTGATATAGGATTGCAATGTGTTGGATATTATTTACTAATTAAGTTTTGTGTATGTATGTTGTGTGTAACTGCCAAGTTGCTTGATTGAAGTATTTTCCACACTTAGTATCTGATTTAGATCCAATAATGCACATTATGATTGATATGGTTGTATTCTAAGATAGTTGCTATTCAGATCATCAAATGTTGAACATAATATTGTAGCATTAGTTATAGGAATTACCTAGGTATTGTTATAATTTATTGTTGATTTGTTGTGCTGAATTTCTGTTAATTGGTATGTTGTTTACAAACATTACGACAAGTAGAGGTGCTACGGATCAGGCTGTTGGTCGTGGTCATAGCCGTGGTCAGGGAAAAGGGAGGGTTTCTTCTGGTGCCCCCGGAACTTCTGGATCCTCTCCCTCTACTCCGACCACCCTGGTAACGCCATAGGTTGCGGATTTAGTAGACCGGCCGTTCATCATGGTCCCTAACCCTAACTACGTGCCTCCGTCTACAACAACGACGCCACCTCCTACCGCTCAGCACCCCGCATCTACGGCAACGCCGCCTCCAGCAACAGATGCCACGGTCTCGGAGTCCAGCCACAGAAGTGAGGCAGCTGATGCCCCTCCACCACCTCCTATCGTACACATGAAAAGTTAGCCTGATGGCGACACAGGGTAAGTATCACTTTAAATCTGATGTATTTCCTGTTTATAGTTATTGTTGAAAGTTTTTGAAAATTGATTCCTATTTAGTGGATTTAGGTTTATTTGGTTGCCTAGTTATTGTTTTCTGTTTACTGATTATGGTTATTGCTGAAAATTCATGAAAATTGATTCCTGTTTAGTGGATTTAGGTTTAGTTGGTTGCCTAGTTATTGTTTTTCATTTATGATTATGGTAATTGCTGAAAGTTCCTGAAAATTGATTCTTGTTTAGTGGATTTAGGTTTAGTTGGTTGCTTGGTTATTGTTTCCCATTTACTGATTATGATAATTGCTGAAAGTTCTTGAAAATTGATTCCTATTTAGTGGATTTAGGTTTATTTGGTTGCCTGGTTATTGTTTTCCGTTTACTGATTATGGCTATTGCTAAAAGTTCACGAAAATCAATTCCTATTTAGTGGATTTAGGTTTATTTGGTTGCCTAGTTATTGTTTTTCATTTACTGATTATGGTTATTGCTGAAAGTTCATCAAAATTGATTCATGTTTAGTGAAATTAGGTTTAGTTGGTTGCCTGTTTATTATTTCCCATTTACTTATTATGGTTATTACTGAAAGTTCATAAAAATTGATTCCTATTTAGTGGATTTAGGTTTAGTTGGTTGCCTGATTATAGAGTTGCCATATTGTTTTGTTTGTGGGTTGTTGTTAGGTTTACGGCGAACACGTGTACTCAAGAGATTACCGATGTCATCAAGCTGATGTACGATCATCCCTGACCCAGCTACAGGAAGATCTCCGCTAAGACCAGACACTGATGGTTTGAGAAATGGGTGGTAATTACTTTTCTTTTTTTCAGTTTCAAACCTTTTTAGCTAGTTTATATCCTCTATTTTGATTAACTAATTTTAAATTTTTTTGTTGCAGCTGCACTTTATATGGAACGATAAACACGATCTGACCATCTGGAAGATATTCGACCATAGAATAGGTCGGCGACTCCAGCAGATGTATGATGATGTTTGTCAGGGGCGGGACCACCTGACGGTCCGGCTCTGACCGGAAATAAAGAAGGATTTGTTAGTTCATTAAGAGATCAATGAGGGATTCAGGCATCAGCGTCTCACCAACAGAGCTAACATGGCATCGGCCAGGTCATCCAAGTATACTGGCGGCTCAGCGACCTTCATGAAGACCAAGACCAGGCTGGTATGTAGCGACTTTAATTTTATTAATCACTTAGTTATATTCTTTTGCATATCGCTATTTGGCATCCTAATCATTTTGTATTTCAATGTAAAATGTGTAGTCGAAGTCGTTGGATCGCGAGGCAACATTGGCAGAAACGTTCAAGTACACCCACACGCTGAAGGAGAACAAAGAGAGATTTGCTTATTTGCAATCTCAGGACCATTATGTGAGTGAACATACATCTGATTATCTTCGGCTATAAGTTTTTTAGAGATTAATTGTATATCTGGCGTACTAATCACAATAACTTGTGTTACACAGGAGTCCTACAAAATATAAAATATACATTAAAAATGAGTTAATAAATACATATATTTATACACAAATACATAATAACTAATTTTAATGTACAAATAGTATTTTTGATGCTAATAATATCATCTTTAGAACAACATAAATATCACTTTGCATTGTAAGCACTTTAAAGATTTTATGATAGTAAATTTGAGATAAATATGATGGAAGAGCTCAGGTTTTTTCTTAGACTTCACATCAAGCTATCTATAAAAGGTATTCACATTCATCAATCTAAGTATTATAAAGAACTTCTCAAGAAAATTCCAATTTCAGATACTAAGTCAATAATAACTTCCACACGCATCCTTTTCAAATCTTAAATGTTAATGAAGATGGAGAAAATGCTTTTGAAATTGTTTACAACAGATAAATGATTGAACCTTTCTTCAACCTTATTGCCGTTAGACCTGAGATCAAGAATTCAAGATAAGTAAAGTATCTGTATTTCATCGATATTTTAATATAATTTTAGCCGTCTGATTTTGTTGTAGTTAAAAAAATTTTGATATATTTCAAAGATATTATTCACCTTAGTTCATGGTATGAGAAAAGAATATATGTTTTTTTTTTAACAAAAAAAAAAGCTCAACACATTAAAGTGGAGCGACACAAAAGACATATCACAAAGAAAATGGTACAGTCAACTGAAAGGTAAAATCAAATGAAATACAAAAACGATTAATCCATCGTCATCTCTGGCATTACTATCAACAACCACATGGATCAGCACCAGACCACTCTTTGAAGTTCAACACCGACCTCAATTTGATGTCCTCCACGCTACCTTCTTCATTCTTAAATATTCTCGTATTTCGTTCTATCCAAATATTCCAAGTTACTGCACAGAATCCAATCATCCTCTTATTCTGTTCAACTTTCCTTCCAGGTTCTCCTGTCCAACTCTCAAATAGTTCTTTGATCGTACCCAGGACAACCTAAACTTTATCAAAGTATGTCAACCAAGCACACCACACCTAACAAGTAAACACAGCAAAGAAACAAATGGACAAATTCTATATCTTTTTTACACAACACACAGGTATTATCACTTGGATGAATGACGCCTAATCTACCCAATCTCTCTTTGGTATTTACCCTTCCTACTAAAACAAACCATGTAAATAGCTCAATTCTTGGCGGGACCAAACCTCTCCAAATTGCATTGCACTAGTAAAACTATAACTTGTGACTTCTTCCGAGACAGTTTCTGTCTGCAACACCTGCACAAAAGAGTTAGTTAAAAAAATATCATTTTTATCAAATTTCCACACCACTCTATCCTCTCTACCAGGTGATAACTTAACTGATCTTAACCTTTCATGGAGTTGGTTTACAAGTGCAAACTCCCATTGAAACAATTCTCTCCTCCAATGGAAATTCCAAATCCACTCTAACCCATCCCAAAACCCACACTCCCCTATAACAGATCCTTGCTGGTTTGAAATAGAGAAAAGTCTTGGAAGACTCTCTTTCAATGGTCCACCTTGCAATCAATTATCTTCCCAAAAACGAGTTCTCCTCCCATCCCCTATTTCCATAGATAGACCACTGATCATCTTGTTTTTACGTGTTGCTCATTGATCTTCAATTGACATATATCTTTCCACGGACCCTCTCTTGTAGGTAGTGACTGATTTGCTAGCATTATATTTGGATTTAAACCATTACACGAGCATACAATCTTCTTCCACAACGGACAATCCTCCTTTGAAAACTGCTACCACCACTTAAACAGAAGCGCCGTATTCCTAATCACAGCGTCCCCCACTCTCAAACCTCCTAGCTTTTTCAGGGCCTGCACCAACTCCCATTTTACGAGAGGCATATCATTATTTCCATCCTCTTTGCTCCATAAGAACTTCCTTTGCAACACAATCAACTTCTCTGCTACCCCTTTTGGAATTTTATATAGGCTGAGATAGTAGACTGGCAAGTTATTAAGTACATACTTGATAAGCACTAACTTTCCAGTTTTGTTAAGAATTTTTGCCTTCCAAAGATTGGACTTCTCTTCCACCTTATCTATAATCGGTTTTCATGTCTTCACCAAACGAGGATTTGCTCCTAAGGAGATTTTCAAGTATCTTACAGGTAGAACCGCTTTAGTACATCCTAGTATCCCACACATATCCGTCACCCACTCTGACTCACAATTAACGAAAATCAAATTCGATTTATCAAAGTTGATACTTAGTCCAGACATGAGTACAAAATATCGCAGGAGCCTCTTATAATTCAAGATTGTCTCGGTCTCTGGTGGGAAAAACAAAATTGGGTCATCCGCAAATAGGGGTGGCAGTGGGGCAGGTAGGGGCGGGTTTTTGCCCTACCCGACCCTGCCCTGCCCTCCTTGCACTCCAATACTACCCGCCCCACCCCTACCTACGGGTAGTAGCCTGCCCTACCCTAACCCACTCCCACGGGTACCCGCCCCGCCCCTACCCGCCCTTATAAAAATTAAATAACACTTTAATTTTTACACATTTATATATAAATTAAGATACAAACAGAAGCAACAGTGTCAAATAACTTGAAATTAAAAAAATTAATGTTTAATCACTACAAATTTAATAGTATAATAAAGAAATTGCATCAAAAGAGTCTTCAATCATTATTCTTGATCACTTTTCATATCTTCATCATCATTAAAAGTTTGAAGGTCAAGATTCAAACTTAAAAATCAAAAGAGGTAGAAATTAATAAATTAATTAGTATTATGTAAAAAATTAACATAAATAAATATTAAGTAATAAAGGAAACAGAAACAAACATTAAAACAGAGAAAAAGGGAAATATATTAAGGTGAAATGCAACCTGCTCCTGGTATTCCTTTGCATATTGCTTTGCCTGCTGTAAATGAGCTTGCGGCTCTCAACTCTCTTCTTCTTTGCAGCATTAAACTCCTCCTTTTTCTTCAAGGCCCATTCCTCCTCCCTCTTCTGCTTCTTAAGCACAGACTCGGGAACAATTGCTTTCACCTCCTCACCCATCTCTGCCATTCATTCAAAATAAAATCTCAGTTATAATTAACATCAAACAAAGAATTCATTAGTTTCAATTATTATACTGATACATTTCAGCTCCAACTCAAAAGCTAAATGTTCAGTGTTTCAAATAAGAAAACTACATGCTCTCTTAAACAATAAAAAATAGGTCCTTCCAATATTTTTTAACAATGAAAATCTATTTACATCAAATTCATACTAAGAACAGAGAACTTTCAATGTTTTTTTAACAATGATAATCTAATTTTCCACACAACATGCTGAATACAAGCTAATCAGATCATAAGATATAATAGGAATAATACGGACAAATCAAACAAGCGACAGAAAAGAAATGAAGCCGAAGCAAGGAATGAAAATCAACACAATTGAATGAGACAAATAATGAACAAGACATAATCATAAAAATAATACACAGAATTAAATTAAAAAAAATGGGAGTTTGATCAGGAAAGCATTGAAGGAATCTTTTAGGAGTGTAGTTTCAAGTAATATTTCTTATGAAAATGAAAAAAAAAGCTTTAGCACCATATGTTTTGCCCTATTCATTTATAACTGAAAAGCAGCATAATCCATAACTGCATGTTGCATCCAAAAGGAAAATTGTTGCATATGAAATGAATAAAAAATCAGATTTACAGTTTTATAGATTTAAAACATCAGATTTACAGATTTATAGATTTAAAACATCAACAACACAAAATAAAAAATCAGATTCACAGATTTAAAACATCGACAACACAAAATCAAAATTTAAAGCATCAACAATTAACATCACAAAATCAACCATCAACACCACAAAATCAGATTATCAACTATCAACAACAATCATAAATAATATTATGAGTCTAGTTTAACTATTTTAACATAAAAAATAAGTTATAAAAAATAACTTAAAAATAAACTGAAGAAGAGAGTCGGAGAGGAGTGCTTACCAGTTAGCAGAAAGACGATGAGGGAGAGGCGAGCAGAGACCAGAGATCGCAGACTAGAGAGCGGCGAGGACAGTGACGGTGAGAACAGTAGTAGTGTCAATATGTTTGGCCCTATAGGGCTTTGGCCCTACTTTATAGGGCCAAAAGAATAAAAAGCCCTTTAACTAATAGGGTCAAATTTTTAAAAAGCCCTCAGGGCTAAAAGCTCTCATGGGCCAAAAGCCCTAGGGCCAACCCATGGGTTACCTAATTCTTTTTTTTTTTTTACATTCTCTATTTCAACAACACACATAAAACTTATTAAAAGTCATTAGTTTGTTTTATCCCTTTATCATTTTTATGCGTAAAAAATAAAAAAAATAAAAAAATAAATGTTAATAATGTACATTGATCATATTAAATCCAACTTTTAACTATATATATATCAAGAAATCAAACATGGCATTCACTATCTCATCACCCTTTTTCTTACTCTCTAGAATTACCATCAATAATGTCTCTAGAAAATCAAAATAAAGTTGACACAAAAATTCATCATCTAAAATCATGAATGTTGAGGGGGATGCATCATTGCTGTTGACAATTCTTCTTCATGAATTTCACCAATTTCATCATCTAAAATCAACCAATTAAAAAACAATTAGAAATTCAATTTAAAATATTATTTAAAAAAAATAGCATAAATATTTACCATCATGATTTGGAACAAATCCACGTAACCAACTCCTTGTGCAAATAAGCATTTGGACATGCTCATGAAGAGTGGAACTTCTATATTTTGTTAAAACACGTCCACCAATACTGAATGCAGACTCAGATGCTACCGTAGTGATGGGAATACTTAAAACATCTCTGGCCATAACTGACAGAGTGGGAAACCTATCCTCATTAATCTTCCAAAAATTCAGCACATCATACTTCAAATCATCTTCATTGGTGTGAATCAAACCTTCTTTTAGATAGATCTCTAATTCATCTTTATCCTTAGAAGTTTGGGTTTCACAGTCAAATTCTCTGAACTCCTAAAAGATATAGTATAAAGATTATTTAAGTAACGAATAAACATAATAGGAGAAAAATAATACTATATTAAAATTAAATACCTTCATCACCATTTTGCTCTTCTTTGTAAGCCTTCCTTCTTCAGGTGACATAGGAGATTGATTACTACTTTGAGAAATTGTTGAACCACCAAAAGTATTTATGTACTCTCCATACAACCTTTTAAATTTCTCCAATACTTCATTTGCCTTCAATTCAAAGGTTGAAGGATCTAGTTTTTTGTAACAAAACCTCAAGAACTTTAACTTTAATCGAGGATCAAGAATTGCCCCAAAAGCCAAGATAGTGCTATAATCCTTCCAATATTTATCAAACTTCATCTTCATTCTGAAAGTCATGTTCATAATAACAACATCATCACAAGTTTGATTGTCTTCCAAAAGACATTCAATTTTCCAAACTTGCATAAAATACAAATTTGATGTTGGATATGATGAACCCGAAATGAGGTTTGTAGTTTCATAAAATGGCTCTAAAAAATTCACACATTTTTTTTGCTAAGCTCCATTCTTCATTTGTCGGACAATCTTTATAAGCTCCATCTACAACACTAAGGATGTCAAACGCTTTTTCAAATTTAATTGCACTTTCCAACATCATATATGTAGAATTCCATCGAGTTGGAACATCTGATTTTAGACCAACACCTTCTTCAATTTCTGCTTGCTGCACACAATCTTTGAATTTCATTTTTCTCCCATCAGAAGCTTTCACATATTTCACACTCTCTCTGATTTTAAATAAAGCTCCAGCAGCCACCTTTAACCCTTCTTGTACAATCAAATTTAAAATGTGAGCGGAACAACGCACATGAAAATATTCTCCATCACAAAGCAAACTATTCTGCTTACGTAGATGAGTTTTTAAGATGTTTTGCATGTTGTCATTTGCAGAAGCATTATCTAAAGTAATAGAGAATACTTTCTTATCAATACCCCATTGCTTCAAAGAGTTAAATAAGACTGCTTCCATATCGGTTCCAGTATGGGGAGGAATCATTCGACAAAAATTCAAAATCTTACTCACTAGTCGCCAATTCTCATCAACAAAATGAGCTGTCAGACAAATATATCCTTCAGTGGTAGATGCTGTCCACACATCAGATGTCAAACAAATTCTATTAGGTATCCTAGACATCTTCTGCCTCAATTTCTCTTTCTCTGTTGAATAAATCATTTGAAGATCTGAAACTAAAGTGTTTCTAGAAGGCATTATAATCGTTGGACTAATGTAATTAATCCAATCTCTAATACCCTCATACTCAACAAAGCTAAACGCAAGATCATGTTTTGCTATAGCCTGAGCGAGTTTTTTTCTATGAACATTCTGATCAATTTTAGTTGGCAGACCCTCTATATCATCATCAAATCTAATATTGAGGGGTATAGATTTACAAGAAACTATATGACGACTTAGATGAGAAGTCCCGTAAGCATTCTTAGTTTTCGGATTTTTTCCAATTTTGTATTCATGATGACAAAAATTGCATTCATCCTTTTCAATACCATTTCTGTCTTTTCCAATCTTCTTAAAAAACCTCCAAACATTAGATTTTTTACCAGAATCAACACTACCAGAAGTTTGAATAGGAGTCTCAGAAACAATCTCATCATCCATGTTTATAAATTTCCTAATCATATCCAAATAATGTGTATTAAAATTCTATAGCAACAACAACATTCATTAATTCATATTAATTATTCATCTCTGAAGTTTCAATAAGAAGTAATTGAAGAGAAAACAGTAACAATCAATCAAACAAGCAAAGCATGTATTAGGAATGGAAAAGCAAGGGAAAATGTTAACGAAATCTATGGTCATAGGAAAACCCATGGCAGAGAACTTCTAACTATATTAGTCAATAATCAATAAGACAACTAAATTCGCTCTACAACTAAGTTCCAGTAATTAATAGAAGTATTAAATATTCATTTTGTATGGTCAGATCCATATAAAAGCAGCCATCAAAAGTCAAACACAAATGGATACAAGTTAAAAAAATGATAATAATAATAATAATAATAATTATGCAGTTACCATTTTGATGTTTAATTAAATGGAATGCATAACAAAACAATTTGATACCTGTGAGTGCCTTCAATGCAATAACCTAGAAGTCTGACTAAGTTCTTGTGCCGCACATGACCAATAGTCCAATAGCCTCAACTTCCACTCTAAATTCCTTCTCGGCTTGTCCTCTGCATCAGGTGAGACGATAGTGTTAGTTAAACTAGCTGCATACACACATCCTAGTAAAACAAGACAAGAAAGATTCCACAAAACCAATTTTGATAATAGCCAAGAAAGTGCATTGAATAGTCAACAAGAAACCAGTGTTTTCCAAATATTAAAACCTCAGACCTTTTGGCTTATTAGTTCAAGCCCTGAAGCAAAATTCTCCAACCTAGCAAGATCATGTTACCACTAAATCAAACTGAGTGCCTTTTACAAATCCCAAAAAAATTATAACAGTGAACTTTATCTGCCGGATTGAAAGCTTTTAATAGTATGAAATTGATAAATCGTGTTTAGCGTTGTAATTTTTCTTGGACCTATAAATTTATTATTTCAATTCTTAAAGAATTAAAGCACCAAAAAAATCTGAACTCTCTTCTTATATAAGCCAAAGTAAGTTTACTTGATGGAGTCAATGATATGAAACAAATTAAAGAGAGAAGACTAAGTATAACTATAGAATGCAAGTTAGCAAACTAAAATATTAGAGACAAAGATGTCAAAACCTTGAGTGTGACAGAGAGTTAAGTTTGTGGAGGATAACCAAGCACAGAGGTTTGTAGATGCAGCAGTTACATTCAATAGCATCATTTTAGAAGCTAAGTATGGAAAAATTACTTGAATATCTCAGACTTCCTGCATGTGCTTTGAACTTTGAAAGGGTCTGCAGAAGCCGCCACAAGCCCACAATCAATAGTTTTCTTGTCTTCCCCTAAATGAACGGCAATTCAATATCACACTCTCATGAGTATGATTTATCATCACTATTAGAATTAGGAATAATACATACATGTCACTTATGCAACTGATTTACTTAGAAAACTAAAAACAAGGAAGTTTGTGGTGGTAATGAAAGATAAAAGATAACGAGAAAATTAAGCATGAAAGACATCAATGCAAGTTGTTAACAAAGTCAATTAGTAATGACAAAAATATACTATCACGGAACTTCACTGTGAAGTAGTAACAAGAGACAAAATAGTTCAGTTTGTGGAATTTATGTAATGAAGCAGAGAGGCTACTCTGCATAACAAAGTGCACAGAAATCAATATATGCTCGGTTGAAGTTGCAATTTGCAAATACTTATTTTTCAAAACAATACCAGTTCTCCAGCAAGCTCATACAGAGATTCATCAAGTGTTGCCTGTGTATGATAGATAAACCACATCAATGGTATCACTTTAGTGTTAGAGAGAGAGAGAGAGAGAGAGAGAGAGAGAGAGAGAGAGAGAGAGAGAGAGAGAGAGATATCAACAAAGCATTCTTCTACAATTTAAAAATTTCTAATTAGTTATCAACAATCCAAGTAATTAGTTATCAACAATTTAAAAATTTCGTTTGATTTATTATGCCATTACCATTCTCATGAAACTCATCCAAATATGAAGATAATGATTCAAAAACATCATAGAAAGAAAATATGGAATAGACAGAAGCTAAACAATCCAACAGTTAATCATGCTAAGCAACAATACCAAAATCACATTAAACAAGTTTAAAATCAGAATAATTGCTTATGTAGGAATCAAATAGCAGATTATTGAAAAATGGTAACTAAAACTCAACTTTGATTCTCAATTCCATAATCTCCTTTTGGGAAAAAATTAAAAACAAGTTCATAGTTCACAGTCTATAATTCATAGTTCAACTATTTTGAAATCACCCACCTCAGTTTATTAACAACAGTCAACAGAATTAAAATGGGTGATGCAATTGCAAACAAACAAAGAAGAAACTCAGAGAGGGATAGAAAACAAAGAAACCCACCTCTGATTCCGTGTGAGCGAGGAGAAGTAGCCACGGATTTCGTAGGTAGAAGTGTAGAACGCAGATCCTTTCACAGTTCACCGTTTCAACGCAAATCCTTTCACAGTTTCACCCTTTCAACGCGTTCTCTGGTCAGGGTCTCAGCCTCTTAGGGAGGAGAAGGTTAGATTTAGGGCTTGGAGGGCTTATAGGGCCAGCCCTGTTTTGCTTTTTTGTTGGCAGGGCTTAATTAGGGTTGGGCTTACAAAATATCATTTTATAATTTTTAGGGCTGTGGGCTAAAATTTTTTTGGAGGGCTGAGGGCCAGCCCTAAGGTTTGGGCTAAATTGACACTTCTAGAGAACAGTGATGCTGAGGAGAAAAGTGGGAGCGACGCCGATGTGAGCTTGATGAGGGACAGCGATAAGGTGACTGACGGTGGCTGTGACGATGCCGGCCGGCTGCAGTGACGGGTGAGCTTTGACGGCGACTGACTGGTGGTCTGGTGCAGCTGAGCAGAGGCGGTCGGCCTTGGAGAAGAGCTGAAGAGGGCGGCGTCCTTGGAGAAGAGATGAAGTCTGTAGAGGTGTGAGTTGAGGGTTGGGATTTGGGAACTAAAAGTAAGTGGCGGTGGGTGAGATATGAAGATTGAACCCTAATCCCAAAAATTATGTATTTATATATGTACACTCCGGGGCGGGTAGGGGTGGGTTTATCCTGAACCCGACCCCGCCCCGCCCCGATATGAACCCGCCCCGCGGGTTCGAGTTCTACTGCCACCCCTATCCGCAAACTGTAAGTGTGACAGTTCTATGTTATCCCTCCCAACCAGCAGTAGGGATATACGTCCATTCCTGACTGCTTCTCCTACCATCCTATGTAATACATCAACCGCAAGGACAAACAGAAAAGGAGATAGAGGATCCCCTTGTCTTAGAACTCTCTCCATCTTGAACGGCTTGGACGGAGCCCCATTAATCAGAACTGACATAGAGGCTGTACTTACACATTCCTTTACCCGTGCTTTCCATCTATGACCGAAACCCATCTTTTGTAACACAATATCCACAAAGTTCCACCTGATCCTGTCATAAGCCTTTTGAAAAATCTAACTTTATGATGCTTTTCAGTGGCTAAGAGAAGGGGGGTTGAATCTTAGCCCCTTTTTCACTTCAGTAACACTTGCTGGTCTTTGAAACAACTTCTGGAGTCTTTTTGCCTTTTTGTCTCGTAACCAGCAACGAGACTTTTTCTTTTATCTCGTACCCAGCCACGAGACTTTTCTTTTTGTCTCGTTGAACAGCACGAGATATTTTTTCAGTTTTATCTCCTGTACAGCAGAAACAGAAATGGAGTAGAAGAGAGAGAAAATTACACCCAGATATATCCTGGTTCAGCTGCTAAGTGCAGTGCAGCCTACATCCAGTCCCCATCACAAAGATGATGGAATTTCACTATAATCATTCTTGATTACAATCACCAATTCTCCCTATGAACAACCCTTCCTATCTGGGACAAGTCCAGAATCTAATCCCCAATCCTGAACTTGACTTGGTCACAGCCAAGCTTTCACCTGCTAAGTGCTAACCCAACTTGTAAGGGAATTCCCACAGAATCATGAAACACAACACAGATGTAAAAAGGACCTCTAAGGATATCTATGGCTTTTTCATTTAATTTTGCACTCTCTGCCTTTTTTCGCTCTATGGCTTTTTCATACAAACCTCACTGTTTGCCTTTTTCCATGAGACTCAAGACAAAAAAAATTAAATAGAAAAATTACAAAATGAAGAACATTGAAGGAGAAGAACTTCTGTTAGCTTAGGTAGCTATGAGAACTCTGTGCCTTGCACTCTCACTCCTTGCTTCAAGCCCTGGATATTCACCCTTACTTCTAGGGAGAAGCCTCCACGGTTGAAACCAAACAAACCAAGCTAATCTTCTTCTTCTTCAAACCAGAACCGGTTCGGCCAGAGAGAGAGAAAAGAGATAACCAATGCAAAACCCAACATGCAATTACCTCTAGTCCTTCCTTGGTAACCAATCTTCATCAATCCGAGCCCTCCATCTTGCCTTGCAACCCAAGATAGACTCCTAGCCCTTGATTCTTCATGATGATGATAGCTTCATCTGCTCCAATTTCTGTCTCTTTCATCACGTAGCCACTGTAGCTACCTCCTGTGGTGGTTGAGCAAAATCAGAGTCAAGCCATCCCTCTAAGGATCTCCTTCTACTGACCGAAATCTTCTTCAACCATTTTTGGTATGGAGAAGCCAAGATCTCTTCACCAAATCTTACCATAAGTGATGAGAATCTCAGCCACAGCATACTTTTATTTTTCTTTTTCTTGCCATCATTGTGATGGTCTTGTTGCTTGCACTTTCTTCTTTTCGGTGGCTCAATGTTTCTTCCATAACTTGCTGTGTAATGACCGAAAACAAGAACCAAGATGAGAAAGAGAGGAGAGAGAAATTTGAACACTAAATAATGGGTTTTGGTAAAGTAAATTACTTCCCTTGCATTAGGTAGTGTGTAGCTTAATGATGTCCATCAAATCAAAGTCTAACTCTCTCTCATGTTTCCAATGCATGTATTAACTTCACTTTAATAAAATTTGAATTCCACCACATGATAGAAATGGATTCCGTTGGAAGCAAGAAGTAATACATTTGCTTTCTCTCAAAATTGGTTTCGGACCAAGCAAGCAAAGTAATTTGGGCTTATATCAATAATAATTCAAACTGGCCCAGCTAAAATTATTTCAGCCAACATTCATATGACAAAATTGCATAAGGCTAATTGTTAATATTAATTTGGGCTTGCTTAAATCAATCTGACCCAATAAAAATTGTTTCAGTCATAAGGATCAAAAATAATTTTGTATCAATGCTGATCATTTTTAATCAAATTGGGCTTGTAGCATAATAATCCAATATGGTCCAATTGCAAAAACTGCATCACAAAATTATTAATCATCATATGTTAAATGAGAAGCAAATTAATAATTTTGTAATTAATTAATTCAATAATGTTTGTTCATCATCAAAATAATTTAGAGTTTTCCAAACTCATCACTTTATAATCGCCGCCTTCTTCTTGCTCATCCTTAGCCACTGAATTGTTTCACATGAAATTAGAGCACCGTCAGGTATTTTCCGACCTTTTACAAAAGCACTTTGTGTCTCTCCCACTAATCTTGGCATCACTGAACTCATCCTTTTTACCAAAACCTTCGATATTACTTTGTACACACATCCAACCATGCTAATAGGCCTAAGGTCCTTGATCTCCTTGGCACCCACGAACTTTGGAGCTAAAGCCACCCAAGTTACATTTGCTTCCGTTGGTAATTTGGCGCTTTGGAAAAATCCTAACACTGCTGCAGTGAATTCATGGCCAATCTCATCCCAACACTTCTTAATGAAGTTCATGTTATGCCCGTTATTACCTGGGGCTTTTGTAGACTCACAATCCCAAACAGCCTCTTTGACTTCCTCAGTAGAGGGCATTACTTCTAATGCCGTAGCCTCATCTCCATCTATCTTTATCACTAGTCCTTCCTGAAACCCAATCAATGGAGCATATTCTTGCCGATACAAATATCTATAAAACCCTCTAATTGCCACCTTTATTCTGGCCTGATTTCGAACCAACCTCCCATACAGCAAGAGCGCATCAATTTTGTTGTTTCTCCTTCTAGCCGATGCTACTTGATGAAAATATCTTGTATTCTTATCCATATCCTTGGCATATTGAGACCGAGACATCTACCTCCAATGAATTTCCTTCTGAATATACCACTTTTTACAGCATCTCACCAATGCTTTGCGTCTAGCCTCCATTGTACCGTCATATGCGCCATCACTTACCATATCATCAATCTTTTTTATCTCATCTTCAAACCTCTATATTCTACTATCCATGTCACCAGAATTGTCTCTATGCCATCTTCTCAGGGGTGCCGTTAGCGCCTTTAGCTTGCTAGTGAATTGAACATCCCCTAAGGTTCTCCATTCCTCTTTTACCATCCTCAGAAAACCCGCATGTGTGAACCAAGCATCTAAACTTCTAAACAGTCTTGGGCCTCCCTTCACCCTTGTATCTTCCACAATCAACGAACAGTGATCTGATAACACTCGAGGTCCACCTCTCAAGCGAGTATCCGGAAGTGTTTCAATCTAAATTACACTGACCATGACCCTATCAATGCGGCTACACTGTCGGCCCCTGAACCATGTGAACTTACGATCATTAAGAGGGAGATCCAGCAACTGCATGTCTTGTATCCAAAACTTAAACTCTTCCGCAGACACCGGTAACCTACTCGCTCCTTTTCTTTCCTCCACTTGCAGTATTTCATTGAAGTCCCTCATGAAGCAAAAAGGCACCTAACACAGCCCCACAATATAACTCAACTCCTCCCACATCACCAGTATTTTCGCTCTCCCATGCACTTCATAAACCAAACAAAGCGCACAAGTAAGATTTATATTAGTCATCACTCCCTCCACACACAGCCAACATTTTTCTTTATAGCAGTTCTTCATTTTAAACACCATATCATCCCACATTGGCAACAAGCCTCCAGAAGCACCTACAGATTCCACATATTCCCAGCCCACCATGTCATTTCCCCAAATATATATTGCATCAAATTTTGTCAAGACTTGGCGCTTAGTTTCAATAATCAACCCTAACATGTTTAATCTACTACTCTTTTTCAATTCTTTTATCATTCTCAGTTTTCCGTCACTACTAACCCCCTAATATTCCAACAACTATAAATCATTTAAAAATACTTTTACATACCTTGTTGCAGTTCTTAGGTCTACTTCTTCTTACTTTCTCTTTTTGTTTTGCCAGCCTCTTCCTGTTTGTAATTTCTTCATTCTGAGCTTGAAGTATTGCCATAATATCCTCTTCTTCATTATGTAAAACTGCACCTAATTCCACTTCTGATTCCCAAGTTTTCCTATTTTCATTCGTCTGTTCCTCCCACTTCAGCCTTTCATCATTCATCACGTTTTGTTGTACTTGGCTAGTTTCGGGTTCATCCTCCTCATTGCCACACTCTTCATCATTTGCGCACTGGTCCATGCACACTGTCACTATCTCTGGAATAACCTCTCCTACTTCGCCTCTTGCCTCTGCCAAATTGAAGTTCCTCTTGTTCCTCTAATTAACCGGCTCATTGGTTTCACCATGGCACTCTTTTTCATTGTGCAACTCTACCACACAGCTTCCCGCCACCGCAACCTGATCCCCTTCATTTTTTTGGTCACCGCCGCTCACCCAAATCCCGCCTCCAGGTGCTAGACGTGGGGTAGCTATCGTGTGATGCAACCCGCTTGGCCCCGGCGCCGTCTGCCTCGCGACATCTTCTCCAAGGCCGATGCTGTTTTGCTGCAGGTCATCTTCTCCAAGGCCTGGTTCTGCCCGCAAGTGTCTCATCGTCGGATGCATAGGTTCCAGCGGTGTGCAGGAACTACTCCTCGAAGGGAACTTGTTGCTGCTCCTATTTTCATTAGCATGTCCCTTTGCAACCTGTGGAGCATCAGCTTAACCTGCTTCAATATGAGCCCACCGTCCAAGGCTCATCATTCCTCCTTCAACATGTCCAAGATGGCTATTCTCATTTGTAAGCCCAATAACATGAAAGCCCACAATGCCCATTCCTTCCCTCCCTCTTATTATATTATCACTCTTCCTATGAAAACAATGGCCCACCACATTCCTTCTTCCAGCCCTTATAACACCCTCATATACCCCGCCACTTGAATTGGAAAATTCTTGTGACACGGTTCTTTCCGAGTCCCATTCCCTAATAAATTTAGCATCCCCATAAATTTTGCCTCTATCAATTTTCTTTAATGCATTTAATTCAGTTATTTTTTTTCCTTCAATGATAATAAATGCTCCTGTTTCCAGTCATTCAAAAACAAATCATGAATTACTGTTCTACCCTTATCTTCACCGTGATTCCTCATCCTTGCCTCCACCAATTCAGCCGCCGAATCAAACATCGGTGCCGGCATCTTCATTTCTGTATCGCTTCCATCATAGTTGGCCTTCAACCTTCGCAGATTTTCCCCTATATCATGCTCTCCACTCCATATATCTCACTTCCAACCTCCTTCACAAAAACATCAAACCCACTAGTGCCAATCGTTATGTGGATCCATTCACTAATAACATCAAACATACAAGTATCAATTTGAACTCTTCCAGAGCTGAATGACAGTTTTGATTCCGTCATTTCATCACACTATACTACTTCTCCCCATTGTCCACCTATCCTTTTGAATGTTTCTGCAGACCACACATGCAGTGGCACTCCAAAACATTCTAGCCATACTCTTCTAGTCTCACTTCGTTCTGATTCCTCCTACCTCCAAACGCTATAAAAAAATTGTAGAAGACTATTCATTTTGAATGTATAATATTCCTCCGCATGCTTCACGGTGTCAAAAGTTAGTAGTGCCTTATATGCTCCTAATTCACAGACTTGAACAACCTGAGGCAGATTTCTAGAAACTACCTTCTTCAGAGCATTGAAATCTATGGCGTTGGTCGTCCCCCGACTAAACTCCTTGCTAGCCAACCTATATTTTCTTCTGCAACTGTTACTTCAACCTTCTTTGTCCATCCATTACCGTTTGAGTTCTTTTCTGACATATTCTTCATCGTTCCTCCCCTACCTGTATGCGTAGACAAACTATCCTCACGTTGAGTCATCCCATCCTCATCGTCGTTCCGTTCTCTACCTTTGACATGCATACTTCTTACCTTCTTCTTTATTGGCCTTCTATACTTAGCTTCTTTTACTGAGATTGTCTTCCCTCATAATCTCATACGATCCATGTCTGTTATCGCCTTCAGTGCCCCCCTTATATCGTGTACCGTATAAAGGCAAAAAGATATATCATACCTTTTTTCTGCTTACGAGCAAGATATATGTCATTGATTCTTCCTATCCAGGTGAATAGGTGAAATAATTCCCTCTTGAAAATATCTTCCGGTAAATTATCGACAAAAATGGAGAAAAATTCACTTTCCAGTCGATGGTACTCGTCTTTGTTCCAAACCCTAGGATCCTTCGAATGTTGATGTAATTCCCAAGCCCTACCCCTCTCTGTGTTCCCCTCCCCCCCCCTCTCTCTTCCTCTCTCTCTCATGCTATGTTTCATTTTTTTACTTATTAGGTTTGGGACTTAAAATGGGATTTGTTATTTATACATCAAAATTAATTACTAAAATTGGTTATCAATGTATTTGTGATAAATATATGTGTGATTTAATTTATTTTTTCAATGTGTATTTATATTTTAACATATATTTTATACTGGTAGCTGATTTTGATAACTGATTTTAATATACATGTAATATAATTGTTAAAGGGTATATAGATGCAATTCTGTTGGAGACAGAATTGATAAAGAACATGTAGTAACCGTTACTTCTTTAAAAAGTGTCTTATCACATGGGAAAACAAAATGCAAAATATAATAGTTCTATCAACTATTGAGATTGATTATATTATTGTTGGAAGTTGTTATTAATTAGAGATGTCAATGGGGCATGGCAGAACGGGTGGGGTCTCCTCGCTCTCCGTTCCCAAATTTCAAAATTCTTTCTATTCTCATTTTGATTTTCACTGTGAAAAATAACTGAGTCCATTCTTTATTTTCATTTTTCATAGTCTTTACAGAGATTTCTATTCCCCATCTCTCTATATTCTTATAAAATTTTTTAATAAAAAATATATAATATGATAAAACAACATATAAATATATCTTTGTTTAAATTCTAAAATAATAAATTAATTAAAATTTAACATCTAAATAAAAAATAAAATGAAATAACACAACATATATAATATAAAAAAATAAAATAAGTCTTAATAAAAAAATATATATAATAAATAAGATTACTAAAATATCTATAATAATATTTAAAATATTAAAGATGAATAAATTTGGAGATTATGTGAGACGGGGAGAGGATTTTCACTCGGATTTTTGCATTTGTCTTGAAAGAATTTCTCTCCTCCATTTCGCCCCTGAAAAAAAAAATCTCATATTCGGATCTCATTTGAAGCAGCACCAATAGAAATTTTTATGTGTAAGAAAATTTTGTCATCCCTAATTATAAACAAGCATGCGAGTTGACGAGTTCTTCAGGCTTAGATTTTTTTTTTTTTTTATTATACTATTCTTTAGGCTAGTGTTTTCGGCCATACTCTTTAGGCATGACTTAGATATGCTTGTTGTAGCGTATCTCCTTCTATTGGGGCCTACCCTTTATTGTTTCCCCTTTGGGCTGACAAGAAGGCAAGAAGAAACTAGAGTCCAAGGCAATGAAGACAGACAAATAAACATACACACAAATTTATATATCAATTTGGGCAATTTGGGTCAGTTGTTCACTGACCGCTTAAATAAATATCAATAGTTTAAATATTATTTTATATATATAATAATTTATTAGTTAATAATATATTTTAAATAGAATTTAGATTTGTTACGAATTAATTTTTAATTTATTAGACTAATAAAAATACCATAAACAACCAAAAACTGAAAAAGATACACACATATATATTTTTTTAATTTTGTTTTGTTCATGTAACAATTTAATGAAAAATCTTTAAATAAAATTTAAATTTGTGATAAATTAATTATTGATGTGCCAAAATAAATTAGCTATAATTGACTAAAAATTAGCTATAATTTGTATATTGAGATTGAAATAAATTAAAATAAAATAAATTATATTAAAAAAAGTTAATTTAATTAGGCTATTAATTCAAATTTAAAAAATTAGACAATTATTTATATTTATATTAAATTAAATTAAATATAGATTTAATGTTAAAAATTACAATTTTAATAATTGCAAAATATTTGTGTTTTAATAAAATTTAAGAATCTAATATAATATCAAGAACGTTATTTTTCAATTTTAATTAAGTATTAATTATAGTTGTTTTTTTTTGGGTTACAATTAAGGTATTATTTCATTTTATGTACACTATTTTAATTATAATTTCTCAATCAAATGACCTAAATTCTTTTCCTTCTGTAATATCATTATACCATGATGATTGTATACGTATACAGACATACTGATCATAGCCTATTTTAATATTACAGTATGATGTCAAAATAGTTAAAATATATTTAATAATTTTCACATATTATTTTTATATAAAAACAATTTTATATAAATGGTTACATCAAAATACAATATAAAAGTGAAAAGAGTAAGCACAAATAAATTATTCATACAAGATTATAAAAAACGAATCGGTCATTAAAGATTAAACCAGTAGATTTAAATATTTAAAGTAGATATGATAAAATAATATATTTATATATGATATATATTTGTAAAAAATAATATTTTTGTGTTTTATTATTTTAATATAGTTCACCGTTAAAAATCAAACTAGTTCCATCGATTTATCAATTTTTTTAATAATTTTTGACTGATTTATTCACAATTGGTCTTTATTCTAAACCGAACTAATTTCATAAGTCGTTCTCGATTAAACCTGTCAATTCAATCCAGTTCTCACAGCTTATGAAATACAAAAGTTGCATTATATATATGCATTCTTTTTTCAACTTTTTTTTATGGGTTTTTTCGGTTAAAATTTGAACCTAAACAAAATAGTTCATTATTATAATTGAAATTGAAAAAGTTAGGATTAAATATTTTTTTTATCTATAAAATTTTGGATCAAAATTAAAATTATTTTTATCTTTTTTTATTAATTTCATCCTTTAGAGAGAGAGAGAGAGGAGTAGATGATGATGCATAGATATAAGGTAGGAGTGTACATGGCCCGACCCGATTTGGTCCGGTCCCGAATACTTTAGGGGCTAATTTAGTGTGATTTCATCTGGTCTACGGTCGGGTAAGGGTCTCAAAAATAGATCCGGTCATTATTTCGGGTCGGGTCCGGGCCATAACTCGGGTCATCCGAACTCGGCCCGGTCATCATACACAATTAATATTTTGTGTTATTAGTGATGGATGATGGCTATTCTTATGTAGAATTTAAATATTGTAAATCTTAATATTTTGTGTTATTAGTCATTATAAGATTATAAGTTAATATTTTATGTTTAAAATGCATAAGACTTTAGACTAATGCATAATATTGTGTTATTTGTATTGATTTAAATATTTGGTGTTATTAGACAATATTAGTATTGATTATGGTTATGTTTTAATTTTAGAGAAGGGTTGGTTCTTGTTATATTTTTTTAGTGAATTTTACTATGTGAATTGTGAAATAATGGTTGGAGATTAAGTGATTTTTACATGCTAAAGACCCGGTTTTCACCCGGTTTTTACCCGATTTTCACCCAACCCAAAGTTGCATAGGTTTCATCGGGTCAGGGTCTAGAAATCAGGCCCGGTCTATATTTCGGGTCGGGTCTGAGTTAAGCCAAACCTGGTGTGGCCCGGCTCATGTACACCCCTAATATAAGGGTTAGTGATGGGAGAGGTTTTTTTCTTTTTTTAAGGCAAAAATGTCTAAGAATTATTATTTTTTTGTAAAAATCATGATTTTAAAACAATTTTTAATGTTGAGGATAAAATTAATAAGAAAAAAAAGTTAGGATGTTGAAGGATTGAACTCATGATGAACGATCGAGAACGGGAGAGAGGGGGAAACGACAGGGGAGGCAGAACCAGGGACTTTCACTCGCAAGAAAAGGATCCTAAGGTATAGAATCGTGAGGAATATCAACGATTGGAAAATAATTCGTTCTCTGTGTTCGTGGATAATCTACCAGAGAATATCTCAAGGAGAGAATTGTATCATTTGTTTTGTTGGACGAGAAGAATTAACGACATATATTTTTGCCGCAAACGGAAGAGTGGAAGGATTTATACCTTTGCCTTTGTTCGGTACACGACAAAAGGTGGTGCTCTGAAGGCTATTGCAGAGATGAACCATTGGAGACTACGAGATAAGGTAATTAATGTGGGTGAAGCTAAGTTTAGAAGACTATCTCAGCAGAGGGTAGGACTGATGCGTGAGCATCTTGTCTATCTTTTCCTAGTGAATTTGCATCTAAATTGTTGAATTTAATTAAGAATTAATTATATTTTAGCCACTATGGATGCTATTTTGAGTTTTGTACAATACTGTTTATTTTAGGTAGCATTTGGCGGAATTTGATGGAGTTTCTGCAGAGAAAGAGAAGAAGCCAAGGAGATGACCAGCGAATACCGACGCGGACGCAAGGCTCACGCGACCGCGCGGAATGGAGGAAATCGCAATGACGCGATCACGTGCCTGACGCGAACGCGTGGACTGGAATCTGCACAAGCGAACGCATGGACGACGCGGACGCGTCACATGCGCCACGTGCAGAAAATGTAGAAAAATGCTGGGGGCGATTTCTGGGCGGTTTTGACCCAGTTCTTAACCCAGAAATCACAGATTAGAAGCTGCAGAATGGACAAATCAAGTGGTCCCACCCATCAGCTGAAGACTTGTTAATTAATTCGAATTTAAATTCAAATCTTATTTGAGGAAAATATATTATTTTAATTTTAATTTTAGAAATTTGATTTTTAAATTATTAGGATTAGTTATAAAAGGGATCCCAATAGGGTGGTTCCAGAACAACATTCCACAACATTATTCCATACAAATTTACATTCCGTATTCCATGAGCAACTAATCCTCCATTGTTAAGGTTAGGAGCTCTGTCTATTATATGGATTGATATTATTATTTTTCTATTTTAATTAACGTTTTGATTTATATTTCAATAATTGTTTTCGTTCTTTATTTTATGAATTTGGGTGGAACGGAAGTATGACCCATTTTCTATTTGAGTTCTTGTAAAACTTGGAAAAGCTCTTTACTTGAACAATAGCTTGAAAATATATTATCCTGAATTTCTAATTGTTTGTATTTAACGGGATACGTGACATATAATCCCTTTATTTTTAGATAATTAGGATTCTTGTGGCATATAAACTGGAATTTGATCATCACCCTCTAATTGGAATCAATTGACCAAGGAATTGGCAGTTGATGAATTTTAGAGGAGACTATGAAGGTCTAAGGAATTAGGGTCTAGTCACAAATAGTTTGCCATGAATTAAATCTTGCATAATTAAAATAGTTAATAAGAAAAGTCAATCCAGAAAATAGATAACTCTGAAACCTTAACTATATTCTCCATATTTTTTCCAAAGTATTTACTTGCCTTTCTTCAATATTTTTTATATTATTTAATGTATTTTATATTGCATCTCAACACCAATTTTTGTTTGTCTAACTAAGCCTATCAAATACTATTGTTGCTTAATCCATCAATCCTCGTGGGATCGACCCTTACTCACGTAAGGTATTACTTGGTATGACCCGGTACACTTGCCGATTAGTAAGTGTGGTTGTAAATACCGCACCAAATTTTTGGCACCGTTACCGGGGATTAACTGTGATTAACAACTACTCGTTGTTTGATTGTTTAGATTAGATAATTTTTCTTTTAACTAGTTTTATTTTATTATTATTAGTTTTTATTTTTATTTTTCATTTTTGTTTATGTTGATTACGGTAAATTTATTTTTCCTTTGTTCTTTCGTTCACGTCCCTTCCCCCTGTCCCCTGTTTTCTTTTATTTCATTTTCTTTTGAGTTTTCTTATTTAAATCTCGTCAGTTTTTTTATTTAGTTTATTTTATTTTTCTTTTTTTTATTATTTTCATTTTTTTCTTCGTTTTACTTTGTTTTATTATTATTATTATTATTATTATTATTATTATTATTATTATTTTATTTTTTATATTCTATTAGTTTTATTTTTATCCTTTTATTTTTATTATTTTACACAGGTTATCTCACAGAGACTTCTCTGCACTCTGACATAGAGAGTCCCATTTTTTCTTGTTTTCTGTTTGTGTATGCGCAGGAACAGAGACAAAGAACATATCTTAGACTTTGATCTTGAACCTGAAAGAACTTTCAGGCGACGTTTACAACAAGCAAGGCTTTGCAAGACTGTAGAATCTACTATAGCAAATAATAATGCTAATGCCAATGTGGTAAATCCGAATGGGGATGATCAACAGAGGAGAGTGCTTGGCTCTTATTCTGCCCCTGCTGCAGATCTTTATGGGAAAAGTATTGTGGTGCCTCCTATAACTGCAAACAACTTTGAGTTGAAGCCACAACTGGTCACCCTGGTGCAGCAAAACTGCCAGTATCATGGACTTCCTCATGAAGATCCAAATCAATTCATATCTGATTTTCTGCAGATATGTGATACTGTGAAGACAAATGGAGTGAACCCAGAGGTGTACAAACTCATGCTTTTCCCATTTGCTCTGAGGGATAAAGCAAAGCTATGGCTAGATTCCCAACCAAAGGAGAGTCTAAATACGTGGGAAAAGGTTGTCACGGAGTTTCTCACTAAATTTTTTCCACCAAAGAAGCTGACTAAGCTGAGGTTGGAGGTTCAGACTTTCAAGCAAAAGGAGGGTGAAACTCTTTATGAAGCATGGGAAAGATACAAGCTACTGACTAGGCAATGCCCTCCTGACATGTTCTCCAAGTGGATCCAACTGGATATCTTTTATGAAGGCTTAGGAGAGATGTCAAAGATGAGCTTAGATACCTCTGCAGGCGGTTCATTGCACAAGAAGAAGACACCAGAGGAGACTATTGAGCTGATTGAATTGGTTGCAAGCAACCAATATTTATATTCATCTAACAGGAATCCTGTGAACTCTGAGACCTCTCAGAAGAGAGGCGTGTTAGAAGTAGAAGCTGTTAATGCTCTTCTTGCTCAGAACAAGCTTATGTCTCAGCAGATAAATCTACTTACTCAACAGATGGGTGGCATGCAAGTCTCAGCTATCAACACTCAAAATCCACCCCAAGATACCTCCTATGACATGATAGGTAACTTTATGCAAAATGATAATTATGATTATGCTCAACCCTCTTCTGAATAGGTGAATTACATGGGGAGTGGTCCTAGAAATCCCAACAATGATCCATATTCTAAGACATACAATCAGGGGTGGAGGAATCACCCAAATTTTGGGTGGAGAGATCAACCTCAGAGACCTCAGAACTTCAACAATAGTTCCCAGGGCGGTTTTCAACAGAACAACTATAATAACTGCCAATTTCAGTCTCAGCAACAACAACCACCTCAGCAGACAAATTCTAAATCCCAAGAAGATTCTAAGTGGGAGATGATGATGAGTTTCGTGCAAGAAACCAGAGCCTCCATTAGAAATTTAGAGGTTCAAATGGGTCAAATGAGCAAGCAATTACCTGAAAGGTATTCAAACACATTCCCTGGTGATACAGTGGTGAACCCAAGAGAAGACTGCAAGGCTATTCAATTGAGAAGTGGTAAGGTAGCTGGTTCTGAGACCAAGGTCAATGAAGATCCAGTTGAAAAAGAAGCTCCAGAGGAGAAGAAGGAAGAAGTAGAGCACGCCCCTCCTAAGCGTGCAGATAACCCGTTTCCTGACTCTCTTGACACTTATACCACCTTACCAAAGGCCCCTGAATACAAGCCAAAAATGCCATATCCTCAGAGGCTTCAGAAGGCGTCCAAAGAAAAGCAATTCTCTAAATTTTTAGATGTCTTCAAGAAGCTGCAGATCAACATTCCTTTTGCAGAAGCTCTGGAGCAAATGCCTCTCTATGCTAAATTTATGAAAGAATTGTTGACCCACAAGAGGAATTGGAAAGAACAAGAAACAGTGGTGCTAACCAAGGAATGCAGTGCTATTATTCAACACACCCTTCCTGAGAAGATGCCAGACCCAGGGAGCTTTGTCATTCCTTGCACCATTGGAGAAGTCGGCATTCAGAGAGCTTTATGTGATCTTGGAGCTAGCATCAACCTCATGCCACTTTCAGTGATGAAAAAGCTTCAAATTGAGGAGGTAAAACCCACTCGTATTTATCTTCAACTTGCTGATCTTTCTATTAAATTACCTGTGGGTGTAGTTGAAGATTTACTTATTAAAGTAGGACCATTTATTTTTTCTGTTGATTTTGTTATATTAGACATGGAAGAGGAGGTAAAACCCTCTATTATACTTGGTAGACCCTTTTTAGCTATAGGTAGAGCTCTGATTGATGTGCAAAAGGGTGAATTAACCCTGAGGGTCAATGAAGAACAGGTGGTCCTAAATGTTTTTGAAGCCCTCAAGCACCCTAATGATTCTGAGGGGTGCATGAAAATAGACATTATTGAACCACTTGTTCAAGAAGTACTGGAAGCTGAGGTACTTGATGATGTTCTGGATCCTATTTCTGAGTATGAATTAGTTGAAGTTGATGATTCACCACCCCAAAAGGAGCTGATGAACACGCCTATAAAGGAGAAGGAAGCCCCTAAGCTTGAGCTCAAACCCTTACCCCCTTCTCTGAAATATGTGTTTTTGGGTGAAAATGATTCATATCCAGTGATTATTAGCTCTTCCCTGAAGCCTGAAGAGGAATAGGCGCTTGTTTCAGTGCTCAAGAGTCATAAAACAGCTCTTGGGTGGACCATTAGTGACTTGAAAGGGATTAGTCCAACCAAGTGTATGCATAAGATTCTTCTTGAAGATGATGCCAAACCAGTTGTGCAACCACAAAGGAGACTGAATCCAACTATGAAAGAGGTGGTCCAAAAAGAGGTAATGAAATTATGGGAAGCAGGTATTATTTACCCTATTTCTGACAGTCCTTAGGTAAGTCCTGTGCAGGTAGTTCCCAAGAAAGGAGGGATAACAGTGATCAAGAATGAAAAGAATGAGCTTATTCTTACAAGGACAGTCATAGGATGGAGAATGTGCATAGATTACAGGAGGCTCAACACTGCTACAAGGAATGATCATTTCCCCCTCCCTTTCATTGATCAGATGCTTGAGAGGTTAGCCGGTCATGCTTTTTATTGTTTTCTAGATGGATATTCTGGATATAATCAAATTGCAGTGGACCCTCAAGATCAAGAGAAGACAGCATTCACATGCCTGATGAGCAGAAAATTTATACGCTTTTTGACATTGTTTTTAGTATGTTTTTAGTAGGATCTAGTTACTTTTAGGGATGTTTTCATTAGTTTTTATGTTAAATTCACATTTCTGGACTTTACTATGAGTTTGTGTGTTTTTCTGTGATTTCAGGTATTTTCTGGCTGAAATTGAGGGACTTGAGCAGAAATCAGATTCAGAGGTTGAAGAAGGACTGTTGATGCTGTTGGATTCTGACCTCCCTGCACTCAAAGTGGATTTTCTGGAGCTACAGAACTCAACATGGCGCGCTTCCAATTGCGTTGGAAAGTAGACATCCAGGGCTTTCCAGCAATATATAATATTCCATACTTTGACCAAGAATAGACGACATAAACTGGCGTTCAACGCCAGCTTTCTACCCAAATCTGGCGTCCAGCGCCAGAAAAGGAGCCAAAACCAGAGTTGAACGCCCAAACTGGCACAAAAGCTGGCGTTCAACTCCAAGCAAGACCTCTACACGTGCAACACTTAAAGCCCAGCCCAAACACACACCAAGTGGGCCCAGGAATTGGATTTATACATCAATTACTTACTCATGTAAACCCTAGTAGCTAGTTTATTATAAATAGGACCTTTTACTATTGTATTAGGCATCTTTTGATCATCTTAGGATCTTAGGATCATCTTTGAACGCATTGTTCTTAGACCATGGGGGCTGGCCACACGGCCATGCCTGGACCTTTCACTTATGTATTTTTAACGGTAGAGTTTCTACACTCCATAGATTAAGGTGTGGAGCTCTGCTGTTCCTCAAAGATTAATGCAAAGTACTACTGTTTTCTATTCAATTCTTCTTATTTCGCTTCTAAGATATCCATTCGCACCCAAGAACGCGATGAAGGTGATGATTATGTGTGACGCTCATCATCCTTCTCCCTTATGAACGCGTGCCTGACAAACACTTCTGTTCTATATGAATTAAGCTAGAATGAATATCTCTTAGATCTCCCAACCAGAATCTTCGTGGCGTAAGCTAGAATGATGGCGGCATTCAAGAGAATCCGGAAGGTCTAAACCTTGTCTGTGGTATTCCGAGTAGGATTCAATGATTGAATGACTGTGACGAGCTCCTAACTCGCGATTGCAGGGCGTTAGTGACAGACGCAAAAGGATAGTAAATCATATTCCAGCATGATCGAGAACCGACAGATGAATAGCCGTGCCGTGACAGGGTGCGTGAGCATATTATTCACTGAGAGGATAAGATGAAGCCATTGGCAAGGGTGATGCCTCCAGACGATTAGCCGTGCCGTGACAGGGCATTGGATCATTTTCACGAGAGATGACCGAAAGTAGCCATTGACAGTGGTGATGTATCACATAAAGCCAGCCATGGAAAGGAGTAAGACTGATTGGATGAAGATAGCAGGAAAGCAGAGGTTCAGAGGAACGAAAAGCATCTCCATTCGCTTATCTGAAATTCCTACCAATGATTTACATAAGTATCTCTATCCCTATTTTATTATATAATATTCGAAAACACCATTATCACTTTATATCTGCCTGACTGAGATTTACAAGGTGACCATAGCTTGCTTCATACCAACAATCTCCGTGGGATTCGACCCTTACTCACGTAAGGTATTACTTGGACGACCCAGTGCACTTGCTGGTTAGTTGTATCGAAGTTGTGACAATTATGAATTAAGATCAGAGCACCAAGCTTTGGAGCCATTACCAGGATTTGTTCGAGCCTGGAGATCACAATTTCGTGCACCAAGTTTTTGGCGCCGTTGCCGGGGATTGTTCGAGTTTGGACAACTGACGGTTCATCTTGTTGCTCAGATTAGGTAACTTTCTTTTTGTTTTCTTTTCAAAAAAAAAATATATATAAAAATGTTTTCAAAAATTTGATTCAAAATTTTTAAGAATGAATTCTAGTGTTTCATGAAGCATGTTGAAGCCTGGCTGGCTGTAAAGCCATGTCTATTCCTTTGGGAATGAGTATGTCAGGCATGTCATATCTGAATTACATGCTGAAGCTTGGCTGGCCATTGGCCATGTCTAGTGTTTTGGACCGGAGCTTTCATTGAAAGCTTGGCTGGCTAGTGAGCCATGTCTAATTCCTGGACTGAAGCTTTAGACTAAGAATGCAAGATTCCTGGAATTCATGTTAAAAATTTTGGAATCCTTATTTTTTCTTTTTCAATTAATTTTCGAAAAAAAATACCAAAAAAATTAGAAAATCATAAAAATCAAAAATATTTTTGTGTTTCTTGTTTGAGTCTTGAGTCATATCATAAGTTTGGTGTCAATTACATATGCATCTTGCATTAAAAATTTTTCAAAATTGTGTCTAGGATGTTCATCTTGACATTCATAGTGTTCTTGGAGTTCATCTTGACATTCATAGCATTCTTGCATGCATTCATTGTTTTGATCTAAAAATTTCATGCATTGCATCTTTTTAGTATTTTTCTCTTGCATCATAAAAATTCAAAAATAAAAAAATATCTTTCCCTTTTTCTCTCATCAAATTCGAAAATTTGAGTTGACTTTTTCAAAGATTTTTAAAATCAAGTTGTTTCTTATGAGTCAAATCAAATTTTCAATTTGAAAATCTTATCTTTTTCAAAATCTTTTTCAAAAATCAAATCTTTTTCAAAATTCTTAGTTATTTTCGAAAATTCCAAAAATATTTTTCAAAAATCTTTTTCTTATTTTTGTATCAAATTTTCGAAAATAACATAATCAATTAATGTGTTGATTCAAAAATTTGAAGTTTGTTACTTGCTTGTTAAGAAAGATTCAAACTTTAAGTTCTAGAATCATATCTTGTGATTTCTTATGAATCAAGTCATTAATTGAGATTTTAAAAATCAAATCTTTTTCAAAACTAATTTCAATCATATCTTTTCAAAAATATCTTCTTATCTTATCTTTTTCAAAAATATCTTTTCAAAATATCTTTTCTAACTTCCTAACTTCTTATCTTTTCAAAATTTGTTTCAACTAACTAACTAACTTTTTGTTTGTTTCTTAACTTTTTCAAAACTACCTAACTAACTCTCTCTCTTTCTAATTTTCAAAAATATCTCCCCCTTTTTCAAAAATTTCTTTTTAATTAACTAATTATTTTTATTTTTATTTTTTATTTCAAAAATTTTCGAAAAAAAAAATACTAAACATTTTTCAAAAACTATTTTCAAAAATCACTAACTCTTTTTCAAAATAATTTTCGAAAATTATCCCTCCCCCATCTCATTCTATTTATTCATTCATATCCTAACATCTCATCTCACCTCTCTTCCATCCTCACAGTTGTGTTTCTTCCATTATATTACATTCTTTGTCTCCCCCTCTTCTTCCACTCACACAGGGATCCCTATACTGTGGTATAAAGGATCTCCATTATTATTATTATTTTTCTGTGCCTTCTTCTTTGTCATATGAGCAGGAGCAAGGATAAGAACATTCTTGTGGAAACAGATCCAGAACCTGAAAGGACTCTGAAGAGAAAATTAAGAGAAACTAAAATACAACAATCCAGATATAACCTTTCAGAAATTTTCGAACAGGAAAAGGAGATGGCAGCCGAAAATAATAATAATGTAAGGAAGATGCTTGGTGACTTTACTACACCTAATTCCAATTTACATGGAAGAAGCATCTCCATTCCTGCCATTGGAGCAAACAACTTTGAGCTGAAACCTCAGTTAGTTTCTCTGATGCAGCAGAACTGCAAGTTTCATGGACTTCCATCTGAAGATCCTTTTCAGTTCTTAACTGAATTCTTGCAGATATGTGATACTGTTAAGACTAATGGAGTAGATCCTGAAGTCTACAGGCTCATGCTTTTCCCTTTTGCTGTAAGAGACAGAGCTAGATTATGGTTGGACTCTCAACCCAAAGACAGCCTGAACTCTTGGGATAAGCTGGTCACGGCTTTCTTAGCCAAGTACTTTCCTCCTCAAAAGCTGAGCAAGCTTAGAGCTGATGTTCAAACCTTCAGACAGAAAGAAGGTGAATCCCTCTATGAAGCTTGGGAAAGATACAAACAGTTGACCAAAAAGTGTCCTTCTGACATGCTTTCAGAATGGACCATCCTGGATATATTCTATGATGGTTTATCTGAGCTATCAAAGATGTCACTGGACACTTCTGCAGGTGGATCCATTCACCTAAAGAAAACGCCTGCAGAAGCTCAAGAACTCATTGACATGGTTGCTAATAACCAGTTCATGTACACTTCTGAAAGGAATCCTGTGAATAATGGGACGCATATGAAGAAGGGAGTTCTTGAAGTTGATACTCTGAATGCCATATTGGCTCAGAATAAAATATTGACTCAGCAAGTCAATATGATTTCTCAGAGTCTGAATGGAATGCAAGCTGCATCCAACAGTACTCAAGAGGCTTCTCATGAAGAAGAAGCTTATGATCCTGAGAACCCTGCAATAGCAGAGGTGAATTACTTAGGTGAACCTTATGGAAACACCTATAACTCATCATGGAGAAATCATCCAAATTTCTCATGGAAGGATCAAAAGCCTCAACAAGGCTTTAATAATGGTGGAAGAAACAGGTTTAACAATAATAAACCTTTTCCATCATCCACTCAGCAACAGACAGAGAACTCTGAACAAAATGCTTCTAATTTAGCAAATCTAGTCTCTGATCTATCTAAGGCCACTGTAAGTTTCATGAATGAAACAAGGTCTTCCATTAGAAATCTGGAAGCACAAGTGGGCCAGCTGAGTAAAAGGATCACTGAAATCCCTCCTAGTACTCTCCCAAGCAATACAGAAGAGAACCCAAAAGGAGAGTGCAAGGCCATTGACATAAGCACCATGGCCGAACCTGTAAGGGAAGGAGAGGACGTGAATCCCAAGGAGGAAGACCTCCTGGGACGTCCAGTGATCAATAAGGAGCTTCCCTCTGAGGAATCAAAGGACTCTGAGGCCCATCTAGAGACCACAGAGATTCCATTGAACCTCCTTATGCCCTTCATGAGCTCTGATGAGTATTCCTCTTCTGAAGAGAATGAGGATGTTACTGAAGAGCAAACTGCCAAGTTTCTTGGTGCAATCATGAAGCTGAATGCCAAATTATTTGGCATTGATACTTGGAAAGTTGAACCTCCCTTGTTCATCAATGAACTAAGTGATCTAGATCAACTGACATTGCCTCAGAAGAGACAGGATCCTGGAAAGTTCATAATACCCTGCACCATAGGCACCATGATCTTTAAGGCTCTGTGTGACCTTGGTTCAGGAATAAACCTCATGCCCCTCTCTGTAATAGAGAAACTGGGAATCTATGGGGTGCAAGCTGCTAGAATCTCATTAGAGATGGCAGACAACTCAAGAAAACAGGCTTATGGACAAGTAGAGGACGTGTTAGTAAAGGTTGAAGGCCTTTACATCCCTGCTGATTTCATAGTCCTGGATACTGGAAAGGAAGAGGATGAATCCATCATCCTAGGAAGACCTTTCCTGGCCACAGCAAGAGCTGTGATTGATGTTGACAGAGGTGAAATATTCCTTCAATGGAATGAGGACTCCCTTGTGTTTAAAATTCAAGGATCTCCCTCTGCAACCATGGAGAGGAAGCAGAAAAAGCTTCTCTCCAAGCAGAGTCAACCAGAGCCCCCACAGTCAAACTCTAAGTTTGGTGTTGGGAGGCCACAACCAAACTCTAAGTTTGGTGTTGAACTCCCATATCCAAACTCTAAGTTTGGTGTTGGAGAGTCTCAACAAAGCTCTGCACATCTGTGAGGCTCCATGAGAGCTCACTGTCAAGCTATTGACATTAAAGAAGCGCTTGTTGGGAGGCAACCCAATGTCTATCTAATTCTTATTTTTATTGTTTTTCATGTTTTCTTAGGTTCATGATCATGTGGAGTCACAAAATAAATATAAAAATTGAAAACGGAATCAAAAATAGCAGAAGAAAAATCACACCCTGGAGGAGCATCTGTCTGGCGTTCAGCGCCAGAACAGAGCATGGTTCTGGCGCTGAACGCCCAAAATGGGCAGCTTCTGGGCGCTGAACGCCAGAAATGGCACACAAATGGGCGTTGAACGCCCAAAATGGCCACCAACCTGGCGCTGAACGCCCAGAGTTGGGTACAAAGGCATTTTTACATGCCTAATGGGTGCAGGGATGTAAATCCTTGAACACCTCAGGATCTGTGGACCCCACAGGATCCCCACCTACCTCCACTCACTTCTTCTCACCACTCTCTTTCACACAACCCCATAAACACTCTTCCCCAAAAACCCTTCACCAATCACCTCAAACTCTCTTCCCCATCACCTCTTCACCACTCACATCCATCCACTCTTCCCTATAAACCTACCTCATAAACTCCACCTACTTTCAAAATTCAAAACCAATTTCCCACCCAAACCCACCCATATGGCCGAACCTTAACCCCCCTCCCTTCCCTATATAAAGACCTCCATTCTTCATCAAATTCACACAACACACCCCTCTACACTCCTCTTGGCCGAAACCACATCTCCCTCTCCCTCTCCATATTTCCTCTTCTTCTTCTTCTATTCTTTTGTTTATTGCTCGAGGGCGAGCAATATTCTAAGTTTGGTGTGGTAAAAGCATAAGCTTTTTGTTTTTCCATTACCATTGATGGCATCTAAGACCGGAGAATCCTCTAGAAGAGGGAAAGGGAAGATAAAAGCTTCCACATCCGAGTCATGGGAGATGGAAAGGTTCATCTCCAAAGCCCATCAAGACCACTTCTATGATGTTGTGGCCAAGAAAAAGGTGATCCCCGAGGTCCCTTTCAAACTCAAAAGAAATGAGTATCCGGAGATCCGACATGAAATTCAAAGAAGAGGTTGGGAAGTTCTAACAAATCCCATCCAACAAGTCGGCATCCTAATGGTTCAAGAGTTCTATGCCAATGCATGGATCACCAAGAACCATGATCAAAGTAAGAACCCGGATCCAAAGAACTATGTTACAATAGTTCGGGGGAAATACTTAGATTTTAGTCCGGAGAATGTGAGGTTGGCGTTTAACTTGCCCATGATGCAAGGAGATGCACGCCCCTACACAAGGAGAGTCAACTTTGATCAAAGGTTGGACCAAGTCCTTATGGACATATGTGTAGAAGGAGCTCAATGGAAGGTTGACTCCAAAGGCAAGCCGGTTCAACTAAGAAGATTGGACCTCAAGCCTATAGCTAGAGGATGGTTGGAGTTCATTCAATGCTCAATCATTCCCACTAGCAACCGGTCTGAAGTTACTATAGACCGGGCCATCATGATCCATAGCATCATGATTGGAGAAGAGGTGGAAGTTCATGAGATTATATCTCAAGAACTCTACAAGGTGGCTGACAAGTCCTCCATTATGGCAAGGTTAGCCTTCCCTCACCTCATTTTCCATCTATGTTACTCAGCTGGAGCTTTCATAGAAGGAGACATTCCTATTAAGGAAGAGAAGTCCATCACTAAGAAGAAGATGGAGCAAGCAAGAGAGTCCATTCATGGAGCTCAAGAGGCGTAAGAAACTCATCACCATGAGATTCCGGAGATGCCTCAAATGCACTTTCCTCCACAAAACTATTGGGAGCAAATCAACACCTCCCTAGGAGAATTGAGTTCCAATATGGGACAACTAAGGGTGGAACATCAAGAGCACTCCATCATGCTTCATGAAATAAGAGAAGATCAAAAAGCAATGAGGGAGGAGCAACAAAGACAAGGAAGAGACATAGAACAGCTCAAGGACATCATTGGTTCCTCAAGAAGGAAACGCCACCATCACTAAGGTGGATTCATTCCTTGTTCTTAATTCTTCTATTTTTCGTTTTCTATGTTATGTGCTTATCTATGTTTGTGTCTTCATTACATGATCATTAGTAGTAGTAACTATGTCTTAAAGTTATGAATGTCCTATGAATCCATCACCTCTCTTAAAATAAAAACTGTTTTAATTCAAAAGAACAAGAAGTACATGAGTTTCGAATTTATCCTTGAACTTAGCTTAATTATATTGATGTGGTGACAATGCTTCTTGTTTTCTGAATGAATGCTTGAACAGTGCATATGTCTTTTGAAGTTGTTGTTTAAGAATGTTAAATATGTTGGCTCTTGAAAGAATGATGACTAGGAGACATGTTATTTGATAATCTAAAAAATCATAAAAATGATTCTTGAAGCAAGAAAAAGCAGCAAAGAACAAAGCTTGCAGAAAAAAAAATAGGCGAAAAAAAAAAACAAATTAGAAAGAAAAAGAAAAAGCAAGCAGAAAAAGCCAAAAGCTCTTAAAACCAAGAGGCAAGAGCAAAAAGCCAATAACCCTTAAAACCAAAAGGCAAGGGCAATAAAAAGGATCCCAAGGCTTTGAGCATCAGTGGATAGGAGGGCCTAAAGGAATAAAATCCTGGTCTAAGCGGCTAAACCAAGCTGTCCCTAACCATGTGCTTGTGGCGTGTAGGTGTCAAGTGAAAACTTGAGACTGAGCGGTTAAAGTCAAGGTCCAAAGCAAAAAAAAGAGTGTGCTTAAGAACCCTGGACACCTCTAATTGGGGACTTTAGCAAAGCTGAGTCACAATCTGAAAAGGTTCACCCAATTATGTGTCTGTGGCATTTATGTATCCGGTGGTAATACTGGAAAACAAAGTGCTTAGGGCCACGGCCAAGACTCATAAAATAGCTGTGTTCAAGAATCATCATACTGAACTAGGAGAATCAATAACACTATCTGAAATCTGAGTTCCTATAGATGCCAATCATTCTGAACCTCAATGGATGAAGTGAGATGCCAAAACTATTCAAGAGGCAAAAAGCTATAAGTCCCGCTCATATGATTGAAGCTATGTTTCATTGATAGTTTGGAATTTATAGTATATTCTCTTCTTTTTATTCTATTTGATTTTCAGTTGCTTGGGGACAAGCAACAATTTAAGTTTGGTGTTGTGATGAGCGGATAATTTATACGCTTTTTGACATTGTTTTTAGTATGTTTTTAGTATGATCTAGTTACTTTTAGGGATGTTTTCATTAGTTTTTATGTTAAATTCACATTTCTGGATTTTACTATGAGTTTGTGTGTTTTTCTGTGATTTCAGGTATTTTCTGGCTGAAATTGAGGGACTTGAGCAGAAATCAGATTCAGAGGTTGAAGAAGGACTGCTGATGCTGTTGGATTCTGACCTCCCTGCACTCAAAGTGGATTTTCTGGAGCTACAGAACTCAACATGGCGCGCTTCCAATTGCGTTGGAAAGTATACATCCAGGGCTTTCCAGAAATATATAATATTCCATACTTTGACCAAGAATAGACGACATAAACTGGCGTTCAACGCCAGCTTTCTACCCAAATCTGGCGTCCAGCGCCAGAAAAGGAGCCAAAACCAGAGTTGAACGCCCAAACTGGCACAAAAGCTGGCGTTCAACTCCAAGCAAGACCTCTACACGTGCAACACTTAAAGCCCAGCCCAAACACACACCAAGTGGGCCCAGGAATTGGATTTATACATCAATTACTTACTCATGTAAACCCTAGTAGCTAGTTTATTATAAATAGGACCTTTTACTATTGTATTAGGCATCTTTTGATCATCTTAGGATCTTAGGATCATCTTTGAACGCATTGTTCTTAGACCATGGGGGCTGGCCACACGGCCATGCCTGGACCTTTCACTTATGTATTTTTAACGGTAGAGTTTCTACACTCCATAGATTAAGGTGTGGAGCTCTGCTGTTCCTCAAAGATTAATGCAAAGTACTACTGTTTTCTATTCAATTCTTCTTATTTCGCTTCTAAGATATCCATTCGCACCCAAGAACGCGATGAAGGTGATGATTATGTGTGACGCTCATCATCCTTCTCCCTTATGAACGTGTGCCTGACAAACACTTCTGTTCTATATGAATTAAGCTAGAATGAATATCTCTTAGATCTCCCAACCAGAATCTTCGTGGCGTAAGCTAGAATGATGGCGGCATTCAAGAGAATCCGGAAGGTCTAAACCTTGTCTGTGGTATTCCGAGTAGGATTCAATGATTGAATGATTGTGACGAGCTCCTAACTCGCGATTGCAGGGCGTTAGTGACAGACGCAAAAGGATAGTAAATCCTATTCCAGCATGATCGAGAACCGACAGATGAATAGCCGTGCCGTGACAGGGTGCGTGAGCATATTATTCACTGAGAGGATAAGATGAAGCCATTGGCAAGGGTGATGCCTCCAGACGATTAGCCGTGCCGTGACAGGGCATTGGATCATTTTCACGAGAGATGACCGAAAGTAGCCATTGACAGTGGTGATGTATCACATAAAGCCAGCCATGGAAAGGAGTGAGACTGATTGGATGAAGATAGCAGGAAAGCAGAGGTTCAGAGGAACGAAAAGCATCTCCATTCGCTTATCTGAAATTCCTACCAATGATTTACATAAGTATCTCTATCCCTATTTTATTATATAATATTCGAAAACACCATTATCACTTTATATCTGCCTGACTGAGATTTACAAGGTGACCATAGCTTGCTTCATACCAACAATCTCCGTGGGATTCGACCCTTACTCACGTAAGGTATTACTTGGACGACCCAGTGCACTTGCTGGTTAGTTGTATCGAAGTTGTGACAATTATGAATTAAGATCAGAGCACCAAGCTTTGGAGCCATTACCAGGATTTGTTCGAGCCTGGAGATCACAATTTCGTGCACCAATGCCCCTTTGGAGTATTTGCCTACAAGAGAATGCCATTTGGACTTTGCAATGCTGCAGTAACTTTTCAGAGGTGTATGCTTTCAATTTTTTCTGATATGGTTGAAAAGTTTATTGAGATATTTATGGATGACTTTTCTGTTTTTGGTAATTCTTTTGAATCCTGCCTTAAACATTTATCTCTTGTCTTGAAATGGTGTCAAGAATCAAACCTTGTTTTAAATTGGGAAAAATGCCATTTTATGGTTACAGAAGGCATTGTTCTTGGGCACCGGATTTCAAGTAAGGGAATTGAGGTTGACAGAGCAAAAGTAGAGGTAATTGAAAAATTACCACCACCAACTAATGTTAAGGCAATTAGGAGTTTCTTGGGTCATGCGGGATTTTATAGAAGATTTATAAAGAATTTTTCTAAAATTGCTAAACCATTGAGCAACCTGTTGGTTGTTGATATTCCTTTTGTCTTTGATTCTGAATGTCTGTATGCTTTCAAAACTCTGAAGGCAAACCTTACCTCTGCTCCCATTATAGCTCCCCCTGACTGGGATTTACCATTTGAATTAATGTGTGATGCTAGTGATTTTGCTATAGGAGCTGTTTTAGGACAGAGGCATAGTAAGCTTGTACATGTCATTTATTATGCCAGTCGTGTGTTAAATGATGCTCAAAAGAATTACACAACTACAGAAAAGGAATTATTAGCTGTTGTGTATGCTGTTGATAAATTTAGGTCCTACTTACTTGGTTCTAAGGTTATTGTTTATACTGACCATGCTGCTTTGAAGTACCTTCTAACCAAGCAGGATTCTAAACCAAGATTAATCATATGGGTGTTGCTCCTTCAGAAGTTTGATATTGAAATAAAAGACAGAAAAGGGTCAGAAAATCAAGTAGCTGACCATCTCTCCAGAATTGAGCCTGAAGCAGGAATGCAACCACCCACAGCTGTAACGGAGACATTTCCGGATGAGCAATTATTCCTCATTCAGCAAGCTCCATGGTTTGCAGACATTGCAAATTATAAGGCCATGAATTTTATCCCAAGGGAGTACAGTAGGCAACAAGTGAAGAAGCTATTGACTGATGCAAAGTACTACATTTGGGAGGAACCATACCTTTTTAAAAGGTGTTCAGATGGAATTATCCGGAGGTGTGTCCCAGATGAAGAAAAACAGCAGATTCTTTGGCACTGTCATGGTTTTGAGTATGGATGCCGCTTTGGTGGTGAGAGGACAGCTACAAAAGTCCTTCAGAGCAAGTTTTACTGGCCAAATCTCTTCAGAGACTTAAGAGCATTTGTAAAGCACTGTGACAAATGTGAAAAAGCCACGAATCTCCCTGCCAACCATGAAATGCCACAGCAGGGGATTCTTGAGGTTGAGTTGTTTGATGTGTGGGGTATTGATTTCATGGGACCTTTTCCACCCTCACATTCAAACAACTATATTCTAGTGGCAGTTGATTATGTGTCCAAGTGGGTGGAAGCTGTAGCTCTACCCACCAATGATGCCAAAGTGGTAATGAGCTTTCTTCAGAGATATATCTTTAGCTGATTTGGTGTCCCAAGGACACTCATTAGTGATGGAGGAAGTCACTTCTGTAACAGACAGCTAGATTCTCTTCTGCACAGATATGGAGTCCATCATAAAGTGGCAACCCCCTATCACCCTCAGACAAGTGGACAGGTTGAAGTTTCCAACAGGGAACTTAAGAGGATTCTAGAGAAGACCGTCAGTGTTTCAAGAAAGGACTGGTCAAGGAAGCTTGATGATGCTCTCTGGGCATACCGGACAGCGTACAAGACTCCTATTGGCATGTCCCCTTATCAGTTGGTCTATGGCAAAGCCTGTCACTTGCCAGTCGAACTGGAGCATAAAGCTTACTGGGCAATCATGTACCTGAACCTTAATTCAGAAGCTGCAGAAATTAAGCGAATGCTTCAGTTGAATGAGCTTGATGAATTCAGATACTCAGCCTATGAGAATGCCAAGCTCTATAAGGAGAGAACTAAGCTATTGCATGACAAGAAGATAGCCATCAGAGTCTTTGAGCCAGGACAGAGAGTGCTTCTATACAATTCAAGGCTCAAATTCTTTCCTGAGAAGCTGAAATTCCGGTGGTCAGGACCATTTGTGGTTACCAGAGCTTCACCGTACGGTCATGTGGAAATACAGGAAGAGAATTCTGACAGGAAGTTTACAGTGAATGGCCAGAGGCTGAAGCACTACCTTGGAGGCGAGATCGATCGCCAGAGGTCCACTCATCTGCTGAACTAGCAGAACTGACCGTCAAGCTAGTGACGTTAAAGAAGCGCTTGTCAGGAGGCAACTCGATAATTTCGTATCCTTAGCTATTTTTTGTAGTAGTAGTTTTTCTAGTTATTTTATTGAGTTCTTACTAATTTTCTGATCATGCAGCTATGTTCTTCCAGGAACCGAATACCTCAAGCTATATTAATAAAAAAAAAAAAGCGCACACGATGCGAACGCGTCGCTGACGCGTCCGCGTCAGATGGGTGTGTGTGAAAAAATAAATTTGACAGAGAGTTGCGAGGGAGTGGCGCTGGAATAGTGCCTTTGGCACAAATTGTTCCACGCGACCGCGTCGATGACGCGTCTGCGTCGGGTGAGAACATTGGCCTCCCACGCGACCGCGTCACTCACGCGGCCGCGTGCCCTGGAATTTGACGTGAAAAGGGTGCACGACCGAAAGTTGTGCTAGAGTGATTCTAGATTGGCGCTGAACGCCCAATTCTATTCACGCGGACGCATGGCTCACGCGTCCGCGTCATATCCTTCTAATGGCTACTCACGCGATCTCATGCCCCACGCAATCGCGTCACCCAAGATTTGGCAAAAAAAATAAAATTTCAAACAGAGAGTTGTGCGAGTGCGCGGCTGCCCTCGCGCCAGTAGCATAAAAAGGGTCACGCGACCGCGTCAATCAGTATAAGCGCAATTCACGCGACCGTGTGCCCCACGCGGTCGCGTCGCTTGCGCCGCACAGCTTCCCTGATTTGCCAATTATCTTATCTTTCTTTTCTCCCAATCCTAATTCTCTATTGTTCTTTTACCTGTATATTCTTCTTTCCTCTCACTATTTATTTTTATTTTCAGTTCTTCTTTGCTTGAGGACAAGCAAACCTTTAAGTTTGGTGTTGACGCTTCGCTTATAGGTTTTCTGTCTATTCTTATGGCACCAAAAGGGAGGCGAATCATCTTCACAGAGGAGCACAACCTGAAAAATAAAACGTCCGCTAGGATAACTAAGGTGGTTGAGTTCCTTTCATTCTATATTCCTTCCCGCTTTTACTATGTTATGTTCCGATTTTCTGTTATTTTGCTTTATCTGCTGCATGATCCTTTATTAGTAGATTCATAGGTTCTAGTTTAATTTTTCTATTAAGTGCTTTAATTCTGAAAGATGTCTCATGTATTGCCCACTAAGCTTAAAATCAAAAAGAAAGAAGAACATATGTAGTGCATGAGAATTTGAGTTTAATTTTTAGAGTAGTCACACTTACTTAGATGTGGTGGTATTTTCTGTGATTCTGAATGAATGCTTGAACAGTGCATATTTTTTATAGTGAAGTTTATGAATGTTAAAATTGTTGGCTCTTGAAAGAATGATGAAAAAGAAAAATGTTATTGATAATCTGAAAAAATCATAAAATTGATTCTTGAAGCAAGAAAAAGCAGTGAAAAACACAAAGCTTGCGAAAAAAAAAAAGAAAGAAAGAGCAAGCAGAAAAATCCAATAACCATTTAAACTAAAAGGCAAAGGGTAAAAAAAAAAGAAAAGAAAAAAAAGGGATCCAAGACTTTGAGCATTAATGGATAGGAGGGCCCAAAGGAATAAAATTCTGGCCTAAGCGGCCAAATCAAGCTGTCCCTAACCATGTGCTTGTGGCGTGAAGGTGTCAAGTGAAAAGCTTGAGACTGAGCGGTTAAAGTCGTGGTCCAAAGCAAAAAGAGTGTGCTTAATAACTCTGGGCACCTCTAACTGGGGACTCTAGCAAAGCTGAGTCACAATCTGAAAAGGTTCACTCAGTTATGTGTCTGTGGCATTTATGTATCTGGTGGTAATACTGGAAAACAAAATGCTTAGGGTCATGGCCAAGACTCATAAAGAAGCTGTCTTCAAGAATCAACATACTGAACTAGGAGAGTCAATAACACTATCTGAATTCTGAGTTCCTATGGATGCCAATCATTCTGAACTTCAAAGGATAAAGTGAGATGCCAAAACTATTTAGGATTGCAGTTGTAAACCCCACTATAAGAAGAGACATGAGCTTAATCGAACTCTTATTCTCATGCAAATTCACATCCTAAGCTTATATTAGTGTTGGTTGCTTGAGGACAAGCAACAGTTTAAGTTTGGTGTTGTGATGCGTGAGCATCTTGTCTATCTTTTCCTAGTGAATTTGCATCTAAATTGTTGAATTTAATTAAGAATTAATTATATTTTAGCCACTATGGATGCTATTTTGAGTTTTGTACAATACTGTTTATTTTAGGTAGCATTTGGCGGAATTTGATGGAGTTTCTGTAGAGAAAAAGAAGAAGCCAAGGAGATGACCAGCGAATACCGACGCGGACGCATGGCTCACACGACCGCACAGAATGGAGGAAATTGCAATGACGCGATCGCGTGCCTGACGCGAACGCGTGGACTGGAATCTGCACAAATGACGCGAACGCATGGACGACGCGGATGCGTCACATGCGCCACGTGCAGAAAATGTAGAAAAACGCTGGGGGCGATTTCTGGGCTGTTTTGACCCAGTTCTTAGCCCAGAAATCACATATTAGAAGCTGCAGAATGGACAAATCAAGTGGTCCCACCCATCAGCTGAAGACTTGTTAATTAATTCGAATTTAAATTCAAATCTTATTTGAGGAAAATATATTATTTTAATTTTAATTTTAGAAATTTGATTTTTAAATTATTAGGATTAGTTATAAAAGGGATCCCAATAGGGTGGTTCCAGAACAACATTCCACAACATTATTCCATACAAATTTACATTCCGTATTCCATGAGCAACTAATCCTCCATTGTTAAGGTTAGGAGCTCTGTCTATTATATGGATTGATATTATTATTTTTCTATTTTAATTAATATTTTGATTTATATTTCAATAATTGTTTTTGTTCTTTATTTTATGAATTTGGGTGGAACGGAAGTATGACCCATTTTCTATTTGAGTTCTTGTAAAACTTGGAAAAGCTCTTTACTTGAACAATAGCTTGAAAACATATTATCCTGAATTTCTAATTGTTTGTATTTAACGGGATACGTGACATATAATCCCTTTATTTTTAGATAATTAGGATTCTTGTGGCATATAAACTAGAATTTGATCATCACCCTCTAATTGGAATCAATTGACCAAGGAATTGGCAGTTGATGAATTTTAGAGGAGACTAGGAAGGTCTAAGGAATTAGGGTCTAGTCACAAATAGTTTGCCATGAATTAAATCTTGCATAATTAAAATAGTTAATAAGAAAAGTCAATCCAGAAAATAGATAACTCTGAAACCTTAACTATCTTCTCCATATTTTTTCCAAAGTATTTACTTGCCTTTCTTCAATATTTTTTATATTGTTTAATGTCTTTTATATTGCATCTCAACACCAATTTTTGTTTGTCTAACTAAGCCTATCAAACACTATTGTTGCTTAGTCCATCAATTCTCATGGGATCGACCCTTACTCACGTAAGGTATTACTTGGTATGACCCGGTGCACTTGCCGGTTAGTAAGTGTGGTTGTAAATACCGCACCAAGGACCGAGGCGGAGGGAACTCTCAAGCCAGCCTAGTGGAGAGCCAGGGGATTCCCATCATGGGAATGGTGGTGCTACTGACCACGATGTTGAGGAACAGCCGATGCGAGACCATAAGGCACCTGTAACGGGGGGCGGAGATATGAAAAGGATTGAGGTGCCCATAGTTGACTCAAATATGGATTGGTTGGTGAGGAGTTTAGTGGGAAAAACTCTAAAACCGTTGAACCTGGGATCGGTGAAGGAGAGGGTATGTAAACAGTTGCCTCATATAGTAGACGTCAGGGAGATCGAAACGTCTAAAGTACTGTTAACCTTTGATACAGTGGAGCATGCTGGCGAAGCGTTTACTTTCAAAATGGATGCATTGTTGCACTACTTCAACAGGATTGGGCATTGGGAGGAATCGTAACGCTGTATCACTCGCAGAGTGTGGTTGGAGTGTTCCGGAATCCCTCTACATGCATGGTCGCCGGAAACGTTTAAAAGAATAGGTGGACAGTGGGGAGACGTGCTTCAGTATGATGTGACGAAAGATAAAGGTACATCGTTTACAGCTGGGAGGCTTCAAGTTGAGACGGAGGTGTTTGATGAAATTCGAGAATAGATGCAAATTGCTATTGGGAATAATGTCTTTGGGGTTTTTGTGAAGGAGGTGGGCGCCCAGAGGGGTGGTGAAGACAATGAGGAGGGAAGTCTCAGGGTCAGTGATGAGAATATAGTTTTAGAAGCCCCTGGTAAGGTCCGGGAGAAGGCGGCGGCGCAGTGGGATTCGGCGGCAACACTGATCGACGGGAGTGCTATGGTGGATGCACAGGAAGAGGACAGAATAGTAATTAGAGAGGTGATTTTGAATGATGTGAACGTTGATTATTTGAATTTCAAAAAGGATATGCATGTACCAGATTCAGTTAGTGGTACCAAGGACGCTGAGGATGAGGTTGTTAAGGGATTTGAGGGGATTAATGAGGGGGAGTCGGAAAGAACGGTCACGCAGGTTTGTGGAACTGGGAGAGGAGGGGTTCCTATAGCGTGTGCTAGTCCGCATGGGATGTACCATGTGGGTCCGGTGGGCTGCCAGGCTGGGAGGTGTGTGGGGCACGTATTGGGCTTCCCTTCATCTGGCCTAATAGCTATTCAGGGTGGAATTGGGTTGAGGAATGTGTATAGGAAGCGCTGGGGGAGAGGGGCAGAGGCTGGGCAGGTGTTTGGGCCAGAGTTGGAGGCTGGATTCAAGGGCTCTTGGACCGGTCCCCCTTGGAGACACGAGCGGGTCGGGGGATCCAAGACTCCGCCAGGCTTCTTGTGTGTTGAGTGCGGCGGCGCCCCTGCATGGTGAGCGAGACTGGCCAGGGTATCCTGAGGAGGTTGCTGCCGAGCTGGGAGGAGTGCGGCCCAGTGCTTGGCCATCGGTGGCGAATGAGACCCACGAATTGGAGGAGGAGGTGAAGGGAGTCGGACTGCCAGCGGGGGAAGCTGTTGAGTGCGATAGGGTGAGTGGGTCGCAGGGGGGATGTCCGCCGGAGGGGTAGTACGGCGAAAGGTACAGGAAACCCAGGAAGGGGGTCTTCCGAGCTTGGTCGATGGTAAGCAGCGTGCCACAGTGAGCCTGAGACGGCAGGCCAGGAAGGGGGGACTTTGGAAGTGAACGGCAAAGCGGAGGGCGACATGCATGCTGTGGCTGACGGTGGTGATCCCAGGCGGGTAGGAGCAGGTGAGGAAATGGAAACAGGGGGTCAGGTAGAGGGGGATGAGTACAAGGAGACACAGGAAGAGCAGGTACAAGAAAATCAAGCAACCTGGGCTCTGGCAGTGGAATCGGGTGTGGTCTTATATGATGACGAAGTAGATATTATGGGGATTTTGCAAAAAGAAAAGACAAGAAGGAGCCGACCAAAGAATAAGAACAAGGTGAGTAAAAATTTGTTTAAATGATTGTGGGCTGTTGGAACATTAGGGGGTTGAGGGGGGACGAAAAATTGAGTATGGTGAAATCCTTGAAGAATAAATATAACTTGAACATGTTAGGACTGATTGAAACAAAAAGGAAAGTACTTACTAAATATGATGTTGCACGGCTTTGGGGATTTAGTACTGCTGGGTGGGAATTTGTGGAGTCTATAGGGACGGCTGGGGGGCTGTTATTGATGTGGGATGATGGAGTGTTTAAAGTATGTAATAGATATAAAGGTAAGCGGTGGCTGTGCGTTGAAGGAGTGTTAACCAGGACCAACTTCCTCTGTGCTTTTTGTTTGGTGTATGGGGCACATGGGAGGGAGGCAAAGAAGGAGGTGTGGGAAGAACTAAGCTTTGTGGCAGGTTTGTGTCAGGTTCTATTCTGCTTTTTAGGGGACTTTAATGAAATCTTACATGTTGAGTATAAAAAACTGGGGGATAGCTTGCCGGCATCAGCGGAAGAGTTTAAGAGTTGGGTGCATGACATGCAGTTGATGGATTTGTCTCTTACGGATAGAAAGTATACATGGTTTAGGGGACGATCATGTAGTCGGATTGATAGGGTGCTGGTCAATATTGAATGGACTGAGAGGTTTCCGAATATTCGGCTAAAAGGGGGTCCAAGGGGATTTTCGGATCACTACCCATTGATTTTGGAAGGTACAAGATTAGGTGGAGGCCCTAGACCATTCAGAAGTCTGGACTCCTAGTTTACACATGAGGGATTTCTGAGAATGGTGAAGAATGAATGTAGAAGCTTGGGAGAGGCCCAATTCACATGTAAACTGAGGGCTTTAACAGTACCACTGCGAAAATGGCACAAGGATAACTTCAGGGACATGGATAAGAGACTCCAATAGTTTGAGGAGGAGATCACAAGGCTGGACAGGTTGGTTAGTGATGGGATATATGATGGTACAACAGAGGCTAAACGGAAGGCGCTCGTGAGATTTTGTGAAAAATAGTATATTCGGAAGGAACTTCACTGGAAACAGATGTCTCGGTCCAAGCATGCTGCCAACATGGATAAGAATACCCGATACTTCCATAACATTGCCTCAGCCAGAAGACGGAATAACAGGATAGATGCCCTGATGATACATAGAAGACTTGTGCGTAATCAGGCGAGAATAAAAGGTGTAATTAGAAAGTTCTACAAGGATTTATATCGCCAGGAATATGTTCTGAGGATTGGAGTCAGGGATGGTTTGGTGAAGAATATCCAGCGAGAGGAGGCTGAAGCGCTGGAAGTGATGCCGTCGGAAGAGGAAATTAGGGAGGCAGTATGGGACTGCGAATCTTCCAAGGCCCCAGGGAGTGATGGGTACAATATGAACTTCATCAAGAAATTTTGGGAGGATATTGGGCCGGAATTCATAGCAGCGGTGCTGGGGTTCTTTCAAAGTGCTAAGCTGCCAACGGATGTGAATGTAACATGTGTGACATTAGTCCCAAAGTTTGAAGGTGCAAAGGAGGTGAAGGACTTTCGGCCGATTAGCATGGTGGGGTGTGTGTATAAAGTAATTTCGAAGGTGTTAGTGAGAAGGATGCGAGCTGTCATGCCGGGGTTGGTAGGAGAGACATAGACGGCGTTTGTAAAGGGTAGGAAAATTCATGATGGTGCACTCATAGCTTGTGAGACGGTTCATTGGCTGAAGACTCGGAAAAAGACAGTAGCTATTATCAAACTGAATTTTCAAAAAGCTTATGACAGAGTAAGATGGAGTTTTGTGGATGTTATGCTTCAAAAAATGGGCTTTGGCCAAAGGTGGAGGAATTGGGTGAAGGAGTGTGTTACTACGGCTACTATGGCAGTCCTGGTAAATGGGTCACCATCCAAGCCATTCAAGATGGAGAGAGGACTAAGGCAAGGGGACCCACTTTCTCCACTCCTGTTCGTGCGTGCTAGTGGTCGATGTTTTGCATAGGATGGTGGGGGAAGCTGTGAGGAATGGGCGCATTGCTCCACTGCTGGTAGGGGAGATCATATTGAACTGTCGCATCTACAATTTGCGGATGACACAATTTTGTTTTGCCCGCCAGAGACTGAAACAATTGTAAACTATAAGAGGCTGTTGCGGTACTTCGAGTTGATGTCCGGGTTGAGCATCAATTTTGATAAATCGAATCTGATATCGGTAAACTGTGAGCAGGGATGGATCGATCATGCATGTCGACTACTGGGTTGCCAGCAAGCCGCGTTACTGGTTAGATACTTGGGTATTTCTCTAGGAGCAAATCCGCGCCTAGTGAAGACTTGGAAACCAATCATCGATAAGGTGGAACAGAAGCTTAGCTTATGGAAAGCAAAGGTTTTAAATAAAGCGGGTAAGCTTGTACTTATCAAATCAGTCTTGAATAGCCTCCCCATATATTACCTAAGTCTGTACAAGATGCCAAAGACGATGGCGGACAAGATTATAGCATTACAAAGGAGTTTTATGTGGTGCAAGGAGGACGGTAACTCTTTTATACCTTTGGTCAAGTGGGAGTTGGTCCAGGCCCCAAAGAAAGCTGGGGGCTTGGGGTTGGTGATGCAGTGTTGCGGAATACAGCGCTCCTGTTTAAGTGGTGGTGGCGGTTTTCCAAGGAAGAGTGTCCGCTGTGAAAGAAGATTGTTTGTTCGTGCAACAAGTTGAACTTGGATGTAATGCTTCCAACTCAGTCTTTACCAGTTAGAGGAGGGCTTTGGAAAGACATTTGTCAGCTGAATATCAAAGAACCACAGATTCGGGATAAAGTGGTTAGTGGCCTGGCAATGGAAGTAGGCAATGGTAGGAAAACCCGGTTTTGGAAGGATAACTGGGTTCAGGATGGTGCTCTGAAAGTGAGTTTTTCAAGACTCTTCTCTATTTCAAGCCAACAGGGATTTTTCATTGGGGACTGCAGGTTTTGGAATGGGTTAGAGTGGATATGGAATTTTCAATGGAGGAGAGAGTTGTTTCAATGGGAGTTGAAACTTCTCCGTCAGCTCCATGAGAGGTTAAGGCCAGTGAAGCTGTCAGCTGGGCGCGCAGATAATGTGAGGTGAAAGTTTGACAATAAAGGTGTTTTCTCTACGAAATACGTTATACAGGTCATACAATCGGAAACGTTGTCGGATGAGATCACGAGCTATAGCTTCACAAGTTCACTTTGGAAAGGTTTTGTACCTCCGAAGATTGAGCTCTTTGGGTGGTTTGTGCTAGTTGGTAGAGTGAACACCAAGGAGAGGTTGATTAAATTAGGAGTTAACATTCAAAGTGATACCACTTGTGTGCTGTGTACCAAGGAAATCAAATCGGCTGAGCATTTATTTCTTCAGTGTGAGGTAACATGGCAGGTGTGGTGTAATTGTGTGCGGTCGTTTCGTCGGGAGTGGGTAATTCCTGGAACCGTTAAAGATCTGTTTGAGAGTTGGCGTGACATGCACAATAGACAACAAGGGCAGAAGGTGTGGATGACAGCGTTCTTTGCAGTGATTTGGAACATATGGTTGAAACGTAATGCACAGATCTTCAATAATACAAGGGCAAGCATTGAGGTAATTCAAACAAAGACGGTGTTGAGCTACACAGAGTGGTGTGGGAGTGATCCGGTGTGAGGCTGATGGCAATCCTGGATTGCCAGGAGCGTGTTGTGTTATGGGTGTTGCTATGTATGTGTATGTTCTTTTCTATGTATGCTCCACTTTAATGTGTTGAGCTTCCTTTATTTCAAAAAAAAAAAAAAAGTTAGAGTACTCCTACTACTTTAAGAATAAATTCATCCAAAGAAAAAAAAAATCATGTCATGCCTCTCATATCATCAGTCCACAACAGATGTTCAAGAAAAAGGTTAAAAACTATGTTAAGATCATTTTTTTAATAAAAAAAATAAATAATCTATTCTTGAAGAAATATTAATCTTAAATAAGAATATCGAATACTTTTTTAAGTATTGACTATGATATATTAAACAGAAATTGTTGTCCAACATAACAATGAAAATAATAATAAAAAAATAAAACACTACTTGAATGTAAAACTATTATGAAGATTTAAATTGTTACCTAATCTCATTGCTATAGCATAAGGGTCCCTTGTAGCTAACTCATAAACAATTTCCAGTCCATACCTCAAAGTAACCAATAACTATAAATCACATACAAAGGGAAGAATGCGAAAATAAAAAACTAAGCAATTAATGGTAGCTAGATTGGTGAGTTCAAATAAATAAAAAGCAAGAAGGAAAAAGTTACTTACGATTTTGATTTTGACTTAAATCTTAAGAATAAAAAAAATACTTAACCCAAATTATTAAAAAGACACAAAAAAAAAAGGCTACAAAGTGCTAAGTTGGACATAGAAATAAATTATTTAACGTAATTTCTTCGTCTTAATTACTCTTATTCATGGATACATGATTTTGTAGATGATGAAATGGTATGCTAAGAACAATTTGTTCGTAGAGAACGAACTGAAAAACAACGAGTTCTTGGATTTACCTTAGCTTTGCTAGCTATTTGGTGAAACCGTCCAAATTGAAAAATATTCAATGGCTACAAAAGTTATTGTTTTTTGCTATTATTTTTAGTTATCAATTCTATTTTATTAGTCTAATAATTTAATAATATATTTTTAGTTTATATTTTTAAATATTAATAATTAACTAATAATAAAAAATAATAAATTTTAATAATCTTTTAACATTTTTTGTTCAAATTAAAACAATAATGTTTCATATATAAACTCCAAGAATTTTCAAGCTTTTTGGTTGTAAAGGCAACATTATTATACCTAAATATGGGTACATGGCGTACTTAACCTCCCAACAGCACACAAGCTAGTGAACAACCAAACGTGTACACTCCTTACTTTTCCATTTGTTCTTATTATTAATTTTGACCAATGACCATGGAATCTTTAGGTGCCATGAATTCTCACTCGCCAAGAGTCCAAGTCAAGAATTGCAATAATCTGTGTCCTAACTAGGAGCAGGAGGAAACAATTCATGTGAATGATATGATATCTTGGAATTAAGCTCTATAACTTGTCTATCATACGAATCCATATATGAAGTAACACTGAAAATACGTGTAATTTTTACCGCAGAATTAGAGTTGAAAATAGGTCAATTTAAGGGTGAAGCGGAGCTAAAAGAGATCTGTTTCCATTTTTTCTTTTTAAACAAATAAGAAATGTTGAATTGATTATTAAAATAAAATTTTTGTTAGTAATAATAATTTGGATTGATGTTGATTTATTTTTTGTTATAAATGGTGATGGAGAAAAAAAATAAGTAATGGTAGATGAAAAATTTAGGTGACAATAAAAAGTAGAAAATGAAGGTATTATGAAAATTTCGGTATTTTATATGTTTTGTATCTATGTTTTAGTGTCTATTTTTCATAATATATACTAACTAAATGGAGCCTGAATGAACAAATCCAGAAACCAAATTAGAAGAAAATAAAAAGTAGCAAAGGCGCTACCTCTTCTGACGCTAATGATTATGCGATGAGGACTCAAAGATGGCGAGAGACAACGCCCCTGTTTTTAGGTGGCCAAAGTGTGGAAGAGTTGCGGTGAGTAGAAGTGAGTGTGGGTTAAGTGTGAAGAGGGAGAAACTGTCTTCCATTTATTTGAGTGGACTTTGTCTCTTCTCGTTTATATTTTGTTAGAAGAGACTTGTTTGGACAGTCAAATATTTATGGGCTGAAATTAGCCGATAAAATGTTAGTTCCTAGTACTATTGATATTTGTAACCAACTATGTAAAATTGTAGAGTGAAATTTCACCCCGATCCCTAATAATTTTATGAAATTTCTTTCCGCCTCTTAACAAAAGTTTAATCCCATCGCGATCCTATTCATTACTTCTGTCAGACATTCTACTCTTTCCATCAAAGTCTCCGTCAATAGAAGGAGTATAATCCTAATCCGGCCCCTAATCATCACCAACATCTACCACCATTCTCTGTGGTGCACGAAACTGACTCCGCACGTTTCGCACAGATAGACCGGCAAGTATACCGAGTCATCCAAGTAATACCTCAGGTGAGTGAGGGTTGATCCCACGAGAATTGTTAGTTTGAGCAAGCAATGGTTACCTTGCAGATCTTAGTTAGGCGGATAAAAATTATAGTTTGTCACGAAAAACGCATAAAATAGAATAAATAATAAAACGTTACTAGATAGGTGTGAAATCAATGATGATGGAACGGTTGAGGCTTCGAAGATATTTTGTCTTTCCGGATTAACTTTTCTGACTGTCTACTTCAATAACTTTCTTATTCATTCAATGGCAGCTGTAAGTGATTAACTCATGTCCTATCATCAAGTTAACCTCCTCCACTGCATCAATCCACCATGTTGCAAGTGACTCATGTCCTCTCATCAAGCCACCTCTAGGTTTCTCACTGTAGCAGAAGATGAAGTTCTAAGCAATCCACTCTCCCTTCATGATCCTACTCAAGGTGCCACAGACAAGGTAGATCTTCCAGATCAGGGAACGCTGCTTCTCAGACTCTAGCCTTAGCGCCACAGAGACCTCACTTACCCACGGTCAACGGGATTTCATGTCACGTATCCAAAGTTGTCCAAGTATTCTATTGGAATCCGCAATGCAATCTCTAGCTTTGGTTCAACGTTATCCGGGTCAGGACTCGCACGGGACCCATGTAGAACAAGGGTGATTATCACGGGTCACTCTCAATTCATAAGATGAAGAACGAGAATGCATAAGAAAATAGAATCAGACATATTGAACTAGAACAGTAATATTTTTAATCCATGAAACTCAGCAGAGCTCCTAACCTTAACCTTAGGAGGTTAGTGACTCATGCTTATAGAAAAGTAATGAAAAACGTAAAAGTGGGCAAGAGTTCTTAACAAGGGTGAACTCTTGTCTATATATACTATTCTGCTAACTAAGAATTACAAAAATAAGATAAATTAGTCTTGTAGTGCGAAAATCCACTTTTTGCGCCCACTTGGTGAGTGTTTGGGCTGAGCTAAGGGTGTCTCCACGTGCTAGGACTCCTTAGAGATGTTGAACGCTGGCTTGGGACTCCCTTTTAGGTGTTGGACGCCAGCTGCTCCCCTGTGGGCGCTGGACGCCAGGAATGGGGCTGGTGGCTGGCGTTGAACGCCAGTTTTGGACCTTCATTTCCAAAGCAAAGTATGGACTATTATATATTTCTGAAAAGTCCTGGATGTTAGCTTTCCATAGTTATTGAGAGTGCGCCATTTGGACTTCTGTAGCTCCAAAAAAGCTCCTTCGAGTGCACGGAGGTCAGATCCTGACAGCATCTACAGTCCTTTCTCTGTCTCTGAATCATACTTTTACTCAAGCTCCTCAATTTCAGCTAGAAAATACCTGAAATCACCATAAAATACACAAACTCAAAGTAGAATCCAAAAATGTGAATTTTGCACTAAAACCTATAAAAACATAATAAGACTTAAACAAAATATAATGAAAACTATATGAAAATGATGCCAAAAAGCCTATAAAATATCCGCTCATCACTCTGCATTCTCTCTTTCTCCTCTACACCGTTTTTGGCCACATCATCACCAACATCCTATTTTTGCAGCACTACTCCACTGCCATTATTATTCTTCTTTTTTACTGAACTAAAATCACGAAGCCATATTTCTCTTCCTATTTCTCTGTTCACCATCAGCAATCCCACGCCACCACGGCTACCCTCTCTTCTTTTTTATCCTCACAATCCCTCTCTCACTAGCTTGTCCTTATCTCTATTTGGTTTCACACTGAATTCCAAATCTGCATCCCAAATAGAAAACTTTACATCGAACAAATTAAAACACCGACGCACCCCATAATCACCAAATCACTCTGTCACGTAAAAATCGATTCTTTAAGTAAATATCTATACTCAATCATCAAAATCCAAAAAAGGACAGCTCGTAAGATCATATCCCAAATCAAATTCCAGTACTTAAACAGATAAAACTAATCAATTGAAAGGAGGTGACAGTGGATGATACAGCGATAACAGAAAATGGTAGTAGATGTTAGTGATGATGATGGCCGAAAATAATGTGGAGGAGAAAGAGAGAGGAGAGTTGGCCTGGTGGTATTCTGGTTCGCATAGAAGAGGAGAGGATAGGGATGGTAAAACTTTCCGAGACGCGAGGATCCCTGCGGGGACTGCCCCGAATGAGGATCTGACTGTGAGGAATTTTCTCCGCAGGGATAGGGATGGGAAACAAAATTCTCCTGAGGCAGGCTCAGGGACCCGAGTGGGGATCCCTGCCCCATCCCTGCTAATTCTCAAAATTCATAAATTTACTGAATTGTCCTTAATAGTTTATTTCTCATATATGTTTTTTAGTCATTTGACATATATATGTATATATATGTATAAAAACTCAAAACTCTTAATCCTCATTTGCATAACCATTCTTCAATTCAGAGATCCCTAATGTTGTCCATACTCCATCCAACCTCTCTACAGCCACCCCATTGCCACTCTCCCTTTTCATTGCATCGTCACACCTCACCGTGCCATCATCCTCATCGCGTCGTGCTCTTTATTTGCGGTGTTCCTTTCCGTAACTCTTCCGTCGTGTCCATTCTCCTCTCTGTTGCCGCGTCTCCCACCTCATTCACTGCTCTATCTTCTGGCTCGCCGTTGCGTCCCTCCATTGCGTCATTTCAAAAGAAGCCACCATCTTGTCGTTTAGACTTTTTGTATAAAATTTTGCTATTTTTGTATAGGATGGATACTTGCAGCTCTATTCATATGGAAATTAATAATTAATTAGAACTATTAGATAGATGGGGAATGGGGTCTCCGCGGATAATAGGATGGAAAAATATTCCTTCACGGCGGGGAATGGAGACGGGGACAAGGAGCAAATCTGGGGACAAGAATAGGGAGTAGGGAAGCATCCCCCGCCCCCGCTCTACCCCGTTAACATTCCTAGGAGAGGAGAAAAAAAAGAAGAGAAGGTAATTTATCTATTAAATTGTTGACTTAACAGTCCACGTAGGTAAGATCCGTTAACTCTAGATAAAGACATTAATGAAGAGAGCAGAGTGTCTCAAGGAATTAATCGTTAGTGGTCGCGATAGGACTATGTTTTTGCTAAGGGGCAGAAAAAAATTTATAAATTTATTAGGAATCGGGTTGAGGTTTCACTCAAAATTGTAAATATATAAAAGGGGAAATTAAACAACAATATGGTTACTTGGTTTTATGAGCAGAAGAATGATATGAACAGAAATTTAGACTCTGATATTGTATAAATCTAAAATTCTTTATAGCGCGTAGAGAAGCAATCTCCCTTTTTTTGTTAGTTAGTTTTCCAGATTCTAATAAAAAGTATTGACTCAGATCAAAATCAAAATTGACCCATATGCATCTCTCCAAGCAAATTCCTGCTTTATATATAATAATTTGCATATCAAAATTCTTTAACTACGAATTAAAGTTTAGTACTTTATGTACACTTACTCCCTGCATACTAAATCACTAATTCCCCTACACCTTTCAACTTCACTACAATTAAACTCAACTGTCTTGAACATTTCCAACAAAAATATTCAAAAAAATCTTGCAAATCATTAAAAGGATACGAAATCACATGAATTAACCAATAACTTTCCACATTTTTTTTTTATTTATCACTCCCAACATTTGGTATATTCAAAGTACAATGTATCTGAAAATTAATTCTTTGTATCCAGATACATACATAACTTATGATATACCAAAATGTTACAGTGACAGATAAAAACAAATGGAAGAAGCTATGACGATGGAGATCTTGAAAAGAAATGTCAAATCCTATTTGTTCTGTGTAGGATTTGGGACACTCGATGGTGCTTTCCTCAAACCTTGATCCACAGCTTTCTTGGTCTGTTTATTCTTGCTTCCACCACTAATAATTAGTTTACCTTTGACTTTGTTGGAAACAGAATCAAGTGATGAAGATAGCAATAACTTCCTTGACAGAGTTGGAGAGGTTTGTGATTGTTCATGTCCGGAACAATAAGAAATAGAGGAGAACAAAAGAAGGTGAACAATAATAATGAAGATCAAAATAGAAGCTAGAACTCTCCACTTGATGATGATCTTCATGAGAAATTTGAGAATGTTTTTCAATAAGAAATTGGTAAAGATGCTAGGTACTAATAATTTTGAAGATGAATCAGGTTTATATATAGATATATGAGAAGGCATGAGTGTACCTTCTCCACGTGGTTCACCATGCTTTTTTCTATATAATACATGAATGCAATGTCCTATGGGCTATGGGGAATAAAAAGACAAATTAGCTGCTTATGCAACAAGGTTTTTAAGTTTTGATATTAATAACCACTCTTGATGCAGGGATTAATTAATTGGAAGATGTTAGTTTCTAGTTTTCAGTTAATAATGCTATTGGAAAATACTACCAGGATTTTAGTAACAGAACAATGTGGAAATTGCCATTATTTTTTGGTGAAAACTCATGTGAAGTCGACTTTTACGTAAAGCTAATATTTGAGAGCCGTTAGATAAAAATTTAGTTAAATTAGTCAAATTATCTAACAGTATCTAACGGCTCTCAGATATCAACTTCACGTCAAGTTGATTTCACCTGAGTTTTCACCTTTTTTTTTATAGACAACGGAGCATAAAGCTCATAAAAAAGAAAACTAAACAGAAACTATTTTAAAAAATGTAATTCCAATAAAATTTACATAAAAACTTAAAGAAATACACAAAGAAATAAAAAAAAATAACATTCTGACTGAAATTCATGTTCTTGTCATTATTAGGTTTGGGATAAAAATACAACTATCGTGATTTTTGACAACGATTCTAATTATGCTTATTATATACAGAGTGTAATTTTTTGCATATATACAACTGACAATTAATTCTTTTAATTTTTTCTTAATTAATATTCAAAATATAATCTCTTGTATATATTCTTTAAATGGAATCGAGAAAAATCATATGCAAAAAGATATTATGTAAATTGAATAAACTATACTTATAAGTTGGATAGTAAGTCAATATCCCTTAATTTGTTATATGTTATCATCAGTTGATGAGTGATATATTATTAAGTATAATTTTATTTGAATTATTAAGAAAATTTTGATTTGATTCTATAAATTAAGAAGTATTTGATATTATCAATTTTGGAAAATTTTAATTTATTGATAATGTTAGGAAAGTAAAATAAATAGTTTAAATTTAGTTATTAATTATAATAATAATTAATAAATATTAAATATGATAAAGTTAAGTTATTTTAGCTGATTTTTTTATTGTCTTTCAAAAAGATTATTGTTAATTTATTTGAAGGGAAGGATTTAGGGACAGTACTTATTCCTTGGATTCAAAGCTCTTTTACTAAGTTGGATCAGGGATCATGTGATGCATAATTGACTAATGCTGATTATATGATGACTATAATGAAATCTTCAAGTCATTAAACTATGGAGGATTCATGTGATAACACATGTGTATTTGAACTAACCGCCTTCTAAATCCACATGTTCACATCTTTGCCAATATACCCATCAAGAGGAGTAAACACCTTTTCTTGGGGGATACAAGTTTAACCAACTTAATTAGTTGAATTTTGGTAGGGAGTCAATGAAGTAAGTATATAATGTGTACAATGGGCTGATTTTTTAGTCCAATATGAATAAAAAATTAAAATTATCCACATTTATCCTTATTCTAAAAGTGATGTTCATTTTTTAGATAACCACCACCATATATTCAGTAATCCTAATTTTTCCTCAATCACCCTTTCTTCCGTTACCGTGACGTTTCAAACCAAACCTTTCACATAATCCCACCGTCTCCCTCAATGGAACTCTTATCAGCGCTGAGCATCCTTTACCGTTAGCTTCCGTCGTGTGTCTCCCGCCCACCAGACTCCAGCAGTTCGCCCTCGGTCACAGGTGTACAGAACACTGGCGGTTCAACCGAAGCTGCGCCATCCAGGTTAAAATTTTTGTATAAGATCACACAATAAGCCATGACAATTTTATATAACCATCTACGTATAAGAAGTAACCATCCGTTATCGTACAGGTTCGAACATCCAGGATAAATTATTATTAATTTATCAAACACAATACACCCATACTATCCAGAATAACCATCCGAGTACCAGGGATAATAAACATCTGATATCCTACTGAATCGAACATCCAATTTAAAATACTTGAAACTGATCACTCGACGACGGGAACACACGACGAGTAGGTGGTGCTGGACGAGGACCTGTGCAGACGACGGTGGGAGGAGAGTCCGACGGCGGGTGGTGACCGGTGGGAATGTAGTTTCCGATGAGAAACGGAGATGATACCATATTGAGCAAGTAACGTCTTTGTTGTGATCCTATAACTGACCCAAATCCTATTTTGTTTCAAAATTCAAATTAGAATAATTTTAAAATTAATTAATTGCCCATAATTTAATTTCAATTTGAAATTAACCCATTGTATACATTATACGGCACATGTTTTGCCTCCTTATACTTCCTCTAATTAATTTAGTCAATTCACCCTTTTATTTATGGACCTGTTTTTTTATAGACAGAAGAACAATTTTTTCAAATAAAAGAATCAATTTTTTTATATATTTTAAAAAACAAAAGTGTTTCATGTAAAATTAAAATCAATCACCAAATTAATTATTATATAATCAATTTGGGTTGGTCGAATAGTCAACTCATTCATCTATTTAAGCAAGTATTAGGAATTCGAATTTCGTTTTATACATACAACAATTTATTAGCTAGCAATAAAATTTTAAATGGAATTTAGATTTGCGAAAGATTAGTTCTTAATCTCTCGTACTGAGAGAAACTGTAGACAATCAAATTAACTAATGTATTTATCTATATTCATTTATATATTGATTTACACACAATTCCAATTAAATAATGAATCACTATTCACTAGCAATCTAGCATAATTAAATCTATTATTGTAGAATAATGAAACCAGCAAAAGATGAATAATCAAAATTAGTTATAATAGTATAATAACCTTTTTATAAGACATCAAATATGTATTTCTATATGTGGTAACTAATTAATAGTTGAATTTTTTGTGTACACATAACATAATTGTCATAAACAATGTTATATATTTAAGTCTTTTTATGAACTAAGTCTAACCAAATTAAATAATAAGACTTCGAATAATACTATCTATAACTGATTTTTGTTATGTTAAATCAACTTAGTTAATTTAATTAACAAAAATACTTAAATGTGTAATATTATTCAATTGTTAAACAACTACCTTTAAAATATAAGAAACAAACACAATTAGTTGATACTTATCAATTATATTTTATATACATTAAAATTAGTCACTAATATAAAATATATATTATAATATAAAATATATATTAAAAATAAATTAAATAACACATGTATTTATATATAAATATATAGTTGTTGATTTTAGTTTAAAAATACCATTTTTTGGTACTTATATTTAGCTTTCTTGATCATGGCTAATCATTTCCGTTTTGTCATCTTTCACCACTTTCAAACTGCTTCTATATTTTGAGTATATAATCATGTGGAAACCTCTTGCAAATTAACTTTATAAGATCTTGCTCAATAAACTAAACTAGAGCTATATATTGTTGCAATTTTTAAACCCAACTATGCTTAGCTGGCTTGTCAGACCCATATGAAAATACTGTTGCTCCATGGACAATTTATAGCTGCAATTTTAAACCTTCAATTTTTGTTTCTCTTCATTAATCAAGATTCTTCTTGTTTTGCCAAGATTGGAAGAGTAGTATAAACTAGAAATACATCTCCATATGGAAGATTTTTATTCTAGCTTGCTCACATGACAAACCCCACCAGTTCTAAACCATCTTGAGGATCAATAATAATTTATACGGAGTGTAGCATAAATAAACACCAAACTTAGGCTAGTTTTGACTTCCTACTACACAAAACTTGAATGTATCACACATTCATATCTTATTGGGTAAACTACGATGAACACTCTTGAAATTTGGTAATATTATATTCGGTATTTCTTGATTTTTATAAATGTATACTAATATACTAATTTCTTCTAACTTTAAGTGATAACAATTAATATCTTTGTATTCAGCACATTGATCAGCAATATATTTTGTTACAGATTTAATTTGAATATATTAATAATATAAAATAATTTTGAGTCTATTTATATTTTTATTTAATTAATTAGAGTAATTTGGTTCATCACTATTTTTTTTCGAAGGAATAAGCGCGCGCCTTTTAAATATCGTAAAATGTCGGATCAGCCCTCAATCACTATAAATATTAAACATAAATATTTGACAAATTAGTTATTGAAACTTGTTAACAAAAGGTGACGTGAACATAAAAATTGTTCAATTTTTTGGGAAAAAAGTTTGGTAACAAAAATTTTCAGCCATAATTAACCAAAATTTTTTATAATTTATTTTATTTATATCACTTAATAACAATTTTATTTTTTATTTCACTCTTTTATCATTCCACTTATCATATTCTTATCAACCTCACTTATTAATGGTATTAATTATAATATCATATCCCTTATTATTAGACATTCTTATAATCAATACTTAATATTTCTTTTATAATTTAATTTTTATATTTAAGAATACATTAAATATTAATAATAATAATAATGGACGTGATAACATAATATACATTAATTGAGTCAATTACACTTGATTTTTTATTCCCCTTAAAGCATTTAATATCAATCAGTGGAAATACGAAAAAATCATTAATTCTTTGTTTCCGTTAAAACATTTCACTTGATTCTTTGTAATATATACCTTTTATTAATTTAATTATGATCATTCAAAAATCATGACTCTAGTACCATTGCAAGCACAATAGTGCATAAGTCAATGAATTTTACAAGAAATCACGTTTATCATTGTAAATAGTATGGCATTTGAATTCGACCTTAATACGGTACTTATGGTAAAAGGTGTTAGGAAATTATTTGATTTCCTAACTTATTTGTGGGCAATACATATATTAATTATAATCACAAATTATGCTATTTCAAATTAAATGACTTATATAATGGTGATCTCATTTATTGTTATAAATGCTAAATTGAATAAGTCATTATTACTTTTGATTTGGAATTAAATGAGAATAAAACCGGATATTATCTTTATGGATTTTAGATATATTATCTTTTGGGTTTTAGATACTATTTTATTTGGGCTTAAGGGTTTAATGGGTGCCATACTCAAATATAAATAGACCTTCAGGGTTTCGGTCCCCAATATACCAAAGCCGCCTTTGTTACTCTTTCCCCATCAAAAGAGTTGCAGTTCAGCCTCCTAGGAATATAGAAGGCTTTGGTTGAGGAAGATCGAAAGAACCACAAGATCCAAACTCTTCCAATCATAATTCATGTTTATGAATTCAGGTACGCTTCCGCATTATCATATATATATTTTTGGTGATTCAATATGGATGATCTGGGTTATTAAAATAATTTATTCCAACAAGTGGTATCAGAGCCATCCATAATTTAATCATCGAAAATATTAGATTTTATTTTATTATATCAATATATATATGCGTTGTTTACGTTGCATCCGAAATTGTTACACGCTAATTGTTCCCCTTTTGTATGTGCATCAATATACGTATATATATTTATAAAAAAAAAAAAAAAGCAACGCAAACGGCACTGTATATATAACCTTCACAGTATAGGATGTATAATCACTTTAAAGGTTAATATTTTTTTTATTCTAATGCTGTGATTGCAATCTTTATATATATATATATACGTGTATTATCATTATGAATATTTATATATATATTATTGTTTGGATAATACATTAAGGTATATATATATATTTTACATGAGAGCGATTTGACAATTAATTTACATAATGAACAGATGTTTTATTCTAAAGAATATTATTATGATTATTTTGAATTTAATTATGTGTGTCATTAATTTGGTGTAAAGTGAATTGATTATCCTTTTAGATATAAGGATTAATATGTATATGTCACTTATGCGAATATTAATTTATTCAAAAAGAGATTTATATTTGGCCAAGTTATGTGTACATATTAATAATAACAAAAAAAAAAAATTTAAATTGTTACATAAGGAAACTAGTAACAATTTGGATTATTATACCCATCTATTATAAAGATTTGGTTTTGAAATAAATTGATTGAACATTATGCTGTCAAAGTAGCCTCTTTTGTGAAAATTGATTTATTTAAAACATTAGGAATATGGTGTTATGTAATTCATGCGAATATTGGTCGGCCCAAAGGAAGGTCTATATTTGGCCGAATTACATACACATGTTAATGGTAAATAAATATTTGGGTAACTGATTAAGAATAAAGCAATACTTATTATTTATGCGAACAATAATCGGCCCAAAGGAAGTTTATTGTTTGGCCAAATAATAAGCATTGCACACTTCTGTTTGTTTTCTATTAATTATGCGGTCAATAATCGGCCCAAAGGAAGTTTATTGTTTGGCCAATTAATAGAAAATATATGCGGTAATAAATAGGTTGCGAAGTTTAAGTTTCCATGTGCGCATTAAGTCGGTCCAAAGAAAGGCTCAATGTGTGACAGGAATTTTGACAATATTTAATTACTGCAATGAGAGTATCACTTACAGTTAATTTTTCTATCCAAAGATTGAAAATTAATGTTGTGCTAGATATCTCAATATGGATTTTTACCCATTAATTAACTAATATCTACTGCATGTTCCTTTTATTATAATCGAGAAACTATGGCTTTAGCTACCAATGTTTCTGCGCAAATTAACAGTATTCCTATGCTGAATGGTACAAACTTTAAAGTTTGGAAGGATACCGTGGAAATTGTCCTCGGTTGTATGGATCTGGATATAACTCTTCGAGAGGAGAAACACACTTCCACTCCGGAAAATTTCAATGAGGTTAAAATAGAGAAGTGGGAGAGATCCAATCGAATGAGCATTATGATCATGAAACGCTCAATTTCTGAGGCGTTTTGGGGCTCAATTATTGAGGATAAAGATGTCAAACAGTTCCTAAAGGATGTTGAGAAATTCTTTACTAAGAAATTCAGTGCTCACATGGCTTTATCTTCTCAGTATAAAAGAAAGCGTGATACTACTGCGGATGCGCCTTCTCAGCAGAAAAAGGCTAAGAAACAGGATCAAGTTTCAACCTGTTTCTTCTGTAAGAAGGTGGGACACATGAAGAAGGATTGTACCAAATATGCCACCTGGAGTGTAAAGAAGGGTATAATTCTTACTTTCGTTTGTTCTGAGGCTAGTTTAAGTTATGCACCTGTTGATACTTGGTGGGTAGATTCTGCTGCTACTACTCATGTAAGTGTTACTATGCAGGGTTGCCTGTGGAGCCGACCGCCAAGTGATGCTGAAAGATACATCTATGTGGCAGACGGTAATATAGTTGCAGTCGAAGCTATAGGAACCTTTAGATTATGTTCCACGAGTGGATTTTACTTGGATTTATTAGAGACATTTTATGTACCGTCATTTAGACGAAATTTGGTTTCTGTTTCTCGTTTGGACAAATCAGGTTATTTTTTTTCATTCGGAGACAATAAAGTCAGTCTCTTTTACAATTCGAATAATATTTGCTCTGGTCATTTGGTGGATAATCTATATAGGCTTAACTTAAATTCCTATAATAATGAAATACTGCAAACGGGTACAAAAAACTGAATGAGAATTCGGCATCATTATGGCACAAACGCCTAGGCCACATCTCTAAATAGAGAATTCAGAGGCTCGTGTCGGATGGAATTCTCGGACCCCTAAATTTGGCGGACTTTGAAGTCTGCATTGAGTGCATAAAGGGGAAAAGGACAAACGAAAGGAAATTAGGTGCCGAGAGAGCTAAAGATGTCTTAGAACTAATACATACCGATATATGTGGCCCATTCCCTACTGTCTCTTGGAATGGACAACGGTACTTTATTACGTTCATAGATGACTACTCTCGTTACGGGTATCTATATTTAATTCATGAAAAGTCCCAAGCCTTGGATGTTTTCAAGTCTTTCAAAGCTGAAGTTGAACTTCAACTTGGAAAGAAAATTAAAGCTGTCAAATCTGATCGTGGTGGTGAATACTACGGAAGATATGACGGTTCAGGAGAGCAACGTCCTGGGCCTTTTGCTCTTTTCCTAGAGGAGTGTGGTATTGTTCCGCAATACACTATGCCAGGCAAACCTAGCATGAATGGTGTTGCAGAGCGAAGGAACCGAACTCTTAAGGACATGGTAAGAAGTATGATTAGTCATTCTTCCTTACCTGAATCACTCTGGGGAGAAGCCTTAAAGACCGCAGTGTACATCCTTAATAGGGTGCCAAGCAAAGCAGTTAACAAAACCCCATATGAAATTTGGACTAGGAAAAGGCCCAGTATAAAGCATTTGCATATTTGGGGATGTCCAGCTGAGGCGCGACCTTATAGGCCGCATGAAAGAAAATTGGACTCAAGGACAATTAGTTGCTACTTTGTTGGTTACGCTGAGCGATCACGGGGGTACAAGTTTTACAATCCTGCATCAAGGTCTATTTTTGAGACGGGAAATGCGAGATTTCTTGAGGATGTTGAGTTTGGGGGGGAAGGAAATATTAGGAATGTTGCTTTTGATGAGGATTCTATAACTGATAATGATCAGGACCTTGTGCCTATTATTGTTCAAGATACAGTTATAGTACAAGAGCACAATGAGAATCCTGCTGTAAATCCAGCTACAGTACAAGAGAACAATGAGAATATTGTTGTTGCTCAAGATACTGTTACAGTACAGGAAAATAATGAGAATCCTCCTCAAACCCAACCCATACAGCAAGCTCAACAACCTCAAGAAGTGTCATTAAGGAGATCCAATAGAAAAAGGAGAAAATCCATCTATTGTCTCAAACAAGCTTCCCGTTAATGGTATCACAAGTTTAATTAAGTCATTACCTCATGGTTTTGAGGTAAATATTATAGATGAATGTGTATACCGCAAGTTCAGTGGGAGTAAATACATATTTTGGTCTTATATGTTGATGACATTCTACTTGCCAGTAACGATATAGGCTTGTCGCATAAAACCAAGAAATTTCTATCGAACAAATTCGAAATGAAAGATCTTGGTGATGCCTCTTTTGTATTAGGAATCAAGATACTAAGAGATCGCTCTCAAGGTATTCTTGGATTGTCACAAAAGAACTATATCAAAAAGATTTTAAGTAGATATGTCATAGAAAGTTATAGACCAATGGACACACCCGTGGTTATAGGAGACAAGTTTAGTCTCAAGCAATACCCCAAAATGATCTTAAGAAGACAACAATGTATGATAAACCTTATGCATCAGCATTAGAAAATTTAATGTATGCTCAAGTCTACATACATCCCGATATATCATTTATAGTGGGAGTGTTGGGTAGATACTTGAGCAATCCGGATATGGATCATTGGATAGCTGTTAAACGCGTAATGCGTTGTTTAAAGAGAACAAAGGATTACATGCTTATTTGTCGGAGATCAGAAAATTTGGAGATCATTAGGTACTCTGATTCCGATTTCATGGCATATGGTTGCGAAACTTTGTCACTAAGCTTCATATAGTAGATGACATTGAAAGGTCATTAAAGATATTTTGTGACAATAAGTCAGCAGTACTATACTCCAATAACAATAAGAGCTTGACAAAATCGAAGCATACAGACATCAAGTTCTTAGTTGTCAAGGAGAAAATTTAAGAAAAAACAGATTTTCATAGGACATATAGGAACAGAATATATGCTAGCAGACCCATTACCAAGGGATTGACTCCTAAAGTTTTTCATGAGCACACTGCTCAGATGGGTGTCAATATTTGTGATGCCTTGGTTTAGTGGGAGTTTATGCTATATGTCCTATGACAGATATTGAATTATTTTTCTGCAGAATTAAGTTGATGGTTTATTTCATGTTATGTGAAATGTTCATTTTGCAATATTTGTATTGTGTTTGATCTCAATAAAGTTGGACCAGCTGGAAATAGACATGCATGAGATCACTTGGCATGTAATTTCCATATTACTCATCCAAATTTGATCTATGTCGTTAAGTATATTAGGATGGTGATTGGCGTGGTTTAGTCACGGCATTTAATGTGATAAAAGCTGCGGTAGTTCCATATCTAATGTATGAGACGGACCAGATTGTTAAAGTAATGAGAGAAATAGCATTCAGATGCGCGCATAAAGTTTATAAAGATGTGATTATGTCAAGAAATAATATATGTATAGCCCAAGTGGGAGATTGTTAGGAAATTATTTGATTTCCTAACTTATTTGTGGGCAATACATATATTAATTATAATCACAAATTATGCTATTTCAAATTAAATGACTTATATAATGGTGATCTCATTTATTGTTATAAATGCTAAATTGAATAAGTCATTATTACTTTTGATTTGGAATTAAATGAGAATAAAACCGGATATTATCTTTTGTTCCTTAGATAATTATCTTTATGGATTTTAGATATATTATCTTTTGGGCTTTAGATACTATTTTATTTGGGCTTAAGGGTTTAATGGGTGCCATACTCAAATATAAATAGACCTTCAGGGTTTCGGTCCCCAATATACCAAAGCCGCCTTTGTTACTCTTTCCCCATCAAAAGAGTTGCAGTTCAGCCTCCTAGGAATACAGAAGGCTTTGGTTGAGGAAGATCGAAAGAACCACAAGATCCAAACTCTTCCAATCATAATTCATGTTTATGAATTCAGGTACGCTTCCGCATTATCATATATATATTTTTGGTGATTCAATATGGATGATCTGGGTTATTAAAATAATTTATTCCAACAAAAGGTGCTAATGAAGAATTTGAACAACAGACGGACTCACCCGACGAAGTTGTTGTCAGTCAACCAATTTTCAGGAATATGAAAAACCACACTAGTTTTGATGAGGTATGGTAATAAACTGATTTAATTTTTTTTTTGTGCTTTTATGTGCATTTATAATTATATTGTACTGACTAAGTTCATATACATAACATTCATACGTATATATACATAACATCCATAATTACATACAACTAACATCTAAAAATTAAATTTATATTTATTAGATATTACATTCATACATATCATTTTTTAGTTATTGCATAAGTAAATATAAAGTTAACACAGATGTTTTTAAATTTTATCATAATTGAATTTTAAAAAATATCAAATTCTTAAATTAATTTATTGAATTGATAAATTTACTCATAACATCTATAAATTCATACACATAACATCCATAATTTCATGTTAATAACATCCATAATTTATATTCATAATATTCATAATTTCATATCTATAATGTTTATAATTAATAAATTTTTATAATTAATATTATCAAATTTTAAACTATACGTCTTATTGTATTTTTCAAATTATCTCATATGTACACTAATAGACCATAATTTTAATATTTTAATATTTTTATTTAATATTCATATGTATGCTTATTTATAGATTTTAATATGACGAGTTAATAATTATTTTTAAAAATTTATTTTTTAATTTTTGTTTATATTTTATATTTTATATTTTATTTTTTATTTTTTAATAGTCTATATGTAAAATATAAGTTGTATAGTACAAGTTGTTAAAACTTTTTAATTTAATTTTCACATTTTTTGCAGAGAATTATTACATTTTAATGGATAATAATGTGATTGAGAGATGTTAGGGATTTGATTTGGAAAAAACTGAAATTGATTTTGGAAAGAATATTAATGACTCCAAACATGCAGCAAAATAGTAGGTGATAAGAAGGATAAGTGATAAGAAGGTATATGTCACTTGCTTATCAAGAGAATAGAAATTTTTATGTGATATTTTTATATTGTAATTAATTTTTGGCTACCTAGTATCACCCATTTTTTAGAGACAAAAAGATTCTTGTAAGCAAAACAAAATTGTTTTATTAGTGACTTCAAACAATAATAGTAACTAGAATCTTGATTTAATTTTTAAATTTTTTTTATATTATAATTTTAAATAAATTAATTGATTTTATAAAATTTGTATTAGATCAACAATTTTACAATTTAAATTTTATTTTAGTTTCATGTTTTACGTATTTAATTTATTTTTTTAATTTCATATAAAATCTTAATTTTTTCTACTTTGCTTTAAATTTTTTTCTCTCATTTATCTCTTTTTTCTTTGTCTTTTCAAATTTAATGTTTGTATTTTTATTTTTTATTTTTATTTCTAACTTTTTTGTTTTTAAAATTTTTGTAAATAAAAAAATAAAATATAAAATATTTTTTTTGTTTTTAAGAAATTCTAAAAATAAAAATATTAAAATAAAAACAAAAACACAAACTAAACCTCTTTTAAATTGTGGTGGTGGCAGCGCAATGATGGAGATGGAGGCCATTGCTAACGGATGCTAGGCAATAAAAAGTAAAGCCATTTTAAAGGCTTTTGAGTTTTAAGTTTTGACTGTCCACTACTAGCCTAACATGCTTCACTTGTTTATTCTACATATATATATATATATAAACGAATGTTTAAAATGTTAATAAATTTATGAACGAAAAAATAAAATTAACATTACGGTAATTCATATAAAGAAATGAAATGCAAATCAATATTACATAAATGTGTTAAAATTAAATAGCTTGTATGCATGTCTGAATTTAGAGTCTACTTTATATAAATCGAAACTATTAAGTTTGATTTAGGGTCACTTCATATAAATCGAATGAAATAAAGTCGATTTACTCTAGTACGTAGTAAATCGAATGGAATAGTAAATTGAAGTTTGTTCATTCGATTTATCTTGGACAACTTCGAGTACTATATATGGGTTGCATTTTCCCGGCCGTCTAGTCAATCGAAACTTGTTTATTCGATTTACTACACATTATAGTAAATCGAATATATTCCATTCGATTTATTACGTACTAGAATAAATCGACTTTATTTCATTCGATTTACATGGAGTGACCCTAAATCAAGGTTAATAGCTTCAATTTATATAAAGTAGACTCTAAATTCGAACATGCATGTAAGGTATTTGGTTGTAGGCCATGTAATATTGGTTTGCATTTCATTTCTTTACGTGAATTACCCTTAACATTATATCTATAAAAAAATGAGTTTTTCTTAACAAACTATCCAAACTCTATAAAATTATTAAGATTTTTAAATTATTCTCTAATCTAATCTAACACCAACTCTAATCATACTTCATCCTTAATTTTCAATCCACCACCGCCAGTCCTACCTCTAAAAGATAATATTTGAGAAGGTGAGTCCTAAAAGTCTCTAGTCTTTACCACAATTTGCAACGTCATGCTTTCTTCTTAATTTCACATGATATATCATAGTTCCTTCCACTATAAGAAAAACACTGAATGCTGTCGCATTTTTTGGTCGAAAAAATGAACAAAATCCAAAAGGAATCAGACAGCATAAACCAAGCTGGTAAATATTTATCGTCGAAATTTTTTCTTCCGACAGTAATTAGTATCGGATTTTGCGACGGGTTACTTATTCGAAAAACCATTTGGTTAACGGCAAATTTTTTCGACAGTAATATTGGTGCCACAATATGTTGTTTCCTGCATTATTACCGTCGGATTATTCCCTCAGTAAATTCGATGGTAATGTCAATTTTTTTAAAAAATTTTTTTAAACAAATGGTCAATTTTAATTTTTATTTAAATTTATTTTTCATACAATTATATAACAATTTATAAATAATAGAAACCTATTATTAAAATAAATAATGAAATGTTCAAATAAATTAAAAGTCAAGTACATCAAATAAATACAATGCAACAATAAAACAAAACACTAATAACTAAAGATCCAGGTAGTCTTCGTCGTCGTAGGCGTTTTCGTGGCCCTAATGAGACGATGCAGAAGGCGGAGATGTCAGTGTGCCACAAGCAGGACCGCTACCACCAGCAGCAGTGCTGCCAACAACAAGGTTGATGCCAGCGGCACGTATCTGAGCCTGTTGTCCCTCCATCTAGTATCCTAGATCCAAAAACCCTAAAACCATAGACCCTACACCCTAAAATCCTTAAACCTAAACCCTAAAACCCTAAACCCAAACCTCAAAACCCCAAACCTTGAACCCAAAATCTCAAATCCTAAACCCTGAACCCTAAACTCTAAACCCTAAAACTATAACCCATAACCCCTAGGCCACGGGCCCTAGGCCGTTAGCCCCAAGTCCCAAATCCCAAATCCCAAACCCCTAAATCCCAAATCCTTAAACCACAAACCCCCAAACCCCCAACTCTAACCCCCAAACCCAAACTCCGAATCCCGAATCCCAAACCCTAACCCTAAACCCCTAACCCATGAGCCCTAAACCCTAAGTCCTAAACCCTAAGGCCTAACCCCCAAATCCAAACTCCAAACCCCAAATTCCAAACTCCAAAATCTAAACCCCCAACCCCAAACCCCTGACTCCTAACCTCTAACACCTAACTCCCTAACCACCTACTCCCTAAACCCTAAATCCCAAACCCCAAAACTTCATAAGCAAATAACCATAATATATAGAGATTTTTATAGAAATTTTGGCAGAGTTTCATCTATAATTGGAATGCGCCACAAACTCTGTCTATCAACAATTAACTTAAACAGCACCAAATGTCAACAATCAATGAACAACATACACTTTCAGCAACTCACTAATCAGCAAATATGAGACACTTTAAGCCGTTCAAACTTGCAACCCCAAATCCACTAAACTAGAATCAATAATCAGACATTTTGAGCAATTCAATAATCAGGAAACATGAAACACTTTCAGCCATTCAAACCTACAGCCCTAAATCCACTAAACTAAAATCAATAATCTGACACTTTTAGCAATTCAATAATCAGGAAATATGAAACACTTTCAGTCATTCTAACCTACAGCCCTATATCTACTAAACTAGAATCAATAATCAGATACTTTTAGCAATTTAATAATAAAAAAATATGAAACACTTTCAGCCATTCAAACCTACAACTCTAAATCCACTAAACTAGAATCAATAATTAGACACTTTCAACAATTCAATAATCAGAAAATATGAAACACTTTCAGCCATTCAAACTAACAGCCCTAAATCCACTAAACTAGAATCAATAATCAGACACTTTCAGCAATTCAATAATCAGGAAATATAGAAGGCTTAAAGTGATACTTTTCCTGTACCGCCATCAGGCCAAATCATCAAACGTATGATGGGAAGTGGTGGAGGGGCATCAGCTGCCTCATTTTCATGAGAGGACTTCGGGGTCACGGCTTCCGTCGCTGGAGGCGGCGTTGCCGTGGTAGTGGGCTTGATAAACCCCAATTTTGTGGTTTATCTTGTGCTTAATTTGGGAGATTTTATCAACTTTTCTCACATTTATTCAATGAAATAGCATGATTTTGTAATTCTCTCTTGAATTGTGCTTAAATGTGAAAACATGCTTTTTAGGCCCTAAAATTGGTAATTTTAATTCACTTTAATTCCATTCGATGTCTTGATGTATTTGTTGAGTAATTTTAGGTTCATAGGGAAAGTATTGGATGGAAGAAGTGAGGAGAAAAGCATGCAAAGTGGGAGAACTCATGAAGAAATGAAGGAACCGTAAAGCTGTCAAGTCTGACCTCTTCGCATTCAATCGATCATAACTTGAGCTACAGAGGTCCAAATGAGGCGGTTTCAGTTGCGTTGGAAAGCTAACATTCAGGGCTTCGAAATGATATAAAATTTGCCATATGTTGCTTCGCGTTAAGGGGCCCGCACGCGCCATATACGCATGCGCGCCGATTGAGCACGTGGCCCACTAATGTGAAATCGCCCCCAACGATTTCTGAAGCACTTTGGGCCCAACCCAACTCATTTCTAATGCTATTTCATGCAGAATTCAAGCTTGGATAAAGGGGGAGTAATTAGTTTAGCCAATATGAGCCTTTAGTTAGATTTCTAGAGAGAGAAGATAGGTTAGGTTAATTTTCATTTTAGATCTAGGTTTAATTCATGCTTTGATTTACTTTTCCTTTACAATTTCTTGTTCCTCTACTCTTTCTCTCTCTAAATTTTGTAATTCATTCTTGTAATTGCTTAATTTGTTGTTGATTCACTCTTTCTTCTTCTATTTTTCTTTAATGCAATTTATGATTCATGTTCTTTAATTATTGATTTGCTTTATTGTTGGTTAATTCCTTGCAATTTATTATGCTTTCTTTTTATGCCTTCCAAGTGTTTGACAAAATGCTTGGAAGGAAGTTAGAGTAGATTTTGAGCATTCTTGGCTTGGAAAGAGTAATTAGGCAATCTTGAGTTATAAAAACCCAACTCATGTTGGTGATCTAGAGTTGTTAGCTAATATTGTTTTCATTGACGCTAATCTTTTGCTAATGTAATTAGTAAGTTGATTAGGACTTTTGGATTGAGATTAGCTAGTTTTGTTAGACTTTCTCCGAGTATGAGGATAACATGATACCTTCCTCTATCTTCGGGGATGACGTAATAAGATAAATTCTTGTTTATATTTGTGACATGATTAATTAGTCTTGTTTGACATTCTCCCTATTTGTTGGAGTTGACTAAATAAGATGAATTGATCATTGTATAACTAGGATAGAAAGCCTATGATCTCAATCTTTGCCATGAATGTCTCCCTTTATTAATTGCTTTCTTTAATTGCTCTCTTTACTTTTCTTGTCATTTATTCTCTTGTCCTCTTATCAAATCAAACCCCCTTTACCCCTTCATAGCCAATAATCATTCACTTCACTGCAATTTCTTGTGAGACGACCCGGAGTCCAAAATACTCCGGTTATTTCTTATTTGGGGTTTGTTCTTTGTGACAACCAAAATTTAATTTGATGCGAGGGTTGTTTGTCGGTTTGGAGCTATACTTGCAACGTAAATATTTTGTGGAATTCCTTACCCTCAACAATTTTTGCTATCAAATTAATGGCGTCGTTGCCGGGGAGTTGCAATGGTGTTATATTATTGGTTATTGTATATATGTGAATATTGTGAATAGCTTGATTTTTGGATTGCTTGTTAGTTTTTGCTAGTTTTAGGAATTTGTTTCATTATTTCTTGTTAGCTTTTATTTCTTATTTTCACTTTTCACTATGAATTCTCACTTTGGCTATGAGTTTGGTTCTAACTATGTTGTAGGAAATGAGAGTTTCAATGAGGATGTGTATCAAGGATGGGACAATCAAAGGTGGGAGGAGCCATATGCATATGATCAATCCTCATGGCAACAACCTCCACCAATGCACTATGAAGAGGAGCCATTCTATGATGCATATCAATCCAATGGCTATGGTGAATCCTCTTGTGACTTTCAAGAACCACCACCATATGCCTATGAGCCATATCCCCAACATAACCATCAACCATACTCACAAGCCACCTTTCACCAACCATCTTCATATGACCCTAATCCATACCCACCATACCAACAATCATATGAGCCATATGAACCACACATAGAGCCACCACCACTCCAACATCAATATTTTCAAGAGCCACCCCCTCCATACTATTACCAAGAAGAACCACCTCCAATGCATGCAAATTTTCAACCACAAGATGAATTCTACTTTTCGCCACAACCACCTTCCGACTATAATACCTTATCCTCAAATAATGAACCCTCTCTTCCACCATCACCCCCCGATGAAGCCTCTATGCTAGAATTAAGAGATCTTGAATCTCATATCTTAAGGCAACACGAGGAGAATGAAAAGAATTTTGAGGAGTTAAGAGCAAAAATGGCCATCATGGTAGAAACCATTGGCAACATAATCTCATCCCGCCTAAGCCTATGCGATCAAGGCACTTCCATTGTGGAATATGGAGAAGCAACCAAGGAGCTTAGTGAAGGAGTGAACTTGAAGCTCCAAGGAGAAGGAGAGGAGTTAAAGTAAGAAATACAACAAGAGGAGGAGGTAGAGATTATTGAACAAGAGGAAGAAGTGGTTGAAGACTTAGGAAATACAGAACCACCTTGGGAGTCTAAGATTGAAGAAAACCACTCCAAAATTATTGAACTTGATGCTAAGAAGGAATGTGCACAACCTCCAAGGCATATCTCTTATGAAGAATTGGATGGAATACAGCAAGAATTGAGTCCCCTTGGTGATGAAGATCAAGCATCAAGTCTTAGTGGTGAAGAATCCTTTGAGGATGAAGAACCTTCTCTCGATGAAATAGAAAGCAATGTGGAGGTAAATGTCTCTCACCCTCCCATTTATGATTTGAGTAAGGAAAAATGTTTAGATAAAATTGTTGAACAAAGGATTGAAATTAAGAGATCTTGTGGAGAGGTGGAGATCTTTAGAAAAAGGAGGATGGGAATTGAATATGCTTTAGCAAGACCCTTGGAATCACCTTTGCCTAGGTTGCCATCTACACCTTCATTTGAGTGGATGAAACTCATTTCTATTATCTTTATTATCCCACTTGAATATGGCTTGCTTGAAACGGATGGTCAACTTAGGATGCTTTGTGGGATGAAGCGTAAAAGAAAGATGTTTCGTGGTTGGCGTTGCAAATCAAGGCTCATTATGGTTGAAGCTTCAAGGAGTAAAGGTTGGACTAGTGCTCAATTGGATGGGTCTAGGAGGATAGTTTAGTACTTCCATGAGAATTCATCTCTCTTGCCACCCGGAGGAAACCACCATGATCAACTCAAGGACGGGTGTGAAAACAAAGTGTGGGATCCCGGATCGCACAAGGAAGATCAACTTTGGGAGCCTATGGTTTGTGAAGAACTCTATCAAAGCTTGGAGTTATTAACTTTGAATGATGAAGCACAATGGAAGTCCAAGTATTGGTGGATGTTCCAGGATGGATTCAAGCACAAGCCACCTTGATGAAGAGCTCCCCATAAGTCCAACTTAAGGACAATAAACAAAAGTGCTAGGTGGGAGACAACCCACCATGGTAACATCTTTCCCTTTTCCTCTTTGTAAATATTGGTAATTTAGATTTAATTTCATGTTTTGTTTGATTAGTTGAGTTTAATTGGGAGTCTAGTAGGTCAAATAAGGTTTTGTGATGTTTCGGTAGTTGTTTGGGGGTTGGGAATGCTTGGTTTGGTGCAAAAACATAGAAAATTTTTTTGAAAAATAGAGCACCAACCCACGCGTGCGCGCACCTCAAGCATTTTCGACCATCCACGCAGACGCGCCATGTACGCGTACGCGTGGATTGAGTTTTTCCACCCGTCCATACATTCACCCGAGAGTTGTGCCTGAAGTGTGCCAACTTGGTGCCCTAGGGCACGCGAACGCGTACCTTGCGCGTCCGCGTCGACTCTCTGCTTTGCCATGCACGCGTACGCGCACTGCACGCGTACGCGTCGCTTCCATTTTATCAATCCACGCTTACGCACACATGACGCGCACGCGTGGATTGCCCTGTTTCACTCACCTTCTTTTCTTCTCTTCTCTCCATTTCTTTCCTTCCTCCCAATTCGGTACTAAATTTCTTTATTCTAAACCATCGTGACTAGCTCATCAACAATTTGGCTCAAAACAATGATTGGCCTTGCTTATTTGGAGTTGCTATCTTTTCTCTCTAATTTTATCGAAATAATATCATTTTTGAGAAAAAATTCCTTCTTCCATCTGTTGCCTCAGACAACATCAAATTCCGAACTTCTAAAATCCAAAGAGTTACTAGAAGCTGCCTTGCTACAAAGAGGAGCATTCCATCCCATGAACGCCTTATTCGTTGGTCTCCTCCCACAGAATAGAGACTAAAACTGAATGTTGATGGCTCTTTTTTTTCTAGACAAATAATGCATCGTTTGTTGGTATTTTTAGAGACAGTTCGAGCAGATTTGTTGTGGCTTTTCATGCAACCTAGGAAGTTATTCAATCATGCATGCCGGGCTATGGAGTATTGTCAAAGGACTACAGATTGCTTGTGCAAAGGAAATACAACATGTAATCATCAAATCTGATTCTTGTATGGCAATTAATTTTGTGAAGAATAGATGCCCATCCCATCATCCTTGTCATAACTTTTTGTCTGATATCAATATTCTCAATAGCAGAATTCAGGTAGTTGAGTTCACCCACACTCTTCGCGAAGCCAATACAGTTGCTGATATTTTGTCCAAGAAAGGTCAAGACCTCCCTGTCGGTCTTCACCTTCTTGATACAGCACCACCAGATACTCTTTATGCTTTAGCTATGGATGTTTCAAGTTTATTTAGAATTAGGGGCGTTTGAGTGCCTCATCTGTGTTTTTTCTCTTTTTTCTTTAGGGTTTGGACCCGGTCTCTCATAAAAAAAGGTATAATTTAAAAAATTTTAATAGTATTTTTAGGATTTTGATAATTTTATCTATTAAAGTTCATCTTTTATGATTACAAGTTAATTTTAATTATTTTATGGTCAAATTTATTAATATTATAATCTTTCATGGTCATTTTTAATAATTTACTCTATATATGTAACGGATCTTAAGGAAGAGAAAAAAAAAGAATTATGAAAAAATAAAAAATAGATAAAAAAAATATGAATAAAAAAGCGGAACAAAAAAAAGGATAAAAACATAGAATATGAAAAAGGAGTAAATTACTGTTTCTATGAAAAATGAATTTCGATTGACAAAATTATCAGAAGTTAAAAAAATTTTAAACTACATTTTCTAACCTAACTTACTCCATTCCCAATTCTTATTCCTTCACCATCACCCTGATTCCCAACTTTTTACCACCATCATTTAAATCTTTTCTCTTTCAATTTTTATCCTCAACATACATTGTTCTTGTTATTGGTTTTTTTTTTTTATCCAAGTTCTATTCTATTCATTTGAATTACATTATCCTTGTTGAATATAAATAAATATGAAATCTCTAATCAATAAGAATTAAAGGGAGTCAAAGATATATAAGAAGATTGAGAGAGATATATATAAAGATAGTCGTGGAACATGGATAGAAATTGGTAGTTAGGATCCGTCTCCCGTTTCTGTTTAGTAAAATATTAAAATGTTCTCTTTTCTTGTCTCATCTTCATTACAGATCCTTGTTTATTTCTCTCTAGGGGAGATAGATACCCGTAGGTATCTATGGATATTAAGTTTTAAATTAAAAAAAAAATTAACATAATCATAATAAAATCCAATATAATTCAACTAAATATATCAAATCAAGCATAATTCAAACAGAAATTTAACATAATAACATACACATAAAATTTTCAACATATAAATTAAAATAAAATAAATTAGGGTTACATACATAACTTATATTTAAAGACATGTAAGTAAAAGATTTTTTGCGGGTCTCAGCAGAGTGAGCACCTCAATTTTTGCCCCCATCTCCAATTATTCACAATAGCAGACTTTCATCTCCGAAAGAATTTTACAAATTTCTGTTAACTTTTCTGTTATGGGTAATCTCCACGGATATCTGCGAGTGCGAATTTTTTTTGCCATTTCTAGTGGTAGTGAAGAGATAGAGATTGAAAATAGGATAGATTAGGTTAAAAAGGATACCTTAGAGAGTTTTAATAATTTTTTAAAGTTTGGGTAGTTTTGTCAATCAAAATTCATTTTTTATGGGTATAAAGTCAGTTTTTTTAGTACATTTGTCGGCATTTTAAATATTTATGGACAGAAATGGTAGTTTATCAGAAAAAAAAAGAAGAAAAAATTGGAGAAAATATATTTGGTTAAAAAGTGATATTTAATTATCTACAAATGAATTTAAAAATATCATAAAAAGGACATAGAACAAAGACTATGCATAATATATATTAAAAAAAATAAATTCTAATGCTAATAAAATTATTATATCATTCAATAAGTATTAAATTATGTGTCATACATGTATATATTTTTTTGAGAAAAAAATCTTTGAATTTATCAATAATAGAAGGAAAAGTATGAGGAGCCAATGAAATATTTATACAATGTGTACAATGGAGGTTTAGGGAGTATTAAAGATATAATCATTAGTGTTACCTTTTTTCATCAACTGAAATTTTTGGGATGAGTGGTATCATGACATGGTATTAGAGCGCTAGATCCGAAAGGTCAAGAGTTCAATCTTTGGTGAACCCCAAAATCAGTTTAAGCTTTTGGGAAGATGTTTATTATCACTAGTATTCAGATAGTTATTCTAGATAGTATAGGGGATGTTCATTTTGTAACTCAATAGCCCATTATACACATTGTACAAATAGTCCATTGTCTTCTTAGCGGGATCCATAATAGAATCCCTCTCAAGTTTTATAGGGAGATTTATTTTGGACTTTTATTTAGATTTTTAACTTGTGAGTTCAACAATAAAATCTTAGTTTATTAAAATATAAAATTGATAAATTAACTTAATATTAATATGAGTTCGTTGATTTTTTTTATTTTAGTTTTTTTACCTAGGATCTTTTAGGCATTACAAAAAATTAAAAAAAAATTTTGTTCTCATATATAATGACCACTAAACATAACATATAATATATGTAGTTATAACCCTTCTATTTTTTATAATGTCATTTTATATATAGTTTTTTAAATTGTATATTTTATGTATTTATAATATTATTAAAATTTGAATGAAAATATCCATTCTATATATATGTATATATATATATATATATATATATATATTCTTTTAAAATTATTGGTGCTCCTAGCTTCTTTTCGGAAAGTAATTTTTTATGAGAAAAAAAAAGATGTAATGCACACATATGTTCATTTTAAAGTGTATTGCAGTGATATAAGCCATTTCACAACTTAGTAGATCCAATTTTGTGTTGAAAAAGTTAAAAATGGTATAATATTACAAATTGTTAGATTAGCTTTTGTTTTGAGAAACTAAAAATTAAAAATTATAATATTAAAATTAGACCTTCTAATTTCTGTTTTCAAAAATTAAATATTTTTAAAGTTCATATCAGTGATTTCACTTTTTAAAAATTGAAAAAACTTAAAATATTAAAATCGAACCTACTAATTTTTTATCTTAAAAAATAAAAAATTAAATTTAAAATTATACCCTTTAATTTTGTTTTTTGCTAAATAATTTTTATATTTTAGAAAAACAAAAAGACAATATATTTAAAAATATTACGTTGTAACTCTATATTAAAATTTTGTTTCCCCTTCTTTCTAATGTCTTTGTGTTTACTGTTCACATGGTGTTGGTGTAAATGAATAAAATTCTCTACAAATTGCTGAAAATAATAAAATATCGAGTTAAGTTTTAAAGTGGTCCCTAAAATTACATTCGAGTCTTATAGTGGTTCCTCAAATTAATAGTTATTCATATTCATTCTTGAAGTTGCACTCCGAGACTCAGAGACATCCTTCAGGCAATTTCCGTCAATAAAATACCATCGAAAAGCTGATGTAAACAGGTTTCTAACACGTTGGCAAGCCTAAACGATGTAGTATTTGGTTTGGCACCTAAATTATGCTAGACGACGTCGTTTTATTTGCGTAAGTACATTAGTCCTTTCCTAACTCATCATTTCTCTTCCTCCCAAAACACAAATAAAGACCTTTTTTTTCTCTTTGTTACTTTTTAATAGCGTTGCTTTGAGATATCAAGGGCCCTCCTGCAAATATTATAGATGGCTTCATTGTCTAAGAGCACAGTGACATCAGTGTGCATGATTGGAAAGAACATTGTTGTATGGCTCTACAAGAGCCGTCCAAACCTGAAATAAAAAATTAGAAAGGAGAAAACAACACTGTTATTTTCAGGAAAAACAAACCCTAAAGTAAGGATTAGAGAATAGAACACATAAGGTAAATTCTTGAACAATAAATCTTCAAATAATACCTAACGGGAAAGATAGATGGTGAAGCTGAGCTTGGACTTCTTGCCGTAATTGACAGAGAGATGCTCAAGGAGGAGGGAACCTGGTCGGAGCCAGTATCGCCATCGATGGTGTCGAAAACGAGGAAGCCCTGAAGGCTGGTGCAGTTGTTGGCGAGCTTGCAAACATGATCAAGGTAGAGGTCGACGATCTCCTTGCTGACGGTGTAGTGTTCCTTGACGAAATTGTTTACGGCGTCCTCCATGCCGGAGATAAGCTGATCTGGGTGGAAGAGCTGGCAGTAGGTGCCGGCTCTGACTTCATCGATGACAGTTGGATCCAGATCGACGAAGACGGCATGAGGAATGTGCTTGCCGGATCTTCTCTTGCTGAAGAAAATGTTGAATGCATCGTGCGCCACTTCAAAGAAAGTGTCACTGGCAGTTATAGAAATCAGATTGAAAAATTGATGAATCGTAAAATGGAATTGGAATTGAAATTGAAATTGAAACCTAGTTAGTTAATTACCTAGGCATCATACCATCAGGCTGGATGCCATTGATAGAGGAAGGCTTCGTCATCAGCATCATTTTCTCTTGGTGAAGAACAATTAATAAGAGAAGGTCTGAAGCAAATTTGGGGATTAGGGTTTTTAAAATTTGTTTAAGGACTAAATTGTCATAGAAAAGTTTCGTCCTCCACATCAGTTACCTATTATCTTGCCAACGTGTCAGAAACAAGTTCACATCAGCTTTCCAATGACGCTTGTTGATGGAAATTGGTTGAAGAACAACTCTGGATTTCGAAGTGCAACTTCAAGGATGAATATAAGTAATTATTAACTTGAAGGGCTACTACGAGATTCGAATGTAACTTCAAGACTACTTTGAAATTTAGGGTTTGAAATATCTATATATATAAAAAAAAAAAAGAATTGCATAAAAATATATGTAAATAAATTAAAAAATTTAAAAGTTGAATTTATTTAAATAAAAAATAAAAAATAATTAAAGAATAAAATAAAAAATATGCAATAAAATTTGAGACACTACTAAAATCCTTAATTAGAACTAATAAGTGAGATTAACTTGTAAATCAATTCAAACTCAATTCATCAACCCTTCTATAAGTTTGTGACGTGAATTTTGAACATAAATATATTAAATACGCCAAATTTAAAGTTAAGCAAATAATAATAATAATAATAATAATAATAATAATAATAATAATAATAATAATAATAATATATAATTTTAATTTTTAAACACATGTACAATTTTTTTAGAGAAAAATTTTAAATAGCTCTAACAATTATCTTAAAAAATAACAACATTCTCAACAAAAAAAATTTTTTTTTTTCAGTTTTTGATCTTTATTTTTATGAGATTTATTAGTTTTTTTATTAATATTTTCTCTCTGTGTTAATAGAATAAGCCTATATGACATATTAAATTGTTAATTTATCTATTAAAAATTAACTAAGATTGACAATTTTTTTATTAGAAGTCTCATTGTCTTTTAAGAATAATTATTAATACCATTTAATTTTTTTATTATCTTTTAAATACATTAACTAAGTTTATTGTGTAAAATTAAGAAATATTAATAATTTTTAAATTATTTTTACTTATAAAAATTAAATAAAAAATATATTAATAATTAATGTGTCATATAAATATATTTTAAAGAGAGATTATTGACAAATAGATTAATCAATCTCATAAAGTTAAATATCAAAATCGAAAAGAATGTTGTAAAATAAATAAAGATATACTAAATATAAAATAAAGATGTATAAATAGAAGACTCTAGTATTAATATACTTAGCTCAATAATAATAATTCATATATATATTTACTAATATTATATGTTGTAATATATATATATATATATATATATATATATATATATATATATAAAGAGAGAGAAGTATTTAGTAAAATTGGAACGTAAAGAGAGAGAATTTATTTGATTATTGCTGTGTGTATTACTTCATATCAGGTTTTCTATTTATAGGCATACATCGGCATCATTTTCAAACTTCATTAAAGTTCAGCCTGGCTTGGAAAAATCAGCCGCCCATGTAATCAATGGTCATCCACATCATTACCTTATCACAACACTCCCTCTTGGATGACCATTCAAGATTATGCCTCGTTAAAATCTTACTAAAGAAAAATTCAGTGGGAAAAAACTTTAGTGGAGGAAAAAGAGTACAATATCCTTTGTGATAGGGACTACCTCATTAAAAACCTTGTCAAGAAAAACCCAATGGAAAAAAAACCTGACCAAGGAAAAAAGAGTACAATCTTCTCCTCTTGTCGACGTCATTTAATGTCTCGAAATCGGCGCATCTCAATCTCATGTACTAATCCTTCAAAGGAGGATTTTGGGAGTGACTTTGTGAATAAATCTGCCAGATTGTCACTTGACCAGATCTGTTGGACATCAATTGTCCCTTGATTTTGAAGATCATGGGTGAAGAAGAATTTGGGAGAAATATGCTTAGTTCTATCACCTTTGATGTATCCGCCTTTAAGTTGAGTAATGCATGCTATATTATCTTTAAACAGGACAGTTGGAGCTATCTTATGATCAATCAGTCCACATGATGATAAGATATATTGGATCAAACTCCTGAGCTAAAAACACTCGCGACTTACTTTATGTATCGCTAGTATTTCAGCATGATTAGAGGATGTTGCAACAATCGTCTGTTTCCTGGACCTCCATGATATAGCTGTACCACCATATGTGAATAGGTATCCTGTTTGAGATCTCTCTTTATGTGGATCAGACAAGTATCCAGCATCTGTATAGCCAACTAATAGTGACTTGGATTCATATGGATAAAACAATCCCATATCAACCGTTCCATGAAGATATCGAAAGCTTTGTTTGATTCCACTCCAATGTCTTCTGGTTGGAGAGGAACTATATCTTTCTAGAAAATTCACAGCAAATGATATATCAGGTCGTGTATTATTAGCAAGATACATTAGTGCTCCAATGGCACCAAGATACGGTACTTCAGGACCAAGGATATCTTTATTCTCTTCTTTAGGATGGAATTGATCATTTTTCACATCTAAAGATCTTACAATCATTGGAGTACTTAATGGATGCGACTTATCCATATAAAATCTCTTCAAGATCTTTTCTGTGTATGTTGTTTGATGAATAAAAATCCCATTTTTTGTATGCTCGATCTGCAGGCCGAGACAAAATTTAGTCTTTCCAAGATCTTTCATCCCAAACTCTTCTTTTAGAGTTTTTATAATTGTTGGAATCTCTTCAGGAGTTCCAATGATATTTAAATCATCAACGTACACAGCAATTATAATAAATCCAGATACAGATTTCTTTATGAAAACACACAGACAGATATCATCATTCTTAAATCCATTTTTGGCCAGATACTCAGTAAGACGATTATACCACATTCGTCCAAATTGCTTTAGACCGTATAAAGATCTTTGCAAATTGACTGAGTATAACCCCTGTGAATATTCATTGGATGGTTTAGATATCTTTAGTCCTTCAGGGACTTTCATATAGATATCACGATCTAATGAGCCGTATAAGTAGGCTGTTACCACATCCATTAAATGCATATGCAGTTTATGATATGCAGATAAATTGACCAAATAACGTAATGTTATCGCATCCACTACAGGGAATACGTTTCTTCATAATCTATACCGGACCTTTGTGAAAAACCTTGTGCCACAAGTCGGGTTTTGTAGCGCACAACTTCATTTTTCTCATTTCGTTTTCTCACAAAATACCCATCGGTATCCAACAGGTTTTACATCTTCAGGTGTACGGACTACAGGTCCAAAGACTTCACGTTTTGCAAGTGAGTCTAATTCAGCCTTCATGGCTTCTTCCCATTTTGGCCAATCATTTTTTTGTCGACATTCTTCGACTGATCTTGGCTCAAGATCCTTACTTTCATGCATGATATTTAATGCCACATTATATGCAAATATTTTATTGACAATTGTCTTATTTCGGTCCCATTTCTCTCCTGTAAAGACATAATTTATCGAGATCTCGTTATTTTCACAATTTTCAGGTACCTGAACGTCTTTTGGCATTAAAACTATATCAGAATTTTGGACAACTGCAGGTGTCTTTACTATGTCTTTTTCAACAGAAATAGTATTTACCTGTTTTCTCTTTCGAGAATTTTTGTCTTTGGAACCGACAGGTCTGCCACGCTTCTGGCGTGTATTTGCTTCGGTGGCAATTTGTCCAACTGGGACATCAATTCGAATTGGGGCATTTTCCGCTGATATATAAGATTTGGTTATCCTCTTTGTATCGGAAAATGCATCAGGCAATTCATTTGCTATTCTTTGCAAATATATAATCTTTTGAACTTCTAGTTCACATTACCCTGATCGAGGATCTAAATGCATCAAGGATGATGCATTCCAATTAAGTTCCTTTTCAGAAAGCTTATTCTCTCCCCTTAATGTTGAAAATTTTGATTCATCAAAATGATAATCCGCAAACCGGAATTTAAATACATCCCCAGTTTGTATCTCAAGATACCTTACTATAGAGGGAGAATCATATCCAACATATATCCCCAATTTTCTTTGGGGTCCTATTTTGGTGCGATTAGGTGGTGCAATGGGAACATATATCGCACACCCGAATATTCTTAAATGGGAAACATTTGGCTGCTGGACAAAAGCTAATTACATATGAGAGAATTGATGGTAACTCGTTGGCCTCAAACGAATAAGTGCTGCGGCATGTAAAATAGCATGCCCCAAATCGAGGTTGGGAGATTTGTTCTCATAAGTAAGGGTCTAGCAATTAATTGGAGGCGCTTAATAAGTGATTCTGCTAACACATTTTGTGTGTGAACATGAGCTACTGGATGTTCAACACTTATTCCATTAGCCATACAATAAGTATCAAAGGCTTGGGAAGTAAATTCACTAGCATTATCAAGACGAATTGCTTTGATTGGATTTTCTAGAAATTGTACTTTTAATCGAATAATTTGAGCCAGTAATCTCGCAAACGCTAGGTTGCAAGAAGACAATAAGCACACATGAGACCATCTCGAAGATGCGTCTATTAGGACCATAAAATATCTAAAAGATCCACATAGTGGATGAATAGGTCCACATATATCGCCTTGAATCATTTCTAGGAGTTCAGAGGACTCAAATCCAATCTTTACTTGTGATGGCCTTAATATTAACTTCCCTTGAGAACATGCAGCACAACAAAATTCACTAAATTCACTAGATTTAAGAATCTTCTGATTCTTTAGTGAATGTTCATGTGAGTTTTCAATAATTCTCCTCATCATGGTTGTTCCCAGATGACCCAATCGGTCGTGCCAAGTTATGAATTCATTTGCGCTATTAAACTTCTGGTTTACAATGGCATGTGATTCAATTGCACTAATTTTTGTATAATACAACACAGATGAAAGTAAGGGTAACTTTTCTAATATAATCTTTTTATTTAAATCATGAGTTGTGATACATAAATACTCATGATTTCCCTCATTCATTGTTTCAATATGATATCCATTTCGACGAATATCTTTGAAACTCAACAAGTTCCTCAGAGACTTGGTAGATAATAGTGCATTATTTATTATGAATTTTGTTCCTCCAGGAAACAAAATTATAGCTCTTCCGGAGCCTTCTATCACATTACCTGAGCCAATAATAGTATTAACATATTCTTCTTTTGGCACAAGATGGGTAAAATATATATATATATCACTTTTGAGAATGGTGTGCGAACTTGCACTACCCACAAGGCACACATCTTCATTATATATCCTTGCCATTTTTTTCAAAGACAGATAATAATAATAAAATGAGTAGTATGCATAGTTAAATTGAATTCTTGATTGGAATTATTTTTCTAAGAAACACTGCACATAATGTCATATACTAAAATTTTATTTTAAAACTTGACACGTTTAATAATTTCAAAATTTATAAACATTAATATTTTATTATTTATATACATCATATTTGAAACTTAAATACATAGAAAATAAAACTTAACAATAAGTTCTTTACATTATTTATTTATATTGATACTTAACAATTTCACATATTAAGCTATTCCATCATTGATCAAATGACTAATATTTTTTTCAGGGTCCTCAAAGAAATCAGATACATCATAATGAGTAGCGGTGGAATTTTCAGCAACATCATTTGAAACGAAATTCGTCTCCTTTCCTTTGTCGTTTTTTTTCAAAGATGCTGGATAAAGATCGACTAGGTGCCTTGGGTACAACAGGTACGTGACCAATGGGCAATGGCCTTTCCACCACAATGGAAACACTTATCCTCTATTGATTTATTTTGCCCAATATTTCTTTCTTTATCCCACTTCTGGTGAGATCATCTTTTTTGAACATAATTCATCTTCCTTCCATAATTTTTCTTGTTACTAAAACCTTGTCATTTACCTCTTTTGGGGTAATTTGCCACATTTACTTCAGGAAATAGGGCAGCGCTAGCTGGGCGCGCTTCATGATTTTTTAAGAGCAACTCATTGTTGCGTTCAGCAACAAAAAGGCAAGAAATTAACTCAGAATATTTTTTAAATCACTTTTCTCGATACTGCTGCTGCAGGAGCACATTCGAGGCATGGAAGGTTGAGAAATTTTTTTCTAATATATTATTATCAGTTATCTTTTCCCCACATAATTTCATTCGTGAGGTGATTCGAAACATTGCAGAATTATATTCATTTATGAATTTAAAATCCTGTAAACGCAAGTGCGTCCATTCATATCGGGCTTGAGGAAGTATCACAGTCTTTTGATGATTATACCTTTCTTCAAGGTCTTTCCAAAGATCTGCAGGATCTTTTAATGTGAGATATTCATTTTTCAATCCTTCGTCAAGATGACGACGAAGAAAAATCATGACTTTAGTTTTACCTTTTTGGGATGCATTATTTTCAGCCTTAATGGTATTTTCAAGATCCATTGAATCAAGATGGATTTTAGCATCTAATATCTATGATAAATAATTGTTTCCAGATATATTAAGAGCATTAAATTTAAGATGAGAGAGTTTCGACATAATAAAAAATTGTTACTCCATATCAAGTTCTCTATTTATAAACATACATAGACATCATTTTCAAATTTCATTAAAGTTCAATCTGACTTGAAAAATCAGCCGCCAATGTAATCAATGGTCATCCATGTCATCACCTTATCACAACAAAGAATAACTTTTTTTTTATGGAAACTGGTAAAACTTCGAAAAAATGATGAGGGTAGGAATGGATATTCAATCAATTTTCTACCATAGCCAAATTTAAACTTTACACTTTTACAGTAGTAGACTGATTGTTAAGCTCAGTCTCCGCCCTACCTTTAACCTACCAACATCCCGTGCAAACCCCTCTTTGGTGACAACAACACCAGCGGCACGTCTTCGTCCTTCTCCGGCGGCGGCGACGATTGTTTCAAGACTCGCCTTTTGCCTTCTTCCTGTTGCTGTTCTGCCCCGTGCCTTCCGGTTCTGCTCTTATGTTCCACCTTCTTTCTCCTTTTCCTTTTTGCCCCAATTTGTTGTTCTTGCCACGATCTCTTGAATGGTTCAATTACGTTTCTTGTTTGTTGCAATTCCAATTTCTGTTTCATGATATCAATTCTGTTGTTGCTAAATGATGTTTGTGCTGAAACTTTGTGATCAAATGGTTGCACCTGTCAATTACAATGATTTTGGCTGAATTTTTTTACCTTTTCGTGGATTTAGAGTACAATATTCATTTGCATCCAAGAGAATTGATTTTGATAGCAAAATGCACTGTACTAAACTGTCCAATTTCTTTACACTATACAATTCCTATATACCATACCATATAGGCATATACTAAGCCTATCAAGTTTCAATCGGCTTTACTCTCAGAAATTGTTGATTCCTTTTTATATGTATCTGTGCATGTAGATATTTACTTGATCCATGTTACGAAGAAAATAAATACACATTCATTTATATTAATAATCCATTACTAATACACCATACTCATTCGATAGGAAAAGAAAGATGCACGGTCGTCCTCGGAATGCTTTGAAGGAAGAAGACACAGCAGCTCTATCAGTCAAAGCAGAAAAACTCCGATCGCTTCAGTCGCACTTCCTTGCCAATCACCACAACCGCATGTCAGTCCCTTTTTCTAATTCTTCAAAACCACTTGTTTCTTGTTTATTCAGTGATAATAGATAACTATTATTCTCAATTCAAATTGGATTTTTTCTTAAAGAAAATGGCAAACCTAATTTTAACAGATATACAAAGGAAGCTCTAGAGGGAAATGCGAAGTTACTAGAGAACAATCCAGAATGGCACACAGCTTGGAATTACAGAAAGCTCGCAGTTGAAAGCTTCCTCTCTGATTCACACTCAGATCCTGAAACTGTTAAATCCATACTCGATGAAGAACTCAGGGTGGTGAGTTAATTTATAGGTCCAGTCATTTCAAAACAGAAAAGGTTGATTGAAGTAAAATTTTGAAGGTGGAGTGTTGTTTTTAATAAGTAATAATTTTAAAAGGTTGAGAATGCACTGAGGAAAAATTTCAAGTCGTACGGTGCGTGGTATCACAGGAAATGGGTATTGAGCAAGGGTCACTCCTCCATTGACAAAGAGTTGCGACTTCTTGATGCTTTTCAGAAGGCCGATCCTCGAAATTTCCATGCTTGGAACTACCGAAGGTTTGAAATCCTGCTCCTTTTTCTTTGTTCTTTTATGTGTTGCAATATGATTTTCTGATGTTGCTTGTCGATATGAAAATACATGACATAGTAATAATATATGAAAAATACAGAAGTCGTCCTAGATCAGTATCAATATTGATAAACTGTTATTACTTATAAAGAAAAAAATGCTGTCTTCCTTAGTTCCTTTAGAGGATCTTAATCAAAGTGTTCATCCCCCCCCCCCCCCCCTTCTCTCTCTTCCCCCTTCTCTTTTTGTTGATTGGGTTTAGCCGGCATAGGTTAGAAGTGAACTAGAAATTATAAATGACCGTTATTGTTTTGAAAGACGGTTGGCTGAGTTGGTAATGAACCGTTCCATATCTCACAACGATGCGACTTCCATTCTCACTTCCTGTGAGAGAACCATTTTGGTGGGTCCTAATCGATAAATATATCTGTAAATGCTCAAAGAACTAAAGGCATACCCTAATCTTGATAGGATAACTGGTTCCTAGTTTATCTAAACTTCTATTCCGTAAATGAAAACAAAAATGAAAGAAAATAATTGAAAAGCATTTATGCAAATTGAATTGATGCCTCATTTTTTATTTGTTAAGATTGGTGGTGCTTGTTTCAGGTTTGTTGCTGCGCTAATGAAAAGACCAGATGAGGATGAGTTGAAGTACACGGAGGAAGTGATAGGTGCTAATTTTAGCAATTACTCTGCGTGGCATAATCGTAGGTATGATATAAGTATTTGTTAGTTGTAAAAATTTTAATCTTTATAAACAGTATGTATATGTATATTTTTCTTATATTTTTTGAAGTATTTTATGTTTGCATTTTGTTAAAGGTTTTTTATTTCAGGGCTCATTTCAATTCTCCTAAACTCCATTCTTAAGTGCTCAGCTAATTTATAATTCTGTTTCGCTGGATAAAATGCGATTCTTGATGAATTTGTTTTATTTTTCATTCCCAATTGGGAAAATTTCAGCATCCTTTTATCTAATTTGCTAAAGAGAAAGGCTGAAGGGTATTTCCCTAAAGAGAACGTTTTGGAAGGGGAATTTGAACTTGTCCACAATGCTATTTTTACTGATCCAGATGATCAAAGTGGCTGGTTTTATCATCTTTGGCTTATTGATCAAACAGTGAAAATTGATGCTCCTCTACTTGTTTCATCTTGGCCTTCCCATGGATTTAATATAACTCTACAGGGAAACAAATGTCTTCATGGTTCTGGTTTATGTGTGTTAAATTCTACACTACCAAACACAGGGACACTTCCAATTATTCTTTATTTCAATCAAGCTGTTGAAGGTGTCAATTCGTCCACAGTAAATGTCAAATCCGAACTTTTAAGTGGGGATCTTGTTTGGAAACCGCTTTCAACAAACAACTCAAATAATGCTCAAGTTTGGGTCGCATATCTGGACATTAGAAATTTGGAGGTCCAACTCTCTAAAACTTATGTTGTAGAAATCAGCCTTGGTCATTCTAAGGGTATTGTATCTTCAAGTGGATATGATTATGGCCACCCTTCTCGTGTGACCTTTGAACTCTGTATACAGACTGCGTATACAGAGCCTGTTGAGCAACAGGAGGGAAAAAGTAATTCATGGAAGGATGACGATTTTCAAAAGTTTGATCATCTTCAGGAATCGGATCCCATTTGTTCTGCTGATCAAGTAACTAGTGAGATTGACCATATTCCTACAACTTCCGGTCGATGTGAGGAGGCAGTTGTTAATGAAATTAATCAATTTCGGGATTTGTTGTCAGAGATTGACTGGTAAGATTGATTCACTAATTGGATGATTTTGTGGTTTGAAATGCCACCACCTAATTTCATTTTGATCCTTTTTACCCATTTTTCTTTCTAATTATTATGCTTGCTGCATTTTGTAGTAAAATTGGAAAGCTTACACTTGCTAGACTGTTGACTGCTGTTGATTCCTTACCATCTCCACGTGCTAATAATATGGTTAATACTGAAGAAATTCTTCAACTTTATGACGATTTGATGAGGTTGGATCCAACACATTATCTTTATTACAAGGATGAGCATAGTCTAGTGCTACTTCGTCAGGTAATTGTTTTTCAAGTATTAAATATCCATGAAAGCATGCTTTGAAATTCCATCTACTTTTGTTAATAGATATGTGAATCTCAATGAATATGCATTACAAAGAACAACAAGGAAAAAATACCAAATAACTTGCATTTCACATTTATGCGATAGTACTATACTATCAATTTTGTTCTTAAAATGGATAAATTTACTTTGATTATTCTTGCTCTAGTATAATTTATAATAGACCATACTCCAAATATGTTTGATCAGCTTTAACTTAGGAAATGGTCAAGATGTTTCTCAAAATCGACTGAAATTAGGAAATCCAATAAAAGATGTTTCCTCCTACATCTGTTGGCTCATTTATTGATATCTGAAACTTTTTCTCTCCATCTCGTCTTCTTGTTTGCATCAGCCTTCTGTTGCTTCTCTATATTGATTCCACTTTTGCATTCTTGGTCACCTCAACAGAAAATTGCAGTCTGGTGATAAGCTTGCCAAGAAACCCAATAGATAGTTTTTTTGTACACTCTTTCTTCCTTCTATTTGTTCCCAAAAGATGATCATCTGATTACTTAAAAGTCAAGTAGGTCTGCCTTCCCAAAACTGAACAGCTTGTATAACAGTCCGAATCCAAGCTTTCAACATTGCCAATAGGTGCCGGTTACCAAGTTCGACACTAACTATGATATATGTATATTCCATCATTGTTGCGACAGAGGAAAGCCAGAAGCTTAGGCTTTAAGAGCATAAAATTTCAGTTAATTGTTCTTTTGCAAATGGTCAGTTTTTTCAGTCACTCAAATAATTTTTCACTTTCTATTTTGGTCATTCTGCAGATAACTTCATCTAGGGATTCTATACTACCATACTGCCACTACAAGAAAACTGCTATAGAGGCATTTGCCGGTTATGTCTGTCTCCGACTGCAAAATCTTTCATTGTCACGAATGGGGTCGATTGAGAATTTATTATGGGTTCAGACTTTAGACCTTAGCCACAATCAACTTCGATCAATTGAAGGTATAACTTCCATGTATTTATTTTCTTCTATAACTTTCTAATAACTTAACATGGTCTTATTTTGTATTGCGTACAAAATCTGGTGAAAGAACAAAATGGAAACTTGATTCCATCTTGGATGGTGAAATGTATAAGATTTTATCCTTGGCGATGCACTTTCGAGAATTATGCCTTCTCATTATATATATATATATATATATAGTGGAATTAAAGTTATCAACAATCAACATACTGAATGTTTTGACAGGATTGGAGGCAATGCAACTTTTGTCTTGTTTGAATCTGAGTCACAATAAATTGGGTAGTTTTACTGCTTTGGGGCCTCTCAGATTACTTAAGTCACTTAAAGTGCTAAATATCTCGTACAATGAGATTGGATCACACTCTATTGACACAAGAAGGTACCTGTGTTCTTCTCCTTTGTCTCACACTGAAGAATTTGCATGGGACCAGTTCGAAATCTTTGCAGACAGCATCGGCATTAGTGCAGCAACATTTTGGGAGCCTTTCTTGATATTTCAGAGTTTGAACTTGACAGAATTAGACACAAAAGGAAATCCGGTTGCTGATGAGAACTTCAGGTCATTTCTTGTCAAAGTCTTGCCTACGCTCAAGTGGCTTGATGAAGAGGACTTATCTTGAACTGAGGTTTTTAATAAATGAATTATCATCTTTCTTCTCCAACAATGTAACATTTTCATTCAGATTATTCACAAATAGGGTATGCTTTCCCTTGATAAATTGTAAGTTGTTTTTCCTCATCAGGTTTTTGTAGTAAGTTCAATTGAACGAGTATAAAGGCAACTATTTCTTTCTTCTGTCATTTATTTCTCCCCCCCCCCCCCCCTCTTTTCTGAACTGTATGCAGATACCTATTACCTGTTTTGGGGGCTATATTATCAATTACATCCTTTATGATTGAATAGACCTTTATTTCACTACCCTAATCAAACGTTAATTATATTTTCCTGATGCTTAAGCTAAGCACGTGCAAGCCTTTTTGGGTGCATTTGTTTGCAAGCATAAAACAAAACATAATAAGAAAAATAAGGTAAATAAGGTAAATTAGATTTTTTATTGTTTATTATATCTTATATTCAGTTTATTATTCAACAAAACATAAAAATATTTTATTTTTTTGTGTTTATACTTTGTGTGATTGTGTTTTGTTCTGTCATGTCATGTTTTTTCCCTTTTTAAAATCATATACTGTCTTTGATATTTTTTGTTTGTTTTGCATTTGCATGTTAAAAAATACGGAGATATATTCCCATCTTAAAGTTAATCTTGCATCGTTCACTTCTAAACCCACCCATTATTGTGAATTAAGCCGAATTAGAAATGTATAACATCTCTAGCAGTTTTTGATGTCATAAAGCTTAGCGTTATGTGTTCTATTTTCTTCCCTCTTTCTATATTCTCGGGGCATGAGGTTCTCGAGAATTACACATTAAAAAATATATATATTTCCCGAATGTAGAGTTAACGAAAAAAAGAAAAGTAATTATTCCATGACGAATGATCAGATATTCAAAATCAAGGACGCACTGATTTTTTTAATTTTTTAAACCTTAAATCCTAAACTAAAAAAAACTTTTGAAAGGTGGCACTAAAACAATAAGTATATTCCATGATAACTTTTTTGATATATTTTTCTCTTTTAATTGTTCGGAAATTTTTATTCTTATTTTTTCAAAGTTAAAAATTTAAATTTTTATTTAAAATTTCATTAAAAAACAAAAGTACATCTTTTGGCAGACCAATCTGCTGGCCCACTCTATCTGCCCAAAAAAGAGAGAAAATTTTGACATTTATAACCGATTTAATTGGGTGGAAGATACTTATATCTGCTTGCAAATCAAAACTTGATTTGGTAAATTTTTTTAAGAAGGTAGTTGTTCTTTTCAAAAACACAAGTTTTTCATTATATGTTTGATAAATCAGGAAAATTATATATATATGCTTGTAGCTTTTAAAAGATATGAGTATTTTTAAAAGCATTTAAGGTGGGATTTTTAAAATTGACTTAAAATTATCAAAATTAAAAAGTCTAATATAATTTTATATATTAATTAATTTTTAAATTTAGTTCTTATATTTATATCTATTATAATATTTTTAAATTTTAAAAGTTATTTTACTAATTACAATTGTTATTTCTTATGTTTATTAAAAACCACTCTTAATTTAATTTATCAAACATAAATATTACTAAACCTAAGTTTGGTATGAACTATGAAGTGATATTTCGGCAATTTACAACCAAATGTAGTGAAAGGTCCTGCAAAATGGAATTGAACTCTAAATTATATGTGGCACTTGCGGATGCCAGAAGCGAGTTGTAGAAAACTGCATGCCTTCTCCTCTATTTTGCAAGTGATCGAATTTTAGTATTTTTTATGTGAATTTTTAAATAATTCTCCAAATATTTTTTTAAAATTTTAGATCAAATGTATAAATAATATGTTGAATATAAAAGTTATTTGTTACTTGTAAAATATTTTAAAGATATTTTTTTCATTAACAAACTATTTTGGTCAATATAATAAAATATCAAAAACGATTTTAGTATCTCAACCTATTTTAAAATTATGCAATTGTGGGTTCAGTAACATCATAAAATGACATGAAAAACAATAGTCATGCATTTAAAAACTAATAATGTTACACATTAAAGTCTCTTTCATAAATTAAGTTTAACCAAGTTAAATAATAAATCTTAAAATAATATTTAGCTATAATTAATTTTTTATATATTAGACCAACCATTTAATTAACAAAAGAATCTAAATGTGTACGCTTTTTATTTTTAATATAGGGGAAGGGTTGGGGTGTAACAGCATTGTGGAGAATAGAGGTGCTTTTCATGCATGTGGTGTCAGGAGGCTGAAATCGGACCGAACGATTTGGAATAAGGAACTCGGACGGTCCGATTAGAAGAGATCTACAAAAAAATAATTTTTTTATAAAATTCGGACGGTCCGTTTTGATTTTTTAAAAAAAAAAAAAAAAAATTAAAAACGGAGGGTCCGTTTTGTTTTAAAGGAAAAATTAAAAAAAACACAAATGGAAAACTGAGGGTCCATTTTCAGTTTTTTTTTTTAAAAAAAAAAAAACTGTAAACGGAGGGTCCGATTTCATGTTAAATAAATAAAAAAAAAACAAAAACTAATCGGACGGTCCGATTTGTGATTAACGAATTTTTTTACAAAGAATTCGGACGGTCCGATTTCTCTCTGTCCCACATTTGTGTCTAACACTTGTATACACCATAACCAAGCACAACTCACACACTCTTCCAATATCAAAAAAAAATTAGCCAAATGTGTAATATTATTGTTTGAGAACTACAATGGTATGAGAAATGAATTTGATAGGTCAATCAATTAGTAATAATTAGATGCTTTAACTGAAAATATTCGAAAAGTTATTACCATTGTAACTGAAAATCTTAGAAAAGTTATCACCATTGTACCAGATTTTATATTTGTCAATTATTATCCCGTAATTGGCATCTAGCTGGCAATTGCATATCTGGTTGTCTCAAGTCTGAACTAACAATAAATTCGAAATCTAATTTGAATATTTGAATTTCAAATGTAACACACAATTCAAATTGAAATAATTTCCCTCTATTATTGCAGAAATTCGAATAATCTAAAAGAAGAATGAACTAGCAAAAAAAACAAACCTGAAAGCTGATTAAGACAGAACTTAATTCATACTTATTTAGTTATTTACAAACACCAAAAAGCCTCACTAATTACATAATCAACCAAAATCAAAACATTGGGGATAACTAGAACTTGACAATCTAATAGACCGGAACTAAAAAATTAAAAAACCTATGGCAAAAATCGCATGGAATTCTAATAACATTTTAGCCAAATATATGATTAAGACACCAAAAAATTTAGCAGCACCATTTTAGAAGTGCCGAATTATTTGGGCAGTGTTTTTTTTTAAGGTGAAGTGACTCCAATAAACGCCTTCTTCAATTCTGCACTGGCATCAGCTTCATTTGATTTTCCAGGAAAACCATTGAAATCAGAAGATTTCTTCTCACTCTTTCTGGGATCAGTATTCTTCCCTTTCATTCCATTCCTTCCAAATTCAAAACCTCCTCCTCCAGTGCCTGCAATTTCTCGCCGGAGATCCTCCACAGCGTTCCTCAGCAACCCGTTCTCAGCTTGAAGAACCTCCAGCTGCCTCTTCACCGTCAAACACGCCTCCGCCACATCCCCACTCGTCGGAAAACTCAATTCACCGTTCCCCTTCCCCTTTACATCCCTCAAATTGCCACCGCGGCCGCCACCACCGTCAACCATATGCTCAATTCCAATCTTATCCATCACCAAAAACGGCACATTCCGAAACGCAAATCCACTTGTCGTTTTTCCCTCGCCTACCTTCATCTCCGCAGGAACCCTAACTCCCCACCGAAACTTCAATGCTGCACGCCCCCTTACCGGCAGGGTCGTCCTCGCCGACACCTCCATGCCGGAGAACATCCCCGCAATCGCTCCGGCTGCCGGAGATGCCCCTCCCAAGATCGGAACCTTGCCGCCGCCGTATCCCCCAAAACCCCCAATCTCTGCCGCCACCTTCGCCGGCGAATCAACAACCTCAATCGAACCGTCGTCGTCAGAGCCAGCACCGCCGCCACCAACAACAACACCGCCGGCAAAACCTTTCTTATCGAAAATCGAGGACTGCGATTTCTTGAACGAGAAATCCCCAAATCGAGGCTTGAAATGAAGCATGAAAAGAGGGCTATTTACGTTGTTCCGGTTGCCGGTAAGGCGATTAGGTAGCAAGTTGAACTCGCAGCTCATGAGCATTGAGCTGGACAACGGGGAACCGAAGGGTCCGGTTCCAGTCTTGACAACGAGAGAGAAAGGGTTAAGAGAATCGTTGGGTCTGTAGGAGAGCCTAATGGAAGGGCCAGAGTCGAAGAAGGTTCCGAGGTTTAGGGTTAGTTCTTTGGAGTCGCCAGCTACGATCCCAGATTGGAAGGGCATACCTAAGATATTTAGTGGCACTTTGGCCCTTAATAAGGGCTTCTGTTCTTCGCGGAATTTCAGCGAAGCCTTCATTCTTGGTTGGTAGTGAAAAGTGAAAAGTGCCCAGACCGGTAGCGGCGCCGAGAGCAACTAACAGACAGAGAGAGAGAGAGAGAGAGAGAGAGAGAGAGAGAGAGAGAATTGGGGGATAGGGTTATTTCCCTTCTTTTCTATCTTTGCTACTTTATAAGTGCGCTCTTATTTAATATAGCTTGTAATATTCTAACGTAGCTAACCAAAAACCGAAAAGGGACCATTTCTAGTTTCGGTTCAGCCAATTTTGAAATCATATTTTAAACGATAATCGTATTTATTTATAATAAATAATACAAAAAACTATCACTATGTCTATACGGCTAATTTTAGTTAATACTATAGGAAAGTTTTCAATGGTCCAGACCACTTTTTTGGAATTCTGATGATCCACGTACGATTAGGTTACAGGTGTTGTTTTTGTCGTGTAGCATACTGTGAAATATCCTGAATGTCCCTGCAATAAAGTGAAAATTGAATATAGGGGCAGTGATCCATGATCAGCTTAAAGCATAAAGCAAGCCAAGTTGTAGCTGAGTCAGTTGGATGAAAAGTTGTATTCTTTAGGCCCATAAGAACATAATTGACTGAATTTGGGCTTGTATTAAATTTTGGAAGGGTTTTTTATTATGGGCCTTTTTGCCACGGTTGGCATTGTTGGAATAATGATGGTTTTAGTGATGCAGTTCGAAAAAGAAAATGAAGTCCGTGATGAAAATGGTCTGTGGAGGGAGGTTAGTGCAAGGAAAAGAGTTGCTCGTTAAAAAATGAAAACGATGGCGTTTTGTAAACCCCCAGTGCCCTAACGTGAAGGTGAGCACCCAGTCGTCGAGGCTTGGATGCTGTGGTCAACCGTCATTGTCTTTGTTCGCGGTGTTTGTTTTTTGTGTTATTGTTTCGTTGAAGATCCGTCACCTCTGTAACGGTGCTGGTCGGGATCGAAGTCAACAGGCATCGTATCGGAGAGCTTGTTCATCGCTGTAGGAGGAACGCACCTTTTGGCACCGATGCTTGTGAGTGACGCTACTGACGCCTGAAGATCGTTGCAGTGTGTCGCTGGTGGTCGTTGAGGTCTCATTGATTCAAGTGTCAGTTCAAGTGGTCATCTACCTTTGCCGTGTGTAGGTCACTAGTCAGTGAGCTTCAGTTGGGCAGGTATTTTTTTTTTTATTTTCGTTGCTGCATGTTGATGTTGTTTTTGAAAATTTAATTTATTGTTGAAATAAGGATTTGTCGTAGTAGAATTCAATAATGCTGTTGTGGCTGAAAATTATGATAATTTAATGAAGTTGTTTAAAATTAAAAATTTTTGTCATTTTTGGATTTGACTTCAATGCTTTGTTGCTGGAAAAATCTGACTGCATTGCGTTTGTTGCTTAATGTGATGAGTAAATGTTGAGATTGTTGCTGTGAATACTTAATTAGCCAAATCGTTGAATGCTGTAAATGCTTAGTTTGTTATTTCATTAGAATTTGGTAAACATCGGAATTTATCATATGTTGGCATTGAGTTGTGGTTTGAGATAATCCTGTAAATCTGATTTAGGCATTTTCACGCAAGTAAAATAAGCCCATTCTAAGTTTGCCTGATTCTCCTAAAGTCATGACCTTTGTTCTAGAAATATATAAATCGTCCCAGGGTCTTCTGATTTATGTAATACGTTAACCACTGCACGATTTATGCTGAATTTGGCACACCACATCGGTACCCAGTCAGCATTTACTCAAGTTAATAAAGTTTAAGACCCCTAACGATTGATCAAGAGTAGGAGTCTATAAATACAGGAGAGTGGTGTAGGAGTACTTTGATTTTTCAATTTAAAATGACTTATTTTAAACGGTTAATTTCGTTGTAACTGAACAGACAAAAATAATCATATGAATACAATAATATGACTACGTTTATTGTTATCAGAATTATTAAAAATTTAATTTTTATTAAAACTATTTAAAATTTATCTTAAAAATTAAAAATAAATGTTTCTATAATTTGAATTATTAATTTCATTAGGAAGAACAACTTAAATGAAAAAAGAGTACTGAATTTTAATACGTAAATTTAAGTTACCTTTTTAAACACTTCCAAGGATATAAGTTGTGAGTACTATTTTTTATTTAATTTAGTATTCCTAATGAAATCCAGAAGTTAAAATCAAAAGATGTATTCTTAATTTGTTAAGTTAAATTTCAAATACAAAAAATTTAAATTAAAATTTGAATTAAATTTGATATCAGTAAACGTAATCGTATTATTGTATTCATTTGAATGATTATGATGCCAATGAGTTATACTTCAACAGGTACAGTCTCTGAGTAGTCGCTTAAGATGTTGCAAGTTCAGTAATTATTACCTGAAAAATGAACCTACCTGCATGAACTGTAAAAAAAGTATGAATAGTGGTGCTGTTATAATTTTAAGCTTTATAAATTTAAATATGGCATATGTCAACAAAAGATATACATGTATGTAATGCTTCAGGGGATAAGGTTTTGAGACAGCAAGTGTGAGTGTTGTGAATGTGTACGTCAAATTTTTTATGTCCGTAATTCATGGTTCGTGTAATTACTTGTATGTGTCTTGCAGTGAATAATGGGATCGACTAGCAAGCTTGGTGAGCAGCCGTGTATGTGGAATGAGCCTCTTGAGGATGACTGGATGGATGGCAATGTTTGTGTTACGAATCAACAGGTATGGTGCCTATACCTTGCAATCCTTATGTATAGGCTGCGAGTTGAATTAAACTAGAGGGTTTTGTGCTCTTAAGATTTGTTGTTGTAGTTATTAGGGATTGTTTAGCATGTCATGTCTGCGATTTGTTAAATGAGTTTCGGCGAACTGATAATGGAGAAAATATCTTTCATAGGCCATACAATAAATTTAAAGTGTAAAATGTATCATAAGTTGTAACATGAATATGTAAAGTTAATCAAATTAATAATGAACAGAAACGTAGTCATTAGAAGTATATAGTTGAAGTTGATATCGTTGAAGTAGTCACCATATTATTAAGACTATTAATAAAAGAATTTGGATTATACAATTTAAAAAATAATGTAACCTTCAAGATTTTCACATTTTGTACGTTTTATATGCCCTGATTAGTTCGGTTGTTTGGATTAGAGTAAATGTTGGAAAATGAATGAGCTACAGTAACATCATAAGAATGATATTTAGATCCGGCCAGCTGATAATGAAAGTTTTTTTTTTAATTCCTTCAGGAGACAATGTTTGATACCGTAGTGGAGGCAGATGGTGACTTATCTGATTGGGAAGGTAGGGGGGCTTCGCTGTTGCCCAATTTCTTGGGTTTGGAGGGGTTGCAAGCTGAAGATGTCCTTCAAATGGAGTTTTCTACACCTGAGGATGCAAGCGGTCTATAACAACTACAGCCGACTAAAGGGCTTTGCATCACGACGAGGTAAGACGGTTAGAAACACTGCCGGTGAGATTGTGAGGTACACGTTTGTGTGTAACCGGCAAGGATTTCGAGGGAAAAAATGGTTGGAAAAGGTTGATCGCATTCGGGAACATAAGGTAGTTACCCGATGCGGATGTCTTGCCGAGATGAGGATTAAGAGGAAAGACGGAAGCGGGAAGTGGTACGTGTCGCGTTTCGTCGAGGAGCATAATCACGAACTGGCATATGAGAAGCTTGTGGATTATTTACGGTCACACAGGAAGATTTCTGAGGTAGAAGTTGCTTAGCTAACCAGCATGAGGGAGATTGGGATTAGCATTCTGAAGATATATGAGTCATTTGCAGCATAACTAGGGGTTTTAACCTGCTTACATTTACGAAGCAAGATATGTATAACGAGGTGCGGAAGCAGAGAGGGCTCCAAGGTGGAGACGTAAATGCAAGTATAAGGTACCTAGAAGGTCTGGCACGCGTGGATGGGAAAATGTTTTGGCGGTACAAGGTTGGAGACGGGAAACACCTCTGCAACTTGTTTTGGAGCAACGGTCGTTGTCAGAAAGATTATTTGTTGTTCGGTGACGTCCTAGCATTCGATGCAACGTATGGCCGTAACAAGTATAACCTTCCCGTTGTTGTCTTCTCCGGAGTAAACCACCACAACCAGACATGCGTTTTTGCTACAGCTATGGTTTCCTGCGAGTCACATGAGTCTTACATTTGGGTTCTTGAGAAGTTTTTGGAATGCATGCAAGGAAAGGCACCACAGTCTGTTATCACCGATGGGGACCCAGCCATGAGGATAGCGATTCAGTCTGTTTTTCCTGATGCGCATCATAGGTTATGCGCTTGGCATCTTCTGAGAAACGCGACGTCTAACATATGCGACCCAAGATTCACACATCTCTTTAAACACTGCATGTTGGCTGATATGGAAACCGATGAGTTTGAAGCGCATTGGGAGAACATGGTGAACGAGTGTGGTGTTGGGGACGTTGACTGGGTGAAGGACTTGTACAGTAAAAAGTATGCATGGACAACAACTTACATCCGAGGTAGATTTTTTGCCGGGATACGTACTACATCTAGGTGCGAGTCACTACACGCCAAGCTCGGTCAGTTTGTTAAGAGCCGGTACGGTATTCTGGAATTTGTTACCAATTTCCAGAGGTGTGTCGATTTTCTTCGCGACAACATTGATGAGCTAGAATTTCGCTCTTGGTATGGTACACCTGTATTACAGACGGAGTTTGTTGAGTTGGAAAAGTCGGCGTGGACGAAGTTCACTCACGAAATGTTTGCTAGATTTAGGGAAAGCTTGAAACGGTGCGTACGTGTTAGAATATGCGAAATCAATGAGACATTGCACCTGCATGTGTATACTCTACAAAAGTATCGGAGGCCTGAGATGACTTGGCAGGTTTATAGGGAGCCTACTTCTAATATCTTTAGTTGCACGTGCATGCGAATGGAGTCGTTCGGAATTCCATGTGTGCACATTGTGGCTGTGTGTGTCAGGCTTGATTTAGCGGAAATTCCTGAAAGCCTGGTTCTGCGCAGGTGGTCCAAGACAGCTAAAATGGAGATAAATAATAAAATGGTTGACCACCACACTGCTGACCAAAGCGTGACGTATAGAACAAGGTTGGGTGCGTTCTCGCAGCTATGCAAACGGTTAGGGAAGGTGGCTTGCATGAGCGATGATGACTTCAAGGTTTACTCGAAGAAGGTTTTATCCGATGCTGTTTTCCTTGAAATCAAGTATGGCCTTCGACCACCAAACAATATTTCCACACCGGCAACAGATAATATAGTGAAAGACCCAATTCGTGTTAGAACAAAAGGCACAGGTCCGTGCAGTCAAGCTGGGGGTTCTGCTGCGAAGACCAAAAGAAAGTGCAGTACGTGTGGGAAGCTCGGGCACCGGAGGACACGCTGTCCTAACAGAGATACGCCAACTGCAACAACAAATGTGACTGCCACTGCTCGGGGGCATAAACGCAAGCGATCAAAGGTTATTTATAATTTAAACCTTCAATCATTTCATATTATGCAACTTACTACACTTAAACTAATGCTTTGGTGTTAAATATACTTCGCCTATTAACTTTATGCTGTCAAGCTGCATGACGTACAATAGTTGTTATTTCAAATTGTTTGTTTTGACCTTGTATTCTGGTGACATTAGTAGAAACCTATATTTTTTTAATGTACCTTTCAATGCATATTATTCCTAGTCAGACACGTAAAAATTGACACTCCACATTTACTTTTGGCAAAAACTAAATTTTAAGCAGTGAAGTTAAATTTTTTGGGCCATCATAGTTTCTGTGCTTCAAATTTACTTTTCATATGTTGGTTTGTTAGTATTGAACGTGACTAATTGTGTGTGAAAACATCATGTTACATGTTGCGGATCCTGTAATAGTTTTCCAAATGATGGAAAACACACACTGATGAAAAAAAGTCACAGGTGAGGGATGTCTCACATTGACATGAGAATCTGTGTGATAATTTCACAAAAAAAAATTATACAATCTGTTGTAGCATTAATCCCGTTGGCTCTTTCATTCATTTAGGGGTTTGGCATTATCACTTTAAATTGCATGTTTTGAACCTATCAGTGAATCAGTCATTTTAGGATGCTTACGTTTAGGGGTATGTGTGTTTATTGTCTTTGTTCGTTCATGTGTTTATGGTCTATTGAATTTTCCTTTCTTACTGTACCTGTAGTTAGAAGATATAGTATTTCTTTTTGTACATATGTCATTTCTTTTCCTGTGTTGAGGAACCCATGCTTTTCACTCGCAAATCAAAATTGAAGGTAGAGTTGGTGTTTGCCTAATATAGACAGGAGAGTAATGGTTTATTGAATGATGCCTGGTACTGGAGATAGTGGTTAGTTAATTTCTCAAGTTGCAATGTTTTCTTCAATTCGATTCCATTCCATTCATCTCTGTGGCTTTGCTAATTTAATGCTCTTACCGATACAAGGAAAAAAAGGTGGCCGGGTGTTACTCATGGCTCAAAATTCGGATCAGGCAACTAGCCAATTTCCAAATCAATTTTCTCTTGCAGACCCCTGATAGTGTCCCTACTGTGTGAGGTGCCTTGGATCCATCCAAATCCGGGCCAGTTGTGCTGCCAATATCATAGGGTCCTGTGAACTGTTATTATGTGTTCAAGAACTTGTAATTCAGTAGTAATGTATCCCTTATAAGGATTTTTTTGTGAATGACATGTGAAAGGAAGTTTCTGTTGGTTTCCTAAACCGAACCATGTTCAGAATGTGAATCCCTTCTCCTTTTTTGTTAAAGCCTTCACGCAACGTCGTGGTTGATAATTTTTGTTGCATATAACAGGCATCACATGCATCATTGCATGTTTCTCCGTCAGTGGCCTTGAGGAATCGCTGTTCTCGCAAGCTCCAACAACCATGCTTGTTTAAATGCATTTCATGAGTGTAAACTCTTAGGGTGGGGGAAGGTTTTTCTTCATTCAATGTATTTGCCACCTACATTGGCAGGGTCTTATGTCATTGGTGTTTCGCATTAGCACTTGATTAAATTGCATTTTGTTTATAGTGGCCAGCTTAGACAGTGTCGTTTTCTTTTTGAATTGTTCACTGTGCCTTAAAAATTTGGTATAGTCAAAAGTGATTGTCCTTTTATTGGGATCAAAGGGTAGATTGATTTTCTTTTTTCATTCACATGCCTTTTTATTAATAACTCGTTAACTATTCTAACATGAGAATGGATCCAAAAAAAAGTAAAATCGCTGTTGAAATGACAATGTAATTCTTAAATAAAATATCCTTAACCATTCACTAATTAACTGCATAAGGTACACCAAATTTTGGTAAGGAACATGCTGCGACTTCTACTAGGTACCAATTCCATGATTGGATAAATACTAGTAAGAACCATTTCCATGAATGGATAATGACATGTCTTCATGTATTAACAAAATGCCACAAGGTCCTAACCTATTTACTATTGGCCATATCCCCAATTAATTTTAAGTAGTGGTAACTGGGGAGTGTGGAAGTTGTGCTCTAGGCTGTCGACAGGACCACTAGTTTCCACACACAAAAGTAGCCATCAAACTAAAACGAAGTTTACGGTACCCTATATTGACTAAATCAAAATAAACCAAGAAATTACTAAAAGATTACAACGACATCAAGGCCTGTTGGCATGATAATCAAAGATAGCCTACAAGAGTATGCTCTATACTTATGTCGCTGCCCTAGTTGTTTATGGAGAGTCACTCCTTAGTGCATACAAGTTTCTTCCAAGCGGCCTCTACCTTGGAATCCACTGCAGCCCTCACCTCGTTGCATTCTAAAAGAACTATTCTCGTTGCCGTCTTCATCCTCAACTTCAGTCAGTCCATCTAGCAGTAATTAAAGGAGAATCGTGAGAAGCCAACACTTGCATTTATCAGACATAAATAAATTATTTTGTTAGCCAAACCTGCCAAGGAAGATTGCCTAGTGTGAATTTGCCCTCCATTTGGAGCCAGTTCAACATCCATAGACATGAATCATTACTGCATAACAACAACATAATAGGGAATTCGTGAAGGAAAAAATAGCCAAATAAGTAACAATGCTTTAACTGAACTGCATTAGTCAATGTGAATCGTAAATTTACCAGTCCGGGTGGCAAGGGACTCCTTCCGAGTACTGAACCGGTCCCCATGTCGTTGGATCAGCAGAAACATGTGTAAAATTCTTCAGGTTTCTATCCTGCTTGAAAATACTCGCTAGCATCAGGAGCTGCACGCGGGTCAGATGTTACATGAAGAACTTACTCATGAAGACATTCGCGACAGTGTAAACAGAACTCATTTTTAGTAATCAAAATCGTTAATCAATTTTTGATCTACTCACAATAGTTTGCATGTTGCATTCCCTCCGCTCCTTATGCTCAGGGGCTCTTGTGATGTCTAGGCTGTACACAGCAGCATGCTTGATGTCCACAACCATCAGGTACCATGTGTATGTTGGTTCGCATACTGGCACAAAAACCTGTCACCACAACCAGGTCAAAGGACTTTTTAAATTGCTTATCAACATAAACAAGAAGGAGAGTTCAGTTCCTTACATGTTCAAGCCTACTTGTTGCCGGCATCCATCCGTTCAGGTATCTTTTCATGTGTTATGCAAGTTTCCATGGAGAAACAAATCTAGTAGGCTTGAAGTAATGACAACGAGATATGTGTACTTAGAAATATTGATCATTTTTTCCGAAAATGTAAGTACCCATTTTGCATTCATCATATGTTAGGTCCATGTGAACCGTTGGCCTAAATACCATTTGGAACCCCTAACGAATCAAAAACAAATTTAAGCATGAACATTAGTGAATATATACGTTTAAGAAATTTACATTATCGTTATGACTATGTTAAGCACACAGTATTTCAATGACTTGCCAGTGGAATTGACAGAACGGGAGAATCCATCATGTTGGGCATCCCGTATGGTTTGAATCCAGTCCCACCATGCATAAAGGGAGTAGGCATGGTGGCCTGCTTTGTGTTTAAAGCGGTTGTGGGCTGGATACTGAAGTGCTTTTCTGTTGTGTTCGTTGGCTTCGACTCAATCGGTTCCAACTTTGGGATCTTCAGTCGAGTGTTACACTTCTTGGGTAAGGAGAATACATCACACACTTTAGTGGTGCTCTCAAACTGAGACAGGTTAGGCAGTTCCATGAAAACCTGCACAAATTAGCCTTATGAGTTTCTCATTTATTTTATTTTCAAAGGTAACGATTCAATAATTTTCCACGTTCACAGACTTAACCTTATCACAAGCTACGGCAGCAGATTCATGTGTAACACCACTGGATAGGCAGGTCCTTTTTGGCAGTCCAGAGCACCAATAATGTGAAAGCGACCCCTTTGGGAATCCTGACCCGGCCTTGCCTTGTGTGGGACGAGGAGTTGAGAGTGTCTCATCTATGATGATGTCATCATTATAACCGAGAGAGTTCGGCACAATGATATCTAGCGTTGAGTTGGTTTTCGTCAAGCAAACTGTCTTCCCTTTCTCTACCAACTTCTGGACTTCGGAACGGGACCCAAATGCATTCGTGACTACATTTCTGGTTTCCTTGTGTCGTAATAACTCAGTCTCGCTGATGGTGTAACCTTCTACACCGACCATCCCTGCTGCTGTGCATGATATAGTGGTAGCCGCAGTGGGACTCCCCATCTGCTCGGTTAGCAAGGATTGGATCTTTGTCACTGACTTCCCCGTCTGGAACATTGGCCGCTCCAGTGCTGAGATGCGTTCTTCTAAGGCAACTGTCCTAGCATCGATCTTCTATGAATTTGGTGAAAGAAAAGTTGAGCATTAGTAATGAACGGGATAGTGGTTACAAAACTATTGACATGTTTCGCATTTTTAAATAGGATGATGAGAGATTGGTGAGTTGGAGTGGAAAAAATTTATTATAACACAGTGGACGAAAATGGGATCACCGCATGTGGGTCACACAATGAAGTTCAGTGTATCCGGTACAAAAGATACTGACTTTGTTCCAAGGCGAGGCACATTTCATGTGTGTGTTGTACGAAAAAATATTTAAAATCCCAAGTTTAACGCATTTCTTAGTAGATAATCAGATACGGAATTAAAACGAACCTCAAGCAGATTAACTGTGAGCACAAGTAAATCATCCTGTTGGACCTTCAAATCATGCATCACGTTCTCCCCCGGCCTGGCTAGAGCACTCTGTTGCATGACCAACATTATGAAACATAGTGTATACCGTCAAAGAAAAAACAATACATACTTGGGAAATACACAGGGAAAAAGATTCTCCAAGGAACACCTTAAAAAGGGTTTCCGAAAAGGATAGCCTTACCACATTCATTGTTAACTCCAAATTAAGAGTTTTGGTTCCGTCTTCTACTGAGACGCTTTCAGCAGGACCCAGTTCTAGGGATGGTACGACACTAGAACAAAAATAGAGATGCTTAGTCCATGAAATGAGTCGTCGTAACGAACAGAAGATGAATATTGACAAAGCGAATTAGGGGAAGGACGATCGAAAATGTCCAACAACAAAATAATCCCATAGATATAAGAGAAGCAGATAGATACTTACGCATCGTTTGATCCAGGATCCTGCGACTCGTTCATCTCACGCCCATTGTCATCCACTCCCGACATTGTATTTTCGCGAAGATCTACCCTTTCCAACTGAGAACAGTACAGAGATAAGGTTGCTTTGAGAGTTGGAGTATTCCACTACTTCAGTGACAAATTGCTATTATAGAACTCCATTCAGTCATACTGGAGTGACTGTGACCACTGATTTGACCTGTTCGGGTTGGCCCACTTGCTTCTCGGTAAAAATAGGAACCTTCAAATAAGTAAGAACACAACATGCTTGGCATGTCACTTAAGAATACATCTCCACTTTATTGTAACTAAATGGCTTTGTTAAGTATGTAAGATCAGACAAAACGAAAAGTATTCACCCCTACCCTAATGCTTGTTCTTCGGAATTTTGAATTTTGTAATTTTCAACATTATCTTTGCCGCTACACGTTAAGCAATCCATCTTTTCCATTTTGATTAGGTTTACTAAGATATCAGAAACCCTATCTGAGATAGTGACGTGTGGCTGTGTTCTCCGACTGTATAACCGTAGCCACTACTGCTAAGCAACCCAGTCCCTATACCCTATGTGGAAAGCATACCATTTTCTACTAAAGGACTCCTTGTATTCGTTTATTTTGAAAATTCAACTAAAATCTACGCTAAAAACTAGTGGGCCCATTTATCTCAATGTAACTGTTCGGGAAGCCCAGTTAGGGAGACTTGGCTAAGGGACACTACGAGAGCATTAGTAAGCTACCACATTTTACCAATTGCATGTCAAATTAATTAACCAGAATATAATAAACTAGGTAAGATCGGTGGACCAAGAATTGCATCATAGATTGTGAATTTTCTTTTTCTTTTATAAGCAAAGAAAAAGGATATCAGCATAAGTGCATTGGAGATGGCCGAGGTAGATACTGCACGGAGAAATATACGTAAATTTTGTTTTAGGACTTATGTTAAATAATTCTAATCTACATTATGTGTTAGATCTTCCTGAAAATTATATTTAGTTTCACCAAGGGTTTTTCAAATTCAAACCGATCCAAATTAAACCGCTCATCAAATCCAATCCAAACCGAAAATCGATTAAAATCGCACTAATTTGGATTTGATTGGATTTTTTTTTGCAAACCGCTGGATCGGATCGGACATCAGATCAGATATACTTTTAATAACCGATCCAATCCAATCCAAACTGCACAACGTATTATAACATTATTATTTTATTATTATATTTACAATTATACTTATAATATGCTCAATTTGTTATATATTTTTATATTATTCATGTATTATTATTATTATTTATTTAATATTTTACGTTTAAAATGTTATTCATTTATTTATTTTAACTAACCTATAATTTTATTTTTATTGTTGTGTTATCATTAGGTTTTTAAGATATTGTTGAGACTTGTTATATGCATTTAATTTTTTAATTGACGAAACCGCAAATCCAATCCAATCCAAACCGCTTTAAATTGGATCGGATCGGATCGGGTTTTTTTTTTTAAGTTATCCAATCCAAACCGCACCGCAAGTAAAATTAGTGTTACGATCGGTTGAATTTTTCACTCAAAGCCAAACCAAACCGCACCGCGAACACCCCTAGTTTCACCTACAACAAGTTATGGCTAAGTAAAGTGTTCATTATAAGACAGGCAAATATGGTTGGCTTTTGTGTTAATGTATATTTATTTAAGAGAAATAATATGAACATTAAAAAGATTTAATAATCGATACGACCAAAAATAGGATAGAGCTCGCCGAAACGAGAATTTTGACACCAATTTCGCAAATTTTCACCCTAAATTTGGACCGAAAGGACCGAACCGGTTGAATCGAGTTCCAAACCGAACCGTGGATCCAACCAGACCCATACTTAAAAAGGGGACAGACGCTCTTCTTCCCCATCCTGCATCAAACACGCTGAACAGGTTAGGGAAGTAACTGAGCACCCTAACCTTTACTCAAATTTCACCTCTCATTAACTTCTGAAACGGAGCTTCGATTGAGTTAACCCTAACTCAAACACTACCCTCTTGATCTCCGTTCACACTCAACGCAAGTGAAGAGCTTTTTCCTCTCTCCGTCGACGCTCTTCTTCCCCATCCTACATCAAACACGCCAAACAGGTTGGGGAAGTAACTGAGCTCCCTAACCTTGACTCAAATTTCACATCTCATTTACTTCTGATCCGGAGCCCCGATTGAGGTAACCCTAACTCAGACCCTACCCTCTTGATCTCCGTTCACACTCAACGCAAGTGAAGAGCTTTTTCCTCTCTCCGTGGACGCTCTCTGTGTCGCAGGAGCTTCTTTGACCAATGCAGCCGCCGCTCGCCTCGTACGATCTCATTCACCGGTTCAGAAATCACTGCAGTCATCGTACAGGGAAGATCGCTGCCTCCGGTGGTTGCGGAGGTAGTCGAGTCGTCGTCGTTCTCACTGCTCTGGGCCAAGCCACCTCCTTCATGGATTGGGGACTTCTGGGTAGAAACGGAAGCCAGATCGTCTTGACTTGGAGCAACTGGGGGGTGATACTTGCAAAGATAATACGACGCTGAAATCAGAATAGATCAGAGAGGTATAAAGCATGTAGAGTGATATATTTTTTTGTTTGTGACAAGTGTGCAGGGTGATGATAATTATTGTATCCTATCTTATCTAGTTAAAGTAAGGGAGGTATTTGAATATGAATATTGCTTAAAGAGTCTAGGGGGCCGGTTCGAGCCTTTTAAAAGGAAGAAGCAGGTAAAAACTGGTAACCGAGGTGGAAGACCGCTTCCCGTGGGGGATTCACGGGCTACATCCATAACATAAACCTAAAAAATTTTAATTATGTTAAAAATTTTAAATTTTAATTTTTAAAAATATTAAAATACTTTAATAAATTATTTTTTAAAGAAGAAAACAATTTTTGAAGATTGATTTTAAAAAAACTCAAATACCTTTTAGTTTGTTGCTAAAGGACTAAGATATCCTTTTAAGCAATAATTTAACAAAATATTAGATTGTCTTCATATCATTAAATAAGATTATTAATTGTATCAATTAAGCACTCGAATTAAATATTAAAAATACTAAGATAACCTTTTTATTTAAATCTAAAACAATTAAAATAATATTTTAAAATTAATGTTACAAACATTAAAATTAATCCTTTAAATTAAGATTATCGAATTATATTAGAAATTAAAAAATTCAACTTTTAAGAATAGTAACATACTGATACAGTTTACTCTGGGAGACTAAAATGTGATTTAGCATAAATTTAAAGAATTTAATTTTGATGTTGTTACTGTAAAATACTTTTATACGTGTATTCAATTATGTAGTGACATGTCAGCAAAAATAACTACGTTTTACATTAATAGCATGATTGGTCATCTAAAAAAAATTATAATTGAACGACTATGTAAAATATTTTACACAATTAATATATCAGAATTAAATTTTAATTTAACAAAACAAAAATATCATGATTGTTTGATTGAATTATAAATTAGATGGTTGAATCTAATTTTTAAAACATTAAAGTACCATGCTGGTTAATTTTTAGACCACCTTTCTGAAAAAAATTTTAAGATTAGTACTAGATTTTAGATTTATTTCAATTTGTTTTCACTTTTATACGTAATATTTATATTACAACATACGTTTTATTTCCATATCACAATATTTTTGTTAAATTATTCATATAATCAATTGTCACCAACATAAAGAACGGCGAATAAAGTATAGGAAGAGTTTCAGATGTACCTGGAATATTGATGTTCCAATTGTTTTAACCGTGGATCTGAATTATAAAAAATATATATAATATATATTAATTAAAATCAACATTTAAAATAAATAAAATACCGATATTCTCCGATAAACTTAAAATTTTTCCTAAAGTATATATTAAACTACATACTTTAAATTAATATAAAATATTAGAAAAAAAGATTTACTAAATTGTTTGAACCAACAGAATAAAGTAAACATAACGATAATATAATTGTGATGAGGAACTTATCTAAAAATTAACATTAATATGTGTTTATGGATAAAGGAACTCTAAACGAGTTTAGCTTTCTTCAACTTTAAAGTTGAAGTGCTGAGCTTCCATTCAAAGCAGAAGTTGCTCATTCTTTCAAATACAATGACAGGTTTTAAAGAAAGGACATATTTGATTTTAATATTAAAGAACTAATAATGTGATAATTAATTTACGTAGGAATCTAATTTACAGTTTAAACTTCTAATTAAAAATTTTTTAAAAATAATATCAAATTAAATTTTTTGACAAATCCAAAGAACAAATTAAATTTAAAAATAAATAGATAATTTTAAAAATCTCATTTCCAATGAATTTGAAAGGCATTCTTTAGTTTTTTACTATTCTTACTTAACTCAACAAACTTTTTTAGTGCGTGCCATAATTTTAGCACCACTATTTTTTAGATGAATTTTTAGTCTTCTTGATATTCAATGTCAGGATTGTGTAGTTCTTCTACTATTTAGTTGAACAATTCTACACCCCCTCTTCTATTGTAGGCCCCATAATTAACGGTGACAATCTCTTAGGGTATTGAAGTGTTTTCGGCCATTTTCTCTTATCCTGAAATCTCACCGTTTGTGACAACCAAAATCACAAATTGGAATACGCCCCGACCGCTAGGTTTCTCCAAGTTGCATATGGTACCGTTCTTATGAAACGTGTTCAGCGTTGACTCCGTAGTCAACTACAAGCCCTGTCTAGTGTGATGCGACGTCCATGAATAGACCACACCAACTCCTTGAATTTGTGTGCGCATATCTCGAAAACTACAATGCCAAATTTTCCCCAACAAGCCTCCATCAGCCTCCAGAGACATTATTTGCGATGATAATCCAAAAAAGGACATGCTTTTCACAACTCAGCTATAAAATCCTAGCACCCCCAAACCACAGAAATACTACCGCCACCACAGTTTTCTACAGCACCATGGAGCGTAGGATGCAGCATTTCACCTTCTTCGTTGTAACAAAGGGAAATAACACCGGAGTATATGCTTCCTTCGATGAAGCCAATAGGTAGATTCTTAACTATCCAGAACCCGAATACCAGGGGTTCAATAGTTATCTTCTCGCACTCCATGCCTATGAAGCTAGGATGGCAATGATACGGGCAGAGAGGGAGGCAATTGCAGATGTCATGGCTGAGACAGGAATAGTGGAGTCTCCTCGGCGTCCACCCCGAACGCTCCCAACCGCTGATGGACGCGTCACTCCCGTTGTTGGTGGTAATAGTATCCTTCTCTCACTTACAAATGCAACTATAAGAACGTTTCATATGCTGTTATTAATTTGTAGTTATTGATTGTTGAAAAATAACCCATCCCATTAAAATTCTAGCCTATGAATGAACAGGAGCCCCGATAGTACCAAGTGATAAGAGTGCATCTCATGACTTCGCCCTTAACAACAGCATGGAACTCTGGCTGACGATGTATTGCTACGACACTGCGATCCCCGCCCCATGTTTCTTCCGTGAGGAGAAATTTCACCGTGATCACGAACCCTTGTATGCCTTCAGTGTAATCATTCCAGGAAACCCATACGGGGTAGACGTCAGTGCCAAGGGTAGGTACTCCTTCATTGAGGATGATGCCAGGGAAGACGCCGCTTTCATGATGCTGTCTATTCTCCTACAGAAAAAGGGTAAGGAGGTGAGGGACTTCAACTACCTTCGTGTCAGGGTGCTACAGCGGGAAGTAGCAGATCTTCAGAAAGAGGTAAGGAATCTGGAAGATAACGTGCGGAGGCTTAAGTCGGAATACGAAAGCAGCATGTACTGTGTCACCCCGTAGTTTGGAATACAAAGGCAATTCAACTAAGGCATTGCTACTGTAATTTGTGTTATATTTCTGTCTTTGTCTGATTTAGTTGGTTTATCCCTTTTAGTGAGACGCGTTTAAGAATCACAGAGTACTGTTTCAATGAAACCAATTTGGCAAAAAATGTTATGCTCAGTTCTAAACTTACACAGAGTAACCAGGCATCACAATAACGTTGCTTTGTTTGGAGAACATAGTGTATCATAATCGTATCACACGGTTTACATAGTTCGGAACAAGTACCCTTGGAAATCTAGGTCCGCTCCCAATTTTTCGTGGTGCAGTTGCCGTTCCATTGCTCTAGAGCATTCGTAGCAAACTCAAATGAATATTTAAATGTATATGATATGAAACCTCCTTCAATATTTATAGCCAATTTTGATTTTTGTTTGAGGGCATTTTTAAGTTTATAATGGTGGTTACTTTGATAATAATTTCGTGAGCTTAAATAATCAAACGATTGTGTTTTGAACCGTGAAATAATGGTACATGTATTTCGGCTTAATATCTTATTAAAAGCACGTACATGACATTTTTGGGTTTTCCAACAAACTAATTTTGCTGATGTTGGATTCTCTATGAATATGACAGAAATTTCTGAGAACAAGAATCAAAGCTCATCTGCTATTTGGTATTTGATGTTGAGTCATCTTCGACTTGAAGAAACAAAGCTAATGCTTACTAAATGATCCTTGAAACGATGAAGCAATAAATAATAAGCGATGAATTTCAGGGGAGGTTACTGTATACTTTATCATGCATAGCATTACCTAAGCTCAGGGTAGGTCAATGTAATTCACCACAGAAAACCACAAGAATCTTAAGATCTGGTGCAATTGTAGATTGAAATTGAGATACATTTAATTAATGACCAAGAATTTTACGAGACATATCCAACTACAAAAATTCATGATAAACTCAAAACTGATATAGGAAATGCAAAATAGATCAAAAAGAATTTAATTGTACAATGCAACTATGCAAGTAAGCCAAATCAACTACTAAATTCTGTACATACTCTTTGACACCTACAACTAATAAGCAGAGATGATTTTCTGCATAATAAAATGAACACAAGAAAACGATAAACAACTTCCATGAGAAACATAAGTGATTCACTTGCTAAAAGAGACATGAAAATGTTGAGCACAAAGTACATTAAGAAGTTGAATTCATCTCTTAGCCCTACTAGGAAGTAGAAAACTAGACTTGATGAAATGGAGATGAGGAAAAGGAATGGCAGCTGGACAAGAATTGTCCAAGTAAAAATACTAGTGCACTTGAATGCTGGTTAGATTCTTCACATTCATGCATCTGATTGAGACTGTATTTCTTCCTTGAATCAAAGTCTAAATACCATATAAATTCAGTACAACCCGGTTGATCCATTTGCAGCATACATACATTTCTTTTATATATTCAACATTCTCTGATCAATGGAGAACTTCTTTCATCAACCAACTGTCATGCAAGTCACACATTTCAGTTAAAAGTGGTAAAATTTAAGACCAGTTTGAAAATCTAAAAATATATCAACCAAAAAGAACAATACAGAACACAAAGTTGGCAAATACAAAGTACAAAACAGCTAAAGTGGTTCATTGTTTTTTCTCTTTTCTTCATCAAGTAAGAACAAAACTGTTTAAAGGGACCAGAGAAAGTAAAGCAAGGATCTTTAAACGAATCCAAAATCTAAATAAAAAATAAATAAAAGGGAAGAAGAAGCGGTGTGAGAAAAATGGGAAAAAACAAAAACAAAAATAGGAACAATACAGAAGCATTTCTGAACCAGATAAGCTTAGAAGAGAAACATGGCTTCCAGCCAAGAGAGCAAAGCGTGTCTTTTCCTTCCACTAAACAAAACACAAAACCCATGTTTTGATTTCCATAGAAAATGGTGACAGAATCACAAGAAAGAACCGAACTTGCACCTTCGTAGAATGTAAAAGAACAAAAAGCACTGAGAAAAATGCAAAGATTCCTCTTTTACCTATGTTACATACTAAAACTGAAGAACCAAGCCAAAACAATGTAGAAAGATGCAACATTAATCTTATGCTAATAAAGCTTTTAGTGCAAATAACAAAACAGAACAGAACAAAAAATGGAGAGAAAGAACAGCACCTGGATCTAACTAAGCATTCAGCTGAGTTGAGCTCAAAGAAGTAGTGAAATGTGAAAGCTTTGACAAAGAGAAACACTCAAAGACAAAGAGAAAGACCAAAGCTTTAAGCTCATATGCTATAAAGACACTGCTGACTGCTCCACTTCAGTGTATTGTGTAAACTTAGAAAATAAATTATGCGATCATGGTTTATATTTTATTTGCTATTAAATAAAAGGGTAAACTATACTTTTTGTCCTTAAAGTTTGGCAAAAGTTTCAAAAATATCCCTAAGTTTTATTTTGTTTCAATTTTGTCCCAAAAATTTTCGATTTGCATCAAATATACCCTCGACGGCTAAATTTTCAAAAAATTTAAGACCAATCTAACAATAATGCATAAAAATTATGTTTGATTTACTTGTGTTGACGGGTTGTTATTATAAAATTATTGTTGAATTGGTCTTAAATTTTTTGAAAATTTAGCTGTCAAGGGTATATTTGATGCAAATCAAAAATTTTTGGGACAAAATTGAAACAAAATAAAACTTAAGGGTATTTTTGAAACTTTCGTCAAACTTCAGGGATAAAAAGTATACTTTACCCTAAATAAAAATATAAACTTTGCTTATATTAGTATTTAGTAGTCACACACTCACCCAAACCTCATCCAGTATTATAGTTTTGTATGCATTTGCTTTTATTTTATTTGCCACAATGCGACACAGCTGTGCCACAACAAGATACACAATCTAAAGAAATGGAGAGTAACGTTAAATTCAATAAGTTTCTTTCCAACAAAGAAAAAATGCTGAATATATGCAGCCTCCTGTGGCCAGCAAAGTCAAAAACCACAATCACGTGTACGGCATTTCATGCTTCGAAATTTATAAGGTAGGAAAACTAAAACAAGATATCCACAACATATATGTACCTCTCCAACAAAATCCCCTTTTTCATGTTGCGCAAAATGTCTCTCCCGTGTGTGAAATTTGGTCACTTCAAATTGCATAACGTCTCCCTCATGCCTGACGAAAACATGATTGCTACCCAAAGACCAAACAACATGAAGCCATAACCTTGCTATTCTTCCTCGTCTGATCCATCAACCTAATGTGCGCACGCAGCCTGTTGTTATCCCCGCTTGTGTGCCTCCTCCTCATGAAGTCAGCAACAAAGACGTGCACATTAACAGAAGTTACTGCATTTTTAATTTCTATTGCGTAATACTTCGACGGAAAAATAGATTATAAATCAGATCAGTTTCAATTACCTGCATTCCTATTGGATATCGTACTAACAACAATCATCATAGAATGTGTTGCCAACATCACGAGGTAGCATCAACTTTTTTTAAGAGAAATATTGGAAAAGCCTGCGGAAACGAATATTGTTGGAGCTACCAATTGGGATGAAATAGAAGTAAAATGGAGCAAGAAAGAAAATGATAGTGTTTGAATGAACAAAGGTTGAGACAGAGTTGTAGAGTTATTGGGACTAAAGCAAGAGTTTCTCGTGGAATTTAAGTACAAAGGAGAATCTAAATTTAAATCCACGGCGATTCGTTCGACTGCTTCCGAAATTGATTACTCAAGTTTCAGAGGTTTTCATCATATTGATCACCATCATATGAATAGGAAAATTATTTCCCATACGACGGTCATCTTCATGGAAACTTATCAAACTTGAATAATCAATCTCGGAGTCACTCGAATGGATCACCGGGAATTTAAATTTAAATTCCCTGTTATACTCAAAAACAACGAAATAATCTTGCTTTAACTCCGATAACTCTACAACTCCGTAACGACCTTCATTCAAACAAACACTAAAATCTTCTCTCTTCCTCCATTTTACTTTTATTCCATCCCCAGCTGGTACGTCCAATAATATTCAAGTTTTCAAATTCCATTACAATAATTCTTTTATCAAAATTTATGCCACCTATTATGTTCGGCAACATGTGCTCGTTTAATTAGTTACAATCGACTAACAAAACTGAATAGCTACTTAGTAGTTTCAGGTCTGTCCACATCTTGCTAACATTTTATTTTGAACACGAAACATGCAAATTTAAATGGGTCCTCAGTACTGTGTCTTCTTTCAGAAATCTACTAAATAGCATTGCGTTTCAAAATAAATTTTTGACTTCATAACAAGTTCAAACGCAAAATGTTAATTCTGACCATACCTACTCCTAGTCAATATTTACAATTAACTAGGCCATACAAGAAGCGCCTCCATTGCAGGAAAGTATACCTGCAAAAGAAAATTAATTATTGTTCAACTCCACATTCAAAAAGTTTTAATTGGTTGCTGCTACGTAAATTCTCAAAAATGAAGACCACGTGAAGAAAAACGCCTTGACAAGATATATTAATCAAGGTACTTGGTCGAATAAAAAAGGTTACATCAACTGCTTACAGATAAAGCTCTCCTATCTCTTACCAAGCTGCTAATTTTTCCTTCCCTTAAAAAACGGTTTTGAACTACTAAGAAATGCAGCAGATCTTACCTGGTGAGATAATGAATGCATGAATGATGAGAGTGATTTATTAATGTCAAAAATATCAGTCAATATATTATAGGTCTGCAAAAGAAGTAGCTGATCAATAGGAACGAAATTTTTTGGTATATTGCAAACTAACAAACATACCCAGTATAGGAACACAAAAAATGCATCCCTGAATTAGGAGACACAAAGTTAATAAAACCCTTTTTTGTTTGCATGGACCAAAACAAATGCTACTAAATTTAATATGGTTTCCAACTTTCACGTGACATAAATTTATAATAAGAACTATCCTTTACTTCTCTTCAGGTACTCAAATTCTGTTACTAGCTTTCTTTAAGACATTCACAAGAAGTTACAATCATCTTCATGCCAACATATTATAACATTTATTTAATTCACAAATTTCCATAAAAATTTTACAGCGTTTTCAACACATACTTTGAATACATTCAAGGTTTTAACCAATCAAAATTCACATTTCACGACCATATATTCATAAACTATTCAATATCGGCATCCAAGCAACAACATTGATCTCTAACTGGGAGAATAAAAGATAACCAAAAAGCCAGCAACTTCTGATGCAACATGAAACAAACCTAATTATCAACTTATTCAGCAATTTCGGGCACCAAACAACTGTGTGTGACATTATTTACCAGCACTAATCTCCTTCTTAATTAATTATTTAATAATTATAAGGCAATCATCAACTGATTAAAAAAATGACACAAGGACAAACTTCAACGTCACTCACCTCGCCAATTGATACACACCAACTGAATTGCCTATGGCAGAACAATATTGGTTTTGCATCCGCATCTGTCATCCCATACATTCCGGCAGTAATCTATAACCAAAAATTTATATAAAATAAATTCAACAACTAAAATTCAACAAACGAATAACCTCTTTCATAACCAAAATTAGAATATCAGGATCTCCAAATATAGGTGGTTATACTTACATTTTTTCCAACGTCTGGGTATGCTTCCTACACTTGTCCCACCACACTGCACACTCGATCGGTAATCGCTGACATCAACACTCAGGATTTCATCCACCTAATACGACAGACTTTCAGATTCATCGGAATGCATCTCTCTCAGCCTCTCTCAAACAGATCTCGGAGTAACCAAATTTAAACGAAGTTTCATATCAACAAAGAAAAATATCACACACCTGAATGGGAGAAGATAGGCACCATGACTTAGGTAGCAAACAAGAAGGCATGATACAAAAGATGAAGAGGACGTCTCTGATTCTGATTGTCTTGAATTGGGGTTAGAGTTTTTATTATCTTTCATCGTTACTTGGAACCTTCTACATTCACCCATTATGTTCTTTTCGTCTTCGGATAAGATAACGCAATCTTATCCTGAACCAAAACCCAAGCCCACCAATCACACCAGCATGAACACGAACCACAACCTCCCACCGGATTTCACTTGACACTATCCACATTGCTTCATAAAGCAATAAGACCATCTCTTAAACAAAGGGCTACTAAGCATTGGCATAATCCAATAACACCAGCCTGGCCCATACTTCAAATACCTCACATCCTGGCCCATACTTCAAATAACTCACATCCTGGCCCATACACTTCTCAGTAAGCCGTTCCTCAAGATAGCTGGCTTTCAATTCCACCAAAGCGCCACCAAGGGGCATTAACGACCCCTACTGCCTTATAAACCACCTAACGGGAGATAACCGCAACATGAGGTCACGTCATGTGGTGCGCTAAAAATTTTATGCATCATTTTACCTAAATCCATCTCAATCATAATCGTTTGTTTATTTAATTGTTAAATCCAATGGACACTTTACATGGACCATCAGAGTTCCAGAAAAGTGGTTTGGACCATTGGAAAACTTTCCAATACTATAATATATTGTCAAACAAATCTAATATAAAACTCACTAAATATATTACACTGTTCATCTACCTTATATAACAAAAATCAAAATATTTATCATTAAAAATTCTATTTAACTATTATATTCAAACTTACCAAATACATATAATGAAACAAAGTTTATTACATGTATGAATAAAAAGAACAAATCCAAATACGCATATCATCGTTGAGAAAATATTTAAAAGTGAGGACCAAAGGCTTGCTAAGTAGGACAATTTTCACACAATGAAGAATAGAATAGAACTTTATTTTTACTTTGACATATTATGAGCACTTGAAAAGTCTAGTTAGGAGTGTTCATAAATTGGGTGAAATAAGGGTGAGCACGGGTAGCGGGTACCCGATTATCTGTTCGAATTCGAACCGAACCAATTAAATTGGTTCTGGAACCAACGGGTAATCGGGTCTAACCGGAACCAAATCAATGACCTTTGATAGTGATTGGTTCGGGTATCGGTTCTGGGGGTGCAGAATCCGAACCAACCCGTGAATCCGATCATATATTAATTAAATAAAAATATATATATGACTTTTAGTGAGATTATTCACTATTAATATGTTTAGATTTTAATGAGTTTAGTTTTTAATGTATTTGGTGTTTAACATATTTAGATTATTTATATTAATGTTACATGTTTATTGTACTTGTTGAATTTTTAAGATAAAAAATTGGTTTTTTTATGAATTTCAAAGTCATCGGGTACCCAATTACCCGAACCGAACCAATCCGTTCTACATCGGTTTGGTTTGGTTCGGATACATACAAAAAAAATATAAATCCGAACTAAATCGAACCAATTACATTTTGATCGGTTCGGTTCTAATTTCACATTGAACCCGAACCAAACCGACCCGTGCTCACCCCTAGGGTGAAATCGAATTTGTTCTGACTTAGATTCGATTCTAAATATACACTGGATCTATTTTTTAGACCCTAATTCGATCTTAGACCCAATAAAACTTAAATTTTTTTTGCCACAACTATATGGGTCCAAATCGGATGAAAATCGGGTTTTTAAAGCTTTAACAAAAATTTATAAAGAAACTTATTTACAAAGAAACTTATTTATGAAGTACTTATTTATAAAGAAGGAACTTGTTACCGAAAAGTTGATATTCATATTTGAACTTAAATTTGTACATAAATTCTAATTTGATGCTTCTTTGATCTATTTTCTAATTCAACAAGTGTGATTAAAAATAAAACAATAAGCTTATAATTAATATAACATAATATTGAATTTAATTTAAAACATATATATCTTTTTTAGTTCTCTTAGGTGCACATAAACTCGGTGGAGCCGGATTCGCCTTGACCCGGACTTGGCCCGAAATAATGACCGGGTCTATTTTTGAGACCCTTATCCGACCCTAGACCCGGTGAAATCACACCAAATTAGTCCTTAAAATGTTCGAAACCGGGCCGGGCTGGGTAATGAACACGCCTAAGTCTAGCTATGTTTGGTTGGAAAAAAAAAAGTAAAAAGAAAAAAGGTAGCAAAAAAAGAAATAAAAAGAAATAAATCGAATAAATTATTATTTTTTTAGATGTGTTTGGATTAAAGAAAAATAAAAATAATATTATAAAAAATAATTTTACTTTTTTATTATAATATATTTAAAAAAAGAATAATATTGAATGCAGAGAAAGATAAGAAATTTTCTTTTTTTTTTCTTTTCAATATTTGAGAGAAAAAAAATTTGTGAGTCTTATCCATTTTTTTATATTATTCAACTTTTTTTCTCTATTTTTTTCTCAACTAAATAATAAAAAATAATTATTTTCTTTTCAATT